>NC_141685.1:69831718-70508457 GCF_964263255.1 Lissotriton vulgaris | reverse complement strand
GCAGGGAATGGTGCAGAGTTCTTGGTTAGGAGGGAGTTCTCGTGTTATCAAAGTACCTAAAAGACACTCTCCTCTTACATGTTGAGTGGCGTCTGGTTAGTTTTTCATATTTACTTTGGGTATTGCTTTTCTGTGGTTCTCTGGGTTGATTTATTGTCCTGTTTTGTGTGTGGTTTTGTCTCTGTGGTTCTGTGTGTGTGTCTGTGTCTGTGTGTGTGTGTGTGTGTGTGTGTGTGTGTGGTGTTTTAGAAAGGGAGAAGATATGAAGCCTCTACAGATAGGCTACCTTCACTGTTTATTGTTATATGATGTAATACTGCGGTGTACAGACATTGGTCATGTTGTGTTCTGTTATGGAATTTCTTATGTGTTGGTTTGAATAGTGTTACAGATGCAAGGATTCGCTGGGCATTCTACATATCTGTAACTGGCTCTTCTGGAACTTCTCAGAACTCTAACCTCCCCACCCCCATCGTGTGGATTGGAGTTACTTCCACATTGTTTCTAGCCCTCTGTTCTGGGGGTTCTTGCCTGTCCTCCCCCATGGCCTCCGCATGTTTGCCGCCAATGCCCCATACAGTAAATAGTGGTGGGAGGGTAGAGTATATTTGTTTACTTATACTTTACTTATATTTGTTTACGAGTTCCACAAAGTTCCTTAGTTTTCCACCTGTTACCAGCTCCATAGCACTTTCCTACCCTTTCTCTCCCGCAACCCAGCCCAATATCCCTCATCCAAGAGTTGTAGTAATACCGTCCGTGTGAGGTACTTCGCATACAGAACCATCATTTGTGTTCGGTGCAAGACCCAGGCCCATTGAAATTGCAGGGTATCCAGCAAGAGATCAGAATATTTAACGCCTGTTTGAGCGTTAGGGCTAATCAATCTGGCCCATAGCATGGTACTGGCGTAGAGAAAGTGTATGCCAGTCGCTACCACGCCCCCTCCTCCATCGACAATGTCTTCAGTAAGCTGGCCATTTCAGGTGCGCCGCCAGGCAATAAAGCTCCAAGTCAGGGACCGCTAACCCACCTCCATCAGTGGGGAGCCGTAGTTTGGTTAATGCCAGTCTACGGCATCCTGTGCCTCATATGAGGTATATCAATAGGCTTTTAATCTCCCAAAAGATGGATTTTGTGAGCCAAATAGGGCGAGCTGCAAAGTAATGAAAGAGAACGGGAAGGAAAACCATCTTTGCAGTATGACCCTGCCTGCGACGGATAGAGGAAGTGTTAGCCAGAAATGCATGGATGTCTGTAAAAATCATTGTCAGTTGAAGATTGCTCAAGATCGGCCAAGTTGTAGTAAATATGAATGCCCAGGAAGCATAATGTGACGGGTTCCGAGCAGAGATCCTGGGCCATTTCTGGCAGAATAGTGGCTGGTGTCGGAGCATGTATCGGGAATACATTTGACTTATTCCAATTCACCTGGACTCCCGACGTCTGGCTAAAATCATCCAAATCTCTAAATGTGTGATCCACATTTGCGTGTTCCTCACGCTGGTACACTTATAGATCATCCCCGTATAGGGATATATAGATGGGGTGTTCGTCAATCACTATTCCTCGATAATGATGGATGGTGTAGAGTAACAGGGCCAGAGTTTCAAAGACCATGGCAGTTTCCTCCAGGAGGTCAGGTTGAAATTCAGTTATTTCAAGTTCCTACACCACTAGCACTGGATTCCAGAGTGGATCTATGAAACAGATATAGTAGACAAGTCCAAGTGCTGGAGGTGCTGAAGGTGTGGCGCACTCACCTGTGACATTTTGCTTTCCCTGAAGACTGTACAGTATTTTGTGCTACTGGGGCTCCATTTGGGATACCTTGATGACCAACCTAAGGGTGGCACCGCAATTCATGGCCCGTCTGACCTTGCTTCACAAAATGTCAATATTCCAGGATTTAACACCGCAAACTACGAGTTAGCTCTCTACAGCCTTTGTAGTGGGAGTTGGCTTTTTGGGGGGCAACCATGGGGCCTGGCACCCTGACATTTCTCTCTTGTTCCCATGTCCCTTCCCCTCATGCTCACCCTCTTCCTCTTTCCCTGATCATCTGCGGGGTTTTCTGAGCCACATCATCTCTATCTAGAGGGTTTTTTCATTTATTGTTTTTCCTGTTTTCAATGTCTTCTCACAAGTTCTAGTTTGCACAGTATCTTGGACTCTGCTGAATCGATACACTTCCATCCCTGTTATATGCTCATTGTATATGAAAAATCAATAAAGAATTGAGGTTTTAAAAAAGACACAGGGAGTGGTGCCACTTATTTATTTATTTATTTATGAGTCTTATAAAGCACACTGTCACCTAGATTAACATTTGACTTTGACAATATCAAAGGAAGAGACATTACTGAATTTATAGACATGATCAGAACACATGTAAAGTGATAAAATTGACAACCAAGTCGCACTAAAATAGACATTCAATTTAACATTCTACTGAACTGTGTGCAGTACTCATGGGGAAATATGAGAAAAGTGTTGCCAACAAAATATGGGACAAAGGGTCTGCTCTGTGCTGAATAGTCACATGTGAAGTTCCAGTTAATCTCCATAGTTTGGAAGAATGGGCCAGGTTTGAGTGAGACTTCAGACCGACCTCCAAATGTGTGAGTGTCACTCGTGATGAGTGAGGCTTGAAGGCTCTGATGTATGCAATCCAAACTAATGTCGCTATCGAGGCACTCAAGGCTGCTTGAATGACAATGCTACAAAGAGTTGACGCACTCACTAATCAACGGTGTACTGATGACGAATGTACTATGATATAGGGGCCTATGTGAAGGAGAACAATATTTTAGGGCAGTGAAATGCCACTCCCTTGTTTTTCAGACCAGTAACACCCACTCATTTTTATGACACAATGTAAACTGTGTGAGACATTTCTGGTTCATACTTGATATCTCTATCTTAGGAATTAATTGTTTCAAAGATAAATTGTTTTCTTTTTTGTCAGTGAATCTTTGTTGAGAGAGGGAGGTGGTTACTGTAAACAAAACAACAAAGCCTGGAACAGGCCACTATCTTGATAATTTAGGAGACAGTTGTGCTCTTAACCGCTTAACCATGGTGCAAATTCTCCCGCAGAGCGGGAGAATTAATGAGTTGGCGGGGCTGCGTCGGCCAACAGACTTGTGCAGCACCTGCGAGGTAGTGCTTGCGACAGCTGTTGGCCGGCGCGAGCAGGGAATGGGTTAAAGCAGAAACTGAAAACCTAATTATAACCTAAATTTCAGTCTTGTTCGAGTATGAGGAATAAGCTACAGACACATGAAAATTGGAAATAAGCTGTTCCTTTAATTGTCGCTTTGACTCATGACCTGTGCCGCATTGTCACTGATCTGGTATTTTCCTCTGTTTACTTTCCTATGTACCATGCTGTAGATTTGAAAATCCTGCACATAAATGATTTAAGATAACTAAATAAGCTGCCCAGTTTACTTGCAAATCTGACCGATATGCTCATATATTCATTGAAATACAGACTACCACTTCCAGTTGTCACCTTTCTTTAAATACTCTTAAGTCCTTTACATCAGTGTTTGGAAGATGCTCATCTGAAGTGAAGCTGTAAATACTTTTTTACAGCAGCAGCCAAGTGTGAAGCCCTGTACTTGGACTTTCTGACCCATTAAAAACATGCACGTCTGTGACATCTGAAATCCCAGGTCTTTACAGGTATAAATGCTTGTTTGTGTGAAATGTATTCACTGCTGGAGCCTGGAGGCGGCTGTTCCGTCAGCGGCCACCAGAGGGCGCTCCTCGTCTGCTGATGAAACCCACTGAGCTGCACGTTGGATGAAAGAAGAAGGGTTTCCTCTTCCAAGTCAGCGGCGGCAGAGACAGCACCAGCAGCGGAGGTGACATCACTTCCTGTCTCTCCTGGTGTTCAGCCTGCTACAGAGGAGGAAGGAGCCCTGTCTGTCTGTGCAGTTACCTTCATCTACAGACCCCCCTCAGACCCCAGATCTGCCCCCCCTGAGACCCCAGATCTGCTCCCCTCAAACCCCAGATCTGCCCCCCCAGCCCCAGGAGGAGGAGAGAGCCTGGACATGTCTGCACAGGTCTCTGCTCAGGTAGGAGATTGTCAGCACCTTCTGCTGTGTTTGTAGAAATAGACTGAATAATCCTGGAGGGAATCTCTGCAGGAGCCGAGCTGAGCAGGACTCTTCTATCCAGGGCCCCTGGGGCTGAGCTGGGCTCTTCTATCCGGGGGCCCCTGGGGCTGACCTAGGCTCTTCTATCCGGGGGCCGCTGGGGCTGAGCTGGGCTCTTATATCCGGGGGGTCTGGGGCTGAGTTGGGCTCTTCTATCCGGGGCCCCTGGGGCTGAGCTGGGCTCTTCTATCCGGGGCCCCTGGGGCTGAGCTGGACTCTTCTATCCGGGGGCCCCTGGGGCTGAGCTGGGCTCTTCTATCCGGGGCCCCTGAGCTGGACTCTTCTATCCGGGGGCCCCGAGGGCTGAGCTGGGCTCTTCTATCCGGGGGGCCTGGGGCTGAACTGGGCTCTTCTATCCGGGGGCCCCTGTGCTTAGCTGGGCAATTTTATCCGGGCGGCCTGGGGGCTGAGCTGGGCTCTTCTATCCAGGGGTCCCTGAGGCTGAGCTGGACTCTTCTATCCGGGGGCCCCTGGGGCTGAGCTGGGCTCTTCTATCCGGGCCCCTGGGGCTGAGCTGGACTCTTCTATCCTGGGGCCCCTGGGGCTGAGCTGGGCTCTTCTACTCGGGGCCCCTGAGCTGGACTCTTCTATCCGGGGGCCCCTAGGGCTGAGCTGGGCTCTTCTATCCGGGGGTCCTGGGGCAGAACTGGGCTCTTCTATCCAGGGCCCATGTGCTGACCTGGGCTCTTCTATCCAGGGGCCCCTGGTGTCGTAATTGGCATGGCCGCGTTAGCGATTAGCTGAAACTACACGTTTTCCTCCTTAACTTGGCTATACATGAACACGCCATTTTGAATGTTGCGGCGGCCATCTTAGAACCTAAATCTGTGTCAGTACATCGTGAGAATTTGGATAAAGGTTTATTTGATCTTGCAGATGTTGACGACCTTTTCAAGCAACTGATCCAGCTGCGAGATGACACAACCAGATTGCGGGAGGAGCGGAAAAGAAGGCAAAAGGAGTCCGAGCTGGAGAATAACGAGCAGATTAAGGAGTGTTCTCTCCGGGGTTCAGATAAGAGTTCTGCATTGCATGTTATGCCTATGCGTGAAGCCGCGCCCTTGTATGTTCCACCTAAAGGGGAAGGTACAGATGATAATAAATTGTCAAAGGATGCGAAAGGATATTTTATATATAACTGGGTATATACGCCTTGGAATAGGGCAGATGTTATGGCATTGAAAAATTCTCTACCTGATCTTCGGAAAAATCCGGCGGCATTTTATGAAGGGGTGGAAGGGGCTATTTCATCTTGTGTGATGACTCTTGTTGACATAGATTTGTTTTTTGGGTTAATTCTTCCACCTGATATGTGGAGGCAAATTCGTAAAAATAATGATGAAACAATACTTGGGGGGACATGGAAAGAAATAAATGCTGCCGATTTAGATAGGGAACCGGCATGTAAGCCTTGTCAGTTGATTCTAGACCTTCCGGCGGCTATTTTGATTAAATTAAAAACGCTTGTTCCTTCTAAAAAGATCGATTGGACTATGTTAGCCTCGTGCAAACAAAAGCCTGATGAAACGGTTTCAGATTTCTTTACACGCTTCGAGGAGGCATTCCATGATTACAGTGGTCAATCTTTAACAGACGATACGGGTCGGCATTTGTTCGTTGATAAGTATGTGGCTAATCTCCTACCGGAGATTGCAAAACGATTGAAATCGAGTGAAAGTTCCTGGGCCACGGTGACCCCGTCGTCTTTGTTAACTATGGCTCAGTATTATGAGCGGCAGGAGTTGGAGGCTAAAGAAAGTGTTGATAAGAAGGCGAAAGAGTTGAAAACGAAGGTGATGTTGGCACAGGTTCGGGGAACACAGGGCAGAGGGTATGATAGAGGTAGACGTGGCGGAGGAAATGCGTCGTATGGTCGTACGGATATAGCGGAGGATCAGTGTGCCTACTGCAAAGAGTTTGGGCATTGGGCGGATGATTGTCCGGTACTTCGTGAGCAGCGTAGTCAGCGTGGTCGAGGAGGTAGTAGGTCGAGAGGAGGTTATACGGGAGCGAGAGGTGGCGGAAGTGATCGTGGAAGGGTTGAGGACAGGGGCCGTGGCCGTGGCCAGGATGAACGAAACACGTTTGATAGACGGAATCAATATCAGATTTCGGAGGGTGAGAATGTGGAGCACCAGGATTATATGCATGCATAGGCCTGCGTAGGATGGGGTAAGGAATCAGTTGAAGTGCCGGTAGATCAGCAGGGTCCATATGTAACAGCGGGTATTCTGGGTTCTACTGATCATTTTCTAGACGACACAGGGGCTACTCGTAGCGCTTTGTCTAAAAACTTGGTTCCGAGGGCTCCCCTGTCTGGCGAAATGATAACATGTGTAGGGTTCGATGGCACACCCTCCCCTAGCCCATTGTCAAAGCCCCTTGCACTATGTCTTGATAAATTTTTCAGTTTTGGTCAATTTTTGTTATCGCCCCATACACCAGACAATATCCTGGGCATTGATTTGCTTAAATATTTTCGAGCAACGATACGGTGCGCTCCTGAAGGAGTGCGGGTTATCCTGAATGATAATTATCCTGACTCGGATAGGTTTTGCACTATCTTAGACATTCCAGCCTTGGCCTCTCTACCGCACACGTTATGGGCGACCTCAGATACGGATGTGGGAGAGATGTGTATTCCACCAATTCACATTACTGTTAAGGAGGGAGTCCCTCTACCACGAGTACCCCAGTATAAGATTTCGAGAGAAGGTGAAATTGCCTTGACGCACATTGTTCAGGACTTGATCATTGCAGGAGTGGTAGAAGAGGTTCCTTATAATGTCTGTAACAGTCCGATTCTTCCGATCCTTAAGAGAGATACTGACGACAAAGTCTATCGGTTTATTATTGACTTGAGAGAGATTAACAAAATTGTCATTCCCCAATACCCGGTGGTGTCCGACATTACGACCTTGCTTACATTGGTGCCACCAACGGCCACGACCTTTAGTGTAATTGATTTGAAAAACGCGTTCTTTTCCATCCCTGTCCATCCTGATAGCAGATATTTGTTTGGTTTCACGTTAAATAATAAATCGTATAGATTTTGTCGTGTTCCCCAAGTTTACACTGAGAGCCCGAGTATATACAGCCAGGCTTTGAAAAGACAGCTTGATTCCTTTGAGTTACAGACTGGCGTTGTCCTCATCCAGTACGTGGATGACCTTCTGCTTGCTGCAGACTCTTATGCACAATGTGAAGAAAGTACAATTGCGTTGCTTTCCTTTTTAGCACAGAACAATCATAAGGTTTCGAAGAAAAAGCTCCAATACTGTAGACCTCAGGTGACCTACCTCGGTCATCTGTTGTCTAAGGAGGGGCGTGCATTAACATCTGATCGAATTCAAGCAATTTTAGACACACCAGTCCCCCGCACGCAGAGAGATGTACGTGCCTTTATAGGGTTGACGTCTTTTTGTAGACAGTGGATCATGGGTTTTTCACACATCATAAAACCTTTACTAGCATTACTGTCCAAAGCTACACCAATGCCCCTTGAATGGACAGATGAATGTCAGAAGGCCTTTGAACAGTTGAGACAGGCCCTTTGTTCTGCACCTGTGTTAGGCACACCAGACTACACAAAACTTTTCACATTGTACGTGCACGAGAATGATGGGTGCGCGTTGTCAGTGTTAGTACAAGTACACGGGGACAAGCAGAGACCATGTGCATACTTCTCTGCCATTCTTGATCCTGTAGCACGAGGGTTGCCTGGGTGTTTTCGAGCGGTAGCAGCAACAGCAGTAGCTATACGGCAGAGTGAGGGAATAGTGTTATCGCACAAACTGTTGGTGCTAGTTCCCCACGCAGTAGATGCCCTGTTAAATCAAACAAAGACCCAATACCTTACGAGTGCGCGACTAACAGGATATGAGCTGACACTTTTGGCGCCACATATTACACTGAAAAGATGCGCTACTCTGAACCCCGCCACTTTATTGCCCTATCCGGTCGAGGAGGGTCAGGAAGAAAAACATCACGACTGTGTTTTCCTGACCGAGGAACAGACAAAGGGTCGTGTTGACTTACAGGATGTGCCACTTCCAGATGTGGATGGGGAACTGTGGGTTGATGGATCGTGTTTAAGGCTGCCAGATGGTACGACTTCCGCAGCCTATGCGATCACGACACTTAAGACAGTTGTAGAAACAGCTAGGATACCACAGAAATCGGCTCAGGCAGCAGAGCTGATAGCCTTAACAAGAGCCTGCGAATTGAGTGCTGGCCTATGTGTGAACATATACACAGATAGCCGGTACGCCTTCGGAGTAGCACATGACTTCGGGCTACTCTGGAGAGAGCGTGGATTTTTGACATCTCATGGGGAACATATTATGCACGGAGAACTAGTGCGTGATCTCCTAGACGCGTTGCTTTGCCCAAAGAAAGTAGCGATAGTAAAATGCAGTGCCCACAAAAAGATTACGGATAAGGTGGGCCAAGGAAATGCCTTCGCAGACAGCATAGCGAGACAAACGGCTATGTCCCGGACTAGCTCCCCCATGTATGTGACACAATCGCAGGCTGAGCGATGGAGCGATGCTAGAGCAGAAATATTGGATATTCAAAAATCGGCTACCGATTCAGAACTTGCGGCATGGGCAGCAGATGGGGTACTAGATGATGAGGGTTGTTGGAGAAGCAAAGACATGGAGAAATGGAAATTGCCTGCAGCTTACTTGCAGGCGATGGTTCAGATGACACATGGATTGGCACATGTCGGAGCCCTTGCAATCACCCGATTGTTAACACGAGTTTGGGAACACCCCGAGATTGCTAATACAGCCAAGAGAGTAGTGCAGACCTGCCTGGTATGTTTACAACACAATCCTGGAAAGGGGACCCATACTCCGAAAGGAGGGTTCGTTCCACCCTCTGCACCATTTGAGGTACTCCAAATGGATTACATACAACTCGAGCGCTGCAACAACCTGAAGTACGTCTTAGTGGTGGTATGTGCCTTTAGCAAATGGGTTGAGGCCTTCCCCACGAAAGACAACACAGCCCTGACAACGGCTAAGGTGTTGCTTAAGGAATTCTTTCCTCGCTTTGGAGTTTGCAAATTTTTGTGGAGCGATAATGGGCCTCATTTTGTTGGGAAGATTGTGGAGTATGTACTGAAGGGGTTAGGGATTCAGCAGAAGTTCCACGCTGTGTTCCACCCTCAGTCGGCAGGACTGGTTGAGCGGTACAATGCTACGTTGAAACTTAAACTGGCCAAAATTGTGGCATCCACGTCGTTGAAGTGGCCAGATGCCTTGCCGCTAGCACTGCTCTCTCTTAGATCAGTACCCCATTCACGAACTGGCCTTACACCATATGAGGTGGTGTTTGGGCGCCCCATGAATATCTGGGGGGTGCCCAAGCCGCGATTAATACATGATGTGCCTTGTGTTATTATGAACGACTATTTGGCACGATTAACAAATGATTTGCTTTCTATTCATCAACAGGTTCGAGAAGCGCTCCCTGACAACTCTACTGGAGAGGGCCATGATCTTCGCCCCGGCGATCATGTGATGATCCGATCGTTCGAGAGAGCGAGCAGTTTGGAGCCAAGGTGGAAGGGCCCCGAACAGGTCCTCCTTGCGACCCGGACCGCTGTACGAGTGACCAACAGGAAGCGGTGGGTGCACTCGACACACTGCCGCCGTGTCTCTCCGGATCTGGTGACTCCTGCTGTGCTGACTGATTACAAAGAGATTCTGGAGAAAGAAAAGAGCCCAGCTGTGACGTCGGCCGAAGTTGAGGGAGCCTTCCCGGACCACGCTGTTGCTGGACGAGAGCACTACAACCTGCGTCCTCGATAAGAAGATTTTTGGTTTTTTGTACGTGACTGGTTGGTTACCTCTCCAGGTTTGTGAAACGGAAACCGGGAATTCCAAGGGGGGGGGATCAGTTCTGCCAGAGTAGCGACACCCGTCTTGGCCCGGAGAAGAAAACAACGGCTACCTCGGAGTTCAGCACCGTATTTTTCTTTTTTAGGTATACACGCATGTGTATTTGAGACTTTGTGAACAATTTGAACTATTTGAGACTCTGTAAGAACTTTTCCGAACCATGGCATCACCAGCATCACGAGATAAGCGAATCTTGGGTGCCATTCTCTTTGTTTTGACTATTGTGGTGATAGCTGTAATAGCCTGGGTAGTTGAACTTGTGGTACCTGCACGTGAACATTTGCTGCCGACTACCCCGGCTCCATCTGAACATTTTCACTTTACATTACCCTACCATGAAGAACGACATCGGCAAACTTATCTGAATAACAGTTTTATTCAGATTCTTCATCACACGCATAATATGACCAATACTTCCAATTGTTGGGTGTGTGGGATGTTACCGGGGCATCAGAAGAGAGGGGGCACCCCACTCATTCCACTCCCGTTTTCGCATAATGGATCCTGCAATGCCTGGTACACCCTCCTCTTTACTTTGAGATGGCCAACCAAAGGGGGGGTGCTTTTTCGCTTGAACAAAATATGCTCCCATGACAAGGATGGGTTTCCACGGGCCGAAGGTACTCGGTTTGAATGGGAAGAGTACAGGCCCGACAATGTATCTGCCCCGCGTGTGGACAGCAATCAACGAAACATCAATGTATCCAGCTCACATGTCATTAATGTCATTGCTACTAAAGCCGATTTGTGTATTAGAAATAAAGGTTCGATTGCGGTAGGGAAAAGTGAATGCAACACCACACTTACTTTTGATAGCCCGAATGGCATCTCGTTTGTAGCATCTCGAAACACGTATTTCATTTGTCGAACGAAGGGTTATCATCAGCTTCCATTGGGATGGTTGGGCACGTGTTATGTATCGTTTGTGCTACCTCCTGTATTCATTGCCCCACCAATGTATCACAATGACTACGTCCTGTATCACGATTTTGTCCTGAATAGAGTTAAGCGGACTGTCGTTCTGGATGACATAGACCAGACTGATACTGCCTTACAACAGTATGTGGACTTCAATCTGGGACTGTTTTCCTTTGTGGGGGCCGCGTTGAACAGCCGGAAAATAAGACGATTGACACGTGTTGTCGAGGCTGTAGCGAATGACACTGCCATTGCCCTAGGAAATATCACTGAGGAACTTCAGATTTCTAGAATAGTTACGCTCCAAAATAGGATGGTGTTGGATGTAGTTCTAGCTGATCGTGGGGGGGCATGCAGAATTATCGGAAGTAGCTGCTGTGTATACATACCTGACAATTCTCCATCTGTTTATGATGCCATATCAAAGCTCCATAAAATAGCAGCTGAAATACACCCGGACAATGGAATTTGGACACTTTCAGGATGGTTCTGGTCAATGCTTACTGCTTGGGGCTGGAAACTGTTAACGATTCTATGTATAATTGTGGGGGTATTGTTTTTTGTATGTTTATGTATCCAATGTGGCCCAGCCCTATGTTCTATGTGTCTATCAGCTTGTATACCATGAAGACGAGCTCTTGCACATGACAAAATGATGCTTCATAAAGAAGTGACACAAATAATGTTAATAGACATCGAGGACGAACATCCTGATTATGTTCATTATGAGGTAGATTCAGCTAAACGCTAAAAGGGTCGTCTGTCGTAATTGGCATGGCCGCGTTAGCGATTAGCTGAAACTACACGTTTTCCTCCTTAACTTGGCTATACATGAACACGCCATTTTGAATGTTGCGGCGGCCATCTTAGACCATAAGCGGCCTCGTGGCCGACGTGCCCTTTAGTCCGTTGTCCGTACCACTGACCACTTCAGTCTGCCCAGCAACAGGCTATTTTTAGTGCTGGTCAAACTCACGCATGCGCAGTCCCCACTGACCAGTTACCCTTCAGGAATGTGCGCCAAACTGACCAGCGGAGTTGTGCCTCCTCCAATGAGCTGGCTGTGTTCCAAAACATGACCATATATGTACCTAAATGTGTTGTAACTTGTGCCGCCTATCTTTTATTACCTCAAAACTGTATAAAAGACGGGGTCACACCGGTGTTCGGTGTGATACCTCTTGCATTACCGAAGGGTGCTGTATGAGTGTACCACCACCCCATGGGGTCTTAATAAACTTGTTCTTTGACTTTTACAGTTTCCGTGCCAACAGTTCTTGAGTGTAAGTGGGTTATCTACGGAGCATGTAGGCCTTGGGAACCCTGATTACTACACTGGGGCTGAGCTGGGCTCTTCTATCCAGGGGTCCCTGGGGCTGAGCTGGGCTCTTCTATCAGGGGGCCCTGGGGCTGAGCTGGACTCTTCTATCCGGGGGCCTCTGGGGCTCAGCTGGGCTCCTCAATCCAGGGCCCCGAGGGGGGCTGAGCTGGGCTCTTCTATCCGGGGGCCCTGGGAGGATTTTATTCTGGCCCTTGGGTGTTTGTGGGCATCATTTGTGTCAGAAAACCCTATTCTATTGTTTGTGTGAAAGAGGAGATATGTGCACTGCATCTTACTGCGCTGAACGAATTCCCCTTGAATACTGGCGGTCCCTGGGGGACAACTAGCCCAACAGGAACCTGCAGTATGCGCCAGGGGACTGCATTGCAGAGAGGTGTTCAGAGGCCACACCCCTTTTTACACCTCTCTACAACGCAGCTCTATGGCGCTTAATGGAGGTAGCTGGTAGGCTAGTTGCGCCCTAGGGACCCTGAGGATTCAAGAGGAGTTAATCCCCCAACTTAAAACACGCCACGTGGGGCGCGTTTGACCAGTGGTGAAGGTAGGGGGCGGGGCCTGAGGTGACATGTGTGCAAACACACCCTGTGGCGCGTTTTAAGTTGGGGAATTAATACCTCTTTAATCCTGAGGGTACCTGGGGGCCAACTAGCCCAGGAGCTGCATTGCAGAGTATTGTAAGTAGGGGCATGGCCTCAGAACACCTCTATGCAATGCAGCTCTCTGGCCCATACTGGAGGTACCTGGTGGGCTAGTTGGCCCCCAGAGACCCTCAGGATTGAGGAGGAATTCATTCTCCAACTTAAAATGCACCACAGGGTGTGTTTGAAGACTTGTCACCTCAGGCCAGGTTCCCTTCCTTCACCATTGTGCAAACGCGCCCCGTGGCGAGTTGTAAGTTGGGGAATTAATACTCTTTCAATACTTAGGGTCCCTGAGGGTCAACTAGCCCACCAGGTACCTCCAGTGTGCGCCATGGAACTGCGTTGCAGACAGGTGTTCAGCACCCACGCCCCTTTTTACATCTCTCTGCAACGCAGCTCTGTGGTGCTTACTGAAGGTACCTAGTGGGCTAGTTTGACCCTAGGGACCCTTAGGATTCAAGGGACTTAATTGCCCAGTTTAGAACGGACACACGGCGCGTTTACACCGTGGTGAAGGGAGGGGATGGGGACTGAGGTGACGTGCGCAAACACGCCCTGTGACGTGTTTTAAGTTGGGGGAATTAATTTCCCTTCAATCCTGAGGGCCCCTGGGGGCCAACTAGCCCACCAGGTGCTTCCAGTAAGAGACACTGTGGGAGGTCTGTCTGTTGCATATGACTCACAGTAAGAGGGTGTTTAGAGTTTAAGAAACCTGTGCACTCTGTGCTGATGTTTGCTCACACTGCGAGGGGCATTTACTTTTTGTGGACACTTTCACACACTCTACCATTTATTACTGGCACTCTGAGTGGTTTTAAATAGATGAGGGAGTCTGGGACCATTGCACTGTGTTGTACTCTTGCTGTATGCAGCGCTAGCAGAAGAGGAAACCTCTACACTGCACCACTTTTTACTTCACTGCAGACTTAATCTGTGCACCTGGCACTGATTTTTACCACAACGGGAGAAAACAAGTAGGCTATGGAAAATGTTATGTTAAGTGTATATGTAGAGCACACTATCACCTGGGAAGGTGTCCTGGAGCTGTGCAGGTGTGGAAGTCTATCCTCGAGAGTGGAGTCATTCGAAGAGCCAGATCTTGTTTAACTCAGGAAGCGAGGAGGAGTCTCTGATGTGTTGAGGGAAGTCGCTCCATGCTTTAGGAGCAATGTATGAGAAGGTGCTGCCTCCGGATCTGTGTTTGTGTATGTCTGTGATGTGTCTGAGGATGAGTCCGGCTGAGCGGGGGTACCTAGGGTGTTGACGGAAGGAGTTGTGGTTGTTAATGTAAGCAGGGCCTTTTTTGCGTAGTGCCTTGAATGTGTGGGTGAGTAGTTTGAACTGTGGGTGCTTATGTATCTGGAGCCAATTGAGCTCTCTCGGGTGTGGTGTGATATGGGTTCTAAGCGAGAGGTTGAGAATGAGTCTGGCAGCTGCGTTCTGGGTGGTTTACAGCCTTCTGGTGAGCTGTTTGTTGATTTCTGCAGAGAGAGTTCCTATTGTCCAGATTACTGGGGATGAGTGCATGGATGATGGGCTTCTGGTGTTGCTTGGGAGCCATTTGAAGATTTTCTTCAGCCTTTTCAGGGTGTGAAAGCAGTGACAACTAAAATAGACATTCAATTTAACATTCTACTGAACTGTGTGCAGTACTCATGGTGAAATTTGAGAAAAGTTTTGCCAACAAAATGTGGGACAGAGGGTCTGATCCATGCTGAATAGTCCTGTGTGAAGTTCTAGTTAATGCCCATAGTTTTGAAGAATGGGCCAGGTTTGAATGAGACTTCAGACCAACCTCCAAATGTGTTAGTGTCACTCGTGATGAGTGAGGCTTGAGGGCTCTGATGTATGCACGTCCAAACTAATGTCGCTGTCGAGGAACTCAAGACTGCTTGAATGAAAATGCTACAAAGAGTTGACGCACTCACTAATCAATGGTGCATTGATGACGAGCGTACTGTGATATAGGGGCCTATGTGTAGGAGTACAATATTTTCGAGTAATGAAATGCCCCTCCCCTGTTTTTCAGACCAGTAATACCCACTATTTTTTATGATACAAGGCAAACTGTGTTCATACTCGGTTGCCCTATCTTAGGAATTAATTGTTTCAAAGATTTATTGCTTTATTTTTTGTCAGTGAATCTTTGCTGAGAGATGGAGGTGGTTACTGTAAACAAAACACCAAAGCCTGGAAGAGACCACTATCTTAGTATTTTAGGAGATAGTTGTGCTCTTAAACCAGAAACTCAAAACCTAATTAGAACCTACAATTCAGTCTTGTTCAAGGATATAAAACCAAATTAAATATAAGGAATAAGCCACAGACACAGGAAAATTAGAAATAAGTTGTTCCTTCAATTGCCGCTTTGACACATGATCTATGCCTCATTGTCACTGATCTGGTGTTTAAAACTCCATGGTATTTACCTCTGTTTACTTTGTTATCTAGCACGTTGTGGATTTGAAAAACTGCAAATAAATTATTTAAAAGAATAAATAAGCTGCCCAGTTTAAATGGCAAACTCACCGATATACTCATATATTCTTTGAAATACTGATATATTCATTGAAATACAGATATATTCATTGAAATACAGATATATTCTTTGAAATACAGACTGCCACCTCCAGTTGTCGCCTTTCTGTAAATACTCTTAAGAACTTTACTTTAGTGTTTGGAAGATGCTCATCTGAAGTAAAGCTATAAATACTTTTTTAGAGCAGCAACCAAGTGTGAGGCCCTGTACTTGAACTGTCTGTACCTTACAAACATTCACGTCTGTGACATCTGAAATTCCAGGTCTTTACAGGCACCAATGCTTGTTTGTGTGAAATGTATTCACTCCTGGAGCCTGGAGGCGGCAGTTCCGACAGCGGCCACCAGAGGGTGCTCCTCGCCTGCCGATGAAACCCACTGAGCTGCACCTTGGATGAATTGGAGAAGGGTTTCTTCTTCCGGGGCAGCGGCGGCAGAGACAGCAACAGCAGTGGATGCTGACATCACTTCCTCCCTGCTCTGTGTCCATCCTGTTGCAGAGGAGGAAGGAGACCTGTCTGTCTGATGGACAGTTACCTCCATCTTCAGACCCTCACAGACCCCAGATCTGCCCCCCTCAGCCCTCCCCAACCCCCCCCCTTCTCCCCCACCAGCGCCTGGGCAGGTTTCTAATCAGGTAGGAGAGCTGTAACTCACTTAGCTGCAATTTACTACGATTGTGAGGATGATTAATGGGGGCAGAGGAGGTGAGGCCTGTCCAGGGGTGCACAGGTGGAGAGGCCTGTCCAGGGGTGCGGGGGAGGTGAGGCCTGTCCAAGGGTGCAGAGGAGGTGAGGCCTGTCCAAGGGAGCAGAGAAGGTGAGGCCTGTCCAGGGGTGCAGAGGAGGAGAGGCCTGTCCAGGGGTGCGGGGGAGGTGAGGCCTGTCCAAGGGTGCAGTGGAGGTGAGGCCTGTCCAAGGGAGCAGAGAAGGTGAGGCCTGTCCAGGGGTGCAGAGGAGGAGAGGCCTGTCTAGGGGTGCAGAGGAGGTGAGGCCTGTCCAGGGGTGCAGAGGAGGAGAGGCCTGTCCAGGGGTGCAGAAGAGGAGAGGCCTGTCCAGGGGTGCAGAGAAGGTGAGGCCTTTCTACCGGTGCAGAGGAGGAGAGGCCTGTACAGGGGTCCTGAGGAGGTGAGGCCTGTCCAGGGGTGCCGAGGATGTGAGGCCTGTCCAAGGGTGCAGAGGAGGAGAGGCCCTGTCCAGAGGTGCAGTGGAGGTGAGGCCTGTCCAGGGGTGCAGAGGAGGTGAGGCCTGTCCAGGGGTGCAGAAGAGGTGAGGCCTATCCAGGGGTGCAGAGGTGAGGCCGGTCCAGGGGTGCAGAGGAGGTGAGGCTTGTCCAGCGGTGCAGAGGAGGAGAGGCCTGTCCAGGGGTGCAAAGGAGGTGAGGCCTGTCCAGGGGTGCAGAGTAGGAGAGGCCTGTCCAAAGGTGCAGAGGTGAGGCCTGTCCAGGGGTGTATGGAGGTGAGGCCTGTCCAGGGGTGTAGAAGAGGTGAGGCCTGTCCAGAGGTGCAGAAGAGGTGAGGCCTGTTCAGAGGTGGATAGGAGGTGAGGCCTGTCCAGGGGTGCAGAGGAGGTGAGACCTGTCCAGGGGTGCAGAGGAGGAGAGGCCTGTCCAGGGGTGCGGAGGAGGTGAGGCCTGTCCAGGAGTGCAGAGGTGGAGAGGCCTGTCCAGGGGAGCAGAGGAGGTGAGGCCTGGGGTGCAGAGGAGGTGAGGCCTGTCAAGGGGTGCAGAGGAGGTGAGGCCTGTCCAGGGGTGCAGAGGAGGAGAGGCCTGTCCAGGGGTGCAGAGGAGGAGAGGCCTGTCCAGGGGTGCAGAAGAGGTGAGCTTGTCCAGGTGGGCAAAGGAGGTGAGGCATGTCCAGGGGTGCAGAGGAGGTGAGGCATGTCCAGGGGTGCTGAGGAGATGAGGCCTGTCCAGAGGTGCAGAAGAGGTGAGGCCTGTCCAGGGGTACAGAGGAGGAGAGGCCTGTCCAGGGGTGCAGAGGAGGTGAGGCCTGTCCAGGGTGCAGAGGGGAGAGGCCTGTCTAGGGGTATAGATGAAGTGAGGCTTGTCCTGTGTTTGGGTGGTTCATAGAAGGTGGGGCCTGTCCTGGAGGGATGCAGTGGAGACGAGAACTGATCGTCCAGGCAGGGTGGTGGAGAGCTGAGTTTAAATGTGTTCATTGTTGACCCAAGAAATTTGTGGAATGAGTGTAAGTTGCTTGTAAACTGGCCAATTGAAGAGCCACAGAGTGAAGCGCCTCAAAATATTTTATTATATATTACAAAAGATTAATGCAGATTTACAAACAATATTGCAAAGTCGAAGACCGGGTAAAGGAGGACGCATCATTTAGTGTTGCATCCAGAGGTTAGTGCTCATATCCAGCAAAATGTGAGGGTGCAGACCAACATTCTGGATGAGATTTTGTTGTAACCAAAGTACTCTAGTGACAATTGTATTACAAAGCAGAAGAAGATCAGAATAAAAATAATGAGCGCTCAGACAAAGTTTTTCCAAACGGGTGACGAAAGTGGTTCTCACGAATTGTATTCTTGTTTTGATTTTGTGTTTGTTGCTGGTGTGAATTTGGATATGCACGGCGTTGGTGTGCAGAATAATGATGTTCAGTATGTGCAAGGAGGAAATGTTGTTCCTCTGGGTCAGTGCCGGGAACAGCTCCTGTATGTCATGTGTGAAGGCTTCCTCAAAGGTAATAACTTTTGCTGGAACCGTGGAGCTTAGGGGTGTGAATGTAGATGCATTTCTCAGACCCGTGTTCTGCCCTTCATTATTGGTCACTGCATTGTCTTCCCTCAATCTTTATTTATCCAATGACTGGGGTCTCGTGTGTAGGTTTATTGGCCAAGCCCACATCTACACTCGGAATATCATGGAAGGCTTTACCTTGCAACAATATCAACAAGCAGAAAATGCCTTTCAACAAAGCGGGGCATTCATAGTAATGTGAAGGAACTACAGTTTCCGGCATGCCCCGTCGCCCGGTAATGACGCGTGAGTCGCGTCTCTCTGTAAACAAATAATGGCGCTGCGCGAAGGTCGATACCTCCCCAGCAGCACAGACGGCTGCCGAGTGTACCGACGGGCAGGTAAGCCCCGCGCATATCCATGCACATTTTGGCCTCTATTTATCATGTAGTGCATGCGCGATAAGCAGGCAGGAGAACTAGTCGCATATGGGCACATGTCAGTTGTACAGCGAACTGGCAAGATTTACGTTCGATTCAAGTGGGGTGCTTTGTTTTCCGCCTAGCGAGAGTCGGGCGCAACACGCTTTCTGTTCACTTTGGCACCTAACTCCTCCCAGCGAGATCTTGGGTAACGGCGGGTAGCCAAGACATAAGATCCATATCCGCACTATGAGCACTATGCAACGAGCAGATATAGCGACATGGCATGGCATCCTGTGCTGTCACAGCATAAATAAGAACCTAACAAAACTAGCAACATTTATTTCTCATAGTTAAATCAGGAGAGATACATCTGATGTTTTTAATATACGAATAATAGATGTCTATAACCCCATTAAAGAAGGTTTTTTCTTCCATTGAAATTAGTACTTTCTAAACGGTGCTTGCATGTCTGGACCTGCAAGTGGTTTCTTGATTTTATAGATCTCATTTCTCTACATTTTAGAGCGGTGCACTATCCTCCTGAGCTGTTGCCAGGTGAGGTGAGGCACGTTCCTCTAACCCTAAAGGTGAGCGAGAGGAATTTAAATAATTAAGAAACTGGCATATTATGTATGCCAGATCACGAGTTTGGTAACTAGTTGCACAGTTGTACCATATTATAAGACAGAAATGTAATATGACTTACACTAATTATGTGAATGTCGTTTTTATCTTTGTATGTGTCTTTTATTTGTGTTGTTTGTGTCCACATGACGTTCTTTCCTGGACTTCCTCCCTCTCCACATACTTAGGAGGACACCAGGATTGATAAGGTGATATCTGTATCCTATTTTAAACGCACTTTTGAGCAGTAGCATGTACTTTAGGTCCTGATGAAGCGGCAGATATTCATTGATCACTAGACCGCAGAAACATGTCGACCACTACAATATAAATCAGTGATTATTAGGGTTACTCACTGACAGTCTTGCACTGAATATTTTTTAACCTTGGAAATGAACAGGCACCAGAATAAAATTCCTTTTTTTTTTGTTTTTAAAAAAAATATTTTTTATTGTAAAACAAAGAGATTTGTCAGGCACACACATGACACATAGTACAAATACCTTAATGCATATAATAAATCATGTACCAAATCAAAGTTACTACCAAGAAAAAGCACATATTAATACAAAAAGAAACCCAATAAGGATGGAATTAATACATCAGTCTACATTTGCAATTGATCTTTCTTTCCAGCGATGTATCGGTTCCCAAATTTTTCTCCCCCACCTTTTTATCCTTTTGCCTTTTTTCTCGAATATACCCTTTTCAAGGTTAAACGTCCCCAGTAATAAGGCAATCCACTGTTGCAAACCCGGGGGGAGGGGATTGAGCCAAACTCTAGCAATCATCAACCTGTAGACCGCCATAGCTACAAATAAAAATTCGCTATGGGCGCCTTCACAATCCCTAACTCCTAACATAATTACAGTTGGTGTTAGGGTTACGTTTAAAGCAAGTGTACGGGCCATAAAATCCTCAATATCCTTTAATAAAGATCTTAATTTGGGACAGAGCGCAAATATGTGGATGCTATCTGCAGCCATAGCGTTGCATCGCCAACAGCTAATTCCTGAAGTTGCACCCCACTGTGCTATACGATCAGGCGTATGGTATAGTTGGTATAACGTTTTAAAATGTTGCGATTGTAGTGGGGCAGAATAGAAGATTGAGCAGCCTAACTCCAAGGACGACTGAAAGACTTCCCCTGATATCCCTAATTTCCCAGCCCATTTCATACCAAATCTATCAATGTCATCCTTCTTCGAACCAGCCAGCTGGGCATAGAAAAATCGAATGGTACACACCCCGCTTTGCTCAATTGTCTCCATAATATTGCTTATGCCAAATCCACCTGGCCCTCCTTTTTTCTTAAGAAAAAAACTCCTAATCTGGAGATACTTGAAAAAACTATATCTTGCTATACTAAATTTATCTAGCAAATCTGAAAATAGAAGAATATTTCCATCGGAATCTAACATATCGCCTAGTTTCTTAATACCTTTTCTATCCCAGTCCGCCATAATAGCATCCGAAAAAACTTCAGGGGGTAGGGACTTATTTCTATACAATCTGATATATCTATTAAATCTCCCTAAACCACAATTTTTTGCAACGGCAGACCATACATTATGAGCAGCGGCGACTGTCTTGAAGCGAGTTCGTTTAAAATAGGATGAATCAATACATTTTATAAAAGCATTTGCTGTATCTTCTCCCAATACAATTGCATAAATCATAGTTGAGACAGCTTTTACTTTCGGATTCCCTTCATTTGCGCCAATTAAGCCTTGGATATATTGCAAAACTGATGCCCAATAGTAAAACCTAAAGTCAGGAACCCCCCAACCTCCCCTCTCCCTTGGTAAAGTCATGAACTTATATGCCCGTCTCGTCTTCCCATAGGACCAAATGAATTTATTTAAAATTGACTCTAGTTTACTAAACCAAATTGACTCAAACAATAACGGTATTGTAAGAAAAAAATAAAGGAATTTAGGAAGTATAATCATTTTAATGATATTAGTGCGACCCACTAACGACAATCTGAGGTTATTTATCCTTAGCAAGTCCGCGTTGACTTTTGTCAGTAAAGGCGAGATATTACGCTCAACTACTGTCCCTAAATCAGGTGTAATTTCAACACCTAGATATACTGCAGAGGAAATCACTCGAGGATCATTACATTGAGATGCTAAGTTTTTGATAATCTGTGTTTTAGCTCTATTGAGCTTATAACCAGAAATGTTACCAAATTCTTGGGCCTCCTGTTCTATTACTCCTAATGCCATTTCAGGATTAGAGGTAATTATCGCCACATCATCTGCGTATGCCAACACTTTCACTACTGACTCATTTACACACAATGGGGAGATGCTGGGATTGAGTTCGAGCCTACGTAAATATGGATCCATATATAATGCAAATAAAAGAGGGGAGCTAGGACAGCCTTGCCTGGTTCCTCTTTTTATCTGCACCGCCGCTGATAACTCTCGATTAATTTTAATTTTAGCCGTAAGATCTCTATAGAGAACCTGAATTGCCTTTATAAAATTATCCCCAAACCCAAAAGTTCTCATTAACTCCCATTGATATTCCCAAGCGACCCTGTCGAAAGCTTTTTCAGCATCTAGAAATAGAGCCGCGACAGGGCCGCCTGTAACCTCCATAGCATCAAAACAGGTAATCACAGTCCTAATATGTTCAGTGGTCCCTTTCCCCGGAATAAAACCATGTTGGACTGGGGTAACTAGCTTTTCTATTACAGCGGACATCCTTGTGGCCAAAATTTTCGAGTATAGCTTTACATCGGCATTCATTAAGGCAATAGGTCTATATGACCCAGGATTTGAAGCGGGCTTCCCTTTTTTCAAAATAACAATAACCTCTGTCTCGCCCCAAGAATTAGGGATTGCAGTACCTCTCTGGGCTTGAATAAGTATATCCAGAAGATCTACACTAAAACCTGAAATAAACGTCTTATAAAATTCAATTGGTATCAAATCTGGTCCTGCAGCCTTCGACGAAGGGAGCTCTGCTAAAGCTAGCGTCACTTCTTCTAGTGTTATGTTGGCATCGAGTATAGTTTTTTCCTCTGACTCTAATTTTTTAAGTTGAATATTTCCTAAAAAATTCCTGATATTCTCAACTTCTGGCTCTGTCTCCCTGTCATATAATTCCGAGTAAAACTTCCAAAATTCTTTTCTTATTCCCTCAGGGTCAGAGATTAAATTGCCTAAACTGTCAACTATATTTTTAATGTCCCCTGCGTTAGCTTTCTGCCTAGCTCTGACAGCAAGAATGTGACCAATCCGTTCACTAAACTCGCACGCCTGCTCCTTCTTTGTTAAATAGCTAGCTACTGTCTTCTTAGTAATACAGTCCGCTATTTCTGCCTTTAAAATCATGATCTCCAGCAATTGATGATCCAACGGGAGCCCACCCAAAATTAACCTGCTTAGTTCGGACTCAGCATTCAGAAGGGAATTAACTTGTTGGTCGAACAACTCTCTTTCCTTTTTTCGTTTATAATTTGAGAAGCTTATTGTCTCTCCTCTAACACCAGCTTTGAATGCATCCCAAATAAATCCGCTGCTAGTACTACCCCTGTTGTTCAACCAAAACTCCCTGATCCATTTTTCCATGTGCTTACGGTAGCACTCATCTTGTAACAGAGCTCGCTCGAAAGTCCATTTGAGTATTTTCTTACCTACCCCAGATAAGCTCAGTGACAATAATAATGGATTGTGGTCTGAAACTAACCGAGGGAGCTTTTTGATCTGTATCTTACCTAGCAGAGCATTAGAAATTAGAAAGTAGTCCAATCTTACTGTTATATTATGGGGGGCAGAAAAATATGTATCCCCATCTAACTGCGGGTGCAGGTTGGCCCAAACGTCTGAGAGCACATTATTCAAAGCCATATTCGCGATCGCTCTGTGCACCCTTTTCTAAGAATGACCTGATTGTAACTCAATGTTCGCCGGTCGGCTGATGTTAAAATCACCACAACAAACAATCGGTTCTGGCCACATTGGGAGTTCATCGTCAAGAAATTGAAAAATATCCGGGTCATCGCACGTTGAGCCATACACTGAAACCAAAGTGAACCTAACCCCTCTGAAGCTCATTTCTATAATCACCCATCTACCCCAAGTGTCTTCTTTACTCCTATGTACAATACAATCTGCACCTTTTCCCAGAATCGCCACCCCACGAGTTTTAGAGGCTTGTTTCGTATAAGCTAAAACTTTAAATCCAGTTTGTTCCAACAGAAAACCTTTACCACCCTCCACATGAGTTTCGTGTAGACAGATCAAATCAGGAGACATTGATTTACAAAATGCTGAGACTCGCAGCCTCTTTTGGAGATCATTAAGACCACAAACATTAAATGACAAAATTCGACAAGACATCAAAAAACATCAAAGGTTAGTGCCAGCTTCGAATTCCATCTCTTAATCAAGCCCAGGGCTTCCTTTGTCCTCCATTTAAACAAAACCTGAATCTGCTGCAAACTGCATTTCGCTGTGTATAGTGTGTGCCTTTTTTTCCCACCCCTTACCCCTCCCACCTCCCTGAACCCTCCCCGAGTACCCCTCCCCCCTCCCCCCCCTACAGGCAAATAGGTCAAGCATGACCTATATGTGGACGCCGGGGACGCAGCAGCCGCCACACCTCCCCACTGCCAGCCAATATTGCAAACATATCAAACTGACTCCATTACATTTTCTCCTTATATCCCAAAACTTCTATCATGTAAGTTTTTGCCTTAATCTCTGAAAAGAAAATTTTAAACTGGCCCATGGTTACAATTTTCAGTTTTGCAGGGTAAAGCAAATAGGCTTCAGAACCCAAAGCCTGGATATGCGGTATCAATTGTCTCAGCCTCCATCTACGTTCAACTGTGGCGTGGCAAAAGTCTGGTCTTGCAAAGAACGTAACGTTGTTGTAGGTACGTCTTGACTCTGGCTTTGCTTTGTCCAGTATCAGCTGTCTAAGGAGGAAATTCCCTACGAATATTAGCAAAGCCCTTGGTTGCCCCTTCTGGCCCCCAGCCTGAGCCTGACCCCTTTTAAGAAAAAAAGGGAAACGATGGGCTCTTTGAATTTCTATTTCCCACTGCCAACTAGCTAGCTCCGGGAAAGCCCCTTTTAACAAATTCACAACAAACAGCCTGGGGTCCTCCCCTTCCAGACCTTCCTCCACTCCCAGCAATCTGATGTTATTCCGACGCTACCTGTTCTCAAAATCTTCCAGCTTACAGTTGACGTCCTCTGCCACCTTTTGATGCTCTTCCTTGTATGATTTCAAGCCTCTCAGATCATCCTCCACTTTACTGGTCCTTTCCTCCACTTGTACCACTCTCTCAACCATCTCGTCTTGTCTTTTGCTTATATTTCTGAGTTTATTTTGAATCTTCCTAGATTCCTGTCTTGCCCTCCTGCTCTCTCCTCTAGCCTCAGTCTGCATTAATTTCAGGGTGTTAAACAGAAGATCAAGCGTAACAGGAGGCTGGGAGGATTGAGCAGAACCGTGATCCCCAGTCAAAGTTGCTGGACTGTCCTGCTCCATAAAAGAAAAGGTAGTGGTTGAATAGTCCCATGCTAATTTTTTAGTAGGATCAGTGGTACTGCTTGCAGTGGAGGGTTTCCTTTTAGACAGGCGTTTTTTTTGTGAGGTTTTCCTTGCCGGGGAGCTGCTAAGTGAGTCAATACTTGTGGACTCGTCGGAGCAAACATCCTCAGAAGGCAGAGATTGTGACTGTGTGTCTTCTTCCACAGAGTAAAATCTCTCTGCTGAGGCGGAACCGCTGGCAATACCAATTTCTGCTGAGGTGGTGGAATCACCACCTGATTTAAATCCCCCATTCTCTGCGTTTAGATCCATAGTTTCTGCCCATGTTAGGGGTTTGTTATACAATAGGCTAGCTGCATTAATGCCAACAGTAGCAGCGAATTCCTTCCCCTCAATTACATTTGACTCATGTGGCTCATGTATCTCGGCCCCCTGATCTGCATGCTCTAATACCATTGCAAGGGAATTTACCGTCACATCCGAAATATCCCCAGGAAGCTGAGTGTGCAAAGCACGGCTGTCACTCGTCACCGTCAGATTTGCACTTTTGCTTAAGCTTGTGCTTGTTTTTGCCCGACTCCATTCCTGCGCCTCTAACCCCTGGCTCAGCCCAGCCACGACACCACCACTTGTCTTGCCCTCGGCGATCCTCACTCCCGCAGCGCTGCTCACTTCCAGGGCGGACGCAGGCATTGCAGTGGCCGGCTTACCTGCTTCTGCTGCTGCCGGTCTTCCTGGTTGCCTAGCAACCCCGAGATTGTGCATGGAGCCTGTATCCGTGTTGAGAACGTCAGCACCAGCTCCACCGGCTCCACCGGGTCCCTCAGCGCTGATTCCGGTAACCTCAGAAGCCATGTCTACACCATCTCTTCTGTCCGCGCTGGAGTCCGCGGTATTACCGGGTTTAGCTGCGGGGGGTCCGCTGCTGACAGGAGTGTTTACGGGAGTATTTGCAAAGCTTTCCGTGACGGTAGGTTGACGGAAAGCAGTCTCTCTATTCTTTAACTTGACAACTTGACCTGCATCTTTTACAGGCACCGCACCTTCTGCTCCGTTTCTTTTCACCATTATTTTCTTGAGGCTTGACCCGTTTTTCTGCGCCGTGGCAGTAACCGGAGCCGGGCCAGTAATTTTCTGCTCTGTCCTTGTTTTCTCTTTTTCCTTAACAGTAGATTTCTGTCCTTTGGCATTATCTGCATCTGATGTTTTCCCTCCTTTTCCTTCTTTGAGCTCGAGTCTGCGCTGTAGACGAGGCGGCATCCTGTGACAGAGTTCTACTACCAGAATGAGAACTTGTGAAATAGCTTTTTTAAGGTGGATAACTGTACGTAGAATAATGTTCCCTCGTCGCAGCCAGGAAGGGAATATCACCGAGTTACCAGACAGAGGCATTCAAAAAAACCCTGCAGTTCTTGGTCTATTCAGCCATTGATAGTTGTCTGGCAGTGGAGAAGAGGAGAGTGCGACTCACTCACTGCACCCCACGGCGGCCATCTCCACATACTTAGGAGGACACCAGGATTGATAAGGTGATATCTGTATCCTATTTTAAACGCACTTTTGAGCAGTAGCATGTACTTTAGGTCCTGATGAAGCGGCAGATATTCATTGATCACTAGACCGCAGAAACATGTCGACCACTACAATATAAATCAGTGATTATTAGGGTTACTCACTGACAGTCTTGCACTGAATATTTTTTAACCTTGGAAATGAACAGGCACCAGAATAAAATTCCTTAGCGTTCATTATCCAATTGTAAACACAGAGCACTCCTTTCTCTTATCTTTTTGATTCTCACAATTTTTCTTTCTTGCACTGCTCTTCAGTTTATCAAGCAAGTTACCACGCACTTTCCTTTCCCGTGTTAAATAGCAACAACTTTGCTTCCACATCTCGGGAAAGGTTCCAAATGATGACAGGGCGGTAAATAACGATAAACTGATGGACATCTTCTCATTAGGTGCGATACTTTGTTGTGTGCTGTTCATACCTTTGTTTCAACACACACTCACTCAGACACACTTCTGAAAAGACACATTTTACTCTTTGACCCATAGTTATTCTGCTGTTTGCTTGTACTAATGTTAAGGGGGCTATAACTGTGTGGTCACTAAACATCCCCTGGGACCCTCTACTCATCTTTTTGTATTTCCTATACTTTAGAGGTTACCAATATGTGATCCTCCTGCAAATATTATGATAATTATTTATCTGACTGAGTAACCATGTTATGCCTTCAGTAATTATTTGAAACCTTTATTATAGCTTTGAAGCTTGTTGTAGCTCCAAAGGCAAGAGCCTTTACCAAGGGAGCGGTCCTTTAATAGGCAGTATTGCCTGCTATGGCTGACATATGGTCATTACACTGTTGGCCCCATGAGGGCAGAATATGTTAATTAATAAAACAACAGTGTCCCAGAGACCCAGGGGGTCGAAACACCTCAGGTACTCCTGAACATTTGTTTTACAGATTTTGGTGTGAATGTTCAACAGTTAACAGCTGCATGCGGGACCACGGTGGTTAATTGTTGAACATTCACAGCAATAGCTGTTAAAGGAGGCTGAAGTCAGCCCCTGGCTCTCCCTGGGCTCCGCTAAACTGATTTTCATCTTTCAGGTGAGTCAAGGAGATGAGCAGACCCCCCTCTTCCCTCTGAGACGCCAGTGACACTGCGAGCTACAGGAGGAGGAAGGGGGAGGCTCCTCTGTGCCCTGCTGCAGGCTCTATCCTTTGCTTTCTCCTGCCCAATCCATGTATTTTGGAGAGGCAGAGGCTGTGTATAAGGACATTGTAATATTGTGAGCAGCGGGCCTAGATCAGGCTTCCTCATGAAGGATTTATTCAAATGTTCTAGTCCTTTGGTCGCTGTCCTATAGCGCTCACAAGATACTGATTCTCCACATCATCCCTTCAGATAATTTATCAATAAAAAGCGCCAACACATTGATGCCTTGTTGCTTCCATTGCTCAGAATTTGAACTCTGCATCAACTTGAACTTGAACTCTGAGAGCATGGTTTGTATGAATCTAAGAGTCTGGCTGATTTATGAAGTGTGGGCAGAATTATGTACAAAGACATTAACATACCTTTGCTAACCAGATATTTTTGATTTGCAAGTTTCATGATCTGTAAATGGAAAGATGGGGGTTATGAAGAAGTGGACTGGGTTGTTAGGGTCTGTTCTCTGCGGCTGTGGGTGCACTCTATATTCACAGAGACCTTTTCCAGCAAGGGATCATGGTTCTTGGTGAACCAAAAAAGTACTTATTCCTTAACCATAGTTGCTTCACAATGGCCTCCAGAGAACAAGAGATTCTTTTGTTTTGTAAGTTCAGGACGGTTATTTGGAAGATGGGATGAAGTGTGATTGCCGTCTGACACAAAACAATTTCTTTCCTTCCTTTCAAGGTATTCTGGGATGACCAGGCAGTGCAGCGTGGCTGCCACCCTTGGAGGAACAAAAAATAAAATAACTGGCAGGTAAGGATTCTGATAACTCTAAGTTTCCTTTTCCCCTGTATCTTCTTTCTCTATTCCCTTTCTTGTTCTCTGATTTGGTTTTGTCTCTTCACTTCAAAATTTGACTCCCTGTGTGCATTATTCTTGTTGTTATCAAACATCTGATAATTACCATTATTATTATTATTATTATTATATTTCTTATATAGCGCCAGAATCGACCCCCGAAGGGGTATCTCCGGGCTTGCCTTGGGAACCCGTCCTGTTTTTTCCCTGTGAGATAGCCCCTACAGGGCATCCCCAAGGTGAAAGCCAGGCATCCCGCCGCGGGGGGGGGCGTTGTGGAGATTAAGCAAGCTTAATGCCCAGAGTTGCAGAGTGTGAACCCATGATTAGGTCAGGCACCGAAGGGACAATTATCGAGTCCGTGGACATTTGAGCTCAACACCCTGCCGCGTCGGGAATCGAACCCTGGTCCCGGGTTTGACCTCTGCTTCAGGGTCTGCCTGCTCTAACCAGTGAGCCACACTTCTCTATGTTGGTTTGTAGTGCAAGGTCAGTTCCTTTTAGGTCAGTTTTGCCCAGCAGTTCCTTAACTATTGGCACATTTGTCTCCTCCTCTACACCACGTTATACTATCCTCCCTTTGTCCGTTCTTTCGGCGTCGTTTCTCTCTGGATCTGTCTTCCATCTCTACGTCCTCCCATCCTGCCCTTTTCTGTCTTGTCTATTACAAGCAAGAGACACAGTACATGTGCGTGGACACACATGCACACAGGGCTAGCTTTAGGGTGGTGCAACCGGTGGAGCCGCCCCTGGTGCGGACCTTGGAGGCACAGTGTTTAGATGTAACTTATGGGTTCACAAGCATCTGCTGCACAGTTTCCTGTGCTGGAACATGTGGTCAAAGTGAAAGATAGCTTTTTTTTCTCTTTCCTCTGTTTTGTGTTTTTCTTTTCTTGACCCTTTTTAGTTTCCTTTACGGTTGTGCTGTTTTTTTCACTTTTTCAGGTGTTGCATTGCCCGGGTCCTGTCGGAGGAGTGTGATGAGTTCTGAGCCACCAAGTAAGTCCTTATCATCCGCACAATTTGAAATAGTGAATTCCACTGAGCTAACTTGACACAGCGTCAGTCTACAGTGGCATTTAAAGCACTGAGTGCAACAAGGTCAATTCCTTTGGTCAATAAAATGTCCCTTCCTAGATCACTGGAAAAAGGAATAGATGAATAGTTTAAGTGAGTAAGGGAGTAAGTAACATCTAATAATTCATTAAAAGAATTACAAATATCTCACTAGCATGCCAGCCTGTTTCACAGAGAGTGTAAATTGAAAGTGTTGGCTGCTTCTGAGAATCGGTGGCGCAATATATGAGCAACTTGAGTTTATTTCTTTCTTTTTTTTTTTAAATTTTTGTAAACCTTTATTGTGCATGAATAAAAGAACAAATACGGGCCCACAACCATCAGGCCGGCCACGATACTTTTGGAGCACAAGTGCGAGCAATACAGTTTCTCAGTGGCACCACGTTACGAAACGACAATCAATTAACGTTACACTGAATATCACCGTGTCACCGAGAAGCAGGAGCATTGAAGGTTAATTTTTAAGGGTTTTTTTGGTTCCAAATATAAAACAATGAAGAATAGTAACCAAGGAGAACTGAGTCCGTGCAATCGCTCCACAACATGAGCAGGAACATCATCGCGTGAAACCAACAGTGGAAGCTAACACCCCCCAGGCAGTATGGCGGTTCAAGAGTAAAAACAACAGGATTATCAGCCAGCATTTGTGCACCATGTGTAGGAGAGTAGGGTCTGCAATCCCATGATCACCCAGATTTTTTGCTTTTGTTTCACTGGTTTACGACTTTCTCTGGCTGTGGGCCTGCTAATCAGACCCACAGCCTGGCTGTTCTCTCACTAAATTACGATATGTACCCTAGGTGCATTTACCAATTGGTACTGGGCCACCTTATCAGACCCTGTAACTCAGGGCATAGGTGTACTCAGGGCCGCCAGGGGCTGCAGCATGTATTGTGCCACCCCTGGCTGGCCTCCTAAATTTGACACAACTGGCTGCATGACAGCTGGGGCGAAGTCGTGTAAGCACCCTTTGCTTTAGATATAGTAGCTCTATATCTAACCCTCCAATGGACACCCGAGTTCCTATCAGTCACTCCTATGGCAGGCCTTGACAATCCTGAAGGCAGAGTGCATGGGCTCGTGGGAACTGTGTTCTGGCCCGAGCCGAGCCGGTTGCAGCTTGCGGAGAAAAGACCCAATGGCTGTTCCATGATAACGCGTACCACATCGGTAACTTCGGTGTCGCGTTATCAAGACATGTCGAGTAAGGTGTCATACGAATCGGGGTGCTGCCCTCTCACCAACCCTGGCGACGAGGTTAGCATTCCGCCCTTCTAGAGGGGCACGACATGTACGTAACTGTGAACCCCGGTTAAAGTTAACGAAAGCCTCAGCTCCACAAAATGGATGCTGCCACCACAGACACGAGTCTGACCTCCTGCTGCTGGGAGTCCTTCCAGCGAGGAGCGTTTGGACAAAGGGTTTCCTGTGGGGGGCGGTGTTTGCACCGTCCCAGACAGGGTTTGTGTATTCTGGGTAGGTAGGGCTTTTGCGAGGAGGTGACTGCGGAGTGGCACCCCGGTGCTCACTACGCATCTGCCGGTTAGAACCAGTTCCAGGGGCGACAGCCCTGGCCTGGGGAAAGTCCGGCAGGGCAGAGGGGCGTAACTACCCCCCTTCCTGGTCCCACCCTTAGGGCAGGACCTAGTCATGTACCCACCCCTTCCTTTAGGATAAAGGCCGGAGCGGGGACCCTTCCAAATTAGATCATCTTTGAATCAAGAACTACTTTCTACGAAAGGACCTTCAAGACTCTTCTCAAGATTTCTCCCTTGTGACTAAGGAGTAGTCACCCTGCATCAGCGGGCACCACCTAAGAACTCTGCGGTTTGCTGTAAGTCCTTCCTCAAGGAATCCGACGGCCCAGCTCGACGAGAACCGGCTTCCCTGGCACCTCTGACCTCTACCCACGTCATCAGCTCAGCTGTGATCTGTGGGTGCGACGAGACCTCGAGGGACCGGCCATCATCAGAACCTGCACGCTCTTAAAACCAGCACGACCATCGAGGTAACTCTCTGGTGAGTGCTCTGGGGTCCGAGAAGCCCCGACCCTGAGCCGCTCCAGCACCGAAGTGCAGTCTCCCAGCATCTCCACGATCTGCATGGGGCCCTTCTGCTCGCTGCTCAGCTCGTTGTCTGGTCACTAGCCGCTGGCTTGTGTCCTTCCTTGACGACGACCGACAAACCCCACTGCTGGTCTGGTTGCTCCAGACTGGCCCTTGCTTCCGCCTTTGCAAGAAGCATCCCGGACCCTCCTGGTCCACTCAAGACGCCCTCTTAGGCCCACCACGTGGCCCTGAGATCTGCCAAGGCTTGTTGCCCCATCCTGGGCCCAGCGACGCCGACAGCATCATCCTTCGTGGGACAGCTCGCACCTCCACCGTGGTCGCCGACAAGGCCTCCTGGTCCGTGAGACTGCAGAGCCTAGCGTCGCCCACTCACCTGGTCGAGGTGACGGCCAACCGGTGCCTTCCTGGTACCCTCTGACTACTGGCTAGTAGTACGAACTTGGTCCCCTCTGCTTTCAGGTTTCATCAATCTCCGATCCAGGCTTGGATCTCTACGAACTATTCAGCACTGGTCGCCGGCCAGCAACTCCTTTTCTTCCGGCTCCTGGCTCGTCAGCGAAGACCCCGACGCCTGTAAGACTTGTGCAGCCGCAGCCCTCGTGGCTAGGTAACTCGGCATTTCGGTGCCTGCATAGCCTCTTTACTCTAGGGTCCCGAGTCCCTCGCTTCCGACTTGCCTTATCGGGTCCGCCCGAGACCTTAACCTTTCCGTGTCCTCGGACACTTGTTTTAATTGTGCACTTGAAGTATTTGCTAAAGAGATTTGGTTTGTGCTTAGTACCCTGTCCTCATAAAGAGTACAGGGCTGTTGTGATTCTTAATAAATATACTGTTTATTTTCATAACACTTGTGTGGTGTCCTTTCACTGGGTGTTCAAGGGGTACATGTGTGGTAAACAGCTGGCTTAACACGCCCTCTCGAGTCTTTAGCCTTAGACTGCTCGTATCCACGCTACTAGGATAGCTGGTCTATAGGTTGACTTACAACCAAACACCATAAGGGTCGTTGGAACGATACATAGCGGTCGCTAGAATAGCGAACGTTGCATATCGGGCCAACTTCTCACATTGGTGAGCAGCGGTTGGGATTTGAGCTTGCTGTTGTTTTACCACACGTATCCTAAGAATATCTTGTTGAAAGATCGCGCAAGTACTGTTAGTACATATAACTAAAAGCTTAGAATACTCTGAGTTCTACTGAACCAGCTGTTGTAGCTCCTCAAGGCTTAGCACACCTTGGCTACAACTCTTAGCAAGGGAACAGTAGGAAAACACATAGTGTAGGTAGGTGCATCACTTACACCACACTAGAACCAGTATGCCGGACCAAGGAGGAAACTCCGAGTCTCCCCTTGTGTCAGTTGACCCTCCACAGGTCATCCCTTCAGGGTATACTGTGCTGAACTTCAAGGAGTTAAGACGGCTGTGTCACTCCAGGAAGATTCAGCAGGGGTCTAACCCCACAACGTCCTTTCTGATTGGTCTCTTGGAGACTTATGATGCCAGAAGAGCTGAGAAACTTCGTAGCTCTTCTAATCCAGAAGGAGACATGCCTCCCCTCGAGGGAACCCGGGACGATCCTGACCTCATCCACCTCGCAACTGAGAACGAAGATGATGAGGAGGATGAGGAGGAGGATCTCTCTGGGGACGAGGCAGATAAGGGACAGGTAGAAGTCGTCAGACTAACACGGTCCAACTTAAGCAAACACGATAGTGGTACGGGGGGAACCCCGGCGCTACTGTCAGGTCCGCTTAACATTGGGAACGGACGAGCCAGATCTCTGTCAAGAGGCTCTGGCAGATCCCTTCACACCAATGGCTCTCACAACTCTTCTCAAAGAGGGATGACGTCCCCTCAGAGGAGAGTGTACGAAGCGAAGGAAAGGGCAGCTAATCTGAGGATCGAAAGGGAAGAACTTGCCCTGGCCAAGGAAAAGCTTGCTTTTGCTAGAGAGCAACAGTTAAGTGGGGTAGTCCCCACTGGTGGCAGCAATGTACCTAGTAATAGGGAAAAGAGTTTCGATACGAAACACCTTGGGAAGATAGTGCCCCCCTTTAAACAAGGGGACGACATCCACAAATGGATTACTGCTTTGGAGAGGGCCTGCACTGTGCAGGGTGTTCCCCAGAGTCAGTGGGCAGCTATCTTGTGGCTCTCCTTTGAAGGAAAAGGAAGAGACAAGCTCCTCACCACAAGGGTAGAGGACGCTAACAATTACCAAGTCTTGAAGAATACACTCGTTGAAGGGTTCGGCCTAACCACTGAGCAGTACAGGGTGCTGTTCAGGGATACCCAGAAAACGCAGTCTCAAGATTGGTCTGACTTTGTCGATTGTGCCACTAAGGCTTTTGAGGGCTGGTTGCTGGGCAGTAAAGTTACTGATTACGAAGGATTGTATAATTTGATGATGAGAGAACAAATTTTAAACAATTGTCAGAACCAGTTGTTGCATCAGCATCTTGTCGACTCGGATCTGACCTCTCCCCAAGAATTGGGAAAGAAGGCAGACAGATGGGTTTGTACGAGAGTTAAACAGAACCAGGGCCAGAATCAAGGTGGTCAGAAGAAAGCAGACCAGAAGGGTAAAGATTCTAAGGGGGAACAAAATGACCAGAAGTCTTCGACAGGTCCCCAACAACCCAAAGAGGGTGGGGGTCAGGCTCCCCAAAAGAAGAAAGAAGGCCAATCCAAAAGATGGTGCCAGTACTGTAAAAGTAAATCTCACTGGTTTAGTGAGTGCACCAAGAAAGGAGGAGGGCAGACTCCTGCCACTGCAGCCCCTAAGGCACCTGTGCCCCCTAGTACAGTCAGCAGTGGTAGTGCGCCTCCCAAGGGTTTAGTAGGGTTAACCCTGGGTTCTGAGGGGCGTGACAACTTAGTTGGCACACTCACTCAGGCTGTCCTTGTCAGTACAGGGGACGTGGACGTGTCCCCTGACGTAAGCCCCAATACTTTGGGCAAATACCGACAGACGCCTTTCATAAATGGAAAGATGGCTCAGGCCTATAGGGACACTTGTGCCAGCGTCACCATGGTGACGCCTAACTTTGTGGACCCTGGACAGATCATGCCAGGTACAGAATTCCTGGTGACCAATGCAAGCAATGTCACTACCAATCACAGTATGGCAATTGTAGCTTTCTCCTGGGGAGGGGTAACTGGCCAAAAGAAGGTTGTAGTTAGTCCAGACCTCCCGGTGGATTGTTTGTTGGGCAATGATTTGGAGTCATCACAATGGTCAGAAGTGGAGCACCGGACTCACATGGAAATGTTAGGTTTGCCAGCACATGTGTTCGCTGTGACTAGGTCACAGGTCAGGAAATGCCCCACTGAACAGGTGCTGGATCCTGGAACAACGGACCAGACACCTCCCAAGAAAAAGAGCGGTAGGGTTAAGGCTGCGCCTTCCCCCTTGCCCCAGGTCGCGGATCAAGTCTCAGAGGAGGCTGACCTACAGGAATTGAGGGAAACTGAGCCTAGGGAGTTCGAACTTGATCAAGTTGAATTCTTGAGCTCAGGGGGACCCTCAAGGGAGGACCTGGGGAAGGACCAGTTAGACTGCCCTTCTCTTGAACCCCTCAGACAGCAGGCTGCTGCTGAGGCTGCTGGGAACGCCACAGGTACCCACAAGGTATAATGGGAAGATGGACTCCTGTACACTGAGTCAAGAGACCCCAAGCCTGGCATGACCAGGAGGCTGGTCGTACCCTTGTCTCAGCGTGGTTTCCTACTTACCTTGGCCCACGAGATTCCCTTAGCAGGTCACTTAGGCCAGACGAAAACGTGGGACAGGCTCGTCTCGCACTTTCACTGGCCTCACATGAACGAAGATACCAAGGAGTTTTGCCGCTCCTGTGTCACTTGCCAAGCCAATGGTAAGTCAGGTGGCACGACAAAGGCCCCCCTTATACCAATGCCTGTGGTGGGGGTGCCCTTTGAACGGGTGGGGATCGACATCGTCGGTCCCATGGAACCACCGACAGCATCAGGGCACAAGTTTATACTGGTGGTAGTGGATCATGCCACCAGGTATCCTGAAGCTATTCCCCTTAGGACCACTACAGCTCCTGTTGTGGCAAGAGCCCTAGTTGGAGTATTCTCCAGAGTGGGCTTCCCTAAGGAGGTCGTCTCCGACAGAGGTGCAAACTTTATGTCGAGCTACTTAACTGCTATGTGGAAGGAATGTGGTGTCAACTACAAGTTCACTACACCCTATCACCCACAATGCAATGGGCTTGTTGAAAGATTCAACAGGACCCTAAAAGGGATGATTCATGGACTACCGGAAAAGCTTCGGCGTAGGTGGGACGTCCTGATCCCCTGCCTCTTGTTCGCCTACAGAGAAGTCCCACAGAAGGGGGTTGGCTACAGCCCTTTTGAACTTTTGTACGGGCATCCTGTAAGAGGACCCCTGTGTTTGGTGAAGGAAGGATGGGAGAGACCTCTCAAAAAGCCTGCAGCCAACATAGTGGACTATGTGCTTGGCCTCCGCTCGCGGATGGCTGAATACATGGAAAAGGCATCAGAAAACCTTAAGGCCAGCCAAGAACTCCAAAAAGCTTGGCATGACCAAAAGGCTGTCTTGACTGTTTATCAGCCCGGACAGAAGGTGTGGGTGTTGGAGCCAGTGGCCCCAGCAGCACTCAAGGACAAATGGTCCGGGCCCCACACCATCCTGGAGAAAAAGGGAGAGGTCACCTACCTGGTCGACCTGGGAACTCCCCGGAGCCCCCACAGGGTGCTTCATGTCAACAGGCTAAAAGCATATGTCGACAGGAAGGACATGAGTTTGCTCATGGCCCTAGATGAGGGACAGGAAGAGGAGAGTGACCCTCTCCCCGACCTGCTCACTCAGAATCCTGACGATGGCTCGGTAGACGGTGTTGTCTTTTGTGGCAGCCTCTCCGAACATCAACAGAGCGACTGTAAACAGGTTCTTCAGTCGTTCCGACATCTGTTTTCTCTAACACCCAGTCAGACCGATTGGTGCACCCATGAGGTTGACACTGGTGACAGCTTGCCCGTCAAGAGTAAAATCTACAGGCAGCCGGATCACGTTAGAGACTGCATCAAAAGTGAAGTGCAGAAAATGTTGGAGCCGGGAGTCATTGAACCCTCGGATAGCCCTTGGGCTAGTCCCGTAGTTCTGGTGCCAAAACCTCACACCCAGGGTGGTAAGAGAGAGATGAGGTTTTGCGTAGACTACAGGGGTCTCAATGCAGTCACTAAGACTGACGCCCACCCAATACCAAGGGCAGACGAGCTTATCGATAGATTGGCTTCGGCCAACTACTTAAGTACGTTTGACCTGACAGCTGGGTATTGGCAAATCAGGTTAGCTGAGGACGCCAAGCCTAAAACCGCATTTTCAACCCCTGGTGGGCATTATCAGTTCGTGGTGATGCCCTTTGGTCTGAAAAATGCACCTGCCACCTTCCAACGGTTGGTGAATCAAGTCCTTACTGGGCTGGATGACTTCTGCGCGGCGTATCTAGACGATATTGCTGTCTTTAGCTCCACCTGGGAGGATCACCTGGTCCACCTGCGGAAAGCGTTGGGGGCTCTGCAAGCAGCAGGCCTCACTATCAAGGCCACCAAGTGCCAGATAGGGCAGACACAGGTTGTATACCTGGGCCACCTTGTAGGTGGAGGCCAGGTTCAGCCACTGGAGAGCAAGATACAGTCAATCAGGGACTGGGCTCCTCCAACCACCCAGACTCAGGTTCGAGCTTTCTTGGGCCTGACTGGTTACTATAGGAAGTTTGTCAGGAACTATGGTTCCATCGTGACACCATTAAATGAACTGACAAGTAAGAAAATGCCAAAAAAGGTTCAGTGGACAGCGAGCTGTCAAAAAGCATTCGATGACCTAAAGCAGGCCATGTGCACGGCGCCTATCCTCAAGAGTCCGGACTACTCCAAACCATTCATTGTCCAAACAGATGCTTCTGAGTTGGGTGTGGGAGCTGTTCTTTCTCAACTGAATTTTGATGGTCAAGACCAGCCCATTGCTTTTATAAGCAGAAGGCTGACCCCTAGAGAGAAGAATTGGTCAGCTATTGAGAGGGAGGCCTTTGCTGTGGTTTGGGCCCTGAAGAAGCTGAGGCCATACTTGTTTGGCACTCACTTCAAGATTCAGACCGACCATAAGCCCCTCTTGTGGCTAAATCAGATGAAGGGTGAAAACCCCAAACTGCTGAGGTGGTCCATTTCCCTACAGGGGATGGACTTTACAGTGGAACATAGACCTGGTACTGATCATGGCAATGCCGATGGGCTCTCCAGATATTTCCACTTAGAACAAGAAGACTCACCTGGTCAAGGTTAGCTAATTGTTCCGACGTTTGGGGGGGGGGTCATGTAGGAGAGTAGGGTCTGCAATCCTATGATCACCCAGATTTTTTGCTTTTGTTTCACTGGTTTACGACTTTCTCTGGCTGTGGGCCTGCCAATCAGACCCACAGCCTGGCTGTTCTCTCTCTAAATTACGATATGTACCCTAGGTGCATTTACCAATTGGTACTGGGCCACCTTATCAGACCCTGTAACTCAGGGCATAGGTGTACTCAGGGCCGCCAGGGGCTGCAGCATGTATTGTGCCACCCCTGGCTGGCCTCCTAAATTTGACACAACTGGCTGCATGACAGCTGGGGCGAAGTCGTGTAATCACCCTTTGCTTTAGATATAGTAGCTCTATATCTAACCATACAATGGACCCCCGAGTTCCTATCAGTCACTCCTATGGCAGGCCTTGACAATCCTGAAGGCAGAGTGCATGGGCTCGTGGGAACTGTGTTCTGGCCCGAGCCGAGCCGGTTGCAGCTTGCGGAGAAAAGACCCAATGGCTGTTCCATGATAACGCGTACCACATCGGTAACTTCGGTGTCGCGTTATCAAGACATGTCGAGTAAGGTGTCATACGAATCGGGGTGCTGCCCTCTCACCAACCCTGGCGATGAGGTTAGCATTCCGCCCTTCTAGAGGGGCACGACATGTACGTAACTGTGAACCCCGGTTAAAGTTAACGAAAGCCTCAGCTCCACAAAATGGATGCTGCCACCACAGACACGAGTCTGACCTCCTGCTGCTGGGAGTCCTTCCAGCGAGGAGCGTTTGGACAAAGGGTTTCCTGTCGAGGGCGGTGTTCGCACCGTCCCAGACAGGGTTTGTGTATTCTGGGTAGGTAGGGCTTTTGCGAGGAGGTGACTGCGGAGTGGCACCCCGGTGCTCACTACGCATCTGCCGGTTAGAACCAGTTCCAGGGGCGACAGCCCTGGCCTGGGGAAAGTCCGGCAGGGGAGAGGGGCGTAACTACCCCCCTTCCTGGTCCCACCCTTAGGGCAGGACCTAGTCATGTACCCACCCCTTCCTTTAGGATAAAGGCCGGAGCGGGGACCCTTCCAAATTAGATCATCTTTGAATCAAGAACTACTTTCTACGAAAGGACCTTCAAGACTCTTCTCAAGATTTCTCCCTTGTGACTAAGGAGTAGTCACCCTGCATCAGCGGGCACCACCTAAGAACTCTGCGGTTTGCTGTAAGTCCTTCCTCAAGGAATCCGACGGCCCAGCTCGACGAGAACCGGCTTCCCTGGCACCTCTGACCTCTACCCACGTCATCAGCTCAGCTGTGATCTGTGGGTGCGACGAGACCTCGAGGGACCGGCCATCATCAGAACCTGCACGCTCTTAAAACCAGCACGACCATCGAGGTAACTCTCTGGTGAGTGCTCTGGGGTCCGAGAAGCCCCGACCCTGAGCCGCTCCAGCACCGAAGTGCAGTCTCCCAGCATCTCCACGATCTGCGTGGGGCCCTTCTGCTCGCTGCTCAGCTCGTTGTCTGGTCACTAGCCGCTGGCTTGTGTCCTTTCTTGACGACGACCGACAAACCCCACTGCTGGTCTGGTTGCTCCAGACTGGCCCTTGCTTCCGCCTTTGCAAGAAGCATCCCGGACCCTCCTGGTCCACTCAAGACGCCCTCTTAGGCCCACCACGTGGCCCTGAGATCTGCCAAGGCTTGTTGCCCCATCCTGGGCCCAGCGACGCCGACAGCATCATCCTTCGTGGGACAGCTCGCACCTCCACCGTGGTCGCCGACAAGGCCTCCTGGTCCGTGAGACTGCAGAGCCTAGCGTCGCCCACTCACCTGGTCGAGGTGACGGCCAACCGGTGCCTTCCTGGTACCCTCTGACTACTGGCTAGTAGTACGAACTTGGTCCCCTCTGCTTTCAGGTTTCATCAATCTCCGATCCAGGCTTGGATCTCTACGAACTATTCAGCACTGGTCGCCGGCCAGCAACTCCTTTTCTTCCGGCTCCTGGCTCGTCAGCGAAGACCCCGACGCCTGTAAGACTTGTGCAGCCGCAGCCCTCGTGGCTAGGTAACTCGGCATTTCGGTGCCTGCATAGCCTCTTTACTCTAGGGTCCCGAGTCCCTCGCTTCCGACTTGCCTTATCGGGTCCGCCCGAGACCTTAACCTTTCCGTGTCCTCGGACACTTGTTTTAATTGTGCACTTGAAGTATTTGCTAAAGAGATTTGGTTTGTGCTTAGTACCCTGTCCTCATAAAGAGTACAGGGCTGTTGTGATTCTTAATAAATATACTGTTTATTTTCATAACACTTGTGTGGTGTCCTTTCACTGGGTGTTCAAGGGGTACATGTGTGGTAAACAGCTGGCTTAACACGCCCTCTCGAGTCTTTAGCCTTAGACTGCTCGTATCCACGCTACTAGGATAGCTGGTCTATAGGTTGACTTACAACCAAACACCATAAGGGTCGTTGGAACGATACATAGCGGTCGCTAGAATAGCGAACGTTGCATATCGGGCCAACTTCTCACACCATGTACATCGCCACCCACCCCCTACTAATCCCATTCGCGGACCCAGAACAGAAATAAGATAAGAAAAGCGCAGATAAATAGAGAGAAAATAAGGCCCATAGAAACTAAAATGGAGAAAACTAAATCCCCAACCCCCCACCCCCCACCCTACACTCATGCAGAGGCTACGGCCTACCCCCCCCCAACCCCCCGGCAGTGTGCCTGTCGCCCAATAAAGAACCCGAAATATAGAGACAAAGAAAAGGAAGAAAAGAAAAGAGAACTTTTTAATACCCGAAGAGGGCCAAATTCTAGGTCTCCCGGACTCCCCGGCCATAAAATACCCTCTAACCTACGTGTAATAGCAAAAATAGAGATCATCAAGCACAGAATGAAATAGGGAGAGACATCACTTAGCACAGCAGCACGCGTTGAGGAAGTATCCCATCCCGAGTCACCACCAGCCCATCAGACACAATTCGTAGGAAAAAAGCCCCCCTAGCCCTGGCCAGATCGCAAGCGTCCCCCCGAACATGGCTCCGGAGAAGGACCCGCCCCAGATAGAACAAAGGGGTAAGATGGCCGCACTCGGCAGATAGAAGATGCCCAAAAACAAAATGGACACCGCCAGTCACAAGCAGTTACATCGATCCAGAGGAGTGGCGTTCCCAGGTCCGCCTGATGTTGCAGAATACAATGAAATGAGGTCGTATCTTGCATGGCGTAGGCAGTCAAGAGAACCAGTTGCTGCGTCAGCGGAGCCATGAGCAAGAATAGCGATGCTGTGGGCGAGATTGAAAACTTTGGCAGGATAGGAAACACTGCAGCATCGCTGGGGTAGGCTGACAACAGTCCGCTAGCATTACCACTGCCAGAAATTCGCTCCATTGTACATTCGCGCGGCAACAATGTATCTCGGTCAGTGCAAAGTGGGGGCCGATCGGTGCAGCGAGGAAAATAGGCAGACGATATACACCTTGACTCGAGTGCGGCTTCATCCAGCTTCACGCCTAGCGCTCGAGAGCTCTCACGCCATTCTGCCCTCAGTTCGGCAAGTGCGGCAATAACAGAGGCACAGGTGAAAACAGACCGGTGGTCCATTGTATCCACAATTCGGGGTGCAGCACATTGTTCCACACTCCGCTCTAGTCCATGCAGGGCGACCCAGTCAGGAGCCGAGGTGGAGCCCACCAGTACCTCAGAGGAGACGGCCGCCATGTTCATTCCAGCAAGGGGTTCACAAAAGCGCGTAGGCGAAGTATACAATGAGCGGTTGGGGTACAATCTCCCGGTACAGTCTGGGCCCGCTACCATTGGGCGACAACCAACGAAAGTTCCCCCTCGTGCAGCTCTAGGCAGGAGCAAACTCGGAGGTGAGCCACAGCAGCCGGATCCACGCCGATAATGAAAAGAACAGCGCGGCTCACCTCAGCGTCACACAAAGAAGGAGCAGCAGAATAGACTCCCAATCGGTCGACGTTCACGTTCCACTGAAGGGGCTAGTGCAGGTTCCTTCACAGCAAGTAGCTTGGCACCGGATGCCCGCTACGCCCCTGATCGATCAACCCACGGAGCTCCAGCCATCTCCGGCGGTGCACAGTGACACGGGTTCCGGTCCCAGGGCTAGGCAATTGTCGTCAGGTCAGCATGTCAATATCACCGGCTAGCAGGCAGGCAGGGACACTGGAGAAACATCCTCGACAACAGCGCGCTTTCTTCTTCCTCCCGCGGTAGCGCTATCGCAGGAGAAAGGACAGGATAATGTTGCAGGAGACAAAGGCTCGGGGAGCCGGGCGACTACACGTCCGTCTCTGCCGCCATCTTGGCTCCTCCTCCCTTGAGTTTCTTTCTTAAATATGCACTATGTTTGCTCCCCCATCCTTGATTTCCAGTGATCCCAAGCTCCCGATCTGCATTGTTACACCACTATCAGAAATGCAGCCTAATCTGATTTCCTATCTTGTTTTTGTCAATACTTTCTTTGTGCAAAGTATAAGGTCATACATATTTTTCTTTGTGTTCATTTACAATCCCTGACTCCGTTTCTACAGGTGACTGAAGCATGAACAGAAAAAAGTTTTAAATTTAGTGAAACACAACGAAAAGGATTATTTCAAGTAAAGTTCAAACATTCTGGAGCTCTAGAGAAGAAACCCTTTCCATGTGCCTGGAATGGTGAGGAACTTGGAGCGGAAGAAACTGGTGAATGTGAAAGTTGTCAAATCCCTAAAGTAAACTGACCATAAATGTTTACTGAGTGTCAGTAACTGAGATTGAGGAGAACATTGGCCACAATTGATACCCACGCAGTGCGCATGGGAATACTCAGTGTTGTAAATTCTGTTTGATGGGTTATGAGAAAAGCTTTATAGACCCAAACCCTCCCCAACAGATCAGTATCGGTATCGGTATCGGTAGATGTGATGTGACAGAACTGTGAAGAAGACTAATATCCTTGGTTTACAAGCGCAAGCTTTTGTTTCCTTCTCCTATGATTCAGAGGAGAGAAAACATTGTTTAAAAGAAAGTAATTGTAAATACGCTTTCTCAGATGTCGTTACAGCAAAGACGCTGGATTATCATTTCCAATATAGGAAGTTTTCCCGACCAGCTCTGTCTCTTGAGTTGATCCGAGTGGTTTCCAAGTTTCCCAGACCTTCAAAGTCGATCATGTACATGCCTTAGCCTTAGCCGGTAGGTGTAAAAAGCATGTACTGGCACAGAAAGCTTAAAAGGGGCCAATGTTGCGCGATTGATAATACATAAAACCACCCAGGCATGCCCTAATCATCTGTCATCACTTGTATGAACAAATACACTTATCAGGCAAACACTGAACCTCAAAGACCCCGTCAGTGCTTTTAAAACTCCTAAATCAAATGTAATAAACTGGAGTCACAAAATCACCAGGTATAACTTGGAGAAAATGAATCCACGAGGAGCATCTTAATAAACACCAGGGGCTTCTCAGTGAAAGTTTATAAGAGAAGTTAGATAGGTCCCTTTAAGGTAGAAAAATGATCTCCAGGTAAAAACTATAATTAGTTCAATACAAATGTTATGAAGATCATCTGCAGCGCATTTTATAAGTTAATGTTGAGTGTAACATAAACAAGTACAGACTCTGGAATCAGATTTAGTCTTAAGATGGCATGTATCCAGGACCAACCCAAATTGGAGAAACATGTGAAAACCCACACTGGTCAAAAAACATATCAGTGCTCCACGTGCCAAAAAGGCTTCAGTTATTGGCGTAGTCTGATTCGACATCAGGGAACTCATACTGGACAAAAAACCTATCAGTGCTCTGAATGCTGGAAAAGCTTCAGTCGGAAATCCAACCTTACTGTGCATGAAAGAACCCACACTGGGCATAAACCGTTTCAGTGTTCTGAGTGCCCAAAAAGTTTCCATCAGAAATTCAGTTTAACTGTGCATGAGAGAGTCCATACTGGGCTCAAACTGTATCAATGCTCTGAATGCCAGAAAAGCTTCAGTCGGAAAATAACTCTCACTAACCATGAGAACACTCACACTGGGCAAAAACCTTATCAATGCATAGAATGCCATAAACGATTCAGTCTGAAATCCAGTTTAATTTATCATGAGAAAACCCACACTAGGCAAAAACCTTATCAGTGCTCTGAATGCTGGAAAAGTTTTATTCAGAAATCTGAGCTCTCTCGACATGAGAATACTCACACTGGGTATAAACTGTATCAGTGTTCAGAATGCCAGAAAAGCTTCAGTCAGAAATCCAACCTCACTGTACATGAAAGAACCCACACTGGGCAAAAACCTTATCAATGCTCTGAATGCTGGAAACGTTTTATTCAGAAATCTGAGCTCTCTCGACATGAGAATACTCACACTGGACTAAAACCTTATCAGTGCTCTGAATGCTGGAAAAGCTTTATTCAGAAATCTGAGCTCTCTTGACATGAGAGGACTCGCACTGGGCAGAAATCGTATCAGTGCTCTGAATGCCAGAAAAGCTTCAGTCAGAAATCCAACCTTACTGTACATGAAAGAACCCACACTGGGCAAAAACCTTATCAATGCATAGAATGCCATAAACGATTCGGTCTGAAATCCAGTTTAATTTATCATGAGAAAACCCACACTAGGCAAAAACCTTGTCAGTGCTCCGAATGCTGGAAAAGTTTTATTCAGAAATCTGAGCTCTCTCGACATGAGAGAACTCACACTGGGTATAAACTGCATCAGTGTTCAGAATGCCAGAAAAGTTTCAGTCAGATAATAAATCTCACTAGACATGAGAGAACTCACACGGGGCGCAAACCTTATTAGCTCTATGAATGCTGGAAAAGTTTCAGTCAGAAATCTGGTCTCACTCAACCTGCAGGAACTTACCAGGAAAAACCTTGTAATTGTTCAAAATGCCAGGGAAGGGTCTGCTGGAGATTAATTTGATTCAACATGAGCAAATCCACAGCGAGAAAGAAAATTGTCAGTACCTTCAATGTGACACAATAAATGTAAGCTTTCTACATAAGAGATACAATGTGGGAGAAAAAAAGGTGCTCACTGTAAACCCTGGGGGGAGGTTTCAGCATCGCAAAACCTTCAGATGAAGCAGCCACAAAGACATCAATCCATTGATTATCCTACAAACTCTACTGAGAAAAGCACACAGCAAGGTATGGAAATGCTTGTAATAACTTACTTCCTTAGTAACTATTTGTGGCCTCATTCCATTCAGTGTGTTTTGCTCCCTGAGTGTTTATAAGCCGTGGCTCTGACCCACAAAGTCCTTGAGGCCACGCCCCTAGGATCAAGAACCCAAGGAACTTCAAACTGTTTCCAGCCTTCATGAGCCTCAGCTGGAGGCTGCAGCAGGAGTCCCTTTGTTGTAGGTCTCTAAGGGACCAACGTCTGTTCATGTCTGTATCAGTGTTAGCAACATCCCGCCACATCATTCTCTAGTCTTTGTACCACTACAGACAGGGCCAACTCCACACAAACCATTCTTGGCTCCACCATAAATAGTCCTAATGACTTCTGTTCTGAGGGGACACAGCCTCGCATTACAAAGATCCACTTTAGCGACCTCTTTCCATGTTCTTTTAGCTACAAATGGAACCTGCTTCCCATCTGCTGAGGACAGGTTCACCAGTTTTACAATCACATCAGATACACCCAAGAGAGTCTCACGGATAATCAGGCCTAATCATTAACTACTATAGGACGACTAAATCACAATAAAATGCTATTCACAGACTATGTGCAGTCATTCTTCCGCTCCTATCTTTTTCTTTGTGGAGTTGTCTGCCTCGACTGCTTAGTTTCTGCACATGTATACTTTTGTGTGGTAAATGTGAGAGGGACAGAGGGGAGTGGGTGTAAAATGTGTAATATTTATGAATAAAGGGGAGGGCTAAGTAAGGGGTAAGGAGGAATTTAGGGAATCACAAGTACTCACCCACAAAGAAGTAAATCCATTGCTGTTTATAAACCACAACTCTAAAGTCACTACAGCCATAATGTACCTTAAACAGTTCTAAATGTACTCCAGCTCCAAACCGGAGTAAGGGCAACAGCACACACAGCCATCCACTGGAACTGCAACACATTCCCATAAATAATAATGGAGCTAAGGACATGAATTAAAACCCCGTAGGAAATCATGTTTAAATGAAATATTTAAAACTAGTTAAAAATCTAAATAAATGTAATTCAATGGCAAAAAATATCTAAAAAGAAAACAAAATTCATTATTTTATAATGTTTTAATAACATCTGTTTGATTAAAACACTAACATAACATTTATTTTTAGATAAGTATAATTACATAATTAATGCTATACATCACATTTAAAAATAATTAATACATATTATAAATGTTAATTTAGGTGGGACACATTTAATTGAACCTTAAAACAAATATAATCTTCTATATTTTCAACTTGGCTGGAGTTTTCCCTGTGTAGAAAATATAAAGAATGTTTCAATTGTTCATTACACTTGTCAAAAATGTAATATTTATATGTTAAATATATGCAAATTGTATATACTTTAAATATAGAACAAAGTAAGAAATGCTACAGTAATAACTTATATTTTAATTAGATATGTAATTCATTTTAATTCATTTTAAATGTAAACAAAAAGTTTTTTAAAGATATGTTTAAAAATCCCAACTAGGTAAAATCATCTTATTTTCTTATTATGTACTCAGAATTACTGAATTGCCTTACCTCTGTTCAGAGGGGACACATCCTTAAAAATTCATGTATAGAATTAATTGAAATATTTTTTTTATAGTTGCAATATTTTTAAAATTAAAAGATTAACATATGTAATCACAAACTAAGTAATTTAAAAGTAATTTTATAGCATTCTTTTGAAGGTATATGTAGTTGTATAAGGCAAAATACATTATTTTATCTTTATTTTCTAATGGGCTCGATTTTTAAGTCTCTCCCTCCATTGTTTTCTAAGGGAGGGTGTTGCATTACCAGTGGTTGGCCATGTGTGGCGCTGCACTTTCTATTGCTCCACTTTGGATGTAGTAAGTTTCATTTGTACATTTTACTCCACCTCTGTTTAAGCATGTGCAGACGAAGAAGTCCACACTTTTCAGTAACGTTATACTTGTAATGGTGAGTAGCTAAAAGTAGCAAAGTTACTCTAAGAGCATCCTTGCATGTATAGATTACTCAGAGGTGTAAGATACAATTGTGAATAGCCTCGAGGCGTCCATCTCGACCCGAGAGTTTCATTTTTGTGGCAATGCTAAAGTGGACGCAGCGCTTGGGCTGTTAATAGAGTGAATGAGATGATCCTGCACGAACACCAGAGCACTCTTCCAATGCACTTGTTTGGCTGAGGAGCGGCAGCAAATATCTTGAAGTAATTTTCCTGGACTTGCTACTTCACTCGGCCTCCTGAGGGACTCTTGTAGCAGCTATTTGATACTGTAGTAGTAAGGTCAGGTACTTTCTCCATTTTGTTAACCATGTTATCATGATTTGATTTGGATATTTTCCCTTCTCATCTTCCTTTTACCTGATGTTGTTGTGCTCACCGTCACATTGGTGCTGAAATCTCATCTGCTGTTATCTGGCTCTGAGGGGCTTTTATTCTTATACAATGAACAGTTTTTACTCTCGCTGTACGGCTACAATGTAAGCACGAGAGCCCAAAATCTGAGATCCCTGCACCTTGAGCTTCCTTTATTGGTATTCTACCTTCACACGTGGATAACTGAGATAAGGGTTTGAAGTGTTGATTGCCCTTTGAACCTGCTGTGATGTAATTTGACGGTTACAAGTTTCATGTTTGAACCATCAGCGTGAGCTCCAGTACGCTGCTTGTTCTCGCACCACGTTCCGTACTTTCGCTGGGATCATCAACCTTGAACCATCTCCATAACCTAGAGCTCTGAAGTCTTTCCAGCTGTTGTAACTGCCTTTCACGCATTTTGATGGCCGTAAATTGAGGTTCAACTTGATGACCCAACTCTATTGAAATTTGTGACTTCCACTGTTTTGCTTTACCTTCGAGTGCGGCCTTACTGCTCAAGCCACGTTACCTAAACCGAGCTAAGGACACTTTAGTGAAAGAAACATTTACCTTTTCTGACCAAAGTATGGGAACAGGAAAGCAGACTGCTTCCAGGAAGCAGACCATTGAGCTGGAAAGGTTACTGTCTTAGGTGAAATATGTTGATAATGTGAGCACTGTAAGGTAATCACAAACAAGAGCTACATTGAGAAATAATAGGCTTACAAGACACACCAGTGGTTATGTAGTTAGTTGTTGGTTTTCAATTTACGTTAAATTGCAGTAATTCTCTAGTTACTTTTTTCTCAGTTCATCATTTTCTATCACTCTTTGCGCTCCATCAATTAAACATGTGAGGTTTGACGTAGGATATGTTGTTAGTGTTCCTAGACCTTGTCACAATCCCTTTGTCCTCGAGTTGTCAGTATGTGTTTTGTCTTCATGCTGGTCCAGGATGGGCCTTCTCCAGGCAGAAGGCGTCATAATAGGGATAATAGTTCAGACATATATGAAATTGTCAGAGCTGCAAATTGTGTTAGAAGAGAGCTGAAAATGCACCTCTGTAAAGATTATCACACCATGACACATTACCAGTCGTCTCTCACTCTTAGAAACCATCTCCCCTCTAATCACACTAGACTGTTTTCACCTTGGACCATGTACAGAGATCTGATGCCTTTCAGTGATAGTCATGGTATGTTAATAAGACATATGTATATATATATTGAAACATGTTCACACTTGAGTAGCACTCATATCTCTTACAATGTGGGGTGGGGAGCTCTGTTCTGCATACTGGTTCATTTGTGATTTCCTAGCTCTGTGCTTAAACTTAGCAGAAGCAGCACATAGAAACCCAGTAAATCGAGGTTCATAAGATGGATGGCACAGCATACCTTCTCTCGGTGTTTAGATGTTTTCTATCACAGCTTCCCCTGGGTATGGTAGGCAGGGCAAGGCTGAAGACGCTTCTCTGCACCACTCCAGGAGCACATCACGGCAAACAAGGGTGACTTCTGGCATGAGGGTTCCGTTGTGAAGCCCGTCCAGTATTGAGAGGCACATGGAGTGTCTAGTCAGACCTCATCCTGTATAGGAGTAAATGGCTCAACAAGAGTATTACCGCCTCAAGAGGGGCACAAGTCGTGTCTAGTCTGACCCTCGCTTCATACAGGTGTTAACAGCACCCAAGGTGTATTGACACTTTAAGGCGAAGTACAAGTTTTACCTAGTCTGTGCCTCACCCGATGCAGGAGTAAAGGGAACTATCAAGAGTATTGTCACCTTAGAGGGACAAATGATGTGTCTAGTCTTATCCTCACGTGGAACAGGTATTCAGGACAAAAGAAGGGAAATGCAACCTTTCGGGCCGGGGCTCGCAAGTTGTGTAGTCGAATCCTCATCCCGAACAGTAATTAAGGACTCCAGAAGCAAAGGGCAACCTTCTGGGCAGGGGCTTCCAAGCTGTGTTTAGTTTGAACCTCACCCTAGAGTGAAGTAAAGAGCACAACATGGATAGTGGCACCATAAGTGGGGGGCACCAGTTGTGTCTAATCTGATCTCACCCCATACAGGAGTAAAGACCATGTTGCAGATTGTGGGATCTAACAGGGTATGAATTGTGACATTTATTTTAAAATAGTTATATTAAAATTCCTGAACTTAGTGCTCACAATGTTGTATGGTAACATCACAGAAGATAACAAGCATTGGCATAGCCATTAGGTCTCGCCTTTGGGACCTTATAAGTGTTTAGCCATGCAGTGCACTATCCTGGGTGCTGTGCTGTCAAGGATTGAAGAGCTATACAATTACTGCACACTGGGTCATACAGTCTGATTCAGGAATACATGTATGCCTCAGGAAGCATATATGGACACATTCCAAGGCTTTTTAATGCAAACAGAAAGACATGTGCCTCGATGCATGTCAACAGCACCATAACATTTTGTGTGCAACTTCATCACTAGAGTACTGAACTGCCTGAAGAATTAGCGTCGCGGGCAAAGGATGCTTAAAACAATAAGATGACAGATCTAACACCCCTCCCCTTGAAAACGATGCACTGAATTTACAAAAGCCCAAGTATTTGAGCAGTGCATGAACCTTGCTATGTGTGAGCTCATGGACTGCCACCTTCACTGTATTGTATTGCAGAGTGCAGTGAATGGTGCTGTCAGTAGTATCAGAAGAGTGTGAGGGTGCTGTTAGTAGTATTAGAATAAGGAGTGCTGTCAGTAGCATTAGAAGCGTGCTGTCAGTAGTACCAGAAGAGTGGCCTGTTTTCAGTAGTATTACAGGAGTGTGAAAGTGCTGGTAGTAGTATCAGAAGAGTGGCATGCTGTTAGAAGTATTAAGAGTGTGAGAGTGCTGGTAGTAGTATTATAAGACTGCTGTCTGTAGTATCAGAAGAGTGGTTTGCTGTCAGTAGTATTAAGAGTGTTAGAGTGATGTTAGTTATGTTAGAAGAGTGCTGTCAATAGTGTTAGAAGAGTGTGAGTGCTATCAGTAGTATCAGAAGAGTGTGAGTGCTGTCAGTAGTGTTAGAAGAGTGTGAGTGCTGTCAGTAGTGTTAGAAGAGTGTGAGTGCTGTCAGTAGTGTTAGAAGAGTGGTTTGCTATCAGTAGTATCAGAAGAGTGTGAGCGCTGTCAGTAGTGTTAGAAGAGTGGTGTGCTTTCAGTAGTATTACAGGAGTGTGAGAGTGCTGATAGTAGTATGAGAAGAGTGCTGTCAGTAGTGTTAGAAGAGTGCTGTGCTTTCAGTAGTATTACAGAAGTGTGAGAGTGCTGATAGTAGTATGAGAAGAGTGCTGTCAGTAGTGTTAGAAGAGTGCTGTGCTTTCAGTAGTATTACAGGAGTGTGAGAGTGCTGATAGTAGTATGAGAAGAGTGCTGTCAGTAGTGTTAGAAGAGTGCTGTGCTTTCAGTAGTATTACAGAAGTGTGAGAGTGCTGATAGTAGTATGAGAAGACTAGCATGCTATTAGTAGTATTAAGAGTGTGAGAGTGATGTTAGTAGTATTAGAAGAGTGTTGTCTGTAGTATTAGAAGAATGGTTTGCTGTCAGAAGTAATTTCAAAAGAAGGGGGGACCCCACATCAATACACGGCAGGTAGACGGGGAACAGAACAAGTTTAAGAGCAGAAGAAACCTGCCGAAGGGATATTATGGATGGCCTAGAATAGGTCCAACATTTGTGTATCACTCTGAGCCCAAGGGGATATTTCAAAGACACATAGTAGAAGGAATTATATCAAAATATATTTTATTATACGTTATGACAATTCATTCTTTTTTCTTTTTTTCTTATTCTCTTAAACAATTTAAGGTTATAAATACACAGTAAAATACATTCCTAGAATGGAATAACAAGAATGCTAGACAGGGCCCATACTCACGTAGTTACTCTCACCAACACTCACACACACATTCATAAACAGTCATACTTCACTTCACACAGTTCCCAACGATGTATAAGATGAACAAGAGACAAGGTGGTATACATTCACAAAACAGGTTTTTTGTAGGTTCCAGAAATGGAACAAGCGCCGACGCGCGTTTCGGTGTGTCGGGCTACACCTTCATCAGGGCGGAGGGGAGTGGGGCAAGAGACAAATGGGGGCCACATGTGATAACAGGTTTCCTGTTGAGGTAATACATTAGAATAACATTAGTCAGGTGAATATCCAAAGGGGGTTCAGAGTGATCACATTTTCAATAATAGAGATACAATTTTACCACAAAAAACAATACGAGTTACACTCCAGGAGTTAACGAGACTAGATGGCCTGCATACAATTAGGACTCACACCCACAGAAAACAGTTCTGAATGAGGGGGGGGGCAGGTAGATAAGGAAGGGATCAAGAAACGTGGTAAACATACTTACAGGGTAAAGAATAACACATGGGGGGGCAGGAATTTTAAACCTGAGGAACAAGAATGGAGTGGAGCATTTTTAGGGTGAGGTCTAACACTTACCTCTAACAGGCAGAGATTGTGTGCCTCCACTAGAGAGTTGCATTGAGAGGTGCTAGGTTCCAACTAAGGATTGTCAGTGCACCCTTTGGATCATGACTGTGAGAAGTTGGCCCGATATGCAACGTTCGCTATTCTAGCGACCGCTATGTATCGTTCCAACGACCCTTATGGTGTTTGGTTGTAAGTCAACCTATAGACCAGCTATCCTAGTAGCGTGGATACGAGCAGTCTAAGGCTAAAGACTCGAGAGGGCGCGTTAAGCCAGCTGTTTACCACACATGTACCCCTTGAACACCCAGTGAAAGGACACCACACAAGTGTTATGAAAATAAACAGTATATTTATTAAGAATCACAACAGCCCTGTACTCTTTATGAGGACAGGGTACTAAGCACAAACCAAATCTCTTTAGCAAATACTTCAAGTGCACAATTAAAACAAGTGTCCGAGGACACGGAAAGTTTAAGGTCTCGGGCGGACCCGATAAGGCAAGTCGGAAGCGAGGGACTCGGGACCCTAGAGTAAGGAGGCTATGCAGGCACCGAAATGCCGAGTTACCTAGCCACGAGGGCTGCGGCTGCACAAGTCTTACAGGCGTCGGGGTCTTCGCTGACGAGCCAGGAGCCGGAAGAAAAGGAGTTGCTGGCCGGCGACCAGTGCTGAATAGTTCGTAGAGATCCAAGCCTGGATCAGAGAGTGTTGATACCTGAAAGCAGAGGGGACCAAGTTCGTACTACTAGCCAGTAGTCAGAGGGTACCAGGAGGGCACCGGTTGGCCGTCACCTCGACCAGGTGAGTGGGCGACGCTAGGCTCTGCAGTCTCACGGACCAGGAGGCGTTGTCGGCGACCACGGTGGAGGTGCGAGCTGTCCCACGAAGGATGATGCTGTCGGCGTCGCTGGGCCCAGGATGGGGCAACAAGCCTTGGCAAATCTCAGGGCCACGTGGTGGGCCTAAGATGGCGTCTTGAGTGGACCAGGAGGGCCCGGGGTGCTTCTCGCAAAGATGGAAGCAAGGGCCAGTCTGGAGCAACCGGACCAGCAGAGTTGATTGTCGGATGTCGTCACAGAAGGGCACAAGCCAGCGGCTAGTGACCAGACAACGTGCTGAGCAGCGAGCAGAAGGGCCCCACGCAGATCGTGGAGATGCTGGGAGACTGCACTTCGGTGCTGGAGCGGCTCAGGGTCGGGGCTTCTCGGACCCCAGAGCACTCACCAGAGAGTTACCTCGATGGTCGTGCTGGTTTTAAGAGCGTGCAGGTTCTGATGATGGCCGGTCCCTCGAGGTCTCGTCGCACCCACAGATCACAGCTGAGCTGATGACGTGGGTAGAGGTCAGAGGTGCCAGGGAAGCCGGTTCTCGTCGAGCTGGGCCGTCAGATTCCTTGAGGAAGGACTTACAGCAAACCGCAGAGTTCTTAGATGGTGCCCGCTGATGCAGGGTGACTACTCCTTAGTCACAAGGGAGAAATCTTGAGAAGAGTCTTGAATGTCCTTTCGTAGAAAGTAGTTCTTGAATCAAAGATGATCTAATCTGGAAGGGTCCCCGCTCCGGTCTTTATCCTAAAGAAAGGGGTGGGTACATGACTAGGTCCTGCCCTAAGGGTGGGACCAGGAAGGGGGGTAGTTACACCCCTCTCCCCTGCCGGACTTTCCCCAGGCCAGGGCTGTCGCCCCTGGAACTGGTTCTAACCGGCAGATGCGTAGTGAGCACCAAGGTGCCACTCCGCAGTCACCTTCTCGCAAAAGCCCTACCTACCCAGAATACACAAACCCTGTCTGGGACGGTGCGAACACCGCCCTCGACAGGAAACCCTTTGTCCGAGCGCTCCTCGCTGGAAGGACTCCCAGCAGCAGGAGGTCAGACTCGTGTCTGTGGTGGCAGCATCCATTTTGTGGAGCTGAGGCTTCAGTTAACTTTAACCGGGGTTCACAGTTACGTACATGTCGTGTCCCTCTAGAAGGGTGGAATGCTAACCTCATCGCCAGAATTGGTGAGAGGGCAGCACCCCGATTCGTATGACACCTTACTCGACATGCCTTGATAACGCGACACCGGAGTTACCGATGTGGTACGCGTTACCATGGAACAGCCATTGGGTCTTGGTTCCGCAAGCTGCAACCGGGCTCGGCTCGGGCCAGAGCCTAGTTCACACGAGCCCATGCACTCTGCCTTCAGGATTGTCAAGGCCTGCCATAGAAGTGACTGATAGGAACTCGGGTGTCCATTGTATGGTTAGATATAGGGCTACTATATCTAAAGCAAAGTGTGATTACACGACTTCGCCCCAGCTGTCATGCAGCCAGTTGTGTCAAATTTAGGAGGCCAGCCAGGGGTGGCATAATACATGCTGCAGCCCCTGGCGGCCCTGGGTACACCCTTGCCCTGGGTTACAGGGTCTGATAGGGTGGCCTAGTACCAATTGGAAATGCACCTAGGGTACATGGAATCCATTTTAAAGAGAGAGCAGTAGGCCTGGGGTCCTGATTGGCAGGGTCCCAGGTCGACTATGTCCAAAACCAGCTAAAACACAGGGCAAAAAGTTGGGGGCAACCATAGTCAGGATGTACCTTCCTACAATGACCATCACTCTTTTCAGGGCCCAAAACTTTATTTAGAGGCACAGTCACTGATGTAGATGTTAACTCAGCGTGACTAGCCACTGGTACAGAGATGGGGCTGGGACTAGAGATTGTAGTTTCCATTAGGATATTCCCTTCCACCTGTAGTCCCAAATCTAATGGCGAAGTATTGGTTTCCTCAATATTAAGTCAATCCACTTCATCCAGTGCGCAGAACCTGTTCCAGTGTGCGTACTCTGATAGGAATGGATCAAAAGTAGGGGTACCTTGCCAGGGGGATTGCCTTTGCAAAAATCTTTGCTGGGGAACTTGCTGGTATGCCCTGTTCATAGGAATTCTGTTTCTTGGGATTTGCCTTTGGTGCATTAACAGATAAAAATATGAAAGGAGTAAGGGATGGATCTGTGTGTTAGAGCCACAGGTTGGTGTATTGCATATATAATCTACCGCATCCATGTCTCTAAAATTAATGGTTATAATGTCCCCTGCTATTGTTTTAATGCGTCTACCTATCCATTCCCCTCGTCTAACCGCTAGTATTTCTCCAGAGATGTTGGGGGGTAAAGGTCTATTTAACTTCAGCCATTGTACGCATTTGTTCTTTAGTTCAATTTGCGTTTCCCTTTTTCCCTCCTTCATCGGTGGTACTCCTGTTAGCACGACCACAAAGGGCTTCAGGGGGGAGATTAATTGTCCTGAAGCGTGTCAACCTTGTCTTCTCTACTTGATTTTTTGACTGGGTAGTGTCTTTGTTTGTTCCCTTTCCTAGATGTTGTCCAGTTTTGTCTGCCAAAGATGGAACATTACCCAATCCGTGCCCTTGCTTTGGTGGAACTTGTGGGTTGGTAGTAGGTACAGTAGGCTGCAAGGATACGGGAGCTTTCTTCCCAGGCAAAACATTACTTTGAGTTGTATCCTTTGGTGTGACTAAGGGTTGTTTAGCTGTAGTCACCTTAGCATTCGGGATGTTGTTAGCGGTACACCCTTTTGCCCCCCCTTTAGTTGGTGAACTGTCCTTTACAGATTGCCTAGTCAGGCCCATCCCTTTGTTGTTTATTAGGGACGTCAGCCTGTCAATTTTTGACATGAGTGGTTTAATGTGGGCAATGATAGTATCTTCGAGGTCTGCCTTAAGATCAGCTACCATATTTGCTACCCAGCAAGGTATTCCTGGTGTAAGATTAGGGATTGGGGCAACAAGATTATGATTTGCGTAGTTGGAACTTGAGCGCACGGAAGGTCAGCAAAGGAGGAGGTAACACCAAGACTTAGATCTAGATCGTCAGTGGGATCTATAGTGATTGCTAGGGCGTCTGTAGCTATATCTTGTGAATCGTGTACAAATATTGTAGGTGGTAGCGACATCCTTCTTTCTGTGTTGGCTATAGCAGTTGATACCACCCCTATAGTCAATTGCAGTGAGTGTAGGAACTGGCTGGGGGGCAACCGCCTTCTGCTTAGTGCTTGACCTTAAAGTAGGCATCCTGGTCGATTTGATAGTCTTTCTCATATCGCACAGAGAAGGGATAGGTAGCGCCTAGAGATTATATATTGGACAAATAGAGCTGGCAACGGACCACCCACACACAGTGAAGTAGAGAGAATCTGGGCTTCCAATAGTATCAAGATAAGAAGGGTACCTTCATCAATGGTATGCAGCAGTTAGGGGGGTGGCCCAGCCGGCCTCTTCTGGCCTTGGAGGGCCGTAGAGAGCCCGCCCTTTGCCCGGGCTTTGCCCGGCGCTCCCGCGCCCTCCCGCGACGCGGGTGTGGAGCCTTGATTATAAGCGCCGCCTGGCGCGCTGGTTCACTGTCGCCCTTCCAGTCCCGGTGCAAGGGCAGCTGGGTGTTGAAGTTCTGCGCCCTCTCGCTCTCCCTCACCCGGCGGCTGCTGTTGGTCTGCAGCGGCGGAGGGGGAGCGGTGAGCACACACATGTCCGGGGTGAAGGAGGCAGGTACTAACGGGCTATGCGGAATCCGGTGGCAACTATGGTCGAAAATACACTGAATGCGTCCCTCGCTCCACCGATGTGGAGCCTTGATTATAAGCGCCGCCTGGCGCGCTGGTTCACTGTCACCCTTCCGGTCCCGGTGCAAGGGCAGCTGGGTGTTGAAGTTCTGCGCCCTCTCGCTCTCCCTCACTTGGCGGCTGCTGTTGGTCTGCAGCGGCGGAGGGGGAGCGGTGAGCACACACAGGTTCGGGGTCAAGGAGGCAGGTACTAACGGGCAATGCGGAATCCGGTGGCAACTATGGGCGAAAATACACTGAATGCTTTAATTATTTGAAGAGTGTGACAGTGCTGTTATAGTATTAGTAGAGTGACCTGCTTTCAGTGGAATTAGAAGAGTGTGAAAGTGCTGTCAGTAGTATTAGAAGAGTGGCATGCTGTTAGTAGTATTACGAGTGTGAGAGTGATGTTAGTAGTATTAGAAGAGTGCTGTCAGTAGTGCTAGAAGAATGGTGTGCTTTCAGTAGTATTACAAGAGTATGGGAGTGCTGGTAGTAGTATCAGAAGAGTGGCATGCTGTTAGTAGTATTAAGAGTGTGAGAGTGATGTTAGTAGTATTAGAAGTGTGTGAGTGCTGCCAGTAGTGTTAGAAGAGTGGTATGCTTTCAGTAGTATTAGAGGAGTGTGGGAGTGCTGCTAGTAGTTTCAGAAGAGTGGCATGCTGTTAGTAGTATTAAGAGTGTGAGAGTGCTGGTAGTAGTATCAGAAGAGTGGCATGCTGTTAGTAGTATTAAGAGTGTGAGAGTGCTGGTAGTAGTATCAGAAGAGTGGCATGCTGTTAGTAGTATTAAGAGTGTGAGAGTGCTGCTAGTAGTTTCAGAAGAGTGGCATGCTGTTAGTAGTATTAAGAGTGTGAGAGTGCTGGTAGTAGTATCAGAAGAGTGGCATGCTGTTAGTAGTATTAAGAGTGTGAGAGTGCTGGTAGTAGTATCAGAAGAGTGGCATGCTGTTAGTAGTATTAAGAGTGTGAGAGTGCTGCTAGTAGTTTCAGAAGAGTGGCATGCTGTTAGTAGTATTAAGAGTGTGAGAGTGCTGGTAGTAGTTTCAGAAGAGTGGCATGCTGTTAGTAGTATTAAGAGTGTGAGAGTGCTGCTAGTAGTTTCAGAAGAGTGGCATGCTGTTAGTAGTATTAAGAGTGTGAGAGTGATGTTAGTAGTATTAGAAGAGTGGTGTGCTGTCATCAGTATTAGAAGAATGGTGTGCTGTCATTAGTATTAGAAGAGTGGTGTGCTTTCAGTAGTATTACAGGAGTGTGAGAGTGCTGATAGTAGTATCAGAAGAGTGGCATGCTGATAGTAGTATTAAGAGTGTGAGAGTGATGTTAGTAGTATTAGAAGAGTGCTGTCAGTAGTATTAGAAGAGTTGTGTGCTTTCAATAGTATTACATGAGTGTGAGAGTGCTGGTAGTAGTATCAGAAGAGTGGCATGCTGATAGTAGTATTAAGAGTGTGAGAGTGATGTTAGTAGTATTAGAAGAGTGCTGTCAGTAGTATTAGAAGAGTGGTGTGCTTTCAATAGTATTACATGAGTGTGAGAGTGCTGGTAGTAGTAAACCGAAGAGTGGCATGCTGATAGTAGTATTAAGAGTGTGAGAGTGATGTTAGTAGTATTAGAAGAGTGCTGTCTGTACTATCAGAAGAGTGGTTTACTGTCAGTAGTATTAAAAGTATGTGAGAATTCCGTTAGTATTTGAAGAGTGTGAGGGTGCTGTCAGTAGTATTAGTAGTGTGTCGTGCTTTCAGTGGTATTAGAAGAGTGTGAGATTGCTGTCAGTAGTGTGTGATTGCCAGTCTGTGAAGGGTGCATGAGTGAGAATTTGTAGATTTGAAGAAGAAGGGGTGATGTTTTTGAATAAATAGAAATGGTTCCTAGTGGATACTGGGAGATACGGAGGTGTCAAGAAACCAGGTGAGCCTATAACAAAGGGCCTATAAGATAAAAGAGAACTGGAAGGGCGGGGGATCTTACTAATGAGGGAAGGAGGGAGCTGCAGTTTGTACCTCTCTGCAGAGTACTATTCAAATATGGTGCCACAGTTAACAAAAGCTATTAAAATAAACACACATTAGGCCACACCGTTGTTACGGAAACCTGTGAAAAGAGATGTCAAAATCCAGTTGGAGTGGCAGCTCAGTGGGTTAGATCAGAAAACCAAAAAACAACCTGAAGCTGCTAACAGAGTTTACGAATAAAACGTGCAAAAGCGTCACAATAAATGAAGAGGTAGTGAGAACTATAAGAAAGTCAGAGTAAAACATAAATTCACTTCTGTAAATACAAACAAGACTGGTTCCGGGTCTCAGCTGACAATGCAACGCATCAGACTTGGTTCCTTCACAATATTTTAAAGAGATACTGCGGGTGACCCAACTCCATGAAGCACACACGGCGCCCGCTCCCTCTTTAAGGCAATCAATCAATCAATCAAAGACATTTATAGAGCGCACTACCTACCCGTAGGGTCTCGAGGCGCTTTAGGGGGAGGGGGGGTCCGCTACTGCTCGAACAGCCAGGTCTTGAGCTTCTTCCTGAAGGAGAGGTGGTCTTGGGTTAGGCGCAGGTCGGCCGGGAGGGAGTTCCAGGTCTTGGCGGCCAGGTAGGAGAAGGACCTTCCTCCTGTAGTGGCTCTGCGGATGCGTGGGACGGCGGCGAGGGCGTGGCTGGCGGATCGGAGGTGGCGTTTGGGAGCGTAGAAGTTGATTCGGTTGTTGAGGTAGCTCGGGCCTTGGTCGTGGAGAGCTTTGTGTGCGTGGGTAAGGAGGCGGAAGGTGATTCTCTTGTTGACCGGGAGCCAGTGCAGGTCTCTTAGGTGTCCGGAGATGTGGCTGTGTCGTGGGATGTCGAGGATTAGTCTGGCTGAGGCGTTCTGGATGCGCTGGAGTCTCTTCTGGATCTTGGCGGTGGTTCCGGCGTAGAGTGCGTTGCCGTAGTCCAGTCGGCTGGTGACGAGGACCTGGGTGACGGTCTTCCTGGTCTCTGTGGGGATCCACCAGAAGATCTTCCGAAGCATGCGCAGGATGTTGAAGCACGACGAGGAGACGGCGTTGACTTGCCTGGTCATGGAGAGGGAGGAGTCCAAGATGAAACCCAGGTTGCGTGCGTGGTCCGTCGGTTTGGGTGCGGTGCCCAGGGCGGGGGCCACCAGGAGTCGTCCCAGGCGGAGGGCGAGGAGGTCAGGATGAGGACCTCTGTCTTATCTGTGTTCAGCTTCAGGCGGCTCGTCGTCATCCACTCGGCTACCTCTCTCATCCCTTCGTGCAGGTTGGCTCTGGCGGCGGCGGGGTCGTTGGTCAGGGAGAGGATCAGCTGGGTGTCGTCGGCGTAGGAGATTATGTTGAGGTTGTGTTGGCGTGCGATGGCCGCGAGGGGGCTCATGTAGACGTTGAAGAGAGTCGGGCTCAGTGAGGATCCTTGAGGGACGCCGCAGATGACTTTGGTGGCCTCTGACTTGTATGGTGGTAGGCGGACTCTTTGTGTTCTTCCGTTGAGAAAGGAGACGATCCATTCCAGCGCCTTCTCCTGGATTCCGACGTTGCTGAGGCGCTGTACTAGGGTGCGGTGGCAGACCGTGTCGAAAGACGCGGAGAGGTCTAGGAGGATGAGGGCCGCTGTTTCCCCGTTGTCCATCAGGGCTCGGATGTCGTCGGTGGCGGCGATGAGGGCGGTCTCGGTGCTGTGGTTGGCACGGAATCCGGACTGCGATGGGTCGAGGGATCCATTCATCTCGAGGAAGGTGGCCAGCTGTTTGTTGACGGTCTTCTCGATGACTTTGGCTGGAAACGGGAGTAGCGAGATGGGGCGGTAATTCTTGAGTTTGGTGGGGTCTGCTGTAGGTTTCTTCAGTAGAGCGCTGAGTTCGGCGTGCTTCCAGCTCTCGGGGAAGGTGGCGGTGTCGAATGAGGTGTTGATGATGTCCCGCAGGTGGGGTGCGATGACAGCGTCGGCTTTGTTGAAGACGTGGTGAGGGCAGGGGTCGGTTGGAGATCCGGAGTGGACGGAGTTCATCGTGTGGACGGTGTCTTCGGTGTTGACCGGGGTCCAGGCGTGGAGGGTGGTGGTGGGTGGAGGTCCAGCGGTCGTGGCGTGCGTCGGTTGAGTGCTGAAGCTGTCGTGTATGTCCGCGATCTTGTTGTGGAAGTAGGAAGCGAGGGAGTTGCAGAGGTCTTGCGAAGGGGTGATGTCGTTGTTTCCGGCGTTGGGGTTGGAGAGCTCTTTCACGATGTTGAAGAGTTCCTTGCAGTTGTGTGCGTTGTTGTCCAGTCGGTTTTTGAAGGCCGTTTTCTTGGCGATGCGGATCAGTTGGTGGTGTTTCCGGGTGGCGAGCTTGAGGGTGGTCCTGTTGTCCGGCGTGGGTTCCCTTCTCCAGGCTTTCTCGAGGGCTCGGCAGTTCTTCTTGGAGCTTTTGAGTTCGTCGGTGAACCATAGGGCTCTCTTACTGCCGGGTCTGCTGGGCGGGGTCCTCAGTGGGGCGAGTTCGTCCGCGCAGTTGCTGATCCACTTCGTGAGGTTGTCGGCGGCCTGGCTGGGGTTCGCTGAGCTGGCCGGAGGGTGCTGGCTCAGGGAGGCGGCGAGCTGGTCGGCTGTGATCTTGTTCCAGCTTCTTCGGGCAACCTGTTGCTGGTGGTGGTGGGTCGTCGTTCTTCTGAAGGTGAAGTGGATGCATCTGTGATCTGTCCAGTGGAGTTCTGTGGCGTGGCTGAAGGCGATGTCTTTGCTGGATGAGAAGATGGCGTCGAGTGTGTGTCCGGCGAGGTGTGTGGGGGTGGACACCAGCTGCTTGAGTCCAAGGTTGGCGAGGTTGTCGAGCAGGGTGCTGGTGTTGCAGTCGTTGTTGTTCTCCAGGTGGAAGTTGAAGTCCCCCAGGAGGATGTAGTCAGCGGAGGGGAGGGCGTGCGGACTGACGAAGTCGGCGATGTCCTCGCTGAATTGAGTACGTGGTCCAGGAGGTCGGTAGATCAGGGTGCCTGTGAGGGTGGTCTTCGGGTCGGTGTGGATCTGGAAGTGCAGGTGTTCGGCAGAGGGTGGGGTGTTGTCGGTGCTGGTCGTGATGCGGATGGTGTTCTTGTGGATGATGGCGATGCCTCCTCCCACCTGGTTGGCGTTGCGGTCCTTCCGGGTGATCTTGTATCCTTCTGGGATGGCGATGGCGATGTCGGGCGCTGAGGAGGCGTTCATCCAGGTCTCCGTGATGAAGGCAACGTCAGGGGCTGTGGTGTCGAGGAGGTTCCAGAGTTCGATGGCGTGTCTGTGGACGGAGCGGGTGTTGAGCAGGATGCACTTGAGGTGGTTGCTGCTGGTGTTCGGTTTGGCAGGTGCTGGTGTCGGGCGGGTCCGGATGCAGGTGAACTTGCAGGTGTTGCAGCTGAAGGGTCCGTGGACACGTCGTGGGGTGGCTCTGCAGCATCCCGGGACTCGGCCGGTGTTGAGTGCGGTGAGGGTGGCGGCGGTGTACGTCAGGCGGGTCGGCCGGGGTCTTTGAGGTCCAGAAGTCCTGGCACTGGACGCGGTCCGGGCGCGGACGGGCGTAGTCGGGCTTACCTTTGGAGCGCCTTCGGCGCGCCCGCTGCGCGTGACTGCTGCGCGTTCGCACAGTCGCCATATAAGGCGAAGTGCGCGGGTGGGCGGAGCAGCTGGGAGGCGGGAGCGGGGAGGGAACAGAAGGAAAAAAGGGGCGGGGTCAGTGGTGGTGGCGGGAAGCGGGGAGCGGGGAGGGAAGACGGAGGGCGGCGAGGTAGGCGGGCAAACAGGAAGGAAAACGCTAACACGGGCAAAAAATAACAATAACAATACAACAGGCACAAATGGCGATCAACACGCTAACACGGGCACAAAAATAATAATAAACAGGCACAAATGGAGGTCAAAACAAAACCAAAACAAACAACAGCAGAGTCAGCCGGCAGCCGGCAGCGAGGCAGGCAGCGAGGCAGAGGGCAAGGCAATGGGGCACACGCAGCAGCTGGTGGCCGTGTAGCGCTATACAGAATGTATTTTATTGTTGAAACTGTTCAGTTTTAGAACTTAAGGTGGGGGGAGCAAATCTGTAGTAGAACTTGATAGAAGGCTGATTTATATACTTATAGAGCCTGGGATTCTTGCAGAGCTGACATCCGGAGAGAAGGTTACTGAATCGCTTGTATATAAAAGCGGCAGCAACTGGAACTAGGAAACTAGGAAAGGCCTCTGAGCCAGCAGGGAAGCGGGTGAAAACACTGCAGGGGAGAGTGGGAGGTGAGGTAGACTGGGGGAGGGTAAGCTGTTTTCAAGCACTCGTGCTTGCGGACCGAGGAGCGGCACACACAGCCATGCTAATTGAAAACAGATGGTCAGAGCGTCGCTGCTCGCTCCCGCAAGGTGGATGCCACCAAAAGCACTAGTGTGCTTGAAAAGGAGCTGACCGATTTCTAAAGGTCATCTCCTAGACCCGCGCATGCGCACAATTTATTGCTCAAACACCCTCACTGTGCTATCTCTAGGTGCTATGCTGATTCAAGTAGAATCAATAAATAACCTACCTATTTCTCGAGGTTCTGTGGTGGTGCGCAGACCTGGGACAACAAGATTTGTAGTCTGTCTGGAAACGCTTGTCAGCTGTTTCAAGGGAAACGACATTGTGTTTATTCAGAGACAAACATTGCCCCAGCACCATTCATTGCAGCCTGAGTCTCGGAGGAGTCTTGCTGCATGCTTCTCCATTTAAGGTGAAATTTGGTGCCCGGCCATCTCGATCTGCGACCCGGGGGAAGTTTCTCTCTGAATCAATGTTCAGTTCTGGAATTCAATCAATCAATCAATCACTTGTAAAGCGCACTACTTACCCGTGAGGGTCTCAAGGCGTTCATAGCAGGTATTTACCACTGATTCTTATTTTATGTTTTCAGAAACAAACAGGGATCTTAAGCACTAGATCTAACCCATGAGTACTCACAAACCTTCTCTTGGGGGCCAAATTTATAGTGTGGTTTGTGACCGAGGGCCTCACCAGTGGGGGCGGGGTCAGTGGGGGAGAGGGTGGCGCTACAGCACACAAAAAACTGTGACAATGAGGTTGAACACAGGCCCCTGCAGTGGACGCCTTCGTCCACTGAGCCACCAGGGCCCTGCATACACACATCTTTTTCTCTCTCTCTCTCTCTCTCTCTCTCTCTTTCCTTCCCTCTCTCTATCTCTCCCCCTCTCTCTGTCTCTCTCTCTCTCTCTGTCTCCTTCTATATCTCTCCCTCCCTCTCTCTCTCTGTCTTCCTCTGTCTCCCTCTGTCTCACTGACTCTGTCTGTCTCCCTCCCTCTCTCTCTCTCTCTCTCTCTCTCTCTCTCTCTCTCTCTCTGTCTTCCTCTCCCTGTCTACCTCCCTCTCTCTCCCTCTATCTCCTCCCTCTCTCTCTGTCTCTCTCCCTCTCTCTCTCTCCCTCTCTCTCCCTCTCTGTCCCCCTCCCTCTGTTGCCCTCCTCCCTCTGTCTGTCTCCCTCTCTCTCCATCTCCACCTGTCTCTGTCTCCCTCTGTCGCTGTCTCCCTCCCTCTGTCTCCCTCCCTTTATCTCCCTCTGTCTTCCTCTGTCTCCCTCTGTCTGTCTCCCTCTCTGTCTCCCCCCTCTACCTCCCCCTGACTCTCTCCCTCTGTCTCCCTTTGTTTCTGTCTGCCTCTCTCTGTCTCCCTCTCTTTCTGTCTCCCTCTCTTTCTGCCTCCCACTCTCTCTGTCTCCCTCCCTCTATCTCTCCCTCCCTCTCTCGGTCGCCCTCCCTCTCTCTCTCTATCTGTCTCCCCCCCTCTCTCTATCTCCCTGCCTCTCCCTCTGTCTGTCTCCCTCTCCCTTCCTCAGTTTTCCCATGACTCCCTTCCTCAGTCTTCTGCTGACTCCCTCACTCTGTCTCACTCTCTCTCCCTCCCTCTGTCACCCTCTGTCTCCCTCCCTCCATCTCCCTCTCCCTCTCCCTCCCTCTCTCTCCATCTGCCTTTCCGTCTCCCTCTCTCTGTCTGTCCCTGCATCTATCTGTCTGTCCATGTATCTGCTTCTATCTGTCTGTCCCTGTCTCTGCCTCTATCTGTCTGTCTGTCCCTGTCTCCCTCCCTCTGTCTCCCTCTCCATCTCTCTGTCTCTGTCTGGCTCTGCCTCTATCTGTCTGCCCCTGTCCCCGTCTCTGCCTCTATCTATCTCTGTCTGTCCCTGTCTCTATCTCTGTCTGTCTCAGTGTGTCTCTGCCTCTATCTATCTCTGTCTGTCTCTGCTTCTATCTGGCTCTGTTTCCCTCTCTCTCTGTCTAACTCCCTCTGTCTCCTTCCATCTCCCTCCCTCTGTCACCCTCTGTCTCCCTCCCTCCATCTCTCTCCCTCCCTCTCCCTGCCTCTGTCTCCCTCCGTCTCACTCTCCGTCTCCCTCTCCATCTCTGTCTGTCCCTGTCTCTGTCTGTCCATGTCTCCCTCCCCATATCGATGTCTGGCTCTGCCTCTATCTGTCTGGCCCTGTCCCTGTCTCTGCCTCTATCCGTCTCTGTCTGTCCCTGTCTCTGTCTCTATCTCTGTCTGTCTCTGCCTCTATCTGTCTCTGCCTCTATCTGTCTCTGTCTCTATCTGTCCCTGGCTCTCTCCCGGTCTCTCTCTCTGTCTGTTTCTCTCTCTCTCTGTCTCTATCATGGTATATCTATGTCTGTCTCTACCTCTATCTGTCTCTGCCAGTCACGCCCTGTCTCTGCCTCTATCTAGCTCTGTCTGCCTTAGTCTCTATTAAGCATGGGCGAATTTTGAGAATCTGGCGTTCGCGAATTTGCGAACTCGCGATCCGCAAAATCCACGAATTCTCGCGAATATGCGGATTATTTTTTTGTGTGTTCGCAAGGGTTTCTGCCAGTTCGCGAGGGTTTGGTACCAGTTCGCAATCGCGAACTTACTTGTCGGCTCGCAACGGTCGCAACTATGTTGTTTCTACGTCTGGTTCATCATTACAGGTTCCCAGCACCCTCTGTTTCACCACTGCCACCCTCTGTTTCACCCATGCCACCCTCTGGTACATCAATTCCACCCTCTGGTTCATCATCACTGTAGATTATGGGGGGGAAAAGCAAGCACACCTGCCCTGCTTCAACTGACATGAATTAATTTGGGGTTAGTTTATTAATGTGTCACTGTTTTAAAATTCCAGGTCTGGCACCTGCTTCCTTATCAGTAATTTGCTTTCTGTTGCAGTGCAATTTTTTTTTCCAGGACCTTTGTGGCCTACTTGTAGCTATTCTATGAGCCTGCTGTGAGGGTCAGAGCAGGGTCATACAATTGTTGCAACTAGCAACTGAACTCTGGAGGCGCCCCAGTCAGGAAGCACTACAGGGAATGGTTACTAATGATGAGTTTGAACTCTTGCACCTGCCGAGTGCTTTCAGTTTTGCAAAACTCGTTTTTCTGCAATTTCGCGGGTTTCGCGGGGCGCGAACATGCGCGAGATCGGATTCGGAAGCCGCGAATTCGTGCAAATATGCGATTTGTTTTTTTGCGGCGTGTTAGGTCGCAAGGTTTTGTGCGTTTTCGCGAGCCGCTTGTAGCGCAAGGCGCGAAGTTACCCTTGCGGTCGTTCAAGGGCGCGGCCATCTTGTTTGCATGATGTATTTCCGTTTCCGGGCGCGAAGTGTAATCTCGCAAAGTGTGTGGCTCACCAGTACAATTTCGCGAGTGTTCGCGAGGAAAATATCGCGCGAACTTACCCGCACGGTCGAGAACGGGCGCGGCCATCTTGTTTCTCATTCATTGCTATGGTTCTGGGCATGCTCCTTGTATCCTCTCTAAATCTCTGCCATCCTTTGCTTGTTTGAAGTTTTTTTTATCTATTTTACTTATTATCTATCCCTCTATTTTTCTAGCCCTATATTTTTGTGTTTACTGCTACTTTTGGTTAATTTTAAACTACTGTTTAAAACTCATTTCTTTTCTTCTCTTCCCTATTCTATTTTCTTTATTCCTTTCCGCCCAGACCATGGTGAAGGGAGCCGGGAAGCATTCCGAGAAGGGGAAGGGTCCCGCACCCCGTGCCCAGCTCCCGTGCGGGCGTTTGAGGGGGGAGCAGGTCGTACCCAGGGAGATCTTTAGCCCGGAGGAGGTGGGCGCACTCATTTTTTATGTTCAGCGCCGCCTCCCCAGGACCATCATGGCAGGCGGCAGGATCGGTGCCGGGTACGGGATCCGGGAGCGCCGGAAGCGGTGGGATAAGGTGTGCCGGGCCATGTACCACCACTCTCGGGTCTGGCGCACCTACAACCAGGCCACCCACCGCTGGACGGATGTCCTGACCCGTGAACGAGATCTGCTCGACCTGCTTGGCCTTGAGATCCCCGGGCTTGGTGAGTAGTAGTAGCTATTTCTTTACTACTCTGTTTTCTCCTGCTGTGTTATTATATTGCAAATTTTTGTTTTTTACGAAGAGCAATAATGCTGCTCATTACATTGTAGGTAAATTATATTTCAAAATCTTCTGTGCATTTCAGGTGCACTGCTCTCCTTCTCAGTAGTGTTGCTACTATGCTTATTTGTTTTAGATTTTGTGTTCATTTCATTGGCCTGTGAAATTATGTATGAGTGTAGTTTAAAGAACTGCGTAATGCTACACACTAAGTTTCAGATTTTTAATTACCGGCGCATCCCTGCGAAGTAGCAGGGATGCGCCAGTAATTGTGCGCCACGCCACCATCACCCATGGTGCGCCGTATTTACAATGCGGCGCACCATGGGCCCAAAACGTCACCAAAGCGTTACGCATCTGTGCCGTAAAGGCGGCGCATTGCTGGAGTTGCGTCGCAACGATGGCGCAGCTCCATCAATGCTCTGGGGTGCCCTATCTCCCCAATGCTGCGTCAAGCCGTACGTCTGCTTCAAGCAGGCGCAGGGTTTGAGTCATGCATCATTGTCGTTAAAGTGAGTGATTGAAATCTTGTAGATTTCCCTCAGCCACTTTTAGGATGCGTTCCTGCGCAGGAACGCCCTCCCTTGCGCCGGAACACCCCCTGATGGCGCAGGGCTTTACAACGTGATGCATCTCCCATATGCGTCACGTTGTTAATATACGCCGCACCATTGCGCCTCTTTTGTGCTGCCGCTGTGTCACAAAAGTCACGCAACAATGGAGCAAAAGAGCCGCAAGGGGCTTCTAAATCAGCCCCTACAGACTCAAGTCCAGTCTTTCCTTTGTACACATGGCGATAAGAAGAAATAGTGGTGGTGGATTGAGAGTATTTTAATGACTGGTTAATGTAGTAGGAAACTTTAGTGTTGTCGCTGATCTGCAATCACGATGGACTTTGGCTGTCACTTCGCGTGCTGCGGACTGCTGCCTGCCAATCCTAGGCAAACCTTTTTAGTACTTTGTTTAGTGAGTTACATAAGAAGTTTCCAATTCGACGGTCCGCAAATCAAGCAATACTAATAACGTAGTAGACCACCTAAGATTGGTCAATAATATATCCCGTGGAATAGTTGTCTATTTGCTATTTCGCCAAAATATTTTGTTAGTTCTTTTGAAATGTTTGATTTGGTTGACAAATATCATCCATGTTTTCTGTTTTTCTTTCTTTCATGTTGTACATCAGCTTCCCCCAGGGGCAAGAGGAGGACACAGGAGGAGGAGGAGGAGGAGGAGGAGGGTGCTGTTCAGGATGCAGGCCAGGATCGGGCAGGCGTGGGCTCCTTTGCTGGCCCCAGTAAGTTTTAATTTTAATATAGAGTACTTATTTTTTCCTAGCGTTCCTCATTCGATTTTTTCTAAATCGTCTTTGATCTTCTTGTAGACTGGATCTAAATTCTTATCCTGCCTCGACTATGACTCCGTGTGGTATTACTAGATTATTCTTATTAGTCTGTCTGTGTAGCTAACTAAGATTGCACATTTGGCAATTCCATTGGACTCCCATTCTAGTCAGCAATAGCTCTATGCACTGAGTGCAGTCCTCTGGGATTGTCCATAATGTCTTTTCAAGTCTTCTAAATGTTTATGCTTTGACAATTGCCAACAATAAAAAAATGAATGACCACCAAGAAAGAATAAGATACTACTTTACTTTTGGTTTGGATAGGAGGACAATCCATTCTACTACTGTTGCAGGGACAAATCTGCACAAACAGAACTATGGACACTAAATAATGCATTGCTTAGCTTATCAATTATAATAGGTGCTGTTAGACTTTCCACATACCTCAGTGATAACAGACTTTGCAGTTGAACCACCAATCTCCTTACTGACTAGATAGTGTGGCAGAGTCATTTAGCTCCCAAAGTCACCGATGATTGATCCCCAATGATGTCAGAGGCACGGACTCATGCTTGCAAAAATTCCAAAACCTTTAGCTCATCCACTCTAGTCTGGAGGACCAAAAACCACAGAGTCTATTTAAGTTTAAAAGCTTTATTAAAATTAAACACATTTATTAAAATCAAGTTTGTCATAAAAGTAAACGTTTAACTGAAAATGGAAAAGTGCTTAGTGCTGACGATTAATTGGACACATTTCTTGTGGTCGAGCCGAGCTCTCACCTGGTTTGAACTTGATCCTGCTCGTGTTCTTAGAAGTCAAGCTTCTGTCTGTTAGGAGAAAAAGTGGTGCGTGTTAAAAATAAAAAGCAAGCATTCATCAGTTGTGCCAAAAAGTGCAGCAAGACAACAGCCTTCCCTGGAAAAAGGGACATTTTTACTTTAGAGTAGACAGTCACAAATTATTAAATTGTATTCTGTTTTTTTCAAATTTCTTTCTTCCTCCTAGACCAAATATTATATAGTAGTGAGTGGTGTATTCTAACATTATTAAATGTACTTTGTAGGTGCAACATCTGGAGGCGGGGCCAGCGCGGAGGTGGATGTGGCATTGGACGAAGACAACTCTGGGGAGGAGGCGGTGGGAGTGCCGGACGATCCTGTGAGGGTTCACACGTTGGTGGCGGGCAGAGGTAAGCTATATATTCCTTACTTATTGAGATTGAAGACTGCAGAGTGTGCTTTCTGCACGGGTGTATTATAAATCAACCAGGTAGTAGCCTCCTCTAAATGTACTTCGACTTAGCTGTGAAGTTTTTGGCGAGAAGAATCCCAATCAGATCTGAGATGAACTTGATGGATGGGATGAACGGAAAGCGAAAGAAGGGTGTTAGTAAGTGTGGAAGGACGAGAAATGTAATGATGACTGGCAAAGAAGAATGATATGTGTTTGCTTGGTCCCCGAGGTGGCTGGGAAGGAAAGAATATGGTATGGTGCATGGCTGGGTGAATGATGAAGCAAGGATGGGTGGAAGGAGAACAGCCTGGGTGGGTGAAACAGAAACTGTATGTGTGCATATACTTTGAATGGATGGATGCCTGGATCACCCATGGTACTATCTGACTCTTAGATAGCATATGTGTATCTAGAGAGAGTAGACGGTCACTGGATGAACTAAGTGTTACTTTGAAGAGCATGTAACACCGCACCCGCACGTCCGTTCCAGTGTAGGAAAGGCAAGGAAAAGAAGTTGTAATTTTGTCCAAATACTACCATGAATAGTAGCAGTAGTTTGTATTGCAACTGCAAGCACAGCATATATCCGGTTATTACGGTGGACACTCCCTACCTCTCTTAATAACTTTAGTTTAGTAGTAGTACGTCATTCATGTGTGGGTGTATCACTGTTCACTCAATAATAAGCAAAGCACCTAAAGTCATCCCATATGTCATCAAATATATCCCATGTGAAGTGATAGATAATCAGATTATTTAGCTTCTTCATTTTCCTTTTCTAATACTCATTTGCACTGTAGGGTGAAAGCTAAATTAATTAAGCAGTAGCCCTTTTAACAGAGTATTCTCAGTGCCACCCGTAATAGAAAAGTAAGAGCTTCACCACCTGCATGTACTGGACCGGTACAGTAACGCAAGTCTGTCTCACTCACCATGGTGTGCGTCTGTTTTTCTCGGGTGCAAGTTCACTGCGCTGGCATTATGCCGGCTTGCATAAGATAACGTACCAATTTTCCTAAAGAAGAGAGAAGAAGAAGAATAAGACTGGTGTACTGTCATAGTCGACTGTAATGGAAGTCCATAGTGCTCGTAGAATTTGTTCCTTAAACTCCCACTAATGTTAGAGCAAGGATGAAGAAGTCGGAGGTTACATAGATACTGTCCTCAATAGTTATGTACTGTGCTTTCAATTTGCTACTTGTACTGTGACACAACTTTCTGCTCAATCATTTTGTGTTAATCTTAAGGAGCATTGGTTACAGACTATGTCTTTCTTTCTTCATATAGTTGCTCCTTCCAAATCCAAGAGACCATCAAGGAGGAGGGAGCTGGCTCGAATGGCCCCGCAACGGAGGCTGGATGCCACTGTCGCTGAATATCGGCGGCTGGTGGCCCTGGAGGAGGAGGAGACGCAGTCTGGTACTACAACAACATCCACTGGGACAGCTGCATCCTCCTCCGTGCGGGCTGCCAGCCAGCGCAGTGCTCCAGCGGTACGGAGCCGGGCTACCAAAGCCAAACGCCACCGCCGAGCAGCAAAGACAGCAGCTGCCCCCCACAGGATTTGCAAGGCACGCCGGCGCCGCTTATCCCTCAGACTGTCCTACCTGGAGCAGGAGGTCCTAAGCTATAAGAACCTGGTGGAGGGCCTCCGCTTCGAACATGCCACCCTCCGAAAGGAGCATGATGCCCTGGCTGTCAACAGCTGTCAACAGCACCCTGCCATAGTGTCCCTTGCCCCTTTTTTAGAGTCTTTTGGGGGGTGGGAATTGGGAGTCCGGTTTTTTGGGGACTTTTGAAGGACAATCTTTTTGAAACTTTATCTGACCATACCTGTTTTTTACTGCTTTTGAGTCTGGTGGGTGGGGGTTTAACAGTAAGTTTGTTTTCCTGAATAGTCCTAGGACTTTAGTAGTACTACCGCCAATCTCTCGTCTCTCCTAATTCTCCATTATACTACCTCGGCTCCAACCAAACGCTTATCTTACCTGTAATTTCTGTTTGAAAGTAGGGCTAGGCCCAGGGCTGGCTCCACGGGAAATGGCAATTAAGGTTGCAATCCAGGGCGGATGAAATGTTTTCCTCATTGCGGTGGTACTAGTGGTGTGACACAGTGGCAGTTGCATGGCTATGGAAAAAAAGAAAATGAAACCTGGTTTGTCCTTACTGTAGCATTACAACGGTACGATAGAGAATATAGCAGGTGACAGTACACTAGTCTACAACAGTGCCACAATGTAGCCTACCAAATGGTAAAGTATTGATAGTATAACTTGTACTTGTGTAGGATTTCTTTGACATTGGCTACTACTACAAGAAATAGTACTGAAGCTGAGTAAGTCTAGAATATATCCTCGGATTCCTTCACCAGCCTGTTGCTATGACCTTATCCACCCCAGCAAGTGTGTGGAATTATTGATGTCATTTAGTCACACATCAAACAAAACCACACAGCCCGGGGGAAGAGGGTTAGGGTTTGTAAAATGGATGGGAATGGGGGTTTCTTTTTGAGTAGGTTTTGTTGAGAGAAAAAAAAATTACAGCATGGAGGAAGTGCATGCACTACTGAATGCATTGTTACTGAAAAGTAAGTAGTACTTTCGACAACCGTGAATGACAGAATGCGACAGTACAGGGCTACATTAAATTAGGTTTAAAAAATAGCCGAAGTAAAACCTATAGAATGCTGTAGGGATCAATTTAGAAGCAGAGACAGATCCAAGAAATGCAGTCACACACACTCATAGAAGAAAAGAATGGATACTGTATCTGTATTGTTGTAGTTGTCCTGTTGAATTTGGTAAGTAAGTTGCATGCAGCAAACAATTCCTCTTATTAGCGGCACTCCTCCATTCCAGCTGACGCTTCGTTCATCAGTGTTCGTGACCAGAAGACACCCTGTAAAAAAAGCACAGCATGGACAAACAATAATTGAAGATAAAGAAATCTTTGGGTACAAAGCTAACCATAAATCTTTTAAGTGACATAAAGGAAGTGCATGCACTACTGCATGCATTGTTACTGAAAAGTAAGTAGTACTAGAATGCGACAGTACAGGGCTGCAGCGTTTTCACTTGCCTATCTCTGCACTCAGAGAAACACTTCTTACATTAAATTAGGTTTAAAAAGTAGCCAAAGTAAAACCTATAGAATGGCTGTAGGGATCAATTTAGAAGCAAAGAGAGATCCAAGAAATGCAGTCACACACACTCATAGAAGAAAAGAATGGATACTGTATCTGTATTGTTGTAGTTGTCCTGTTGAATTTGGTAAGTAAGTTGCATGCAGCAAACAATTCCTCTTATTAGCGGCACTCCTCCATTCCAGCTGACGCTTCGTCCATCAATGTTGGTGACCAGAAGACACCCTGTCCACTGCCTGCCTGGCGGATGCTGAATTGCGGCTCGCTAATGTGAAGCCTGACTCCATCCTTTTTTCTCCATTGCACAGACTGAAACCCGGCCTGTAATTATTGAACGAAAAACAGCACTGATAAATAAATATAAGGTATGTACGCTGTGTAGTGCAAAAAGTCACACTTTGATGTTCCTAATAGACAGTACAACATTTTTGAAAGTGCGTACTCTGTCTGAATCACCTTTTGAAGGATAAATAAGTTTGGGCAAATTAATTTAGCGGATCTTTCCCCTCAAGCTAGGTGTACTGTAAACTGTGTTTTAGAACAAAATTAGACCTTCCCAGCAGTGCTCCCACCCAGACCCTTACTAAAGCCAGTCGCAAAAATGTAGAAGACCCCCAATCAGATCTCCAAAAACGAGGCCTAGCTGAAAACTTGTGACAAAACGTACTTCGAAAGAAAAAGTAGGCCCAAATACCCCCTTACCCACCGTGGATTGTATTCAAACCACTTGCAAGCAAGCAAAAGTATCCATAGCCAGCATCGCTCCAAGACTCGAAAACCCCCCCACCCAAACACATGCAATAGAAATACTGCTAACCCGAACCCTAAGTTAAGAATAGTGGCAGAGTCTTTCTTTAACTATGCCAAATCCCCCCTTTCCCACCATGGATTTTCTTCAAATGACTTGCAACCAAAATTACACATTCTCACGAGTGCTCTAAGACCCCAGAACTCAGTTGCAAAAATCTAGAACACCCCGAAACACATGCAATCCTGCTGCTAGGGCTAACCCTAACGAACCCTAAGTTACAAAAAGTGCCAAAAGGCTTTTCCTTATGGATTTTGTCCCAACCACTTCTATCTGGTATTAGACCTTCCCAGGAATGCCCCAAGACCCGCCAACCCACCCACCAAAAAGCACAACACCCCCAAACAGCCCAAAAGGAAAATCTCATACTTACAATATTTCTCGGCCTTCGGTCCAAACGCACTCCAGTTTTCCACCACGGATTTCCTCAAAAGTAAATGCAATCAAGATTAGAGTGTCCCAGCAGTGCTCCCAGACCCCAAAACTCACCCACAAACACCCGGAACCCCCCCAAAGAGCTCCTCAAAGGCAAGCAAGTCAGCAAAAACACAAAAAAATTCCGCCTCTGATTTGGTCCAAACCACTTTTATCCGGTATTAGAGCTTCCCAGCAATGGCCCCAGAGCCGTCAACTCACCCGCAAAGAAGTAGCACACCCCCACAAGTGCTGAGTATAGAGGAGCATGTTCTTCTGAACTTGTGAACCTGAGGAATGCAGACTGCGGCACCTTCAAATCAATAAGCAAACAAGTGAAGACAGTTCTGCTGATGGGCTTGTTTTTGTGATTAGGTGATTAAAGTTTGAATTATATTAACTGTGCATAACAAAGAAAGACAGACACACAGGAATAAAAGTGAATAAGGACGAAAAAGAAAGTTATTGATTCATTGTCTCATTTTCAGGGCTCGGTGTCAGGGTCCAGGAATAAGAATAAGGCTTTGTCATCATACTCTGCGAATTCAGGCAGGGTGAGCTCAGTGTAACCACCTGACAGAGAAGAAATTCCCTCATCTACGTTGCTGTCCACCTCGTCTTCATCCGGCGTGCTTTCTCGTACTCTGTAATCTGGTGGTATGAGGTGCTGATTCATCTTGATCATTGTTAACCTCTCCACATTTTTGGGCGAGAGGCGGCTCCGTTTGGGAGTTACAATGCCACCAGCAGCACTGAAAACACGTTCAGAAGACACGCTTGCCAGTGGGCAAGACAAGTAGTTTAAAGCCAGGTTGGAGAGCTGTGGCCACAATTCTTTTTTCCCATGCCAATACGCCAATGGGTCAGCATTAACATAGACCTCTGTTGAGTAATTCAGATAGTCCTTCACCATCGACTCAAGGTCCTCCTCCAAGGTTCCTCCACTTTGCTTAGCTGTTGCTATGACCTTCTGAGAACCAAACCCAAGCCGAGCTAGCCAATCCTCTTCAGCCTCCAATGTTACTGTTGTGTCTGGTGCAGATGATCCGGTTGCCGGTGTCTTTAACGGCTGAGAGGTCACTTGTGCCACAGCCACAGGTGCAGAAGTGGATTGTTTTGACTGGGGATGGCCTGCTGATGCTGATGTACTGCCTTTTCCTTCAATTTTCTGCCGTTCTCTTTCAAACCTCTTGGCTGACAAGGCTAGCCAACGTTTGTACTTTGTAACATCTTCATCAGCAAAAGGAAAGAATGCTGGGCCTGCCAGCGCCTTTTTGTAGCGTGGATCCAGAATAGTAGCACAAATGTAATGCTGGTTTGAGTGGATCATTTTAAGACGTTCATCACCTTGTAGACGCTCTAATAATTTCTCCGCCAAAACAAAAACGTCTTTGTTTTTTTCATCTTTTTGAAACACAGAACACACCTCCTTCAGTTGGTGCTCCAGGATGTACAACAATGGGATAGCTTTTCCCAAATTACAGTCCTCCTTGCTGACTGCACGCGTGAAGGCCTCAAAAGGACGAAGCATGCGTTAACTATGTCCCATTGCGCCGCACCCATCCTCAGGTCCTTCTGAGCTGTACCCTGTGTTAAGAAATAGTGATCGAGTACTGTATACTGCTCATACAGACGCTCAAGCATGTAGAAGGTTGAGTTCCAACGTGTTGCCACCTCCTGGATGAGTGCTTTCACTGGCATTCAACGTTCATGTAGCAGGCTCCTCAGATGCTTCCGGCCCTTAAAAGAATGGCTGAAATGGTTGCACATTTTTTGGCAGGTCTCCACTACCTCGTACGCTGCACTGTCTTTATCACTCAAGAATTTTTTGACAACCAGGTTTATACAGTGCGCCAAACAGGGCACTCTGAAATAGTGACCCAGCTCCATGGCCTTAACTACATTGGCGCCATTATCCGTGGAAACATAACCAATCTGGCGTTTTTTGGGGGACAGCCAGTCAAGGACGTTTGTCTTAAACTCATCCAAAATGTTTTGTGCTCTGTGACGTTTCTCCAAACCAAACATGGCTAGTGTTGCTTGTTTCCGAGCAGCTTTAAAAACTTGGTCCGGGTCAACACCTGCGTTTAGCTTTGCTTTAACCCTTGAAAAAGAGACCCAGTGTGCAGTGATGCACATGTAATCAGCGCCTGCGCCACTGGTCCACATGTCTGTTGTCAGATGTATAGTGTGAACAGCACTCTTCTGCAAAGCTGCCCCAATCACCTCCAGCACATCTTCATGTAGTGCTGGAACCGCAACTCTGGCAAAATAGAACCGGCTAGGAACCTTCCATTTAGGGCAGAGCGCTACCACTAATTCTAAAAAACCAACACCTTCTACAAAAGAAAAAGGGAGAAGGTCCAGAGCTAGCATTTTAGCCAGCTTAGTGTTATACAGACGCGTCAGTGGGTGGTTGCGTTCATATTGCGCTTCTGTAAACAACATCTTTTTAGTGTTGCCCTGGACCAAGCATTTAGGGGATGATGATGATGATGATATCTTCGACCCAGTTACGCTCGCTGATGAACTTTTTCGCATTGGTGTCTCACTCTCTCCCACACTCTTAGTGTGGCTCACATGGGGTGTGCTGCTGACAGGGGTACTGGGTGTAAGTGAAGTGTTTGACACGTCTTCTTCCTCCTCGTCATCATCAGATGAAACATCAACGTTTTCATTACGTGCAATTCGGGCTTCCTTGATCGCCTGTAGGTGCGCAAACCATTTGACAGCATGCTTTATTTCAAGATGACCTCTCTGGCCTCCGGTCCCATAGTTGGAACCAAACTTACCATGACTAACTACCAACTTACAAATGCTACAAATGGCGAAGTTTTCCTTTTTTGAGCAAACACTAAAGAAGTCCCAAACTGCGGACTTGAAATGTCTTTGGGGGCCGGAGGAGGCGGCGATACTGGTGGTGGTGGTCCTGCTGCTAATGCCAGATGAAGTGGAGGATGTGGATTGCCGAACTTCAGTACGTTTTGCACTTTCACCACCACTAATTGAGGTCGAGGTGGATGGAGGTCCCTTCTGGCGACTAAGAAATATGGAAGCGGTAGGTGTTGGTGTACTAGTTAACTCCAATGATTGTGGTGTTTCTTCCATTGCCTCCTCGTCGACAACATCATCACGCTCAGCAGCTTCTCGGGCTAGGGTCAAAATGTCTGTTTGCTGCATGCCCGCTGGGGCTGCAGTGACCTTTATGATGACTGGTTCGTCGTCGTGAGAGCCTTCATCAACAGCAGTATCCGCCACTTCTTGTTGAGCCTCATCACCCTCCATAACTATGAGTTTTTCGACGACCTTCCTTTTACGCTTAAGTACCTTTGTCAGATCATGGTGTGCCTCACTCTCAGACGGCAGTGGTGCTGGTTCCCAATTGTGATCCGTATCAACAGAAGGAGGTGTGCTTCAAGAAGATGTAGACCTCGCCCTTGATCTCTTCCTTGCTGGGGGTGTGGAAGACAATGAATGATTATCAGGAGGAGTGGCTTCCTAAAATGATACCTTGCCTTGATTGTCGATTTCCCGATGTGCCCCTACTTCGGGAGGAACAACTATTGTGGGCACTTGTGACCCTCCATGCACCTCTGCTTGCGCATCTCCTTGCGCTGCCTCTCGTTCCACTTGTACTTGGGCTTGTACTTGCACATGTGGTTGTTGTTGCGGATGTGGTTGTTTAACACTCGTCAGATGAGTTACAACAACCTGTGTTGATTGAGGGACATTGCTGCTACTTTCTTGCGATGAGCCAACATCACTGGTCGATAGTGATTGAAGAAGTACACTGGCTGCCTCTGCAGCAGTCAAGGGCTTGGACTTAAGTTGGCAAGGTGGTGATGGTGGCACTGAGCCCAATGGAGCGGGGGTGCTGCTCCCAGCTTGGTCCCCAGCAGATCCCGCTGCTGCTGCAGGCGTACTTTTTTTTTACTCCTAAAAAATGTGGCGGGCGGCACACCAGTCTCCTTGGTAACTTGCTTCTTCTGCTCCTTACTGGCAACTTTCTTGCTAGAGGAGCTACGGGGAACCTTTTTTTGGGCCATCTTCTTCAGAGCAGGTCAGAACAGCAGGCCGCAGTTGCACGAGTTGCAGAGTTGTCTGTGGCCAGACGTGACGTCGCGTGACGTTATGCTGCACACACACACCGCTGCAGGACTTCTTCCTGGCACTGGTGGTTCTCTTGAGTCTTGTGCACCTAAAAGCAATAGAAGACAGAGGAACATGAGTTCAGTTATACACCCCAAAAAAATCGAAAAACACAGAAAAATCAGCACAATCCCATGCCCTCCATGATGTTTAAATTCAAGACACCCCACAGAAAGACTAGGCCCATGCAACACTCACTACCCCTGGTGAAAAGGCCACAAGTACAGCCCAAAAAAACGAAAATCACTGAAAAATCAGCACAATCCCAAGCCGCCCAGCCCCTCCATGATGTTTAAATTCAAGACACCCCACCGAAAGACTAGGCCCATGCAACACTCACTACCCCTGGTGAAAAGGCCACAAGTACAGCCCAAAAAAACGAAAATCACTGAAAAATCAGCACAATCCCAAGCCATCCAGACCCTCTATGATGTTTAAATTCAAGACACCCCACAGAAAGACTAGGCCCATGCAACACTCACTACTCCTGGTGAAAAGGCCACAAGTACAGCCCAAAAAAACGAAAATCACTGAAAAATCAGCACAATCCCAAGCCATCCAGCCCCTCCTTGATGTTTAAATTCAAGACACCCCACAGAAAGACTAGGCCCATGCAACACTCACTACCCCTGGTGAAAAGGCCACAACAACAGGCCAAAAAACCGAAAATCACAGAAAAATCAGCACAATCTCAAACCATCCAGGCCCTCCATGATGTTTAAATTCAAGACACCCCACAGAAAGACTAGGCCCATGCAACACTCACTACCCCTGGGCATAAAGGTTGAAAACTAGGCAAAATGGTTGCAGGCCTAACAACACTGCCTGCATTCAAAATGGCCACTTGCCTCCCAGCACATGGCCAGGGCCTGTAGCAGCACTCAAAATGGCCCCCAGCCACATGGCCTGTCCCCATGAACAACCCCAAAAATCGAAAAACACAGAAAAATCAGCACAATCCCATTCCATCCATGCCCTCCATGATGTTTAAATTCAAGACACCCCACAGAAAGACTAGGCCCATGCAACACTCACTACCCCTGGTGAAAAGGCCACAAATACAGCCCAAAAAAACGAAAATCACTGACAAATCAGCACAATCCCAAGCCATCCAGCCCCTCCATGATGTTTAAATTCAAGACACCCCACAGAAAGACTAGGCCCATGCAACACTCACTACCCCTGGGCATAAAGGTTGAAAATTAGGCAAAATGGTTGCAGGCCTAACAACACTGCCTGCATTCAAAATGGCCACTTGCCTCCCAGCACATGGCCAGGGCCTGTAGCAGCACTCAAAATGGCCCCCAGCCACATGGCCTGTCCCCATGAACACCTCCAAAAATCGAAAAACACAGAAAAATCAGCACAATCCCATTCCATCCATGCCCTCCATGATGTTTAAATTCAAGACACCCAACAGAAAGACTAGGCCCATGCAACACTCACTACCCCTGGTGAAAAGGCCACAACAACAGGCCAAAAAAAAGAAAATCAGAGAAAAATCAGCACAATCCCAAACCATCCAGGCCCTCCATGATGTTTAAATTCAAGACACCCCACAGAAAGACTAGGCCCATGCAACACTCACTACCCCTGGTGAAAAGGCCACAACAACAGGCCAAAAAAACGAAAATCACAGAAAATCAGCACAATCCCAAACCATCCAGGCCCTCCATGATGTTTAAATTCAAGACACCCCACAGAAAGACTAGGCCCATGCAACACTCACTACCCCTGGTGAAAAGGCCACAACAACAGGCCAAAAAAACGAAAATCACAGAAAAATCAGCACAATCCCAAACCATCCAGGCCCTCCATGATGTTTAAATTCAAGACACCCCACAGAAAGACTAGGCCCATGCAACACTCACTACCCCTGGGCATAAAGGTTGAAAACTAGGCAAAATGGTTGCAGGCCTAACAACACTGCCTGCATTCAAAATGGCCACTTGCCTCCCAGCACATGGCCAGGGCCTGTAGCAGCACTCAAAATGGCCCTCAGCCACATGGCCTGTCCCCATGAACACCCCCAAAAATCGAAAAACACAGAAAAAAATCAGCACAATCCCATTCCATCCATGCCCTCCATGATGTTTAAATTCAAGACACCCCACAGAAAGACTAGGCCCATGCAACACTCACTACCCCTGGTGAAAAGGCCACAAGTACAGCCCAAAAAAACGAAAATCACTGAAAAATCAGCACAATCCCAAGCCATCCAGCCCCTCCATGATGTTTACATTCAAGATACCCCACAGAAAGACTCAGTCCACCCACCACTGAGTACCCCAGGGCAAAAGGCCTCAAAACAGCCCAAAAATCGAAAATTCCAAAATTGTAGTTGCAGCAACTGTAATGCCCCAAACAAACTTACTTGTGAAATTTCTAATCCAAAAGTGATCCAAAGAAAGTCAAAAAGGCCTCAAATCCAAATATCCAGCAGCATCCACAAAAAGTAATCCTTCCAGCTCCAGATCCAAATGAAAAGTGACCAGGAGATGGACAAAGCACTGGGTGGAGTCTGCTGGACAGGAACAGGAAGTTGGAGACTGTGGGGCACTTCCTTCCTCCCACCCCCCTCCCCAAAATGGACTCCTCGCAAAAAAAGTGCAGGCAAATGTCAACCTGAGGAGTTATTCTGAGAAAAATCATCATTTCCAGTAGGTTTATGCTGCTTGCTGGTGGATTTCTTGTGCAGAATTGCAAATTTTGTATTTTCGCGAGTGCGAGATTGTTCCTGCTCGCCGCATCTACAAGGTCGCAATTGCGAATTCCCGCGATACGTGAACACGGCGTACTCGCGTTGACAAACTCTCGCTGTGCAAGGTGGCAAGCCGGGATGACGTAATCGCACTCGCCAAACTCCCGCGGGATCCCGCAGCAAGATCCAAAATGGCGCAGCACTCGCAAAATATCGAGAAAAACAACTCAGCAAATGCTGAATGATGGTAAGTAAATGCCGCGCGCCGCAAAATTGATTCATCCAGAAAAAAAAATCCGCTGCGTTCGAATTTGCGGATTTTGCTGGAAATTCGCGAATCTCGCGGATTGGGAATTTACCGAAAATCCGCAAAATCCGCGAGCGATGGGGATTTTACGCCCATGCTTAGTCTCTATCTGCCTCTGCCTCTATCTGTCTCTGCCTCTATCTGGCTCTGTCTCTATATGTCTCTGTCTTTATCTGTCTCTTCCTCTATCTGTCAGTCTGTTCCTGTCTCTGTCTGTCTCTGTCTATCTCTGTCTCTATATCCTTGCTGCCCTCTGTCACCCTCTGCCACCTCACCTGGCGCTCACTCCCTGCTGCCCTTCGTCACCTCACCCGGCTCTCACTCCCTTCTGCCCTCTGTCACCTCACTCTGCGTGTGTGTCAGCCCGGCTGGGACAGCTTCCTGGGCACACACACAACCACACAGAGTACTTCACAGGTCTTTAAAAGACCTTTTACTTGTTAATGAGGCTTTGTTGTGTTTCACCTCTTAGCACCCCTGCATCTTCACTCTGACTATCGTCGCTGGAATCGCCCGCCCTCCACAGAGCAGAGTCTCTCAGAGTCCGCACTGCTGCAACCGGCGGTGTTTGCTGACACTGTAAAAAAAAACACAGGTACAATGTCCAGCGGCCTGCGTGCCTTACTTTGAGTACCTGTGATCTAACCGGACTATACTGGTTGGACGCAAAATATGTCACCTATGTAAAAAAGCCCCTAAGCATTTGCGTCCTCTTTTGCTCGCGTTTACAAGTGTGTACTTCTAAAGCCTTAAGCTGTAGATACCAAGAGGATGTACTGTGGCTAAAATGGAACCTGCGCTGCTTGTGTTTAAGGACCTCAAACCTTCTAGGAAAATAAAGAAGGCTAAAGCAAGTGGTTAAAATAATAATAATTATAGAATTATGAAGGGGAACAGTCAGATTCAGTGTTTATGACATGCCTGTGATAACTTCTAAACTAAGCAGTCACTGAAGGTGTTTTGTATAAGCTTGATTATCATGGCTTAGTGACACATTTAGAGAACAGAAGAATATGCTAGAAGTGCGCATTTGATGGAATCAGAGTTCATTACGTGTTGCGTGTTTAATAAGACATATTTTCATGCCGAAATGAAAGGGGTCTCTTCATTTTAGGACACAGGAACACGCCAGGTGCAATAAGGGTACTGCCATCTTACGGGATATGAACGGTCTGTCTAATCTGACCCTCCCTTCGTTCAGGAATAAGGGGCACAAAGAATAGTATTGCCACCTTAAGGGGGGGTGCACGGTTTGATCCTTACCCCTTGCAGGCACCATGGCACAATAAGGGCACTGCCACCTTCGGTGGGCCCACCCTGTACTCCAAAGGTGCATGATGTATGTAATCTGGTCCTGCTCATGTGCAGGCGTAAAAGGCACAATGAAGATATCGCCACTTTGGGGGTGCACAGTGCGTCTTGTTCTTTAAATCCTCAGGAGTGCAATCTTACTATACGTTGGGACGCTGCAAGATGGTGGAACAAAGAGAACAACAAAGGCCAATCCCCGGATCTTGTTCCCATGGCCTTCCTGCCCCCTGTGAATAGTAAGAATCTACAAATGTTCACAAGTGAAAGGTTGTGAGAATCTGCGCATTCTATCCTGGAAGTTTAGGGGGTTAGCGCGCCCACAGCAAAAGGGAACCAGAGGAATTATTACTCAAGGATGAAATGTGTCTTGAGAGAAATAGCACCTATGCACACAGTGACAATTCTCCAATGCACGAATATGTGCACTCGTAAAAGCATGCCAATGTACAGAGTTACTATTTGGTGCTTGCAAACTTTCACTGTCGTTCTCCAAACATACCGCTGGGAATGTCATGTGACATCACCCGTGGCTCCTGTTCTCTTGGCGCCAAAATCTACATAGCAGACATTTAAGCACCCGGGGGACAAAGAAGCTGTGCAAATCCACACACAGGGCCAGACTTATCAAATAGTTGTGTCATCTTTGCGTCATGCAATGGTCCGCAAGGGAGACACAACTACTGAGTAAGATTTATCAAGCCGCGCAAGGTAACAGCGCATGGCCTTGCGTTGCTTGATAAATCTAAAGTAACGCAACTCAGCGCAAATCGCTGCGTTGCGTTACTCTACCCCAGAGAGGCGTTCCATGGGTGGAGCGGGGGTGCTTCCACGCATCCACCCTTGGAGTTTGGTGCATTGCTCTGACCCAGAGAGGCGTTCCATGGGTGGAGCGGGGGTGCTTCCACGCATCCACCCTTGGAGTATGGTGCATTGCTCTGACCCAGAGAGGCGTTCCATGGGTGGAGCGGGGGTGCTTCCACGCATCCACCCTTGGAGTTTGGAGCATTGCTCTGCCCCAGAGAGGCGTTCCATGGGTGGAGCGGGGGTGCTTCCACGCATCCCCCCTTGTAATTTGGTGCATTGCTCTGCCCCAGAGAGGCGTTCCTTGGGTGGAGCGTGGGTGTTTCCCCGCAGCCACCCTTGGAGTTTGGTGCATTGCTCTGCCCCAGAGAGGGGTTCCATGGGTGGAGCGGGGGTGCTTCCACGCATCCACCCTTGGAGTTTGGTGCATTGCTCTGACCCAGAGAGGCGTTCCATGGGTGGAGCGGGGGTGCTTCCACGCATCCACCCTTGGAGTATGGTGCATTGCTCTGACCCAGAGAGGCGTTCCATGGGTGGAGCGGGGGTGCTTCCACGCATCCACCCTTGGAGTTTGGAGCATTGCTCTGCCCCAGAGAGGCGTTCCATGGGTGGAGTGGGGGTGCTTCCACGCATCCACCCTTGTAATTTGGTGCATTGCTCTGGCCCAGAGAGGCGTTCCTTGGGTGGAGCGTGGGTGTTTCCCCGCATCCACCCTTGGAGTTTGGTGCATTGCTCTGCCCCAGAGAGGGGTTCCATTGGTGGAGCGGGGGTGCTTCCACGCATCCACCCTTGGAGTTTGGTGCATAGCTCTGCCCCAGAGAGGCGTTCCATGGGTGGAGCGGGGGTGCTTCCACGCATCCACCCTTGGAGTTTGGAGCATTGCTCTACCCCAGAGAGGCGTTCCATGGGTGGAGCGGGGGTGCTTCCACGCATCCACCCTTGGAGTTTGGTGCATAGCTCTGCCCCTGACAGGCGTTCCATGGGTGGAGCGGGGGTGCTTCCACTCATCCACCCTTGGAGTTTGGTGCATTGCTCTGCCCCAGAGAGGCGTTCCATAGGTGGAGCGGGGGTGCTTCCCCGCATCCACCCTTGGAGTTTGGTGCATAGCTCTGCCCCTGACAGGCGTTCCATGGGTGGAGCGGGGGTGCTTCCACGCATCCACCCTTGGAGTTTGGTGCATTGCTCTGCCCCAGAGAGGCGTTCCATGGGTGGAGCGGGGATGTCTCCACACATCCACCCTTGGAGTTTGGAGCATTTCTCTGCCCCAGAGAGGCGTTCCATGGGTGGAGCGGGGGTGCTTTCACGCATCCACCCTTGGAGTTTGGAGCATTGCTCTGCCCCAGAGAGGCGTTCCATGGGTGGAGCGGGGGTGCTTCCACGCATCTACCCTTGGAGTTTGGTGCATTGCTCTGCCCCAGAGAGGCGTTCCATGGGTGGAGCGGGGGTGCTTCCACACATCCACCCTTGGAGTTTGGTGCATTGCTCTGCCCCAGGAAGGGGTTCCATGGGTGGAGCGGGGTTGCTTCCACGCATCCACCCTTGGAGTTTGGTGCATTGCTCTGCCCCAGAGAGGGGTTCCATGGGTGGAGTGGGGGTGTTTCCACTCATCCACCCTTGGAGTTTGGTGCATTGCTCTGCCCCAGAGAGGGGTTCCATGGGTGGAGCATGGGTGCTTCCACGCATGCACCCATGGAGTTTGGTGTATTGTTCTGCTCCAGAGAGGGTTCCATGGGTGGAGAGGGGGTGTTTCCCCGCATCCACCCTTGGAGTTTGGTGCATTACTCTGCCCAGAGAGGGGTTCCATGGGTGGAGCGGGGGTGTTTCCACTCATCCACCCTTGGAGTTTGGTGCATTGCTCTGCCCCAGAGAGGGGTTCCATGGGTGGAGCGGGGGTGCTTCCACGCATCCACTCTTGGAGTTTGGTGCATTGCTCTGCCCCAGAGAGGCGTTCCATGGGTGGAGCGGGGGTGCTTCCACGCATCCGCCCTTGGAGTTTGGTGCATTGCTCTGCCCCAGAGAGGCGTTCCATGGGTGGAGCGTGGGTGTTTCCCTGCATCCACCCTTGGAGTTTGGTGCATTGCTCTGACCCAGAGAGGCGTTCCATGGGTGGAGCGGGGGTGCTTCCACGCATCCACCCTTGGAGTTTGGTGCATTGCTCTGCCCCAGAGAGGCGTTCCATGGGTGGAGCGGGGGTGCTTCCACGCATCCACCCTTGGAGTTTGGTGCATTGCTCTGCCCCAGAGAGGCGTTCCATGGGTGGAGCGGGGGTGCTTCCACGCATCCACCCTTGGAGTTTGGTGCATTGCTCTGCCCCAGAGAGGCGTTCCATGGGTGGAGCGGGGGTGCTTCCACGCATCCACCCTTGGAGTTTGGTACATTACTGGTAAACCTGGGAATGCGTCAGAAGCCTACCCCTCCCGGGTGAGGTGAGATGGGGAACAAAGCTTCGTTTCTCCTCGTTACTCCCTCTCCCTGCCGGTGCTGCACACACAGAAAGGAAAATGTCTCAAAGGATTGTGTTTGTGCAGGAAAGTGCTTACAACGCATGGTGCAGGGTTTCCTGCATGGGGGCTAGGCAGCACATTGTGCGCCAGCAAAGTGAAACAACAGGAATTTGCTGCATAATGTTAAATACGGCACATTCCTGCCCTTTCCCTCTCCCGCAGCACGCCAAGGGTGACGTGCTCCACTGTGCTGCGCTGCATAAGTTTTTTCTACTGCTTATTTTTCATTTTCCCCATGGAGAAAGCCCTTCCGCATGCTCACCGAATCTGTGGGGTCTGTTGTAGGGTGGGACAGCTCTAAATTGATAAATGCTCACAAACGTACAGGCTTGTGGGTATTCAGAGATCTACAAAGTGTAATATGCCTTGTATCACCCACTCCCCACCCCTGCTGTACAGGAAACCTTGATCCCACTGCACCAATAATTTAGACAGAAATGTAACATCTAAAGCACCCACTCTCTAGGAACTAGAATTCTTCATTGGGGTTAAGTTGTTAAAAAATATAAAATCTGCCCTCAATTTTATATCACAGTTTAAGAGATGGAAAGGAGATGGATCTGTGAAAGAACAGCTCGACTGGACTTCTGCTCTCGGTGGCAACTTATGGGAAAAGCAAGTTATTCCTCATATTCTGCATTAGAACAAAAGAATGAATCATGAATATAGCGCACACTGCCCACAAAGGGCTCTTGACGCTAGTCTGATTTGTAGCTCTACGGTAAAGTAGTGCTTCTTAAGTACTGATTAAATGCTGCACATGAAGGCAAGAGTCACCTGAGACAATTGTGGCACAGAAGTGAAATGAAATACCAGTATTTGTAAAGCGCACAGCTACCTCCGCAGTGGTGTCCCGGTGCTGGGAGCCCCTGGGAAGATTAAGCAAGCTATTGCCCAGAGTCACATGGTGCAGAAGGGACCTTGAACTGGTAAAGTGGGGATTAAAGACAAGACTACATATAACCGCAAGGAAGAACCCTGTGTCGAAGGCAAGTTGAGACAGTGTCCCTCTTAAATCATATTAAGAGGTCAGTGTGAGAGCACAGGAGGGGCAGTGGGTCCAATCTCATGACATTTGTGCAAAGCCAGACTGTAAAGAAATGTAGATTCTTGAAAATGACTTTGATGCTGACTGAGGACCCCTATGGACATAGGGGTAAAAAACACACAAGGGGTGCGGTCGGTCTGTAAAGGCTAGAAAGTGTCAGTTTCCTACTTAGTTAGTGTGTGTGTACGTAAAAACTACTAAGGGTGACAAAAGGGAAAGGAAAGGAAAGTGTTGAAATTGGAAAAGAAAACCCATCAGCCCACCCATTGGCGGAGCATCATCATCCTGGATTTTAGAATACCAACTGGTATCCACTAGGTGCCTCACCTTGGAGTATTGTGAGGGAACTCTAGTATTGGATCCACCAGTGATGGAAAGCCAGGCAGCAGTGTATCATGAGCTGTGGGAAGTGGTGTGTTGCAGTGCTTAGAAAACTGTGCAAGTGAAAGGTGTTAGATTTAAATTGACTAGCATGGTGCCTAATGACTAATTTTATTAGGGCGGTCACCATGGTGACAAGATTAAAAGCAGAGTGTGGATGGTAGAAAACAAAGATTACCATCCATAGGTGGATCAATTGGTCGACATGTTTCAGCCAAAAAATGGCTTTCTTCAGGACCTATTATTGTAACACTACTGCTTCCTGGGCACACACACAACCACACAGAGTACTTCACAGGTCTTTAAAAGACCTTTTACTTGTTAATGAGGCTTTGTTGTGTTTCACCTCTTAGCACCCCTGCATCTTCACTCTGACTATCGTCGCTGGAATCGCCCGCCCTCCACAGAGCAGAGTCTCTCAGAGTCCGCACTGCTGCAACCGGCGGTGTTTGCTGACACTGTAAAAAAAAACACAGGTACAATGTCCAGCGGCCTGCGTGCCTTACTTTGAGTACCTGTGATCTAACCGGACTATACTGGTTGGACGCAAAATATGTCACCTATGTAAAAAAGCCCCTAAGCATTTGCGTCCTCTTTTGCTCGCGTTTACAAGTGTGTACTTCTAAAGCCTTAAGCTGTAGATACCAAGAGGATGTACTGTGGCTAAAATGGAACCTGCGCTGCCTGTGTTTAAGGACCTCAAACCTTCTAGGAAAATAAAGAAGGCTAAAGCAAGTGGTTAAAATAATAATAATTATAGAATTATGAAGGGGAACAGTCAGATTCAGTGTTTATGACATGCCTGTGATAACTTCTAAACTAAGCAGTCACTGAAGGTGTTTTGTATAAGCTTGATTATCATGGCTTAGTGACACATTTAGAGAACAGAAGAATATGCTAGAAGTGCGCATTTGATGGAATCAGAGTTCATTACGTGTTGCGTGTTTAATAACACATATTTTCATGCCGAAATGAAAGGGGTCTCTTCATTTTAGGACACAGGAACACGCCAGGTGCAATAAGGGTACTGCCATCTTACGGGATATGAACGGTCTGTCTAATCTGACCCTCCCTTCGTTCAGGAATAAGGGGCACAAAGAATAGTATTGCCACCTTAAGGGGGGGTGCACGGTTTGATCCTTACCCCTTGCAGGCACCATGGCACAATAAGGGCACTGCCACCTTCGGTGGGCCCACCCTGTACTCCAAAGGTGCATGATGTATGTAATCTGGTCCTGCTCATGTGCAGGCGTAAAAGGCACAATGAAGATATCGCCACTTTGGGGGTGCACAGTGCGTCTTGTTCTTTAAATCCTCAGGAGTGCAATCTTACTATACGTTGGGACGCTGCAAGATGGTGGAACAAAGAGAACAACAAAGGCCAATCCCCGGATCTTGTTCCCATGGCCTTCCTGCCCCCTGTGAATAGTAAGAATCTACAAATGTTCACAAGTGAAAGGTTGTGAGAATCTGCGCATTCTATCCTGGAAGTTTAGGGGGTTAGCGCGCCCACAGCAAAAGGGAACCAGAGGAATTATTACTCAAGGATGAAATGTGTCTTGAGAGAAATAGCACCTATGCACACAGTGACAATTCTCCAATGCACGAATATGTGCACTCGTAAAAGCATGCCAATGTACAGAGTTACTATTTGGTGCTTGCAAACTTTCACTGTCGTTCTCCAAACATACCGCTGGGAATGTCATGTGACATCACCCGTGGCTCCTGTTCTCTTGGCGCCAAAATCTACATAGCAGACATTTAAGCACCCGGGGGACAAAGAAGCTGTGCAAATCCACACACAGGGCCAGACTTATCAAATAGTTGTGTCATCTTTGCGTCATGCAATGGTCCGCAAGGGAGACACAACTACTGAGTAAGATTTATCAAGCCGCGCAAGGTAACAGCGCATGGCCTTGCGTTGCTTGATAAATCTAAAGTAACGCAACTCAGCGCAAATCGCTGCGTTGCGTTACTCTACCCCAGAGAGGCGTTCCATGGGTGGAGCGGGGGTGCTTCCACGCTTCCACCCTTGGAGTTTGGTGCATTGCTCTGACCCAGAGAGGCGTTCCATGGGTGGAGCGGGGGTGCTTCCACGCATCCACCCTTGGAGTATGGTGCATTGCTCTGACCCAGAGAGGCGTTCCATGGGTGGAGCGGGGGTGCTTCCACGCATCCACCCTTGGAGTTTGGAGCATTGCTCTGCCCCAGAGAGGCGTTCCATGGGTGGAGCGGGGGTGCTTCCACGCATCCACCCTTGTAATTTGGTGCATTGCTCTGCCCCAGAGAGGCGTTCCTTGGGTGGAGCGTGGGTGTTTCCCCGCAGCCACCCTTGGAGTTTGGTGCATTGCTCTGCCCCAGAGAGGGGTTCCATGGGTGGAGCGGGGGTGCTTCCACGCATCCACCCTTGGAGTTTGGTGCATTGCTCTGACCCAGAGAGGCGTTCCATGGGTGGAGCGGGGGTGCTTCCACGCATCCACCCTTGGAGTATGGTGCATTGCTCTGACCCAGAGAGGCGTTCCATGGGTGGAGCGGGGGTGCTTCCACGCATCCACCCTTGGAGTTTGGAGCATTGCTCTGCCCCAGAGAGGCGTTCCATGGGTGGAGTGGTGGTGCTTCCACGCATCCACCCTTGTAATTTGGTGCATTGCTCTGGCCCAGAGAGGCGTTCCTTGGGTGGAGCGTGGGTGTTTCCCCGCATCCACCCTTGGAGTTTGGTGCATTGCTCTGCCCCAGAGAGGGGTTCCATGGGTGGAGCGGGGGTGCTTCCACGCATCCACCCTTGGAGTTTGGTGCATAGCTCTGCCCCAGAGAGGCGTTCCATGGGTGGAGCGGGGGTGCTTCCACGCATCCACCCTTGGAGTTTGGAGCATTGCTCTACCCCAGAGAGGCGTTCCATGGGTGGAGCGGGGGTGCTTCCACGCATCCACCCTTGGAGTTTGGTGCATAGCTCTGCCCCTGACAGGCGTTCCATGGGTGGAGCGGGGGTGCTTCCACTCATCCACCCTTGGAGTTTGGTGCATTGCTCTGCCCCAGAGAGGCGTTCCATAGGTGGAGCGGGGGTGCTTCCCCGCATCCACTCTTGGAGTTTGGTGCATAGCTCTGCCCCTGACAGGCGTTCCATGGGTGGAGCGGGGGTGCTTCCACGCATCCACCCTTGGAGTTTGGTGCATTGCTCTGCCCCAGAGAGGCGTTCCATGGGTGGAGCGGGGATGTCTCCACACATCCACCCTTGGAGTTTGGAGCATTTCTCTGCCCCAGAGAGGCGTTCCATGGGTGGAGCGGGGGTGCTTTCACGCATCCACCCTTGGAGTTTGGAGCATTGCTCTGCCCCAGAGAGGCGTTCCATGGGTGGAGCGGGGGTGCTTCCACGCATCTACCCTTGGAGTTTGGTGCATTGCTCTGCCCCAGAGAGGCGTTCCATGGGTGGAGCGGGGGTGCTTCCACACATCCACCCTTGGAGTTTGGTGCATTGCTCTGCCCCAGGAAGGGGTTCCATGGGTGGAGCGGGGTTGCTTCCACGCATCCACCCTTGGAGTTTGGTGCATTGCTCTGCCCCAGAGAGGGGTTCCATGGGTGGAGCGGGGGTGTTTCCACTCATCCACCCTTGGAGTTTGGTGCATTGCTCTGCCCCAGAGAGGGGTTCCATGGGTGGAGCATGGGTGCTTCCACGCATGCACCCATGGAGTTTGGTGTATTGTTCTGCTCCAGAGAGGGTTCCATGGGTGGAGAGGGGGTGTTTCCCCGCATCCACCCTTGGAGTTTGGTGCATTACTCTGCCCAGAGAGGGGTTCCATGGGTGGAGCGGGGGTGTTTCCACTCATCCACCCTTGGAGTTTGGTGCATTGCTCTGCCCCAGAGAGGGGTTCCATGGGTGGAGCGGGGGTGCTTCCACGCATCCACTCTTGGAGTTTGGTGCATTGCTCTGCCCCAGAGAGGCGTTCCATGGGTGGAGCGGGGGTGCTTCCACGCATCCGCCCTTGGAGTTTGGTGCATTGCTCTGCCCCAGAGAGGCGTTCCATGGGTGGAGCGTGGGTGTTTCCCTGCATCCACCCTTGGAGTTTGGTGCATTGCTCTGACCCAGAGAGGCGTTCCATGGGTGGAGCGGGGGTGCTTCCACGCATCCACCCTTGGAGTTTGGTGCATTGCTCTGCCCCAGAGAGGCGTTCCATGGGTGGAGCGGGGGTGCTTCCACGCATCCTCCCTTGGAGTTTGGTGCATTGCTCTGCCCCAGAGAGGCGTTCCATGGGTGGAGCGGGGGTGCTTCCACGCATCCACCCTTGGAGTTTGGTGCATTGCTCTGCCCCAGAGAGGCGTTCCATGGGTGGAGCGGGGGTGCTTCCACGCATCCACCCTTGGAGTTTGGTACATTACTGGTAAACCTGGGAATGCGTCAGAAGCCTACCCCTCCCGGGTGAGGTGAGATGGGGAACAAAGCTTCGTTTCTCCTCGTTACTCCCTCTCCCTGCCGGTGCTGCACACACAGAAAGGAAAATGTCTCAAAGGATTGTGTTTGTGCAGGAAAGTGCTTACAACGCATGGTGCAGGGTTTCCTGCATGGGGGCTAGGCAGCACATTGTGCGCCAGCAAAGTGAAACAACAGGAATTTGCTGCATAATGTTAAATACGGCACATTCCTGCCCTTTCCCTCTCCCGCAGCACGCCAAGGGTGACGTGCTCCACTGTGCTGCGCTGCATAAGTTTTTTCTACTGCTTATTTTTCATTTTCCCCATGGAGAAAGCCCTTCCGCATGCTCACCGAATCTGGGGGGTCTGTTGTAGGGTGGGACAGCTCTAAATTGATAAATGCTCACAAACGTACAGGCTTGTGGGATTCAGAGATCTACAAAGTGTAATATGCCTTGTATCACCCACTCCCCACCCCTGCTGTACAGGAAACCTTGATCCCACTGCACCAATAATTTAGACAGAAATGTAACATCTAAAGCACCCACTCTCTAGGAACTAGAATTCTTCATTGGGGTTAAGTTGTTAAAAAATATAAAATCTGCCCTCAATTTTATATCACAGTTTAAGAGATGGAAAGGAGATGGATCTGTGAAAGAACAGCTCGACTGGACTTCTGCTCTCGGTGGCAACTTATGGGAAAAGCAAGTTATTCCTCATATTCTGCATTAGAACAAAAGAATGAATCATGAATATAGCGCACACTGCCCACAAAGGGCTCTTGACGCTAGTCTGATTTGTAGCTCTACGGTAAAGTAGTGCTTCTTAAGTACTGATTAAATGCTGCACATGAAGGCAAGAGTCACCTGAGACAATTGTGGCACAGGAGTGAAATGAAATACCAGTATTTGTAAAGCGCACAGCTACCTCCGCAGTGGTGTCCCGGTGCTGGGAGCCCCTGGGAAGATTAAGCAAGCTATTGCCCAGAGTCACATGGTGCAGAAGGGACCTTGAACTGGTAAAGTGGGGATTAAAGACAAGACTACATATAACCGCAAGGAAGAACCCTGTGTCGAAGGCAAGTTGAGACAGTGTCCCTCTTAAATCATATTAAGAGGTCAGTGTGAGAGCACAGGAGGGGCAGTGGGTCCAATCTCATGACATTTGTGCAAAGCCAGACTGTAAAGAAATGTAGATTCTTGAAAATGACTTTGATGCTGACTGAGGACCCCTATGGACATAGGGGTAAAAAACACACAAGGGGTGCGGTCGGTCTGTAAAGGCTAGAAAGTGTCAGTTTCCTACTTAGTTAGTGTGTGTGTACGTAAAAACTACTAAGGGTGACAAAAGGGAAAGGAAAGGAAAGTGTTGAAATTGGAAAAGAAAACCCATCAGCCCACCCATTGGCGGAGCATCATCATCCTGGATTTTAGAATACCAACTGGTATCCACTAGGTGCCTCACCTTGGAGTATTGTGAGGGAACTCTAGTATTGGATCCACCAGTGATGGAAAGCCAGGCAGCAGTGTATCATGAGCTGTGGGAAGTGGTGTGTTGCAGTGCTTAGAAAACTGTGCAAGTGAAAGGTGTTAGATTTAAATTGACTAGCATGGTGCCTAATGACTAATTTTATTAGGGCGGTCACCATGGTGACAAGATTAAAAGCAGAGTGTGGATGGTAGAAAACAAAGATTACCATCAATAGGTGGATCAATTGGTCGACATGTTTCAGCCAAAAAATGGCTTTCTTCAGGACCTATTATTGTAACACTACTGCTACTGTGAAAAACAGTGAAAGTTACGTACCTTGCGGAAACAATAAACCTACCATTTGTTAATGTACTTAGTGGTAGGCTCTGAAGTCATGGTTTGTCAAATAAATCCGCTCCTGAAACACAAATAGTAAATACGAACACGCATATAAAAAAATATGGAAACAACATATACGTAATAAGACATATGACAGCCAAGGAGTCATTCCTCATTTTGTGTTAATAATATAATCACTCACCTTACTTGGGAGTGGCCTCACCTCGCCTGGCACTCGCTCAGGTAATGAGGCCCCGCTCTGAAGAAATTGGAAAAAAGGGGACAAAGGTAAAGATACCACAACATCAACTTATGTATGGTATAAATCCATTTCATGAATCTCCTAGTGTTCAAAAAGTGGGCAAAAAAACAAAAAACAGCAGTTTTTGTTAGCCTAGCCATTCAATGATCTACACGATGTAAAAGCATTCATCAACAGGTTGCAATTCTATAAAAGAAAACTTCAAGATAAGGTTTACAGATTTTTAGTCATAAGCTATGGGGAGGAGGTTCTCCAGTTGAAATATATAGCTTTTGCAATACAAAGCTTCAAAACATAATTTGGAATATGTAGTTGTTGAAATATAAAGATTCACCTGTTCCTCAATGCTGGAAGAAACGGGTAAAAGCCTCCCATATGATAACCTATAATTAAGGGGTGCCTTCGACGTATCTCAGCTCTTTCCATAGGCAATTCAAAGGAGAAGTTTATTCCTAAACACATTTTTTTTTAAACTTTTTTTAATAATCTTTATTCGTTATCATTTTCAAAAATAACAACAACATTTCAAGGGTATTTCATCATGTGTTCCATACAAGGTAATATTGAAGCATTGCACCGCAAATCATAACAGTGAGTGGTATGATAATCATTGCATCAACAGTGGAGCAATCAGGCACATATATATGTTGCAGTCCATATAATCAGGCATGGCAGAGACGGGTATACGCAACTTAAACATAACATAGTAGGATTCGGATTATAGAGCACTAAGCAATGCACCAGCAGGATTATTTATGGCAGACATTTTACAGCATTGAAATATTCATCCCACCATCTCCCCATCCTCAATGCCGCACGTATCATTACACACAGAGTCCCCATCGCCTGTATCTTGAGAATCAGATATACGGTCAGCGGTCCCCAAATGTCTTTCTGTCTGCAGGAAGGCGGCTGTAATTCGGCATAAAGCGCATTCTGCGCCTGACAGTATATGACATCATTAAGCCAGTCCTTGAATTTCGGGGCACTGCCCCGTCCCCAACGACACGCCACTCTTCTCTTCGCCAGTAAAATAGCTATATCCAGGAACTTCCTACACGTTTTGGGCACAGACATTGCACATCCTAATAAAAGCAACAGAGGATCATCATTCATGCTTACTCCCACCATAACTTCCAAGGCCTCCTGCACCTGTTGCCAGTACTCTCTGACACCAGGACATGCCCATGCCAAGTGCAAAAACACGGCATGTTCCGCATGACATCGCTCACATCTATCATTATCTGCTAATCAAAATTTAAATTTTTTAAGTGGTGTGTAATATAGACTTAGGAGATATCTATAATGAATAATCTTGAGCAACTAGCAGAAATCCTAGCAGTAATGTTACAACAATAGACCCACTGCACATCAGTGATCTCAGTACATGTACCCAGGTCCTCTTCCCAGTGACGTCGAGCGGACCCTTCAATGCCCCGTCGATGCTCCTTAATCTGACTGTAGATACCCGATACTAGGTGTGAGCCATCTTGTGAGCCTAGCATGAAATGTAGTGGAGCCAAGACATCAGGCTCCTGCGGGAAGTCTGGTAGTATCTCCTTCATCCCCTGCCCTAGTCTGTTGTAATAAAAGGTGTCAAGAGGAGTAGGACCCTGATTCCGGAAGAACTGATCCAATGTATGAAATTGGCCCTCAGTAAAGAGGTCACCCCATGTGTGTATCTGAAGTCGACGGCGCAATAAGTGGAAACCCTTCTCCTGAAGTAGCGCCAATCTGGGATGGTATGTCAAGGGCATCCTCGCCGAGTATAATAATGGGGAACCCAACATTTTAGCTATACGCTGCCATGCGTCAAGTATACACTTGATTGTTGTGTAAAGGGGCTCAATAGCCGTGACTGGGGCCTGTATAAGGCCACTTAAGGGAAGGGGATTAGCCACCCAATCCTCCACCGCCACCTGTGGCATGAAAGGTGTGGGTTTCATCCAGAAGTACGCATAATGCACTTGAGCACTCGCATAATAGGCCTCAAACTCAGGGAGGTCAAACCCACCTTTGTCATAGGGTTCCGTCAATACCGTCCATCGCAGTCTTGGTTGCTTGCCCCTCCAGAACAGCCTGATCAGCTCAGTAGGCAGCGTTTTGAAAAAAAAAGCACCAGGATAATAAGGAATATTTAAAAACAGATACAAAAAACGAGGCAAAACCACCATTTTTATAAGGGAGGCTCTACCCGCCATAGATAAGGGAAGGGAAATCCATCTATCAATCGTAGCCGTCATTTTGGTAAAAGCCACTCCATAATTAAGTCTAAGCATCTCATCTCGATCTCTGGACACTTGTATGCCCAGGTATCGGAGATCCGAATGGCACCATTGTAATGGAAAGTCTACCACAGCGTCGGTAAGAGGAAAAAATTGGGACTAGTTCCAGTTAATCTGTATCCCTGACATTCTACCAAAGATGACAAATTCTCGCAGCAAGGGGTTAAGTTTGCTAAGAGGATCAGTAACAAATAACGTCATGTCATCCACGTACAAAGACACGGCAATCTGATGCTGAAAGCATCTAAAGGCACTGCTAGGGTGGAGCTGTCGAAGTCGGCAGGCAAGTGGCTCAATGGTTATGGCAAACAGGAGAGGGGAAAGTGGGCACCCCTGTCTGGTGCCACGGGTAATATCAATCGGGGGGACAGGTGGCCATTAATCAGTACCTTTGCAGTCGGCAGAGTGTATTATAATTGCACCCAGGAAATTAATATCGCAGGGAACCCCATTCGGCGCAACACCTCAAAGAGGTAGTTCCACTCGACCGAGTCGAACGCCTTGGGGGCGTCAAGGAAAATCGCCACTACGGGGAACTCAGGAGCCACCGTCTGGAGTAGGGAGAATAAAGTCCGTGAGTTATAAGTGGTGGAGCGTCCCGGAACAAATCCAGGTTGATCTGGCAATATGATCTTTGTCATCAATAGGGACAGTCGGGTGGCTAGGACTTTAGCAAGGATCTTAGTATCACAATTTATTAGGGATAGTGGGCGATATGCATCACACGAGGAGCGGTCTTTACCAGGTTTGAGGAGAGAGGTGATCATAACTTCATGCATCGTACGGGGCAGCACTCCTACCTCCAATGCATCCTCAAATACTTCCCGAAGGACAGTGGCCATAATGTCAATATAGGCTTTGTTGAACTCCGCTGGGAGTCCATCCAGCCCCGGGGTCTTGCCATTTTTAAAGGACATTATAGCGTCTCTAATTTCGTCCAATTCAAATGGAGCACCAAGGAATGTCCTATGGACATCACTGAGCCAGCATAAGGCGATCTCAGCAAGAAAGGCATCGTATTGTACATCTTCAGCATTTTTGGTGGCATATAACGTAGAATATACCCTCAGTGTCTCTAATCCCCCGTCCTTCCACGGTGGTGAGTTCCAGCACTGTGTTACTAAAACGTGGAGCGCGAGTAAGTGTTGCGAGTGCTTTCCCAGGCCGATCACCCTCACAATATCTCCTAGCCACCCAATGTTTACCTCTAAACTTTGCTTCCATTTCAGCTTCTTCCTCATACTGCGTCAGTTTAGTACGAAATGTGGCATGTATCTGTGTCCCTGCACCCTGTGCCATTCGCTTCTCAAGGTCTTTCAATTCGCGCTCGAGGGAATGTAACGTTCTCTGAATGTCTCGAAGGACCTCAAAACTTTTGGATATACAATATCCACATATCGTCATCTTAAAGGCCTCCCAGATAATTTCAAAACTATCAACAGTATCCCTGTTACTTCGTCCAATAAGGCCGTAGGCTGTAACCTCCACTGGGCCCTTGGCTTACCCCATCCGGGCATATGCAAATGTATAATACCAGACTATGATTCGAATATGTCCTGGGTAGATGTGTTGCTCTGTCCAATCCAGCCACCAGTCCCCTTGACAACAAAAAATAATCTAACCTCACCCATGTGTTCGTAGCAGACGTGAAATGAGTGCCTTCCTGCCTATGGGGGTACAGATATCTCCAGCCGTCTGTCAAGTCACCTTCCTCCAATATGCCCGTCAGGGCCTCTCTGGACCTAGGCTTGTACACTGCAACCCCGTCAGCTCTGTCCTGAGTAGGTCGGAGTGCCACATTGAAGTCCCCTCCCCATATAATATGTAGGGATCCTATATCCATGACCTTGCCCCAGAGTATCGTGAAGAAGGACGGTGTATCAATGTTAGGGGCATAAGAGTTCACCAGGGTGACCGATTCTTTACCTATACGACCCCATATAATAACATATCGTCCAGCAGGGTCTAGTACCTCTTCAATCAACACAAACGGGACATTGCGCTTGATCAATATAGCTGTGCCCCTGGCATAGGTGGAGTATGAGGAGAATGATCGAGTAGCAGCCCATTTACTGGCAAATTGCGTGTGAGATCGAGGGGCCAGGTGTGTCTCTTGAAGGATGGCAATATGAACTTGATGACGCTCCATATATGCAAGCACATTGCGACCCTTACGGGTATTATTAAGGCCCCTGATATTCCAAGACATAATTCTAAGGTGAGATTCTTTCCCCATCTCTGTCATTGCACCAATTGTGTTGTATAACGATAATATGCCTCATGCCCACTGCCAAACTCATTTCTCAATAAGTCAATCAAATCCCCACATGGAAAAAAAAACAACCGTTAGCAATGCCCTTCCCCCCTCCCACTGCGCCATCCCAATCATGCCAGCACCTTCCCTCCCTCCCCCTTCCCTCATAAACAATAACATCCATCAATGCTGAGGGGTATTCCCATCGGGGTACACATCTAGATGGCACATGATCAACCCTGCCATTACACTGGAGATCACGGCTCATATCGATCTCCAGAGTTTGCAGGGGTGTCCGGTAAACGACATGATATCAGCCGTAAGACCCCTCGTCCCCAGAACCTGTAATGCGCAAAGACACTGCTGACAGACTGAAAACATTAATATAACAAGCATACATTACGTTCTTGCAGTGTCCTGGACCTTCCCTAGTAGCAACTTCTCAATGGGTGAACCTCCCCACCTCCGGCGCAGGGAGCTATAGCAGTATGCCTGACCGTGCTCACTCTACCCCAGACAGGAATTCGTCTTCATGTTCATCATCTGCAGACTGACCATTCCTCCGCTTCTTCAGCGATTTAAAAAATGTGTCCACAGATTGAGGCGTGGTGTGGAATGTTTGCGTTCCTTGATATGTGATACGCAATCGTGCCGGGTACAGTAGAGCATAGTCCACAAGAACCACTGCAAATCGGCAGTGCGTCGGCAGCACCAGGATATTAGCCAGCGATATTAACGATTTTAAGGCATCTAGGGGGTCAGTCAGCGCAGGATAAATGAAGGATCAGGTACCGGACTGCGGGGGCCTCAGATAGCAGCGGCCATTCCGCTTGTGCGCCACCTAGCGCCCCCTTTATTCCTAAACAATAACATGACAAGATGTGAAACTTTCTACAGCTCAAATGGATAAAGAAGTATTGTTTAGTGGCTGGATGATGGGCCAGGAGCAGAGGGGCCCCCTGTTTATGATGCAGGCCCTGGTTTTTGGGCTGACAGATTGTGGCCTCTTTAGAGACAAATATTCTTCCTGAGTTTTGGAAAGGGGTTGATCCCCCCCACCTTATACTGAAAAATAATCACCTGGCCCCAGTCGCGAACCATCAAATTATCGCATTGCTGGATGCAAAGGCTAAAACTGTGCAGACATTCTGAAAAAAGAAGCAGGAGTGAGGAGAATGGAAGCCAGCTGGTCGCCTTCACACAAACCAGCTCACGACCGCACAGGGATACCTCTGGTCACAACCTCGCTCACTGAACTGTCTTAAAGTGATCTGTCTGCTTGATGTCAGAGAGGGCAGTCTCCAGTGCCATTGATAGGGGGCGCTTGACAGGGGACTCCAGGAACCTTGATGGAAACTCTGCAGACTCTACGGAGTGATATCTGGGTGTGGTTTAAATTAGACTGGAACAGGTTCACTACCTCACATGACACTTTCCGGTTCAAGTCTAAAGTGGGGGTGTATTTGGCGGGAAACATATTGCCAAAACACAATGGTGCATGAAGGGGTGTGCCTCGATAAGGTTGACACCTTCCGATATTTGGGCCTCTTACATGAGAAGCGGAAGGGACACAAATGCCACTCATTTTTTTTTCCAATTATTTTTCTTTATTCAACCAGAGATTTAATTAACACCAGGAGGTTAATGTAGTCCCACAAAATACATTACATTACATACAATACAGTTCAACTAGCATATATATGTATATATATTTTTACCTACTGGCGGTCATCATTAGGTAGTTATAGTTAGGACCAAGTTTCCATAGGAAGAGCATTTTCTGTTTTGCATATAACTTTGGCGTCGTTTGATGAATCTTCATGACATTTTCCAAAATAATTCTTTGTTCATATCAGCTCCTATGTTAAAAGTGTGGGGGTGATTTGTCAAGGGGGAGCCGAGAATAAAGGGGGTCCCAAAATGTGTTTTCTCCATTCAATTACCATAGGAAACTTTAGACAAGGCTACAGGTCAAACGGGTGAACGGAAATACCCCGCTTTTGTTTATTTGGTGTAAATCTGTTCATTAGTTTTGGAGAAATATCAAAATTTACAGATATCGAAATTTTGGAATTCTGCCATCTGATTGGCTTTATACCTGCTTGCACCGCAGATAATTGACACTGTTCTCTCCTGTGTAAAATTGCCATTCCATGATTCAAAACCTTACCAGAGTGATCATTCTTCATGTAAACTATTGCTTTAACTGAGCAGATGGTGACTGGTGTCTGATACTGAGTACCTGCACTACTTTAATTTAAAAGAAAGAGCATCTGCACTTCTCCGCACTGCTGTAATACATTTAATGGAAGATGCAGCACTTAGGAGGAGCGAATAGGTCCTATAGATAATAAGTAGCAGCACTTGTTCTATGTTTCCATTTAAAATACTGCCTATAACATTTCATAGGTGTACGTCACCCCTCCAACCGCATACATCACTCTATCAGCACTGATTGCTCGCCTCTTCTGGACAAGCCAGCTACCAACTCTTGGGTCTACAAGGTTCTCTTCGATTGCCAATCGCCTGAACTGGTGCTGGCGTTCCGCTGATAGCAGCTGGTGCTGGGCCTCTCTTGACTTTGGAGGCTCAGTGCTGCATTGAACAGTTGACGGTCTGCAGAATCCTCAGTCGCAGCTGCCACCTCAGGTAATTGACAAGTTACAGGCTCTGGTTTGTGCCTTTTGAAAATAGTTTCAAGTTTATTTTATTTTGCATAATTATTTAAAACCATTGCAACATTTGCTTAAACAAATATTAAAATGATTGTTGTACAATGATAAAAACCATAAAACGGGGACCAAAATTACTATACAGAGAAAGTCGGCTATGCAGGCGATGGCAAGGTTCATCTGTTCGCAAGATAAAGTGCAGTGCATTTGCTGTTCTTAGCTGGTACTGGGTGTAGGCGGGTTAAGGTGCTGTATAGAATGTATTGTTCTTGTTGTTAGTTCTTGCTCAAAAATTGTTGTTCAAGAAAAGTGCTGATGCTCTATCCTTTGAGGGAAGCCAGTCCCAGGTTATTAATTAGTTGCACCACTAGAGCTTCTTACTTGTGTGGCTTATTTATATGGCTATTCCAATAATAAGTGTTTTTTGTTCAGTCAGCTTTAAGTATTTTACTAGTCTGCAGTTCAGCTGCGTATTTCCCGGATTAAAACAAGCCAATACCGCTTGTCTCCTGGCGCGGATACCTAGCTGCTTAAGGCGATCTTTTACTAGCAGTAACCGTTCTTGATGTAGATCCTTACAGGGGCAGATTAGGTGTAAGGTGTCTCCTTGATTGGAGTTGCACAGCCTACACGTGCTTTGGGTTATGGATTTCAGCCATGGTGGAAGATGCTGGATGCACGGGAGGATACCCAGTCTGTGCTTTAAGAATTTAATTGGCATCTCTTTGGAGTAGCCCTGATTAAAGTACTTTTGTGGTGCAAGTAATTTGTAAGAGTTCAAGGTCATCCAGGCATGGGATCTATCTGCAAAGGTTAACTTGTCCTCCCACCGCAATTTGTTTTCCACATTTCCATGCCAATTTCCTGAAAGCTGAATGTCCAAGTTGAGTGTTCCAGGGATCCGCAAGCTTGGTACTTTCCAGCGATGTCTGAAGATATCTCCTTGCTTGGCTTGGCAAGTATCCCTGTGCTGGATTTCATGCCACACCAGTTGGTCCAGCGTATTTGGAGTGGCCTTTTTGATTTTGTGTCAACAGATAACATAAGACCCTTTTGAAAATAATACAGCACAGAGCTCGTCTGGACGGACACAAGGACCCCACCAATCCCGCAACACACATGAAGAATGATTTATTTTATTTACATCAAATGCCAGCCCAGACGGAATCTCTGCCTAGGGACCAGGGCTGATGAGACAGCAGGGGGCACAGCAGGACTTAAAAACACTCCTGTCTGGTGCCAGTGTGAGCGCAAACTCCAGCAGAGCAGCACTGAGAGGTTGCGCATGGACAGGAGGCCCTCAGTCAGAAGAACTCAAAATGATATTAAAAATCTAGTCAGTGCTTTAAATCAGTAAATAAATCAATCAAGGGACATCTGAATGGAGCACCACCCTGAGCCTGGAGAGCAGTAAGCAGAGCTACAGGCTCTGAATTTGTCGGGCTGTTAGTTTTAAATACCTCAGTGAGCCACGCAGCTGCCTCTCCTTGATGACAGTCTGTGACCTCTCTTTTCCAAACAGGTCCGGTCGCAGGATGGCATGATGAGGCACCGTGACCAATTCGGCACAGGCAGCCGCGCGAGCAGTGGCTGCCACTTAAACTACACAAACAATTTGTAACTGCGCCCGTTTGCACCGCGGCCCCTACCGCCTCAGGAGTAACTTAACTTCCTGTCACCCCTCAAGAGATAGACACGCTGTTGCAGTCCTGACGCCATGTCACATAAATGCAGCCGCCACAGAAGGGAATCCAACAGCCTGCTAACACTCTGCAGCGCATACTTACCTCTGCGCAGTGTGTAGAGTGGTACAGTTCAGCCCATGTCTGTTCAGTGCTTTATTTGAGCGGCTCTGCCACAGATGCGCCACCCTGGCCAGCGCGTGGTCTGCGCTCCCGCTGCTTGCTCAAATGACTGCTTCTTTAACATAATGTACTATAGCCCGGCGATCACGAGGAAGAAGCGGCAGCGCTATGATGTGTGATTTTCATTTTAGTGCGGTGATGCGGATCCCCGCACTAAAATGTGTTAGTCTAACGCCTGATGTGTGACACTTGCTACGAATGAACCTATGCTACATTTTATTTGATCTGGTTTAAAATTCCATGGTATTTTCCTCTGTTTACTATGGATTTGAAAAACCTGCAAATAAATTATTTAAAAAATAGATAAGCTGACCACTTTAATTGCAAAACTGACCGTAATATGTTCATTGAAATACAGATATATTCATTGAAATACAGACTGTCGCTTCCAGTTGTCACCTTTCTGTAAATACTCTTGAGTCCTTTACGTCAGTGTTTGGAAGATGCTCATCTGAAGTGAAGCTATAAATACTTTTTTACAGCAGCAGCCAAGTGTGTGGCCCTGTACTTGAACTGTCACCCTTAAAACCATTCACGTCTGTGACATCTGAAATCCCAGGTCTTTACAGGTATAAGTGCTTGTTTATGTGAAATGAATTCACTGCTGGAGCCTGGAGGCAGCGGTTCCGTCAGCGGCAACCAGAGGACGCTCCTCGTCTGCTGATGAAACCCACTGATCACACATTGGATGAAAGGGAGAAGAGTTTCCTCTTCCGGGTCAGCAGCGGCAGAGACAGCACCAGCAGCGGTGGTGACATCTCTTCCGGCCTCTCCTGGTGTGTCCAGCCTGCTGCAGAGGAGGAAGGAACCATTGTCTGTCTGTGCAGTTACCTTCATCTACAGTCCCCCCTCAGACCCCAGATCTGCCCCCCCTCAAACCCCAGATCTGCCCACCCTCAGACCCCTGATCTGCCCCTCCCCCCAGCCCCAGGGGGAGGAGAGAACCTGGACATGTCTGCACAGGTCTCTGCTCAGGTAGGAGATTGTCAGCACCTTCTGCAGTGTTTGTAGAAATAGACTGAATAATCCTGGAGGGAATCTCTGCAGGAGCCGGGCTGAGCTGGGCTCTTCTATCCGGGGGCCTCTGGGGCTGAGCTGGGCTCTTCTATCCGAGGGCCCCTGAGCTGTGCTCTTCTATCCGGGTGCCCCCTGGGGCTGAGCTGGGCTCTTCTATCTGGGTGCCCCTGGGACTGAGCTGGGCTCTTCTATCCGGGGGCCCCTGGGGCTGAGCTGGGCTCCTCTATCTGGGGGCCCCTGGGGCTGAGCTGGGCTCTTCTATCCAGGGTCCCCTGGGGCTGAGCTGGGCTCTTCTATCCGGGGGGCCCTAGGGCTGAGCTGGGCTCTTCTATCCAGGGGCCTCTGGAGATGAGCTGGGCTCTTCTATCTGGGGGCCCCTGGGGTTGCACTGGGCTCTTTTTATCCGGGTTCCCTGGGGCTGAGCTGGGCTGTTCTATCTGGGGACCTCAGGGGCTGAGCTGGGCTCTTCTATCTGGGGGCCCCTGGGGCTGAGCTGGGCTCTTCTATCCAGGGGCCCCGGGAGCTGAGCTGGGCTCTTCTATCCGGGGGCCCCTGAGGCTGAGCTGGGCTCTTCTATCCAGGGGTCCCTGGGGCTGAGCTGGGCTCTTCTATCCGGGGTCCCTGGGGCTGAGCTGGGCTCCTCTATCCCTGAGCTGGGCTCTTCTATCCGGGGGCCCTGGGGCTGAGCTGGGCTCTTCTATCCGGGGTCCCTGGGGCTGAGCTGGGCTCCTCTATCCCTGAGCTGGGCTCTTCTATCCGGGGGCCCTGGGGCTGAGCTGGGCTCTTCTATCCGGGGGCCCTGGGGCTGAGCTGGGCTCTTCTATCCGGGGCCCCTGGGGCTGAGCTGGGCTCTTCTATCCGGGGGGCCCCTAGGTCTGAGCTGGGCTCTTCTATCTGGGGGCCCTGGGGCTGAGCTGGGCTCTTCTATCTGGGTTCCCTGGGGCTAAGCTGGGCTCTTCTATCCGGGGTCCCTGGGGCTGAGCTGGGCTCCTCTATCCCTGAGCTGGGCTCTTCTATCCGGGGGCCCTGGGGCTGAGCTGGGCTCTTCTATCCGGGGGCCCTGGGGCTGAGCTGGGCTCTTCTATCCGGGGCCCCTGGGGCTGAGCTGGGCTCTTCTATCCGGGGGGCCTCTAGGTCTGAGCTGGGCTCTTCTATCTGGGGGACCTGGGGCTGAGCTGGGCTCTTCTATCTGGGTTCCCTTGGGCTGAGCTGGGCTCTTCTATCCAGGGGCCCCTGGGGCTGAGCTGGGCTCTTCTATCTGGGGCTCCCGGGGCTGAGCTGGGTTCTTCTATCCGGTGGCCCCTGTGGCTGAGCTGGGCTCTTCTATCTGTGGCCCCTGGGGCTGAGCTGGGCTCTTCTATCCGGGGCTCCTGGGGCTGAGCTGGGCTCTTATATCCAGGGGCCCCTGGTGCTGAGCTGGGCTCTTCTATCCAGGGGCCCCTGGGGCTGAGCTGGGCTCTTCTATCTGGGGCTCCCGGGGCTGAGCTGGGTTTTTCTGTCCGGCGGCCCCTGGGGCTGAGCTAGGCTCTTCTATCTGGGGACCCTGGGGCAGAGCTGGGCTCTTCTATCTGGGGCTCCTGGGGCTGAGCTGAGCTCTTCTATCGGGGGGCCCTTGGGCTGAGCTGGGCTCTTCTATGACATCATCAGACTTGATAGAATTGATAAGACAGGGGGAGGGATCGCCTGTATACATCGTAGCAACATCTCTGTAAACAGAGCTATATCCCCGGTATTCACTTCTTGCGAATACATGTGCCTCAACATCTCCAGCAACGGCAAACCACTATGCTCTTTACACACAATCTACCATCCCCCAGGTGACAACCTCATCTTCACCAAATACTTCATGGATATGGTCTCTACTAACAATGGGCGTCAAAATACCCAAATATTACATGGCAACTTCAATCTCCATTGGAACGACCATAGTGATGCAGTGGTCAATAGTCTCAAAAATGTCCTCGATGATCTAGACCTCACTTAAATTTGCAACAGCCCTACACACAATAAAGGCTGTATCCTGGATATAATAATCTCCAAAAGAGACTCCATTCAGCTTGAGTCGATCCAACCCTGTGACTGGTCAGACCATCATATCATCACCTTCTTGATCAAGGAAACAGTGAAACTTAACTCCGTTCAATCCACAAGACCAAAAGTATGAAAAAGAGACCTAAAAAAACTCAACCCTAACTTATTTCCATCCCCCATCCACAACCTCCTTTTGCCCCCTGCAGGTTCTTCCGAAGTCCAGGATATCACCAACCACTACCTCAATGCCATGACCTCCTTAATAAACGAGGTAGCCCCCCCTTCAACTAAAGAGAGTCTCCACAAAAGACTCTAAGCCAGGTACAATGGTCGACTCAACGAGGATAGAACGTCTCTCAGAACTTTTGAACGCAATTGGAGATCAGTCCCATCTGCCAATCAATCCTCTCAAGATACTAAGGAAAAAGATCAAGCGCACTAAAGCAGACTTCTTCAGCCACCAACTAGACCAAGCATGAAATCGTCCCCAAAAATTTTTGAACTAATCAAAACCCAAGCTAAGGAGGCACCTCAACGTCTACAAGACTTAGCTGGCCCGAAACCCAACTGTGAAAAATTCTCTGCCTTCTTTACTCAGAAGACTGACAACATCAAGAAGGACATCCTCAATGATCTAATCTTACACTCAGGTCCTTATTTGAAAACCACCCTGCACTTCCAATGGCGCAACACCAAATCCTATCAAAGTTTGAACTAAAAAATGACGCAGCTTGTTCATCCTTTGCTACTTACATTGAAGAAGATATATATAAGATTCTTAGTGCCCTGTAGTCTGCTAATCCTTTCACTGATCCTCTCCCTGCAAATGCTGTTAAAGACTTTACGCCTCTGCCCCTTGCCTCTCTGGACCAAGATCATTAACAGTTCTATTCAACAAGGCTGCATCCCGGACACCCTCAAAGTTGGTCAGGTATCACCCATTCTAAAGAAACCCACGGTGGACCCTTCGGACCTAAACAACTATCGCCCTATTGCCAATATTCCTAACTTGGCCAAATTATTGGAAAGATGTGTACACCATCAACTGACAAGGCATATTGATCACTTTGACCTTCTTAACAAACACCAATCGGCTTCCGAGCAGGTCATCGTACCAAATCAGCCATGACACACATAATTGACGATGCGCTACAAATCCTTGATCGGAACGGAACTTGCCTACTCATCCTATTAGACCTCTCATCTGCCTTTGATACCGTCAAGATATATGAAGGGGTCCCTGACCAAACACGTGTTTTTTCTTGATCTTCAACATATGGATCAATGATAATGATGTTTTCAGTTGTGGATTGTTGCGTAATGATTTTTTTGATTAGTGATGTTAACTAATTGAAACACACCCCTTCCCTTGCACTCCTTCCCCCTTCCTTTGTGGGCGCACTTGAATTTTATATACTATACTAGCAATTGCATAATTAATATATGATTTTTGGTGCAGTGATAATAAAAACACTGTCCACCATCATTTTTGTGTTGTTCCCATTATTGGAGTGACAGCTTGAATTCCCCTTCGTGGAGGCTGTATTCAGACAAAATCAAGGGATCACCCACCGCGTCCACGTAAGAAATAACGACTCCACTACATGGACCTAATTATATCTTCAAGGAATCCTGTTTGAGACGTGGTGAACTTGGATCACCAGAACCAACGTTCTCTCTACTACTAAGGGGTTATTCAATATACCCTGGTTGCCTCTTTGTTTGCTCTCTGTCCTGATGAAGACTCGCAATCCCCAGGTCTAACTCACCGTTCGGGAACAAGTCGAGTCGAAACGTCGACATTTTCTACATATACACCTACACCAGTACCTCTCCAACTTTGTAGACAGTGCAAAACTGTGTTACGTGAACACTACAATGTTGTTATTTGCAATTTAAATGAACTTATGTTTTGTTGGCTAGGTGTTCAATACTGTTATTTTGTGAATAATTATATTCAGTATTGATTGTTTAAAATTATAAACTTATTTCCTTTTATCACTGTGCAATTTTCCTTTTCACTCCACTCGCTCACCCCTTTAAAAACACACTTTCTCTTTTGCACTCTCCTATCTTGGGGCAACCTATATGTTTTTATTGACAAAATTATGTAAAAAACTTGAATATAAAAATTAAATAAGTATATATATTTTTCTAAAGAACCGTGGTGTAAGGTTTTGTCTCATAGATTTAGTCTTTGTTTTGCGGATAGCAGACTAATTGAAGGTGCTTTGTTTTTTGAATAATTATCCATTTCCTGATTCGATCTATGTATCTCAATTTATAGGTCTAGGACCATTGTTTGTTTATATGATCAGTTACCCAGGTCCATACCTTAAGGGTCACCCCATTCTTGTAATGGTAATACCCAGACATGGCTGGCAGAAAACCATCTCAAATTGATTGCCCTAAAAACCGAATTCCGTCTAATAGCTCCACCTGCCAAAATCCCCATTATGCAAGAATGGATCAAACATCTTTCTGCACTCAACGTTGAACCAACTATTGTGGAGTCTATGAAATCTCTGGGTATAACCCTTGACAGTAACCTCAATATGCAAAAACATATTAGCAATGCAACAAAGGGAGCAAACTTCCAGATAAACACACAGAGGAAGCTGAAACCCTTCCTTCCAGCCAATGACTTCAAGCAGGCAGTTCAAGCTCTAGTTATCCCCATAGTAGAGTGTGAGAAGTTGGCCTGGCATATGATGTCCACTATTCTAGTGGGCACCTTGCACCAGTCCAAACAACCCTTATTGATGGTAGGTTGTAAAGTCAACCTTATAGAAAGCTATCCTAGTGGTAGCTGTGGAGAGCAGCCTGCAGGCTTAGACTTGGAGGCGAGTTAAGCAAGTTGTTTTACCAGTCTATAATCTCTTGAATGACAAATGAAAGTACACCACACAAGGTATATATCAAATATATATGTATTTATTCTAAACACAACCCCTCTGGTCTCTTTATGAGGTAAAAGTACAATACAAGGAACTTAATTAGCATACAATAAGTTGCACAGTATAAGTTTTGCCATAGGATCCTCACAAACTATATACTAAAATAGTGGTATAAGAAGCGTGTGAGAGTTAGAAAGCAGGCCTAGGGCCTGTAGAACCGCTGGGGCAACCAGGAACCACCAAAGGTAGGGACGCAGGAGGCCCACGGGAGACGCGTGCAGTGTCTAAACACAGATGCGGATCACCATTGACTTTCTATGGAAAACAAACAAGTTACAAGAGGTGAAGCTTGACTCTACAGTCACAAGGTCCTTGAGGTATCGACGATGACCACGAGCTGGATTCGAGCTGTCCCACGAAGGAAGTTGAGTGCTGCAGCGTTGGTATCTGGAGTGGGCCCAACAAGCCTTGGCAACAGCAACCCACGCAAGATGACAAGATTGGCTTCGGGTCAAACCAGCAAGGTCTGAGTGACTCCACCTTTGGAAGGGAGTCAGAGTATGTCGGGAGCAACCAGGAAAACTCAGTAAAGGAAAGATTGTCCTTCATGGGGACCCACTAGCCAACAGACTAGAGATCGCGAATGAGGCTCGAGCAGAAATGCACAAAGTGGGCCCAACGAACACTCGTGGAGTGTAGGCCTCTGAGCTTCGGTGCAAAAGGTGCTTGGAGCAGGGGCTTCAAATGCCCCAATGCACAACTTCGGGAGAAGGAGCAGTTGAAAAAGTGCAGGATGTCCAGGCAGAGTGCCCCAGCAACCGGTTTGAACTGGGAAATGCATGGAGCACCTTGTGTGCCCCAGGCAGTGTCTGAAAAGCATTCACTGAATGCAACCCACCATACCCCAATACACTAAAGCCTGTCTGGGGAGTTGCTAGCACCTCCCTGGACAGGAAACCTATTGTCCAGGCCTCCCCCGCCGGAGTTGAGTCCAGCAGCAGGAGGTCAGGCTCGTGTCTGTGGCAGCAGCATCCATTTTGTGATGCTGAGGCTTTCCTAAACTTTAACTCGGTATACCAGTGTGTACATGTGTTCTCCCTCTAGAAGGGAGAAGACACGTACACACTGAATAATCCTGTTACTCTTGAGTGTCAGAATCCGTTCGGTGACTGCTGCTGATCGCGATATTCCAAAAAAGGGATTCCAAGCACTTGGAGCTCCTACAGAGAGATCCTTCCAGAAGGCCATTTTTGTTTATTACCTTTATTACCTATTAATCTCCAGGCAACCCTCCCCTTGTTGTGCATCTGCAGTATTTGGGGACCCTGTCTATCAGGATTGGCCAGCCTCATTAATAAACTGCTGTTTTATAACATTCTATGTGTGCCCTAGTTGTATAAAGGCTCGATAATCGTATACCGGGAGTTGCTCCACTAGTTTGAGGAGTTTTTCCCTTTCTGCTCTCAGTCTATCATGCGGGACCTGTGCTCCCTCTGTCGGTAGATCCGGTTTTATTAAGAGGTGCTCCAAGTGATTGATCTCAGTATGACGCTGGGTCCGAGTCCCTACTACTGCTGATATTCTGCAACCACGTAGCACTTGTTTGCATGCCTCCCACTCTGCTAGTGGGGAGGAAGTCGTACCACTATTTTCCATAAAGTTATTACTGATCGTGTGCCCTAGGGTAGATCTGAGAACTGCTTTGCAGTTTTGAGCTTCCATGTCGCAGTGCGGGGTCTGGTCAGCGCCCAGGCCAGAATCAGTAATAACGGGTGGTGGTTGCAGTATTTTTCACCAGATATTCGACCCTTCTAGCTCTCGCATGTTCGCTAGCCGAGCATAAGAAAGTATTTAAGTGTACTGATAGCTTGGGCATAGCTGTGTAATAAGAGTCGTAGCGGCCCTCCGGAGTTGAGGTTCTCCAGGTATCAACAAATCCTCAATGGTTAATCCAACATTGAAATGCGTGGGCAGTTTTATGTAGTGGGGATGTGGGCCTTGGGGGTGTGATCTATCTAAAGTGACATCAGCCATGCAATTGCAATCTTCTCTGTGTAACATAGGGTAATGATGTATTCGGGTGATGAGAAAATTAGGGAGAATAGGATGATAGTTTGGCCCACATTGGGGGCATGAGTGTTCACACAGGCTATATCTTTGCCATCTATTTTACCTGCTAATATCACATTGCGACCTTCTGGGTCAATGATCTCGATCTGTGAGAAAAACGGGGTCCCGGGAAAGATACAAACCAACAACCCGACCAAAGGCGGAGTACATGGTGGTGAAGATTTCCCCCCTTCATCGCCTCTGCAGCTCTGGGCTCACAAAGCAGTTCTGTTTGAGGTGTGTTTGAGGGATGATGCAGATATATCGCCTGCGGTCCCATTGTCCCAGCCACAGTTGTTGTTTCAGGAGTACCCAATTGGTGCGTTCCAGATCTGTGGCAGGATGATATGCTTGCTGTGAGAGCTGATGCGCCATATGATCTATTTCCATCTTTTGAAGTCTCAGTCCACTTGAAGTAACGGCTTGAAGCTTGGACATGGCCAGTCCTGGGGTCTCCCCTTGCCAGAAGTATGTTTTAATGGCTGCGCCTATTTGGCCTAGTTCTGATGCCGGGACCAGTATAGGCAGCATGCAGAAAATGTAGTTAAACCTCGGGCTACCAACATGTTCACAGTTTAGACTCAGCCCCACAGAGACAATTGCGGTTTGATCCAGTTTAGAAATCCCTGTGCATTTGATCATTCGATGCAGTCATATTGTCTTTGATCATCATTGGAAAATCGGTAGTAATCAATACTCATAATATTTAATCTTGGTGGCGATTTACCGAAATTGATGTTCACGGAGGGCTTCCCTTGTTGTATAGACCATCAAGGGTAAGACTTCACTTTTGGTCCATTTCCTTCTGTACCTGGAAAATGCTGCAAAGTCTGATATGGTGAACGTCGGTGCTGACAGCGAACGTTCTGGAGAGGGTAAAGTGAGGAGTATGTTGTCCGCAATCAGGTTAATTTTCAGGTCTCCGGCTATGATTTCAGTTTCCCAAATGTCTTCTGAGCAGCATATGGTGAATGCCAGGAGCTCTAAGGTTAACAGAAAGAGTGCCACAACCATTGGGTTTCTTTCCCACCCTTTCGCTTCAGCTCTTCTCCACTTCTTTTCTTGCCTATCATCTGTTTGTCCTAAACCAAATACACACTTCACATTATGTGTTGTATGCATGCTCAGAATTGAGATTTTCCTAAGAGTAAAGATTCAGACAGTCTCGAGTATTTTGCATTTCATCCCTAGCTTTATCAGTATCCACGTTTAACACAGTTAAAAAAAGACTTCACTTCCCAGAGCCCAATGGAATTTATGACTACAGAAAACTGCACCTGGTGCACCGTCATGGCACACTAGGACTCATATTTAATCCTCCTGTGCATGCAACAAGTCCTCTTCTCTGACCATACGCATTTAAAACAAGATGCATAGGCTTTTCTGTTTTCAGTTTCTATGGGTTCTAAATTGTGGGTTTATTCAGTGTTTTTCAAACTTTTAAAACAATATTTACTTATTTTTTTGCTCTGTTAAAAATTGCAGTGCTAGTAAGTTTATTTCCTTCTCTTGCGTGTCCCTATTGTCATTTCTAATTTCCATCTATCTTCTCCTAACTATTTTTTTGAAATTTGCTCTTTCAGGTCATGTTTCAGTGTTTTGCTCACCTCCAAACCTCCCCGTTGATCTCTTTCCTGCAGTCTAGTCCCAGGATGTGCAGGATGGAGGTATGTTTGCATCTCATTATCTCATAAATATTTGATTGCATTTTCTATTCTTGTTAATCATCAACAAGAGCAAACTCTTTGAGCGATGCAGGTTACAGGAAGCATCAATGACATAATATATGTGGCATATGTAGAACACCTCATGGTTGGGAAGCATTGTCAATCAATCATGGGTGTGTTAAAGCGCAACTACTCACCCGTAGGAGTCTCACAGTGCTGGGGGAGGGGTGCAGGTTCCAGTCCATCAAGGAGGGGGTCTGTCAAAGATCCAGGATTTGAGGTTTCTCATGAAGATGGGGAGTGATGTTGTCTGCCTGAGGTGGAGTGGCAGGGTGTTCCATGCGCTGGCCGCGAGGAAGGAGAAAGAGCGGCCTCCAGATCTGGTCTTTCTGGTGTGGGGAACCACAGAGTAGGAGAGCTTGGCTGATCGTAGGGTTCTTTGGGGTGCGCGGAAGTTGATTTGGCTGTTGAGGTATGCTGGTCCGGTGTTGTGGAGGGCTTTGTGTGCGTGGGTGAGGATCTTGAAGGTGATTCTTGCATCAATTGGGAGCCAGTGGAGTGTGCGCAGGTGTTGTGGCAGTGTTGTGGTAAGTTGAGGACCAGTCTTGTGGCGGCGTTCTGGATGTTTTGTAGCTTGCAGGTCAGGTTTTTGTTTATTCCGGCATAGAGTGCGTTGCCGTAGTCGAGTCAGCTGGTGTCAAGGGCGTGGGTGACGTCTTTTCTGTGCTTGAGGGGGATCCACTTGAAGGTCTTACGTAGGAGGCGGAGGGTGTGGAAGCAGGACAAAGTGACGGAGTTGATCTGGCGGTCTATTTTAAGCTCAGAGTCAAGGATGATTCCAAGGTTGCCTGCATGGCCCGTGAGGGCGGGTGGGCTTCTGAGGGCGGTGGACCACCAGGTACCGTTCCAGGCGTCGGGGTGTGGGCCCATGATGAGTACTTCTGTTTTGTCGGTGTTGAGTTGTAAGCATCTGCTTTTCATCCATTTGACAACAGTTTACATCAGTGTCAGAGCAAGATCTACTTACCCCTTTCATTCCTTGGACGTAACGGTCACGTCCAAAGTTGTGGCGCTCCCGTGCCAAGGATGTCACTGTTGCGTCCAGGCCCATTATTTTGAAATCCCTTTTTTTTTGTTCTTCAGCCTTGGGAGCTGGGGTAGATGTACCCCAACTGCCAGAGGCATTTTTTTTTCAGTGTACTGACGAGCGGCGTGCATGGCGCTGACGTCACTACAGTGAAAGTGAAATGAGCCGATAGGCTCATTTCACTTTGACTGCCTACAAGCTCCTGGGGCTGTCTCAGCCCCGAGCACGTAGGCAGACGGGAGAGCTATCATCGGAAAGGAGAGAATCTAGTGTATCTCTGCTTGGGATCGCCACAGGCAGGGATCCATCACTATACACCAGATAGCGGGGAGCGGCCCCTTGGGCAAGGGCCTCTGCTCTCCCATAATATTTTGTCCATATTCAGTCTTTCCTTGTGGGGGTGGGGGGTAAGAAGGCACACAAGACCCCAGTAATTCTTTTTTATTTAAATTTAGGGGAGGGGGCTGCCCTAAATGGACATTATAATTGCCCCGAACTGTCCAAAAAGTAGCACAGCCATTCTGCCCCCATCTCCCTACGGGGATAGAAAATCCACTAAGCACCAGGGATTTCTTTTTTATAATAGAGAGGTGGAGGCTGCCCACAATGGGTATCTCAATGCCCCCACCCCGAATGCAACAGGGACAGTATGCCTGCCCCCTTGGGAGGTAGATGGGGCTTATTACCCCAGCGGGGCAGAAAGCTCGCTAGACGCCAGGGATTTTATTTCTGTCCTAAAAGAGGAGCAGGGGCTTCCCAGAATGAGCATGCTAATGTACCCACTCCCCAAAACAAAAGAGATAGTCTTTCTGTCCCTCCCAGGGGCAGATAGGGGTTATTACCCCGGATCTGCCACCCTGTGGGGGGTGAAGCCACTAGACACTAGGGATTTCATTTTTATTATAAAAGAGGGATGGGGGCAACCCACAATGGGCAAGGCCATGCCCCCACCCACAATTATAAAAAAGAAGTATTTCTGCCCCCCTTGGGGGCAGTTGAGGGTCAGTGGTGTAACACAAGCCCCCACAGCCCCCGCGGTGCATGGAGCCCCTCGGCACTGTATTCCAGCCTAAGAGTTCTGGATTAAATTCGGAGTGGGCCCCTCCATGTACCTTGCAGGGGGGTCCCCACAACTTTCGTTATGCCATTGTTGAGGGTACTCACCCCCAATCTGCCCCGGGGGGCAGAAAACCCACTAGGCCCCAGGGATTTCTTGTTTTCAACATGTATGCCAATGCCCCCACCCCCCAAAAAAACGGTGACAGTTTCTGTGTGTTTTGAGGGGGCAGATGGGGGTAATTACCCCCGATCTGCCCCTGGAGGAAGAAAGCCTATTCGACACCAGGATTTTTTTAAAATAAAAGATGGGGCGATTCCAATGCCCCCCTCTCCTCAAAGGGCAACAGCCCCCGATCTGCTCCGGGGGGAGGCAGAAACCCACTAGGAACCGGAGATACGTTTAGGGCCTTAGGCAAGTGTTGCTCCCCTTTTTTGAGACCAGAGTTTTGCTGCTTCTGCCCCCCCCCAACCCTTTTGGGCAGATCAGCTATATTTTTAGGCAGAAAACCACTAGACACTCGCTTCTGTGTATGAGTTTGGCTGATGGTCCGTGTATACTGGCATTTGGCTGACTGTAGATGAACCTGCATTTTGCTGGTAGTGTGTGTTGACTTGCGCTTAGCTGGCAGGGTGTGTGGACTAGTACTTGGAGGCAGTGTGCTTGGACTGTCGCTTGGCTATCGGTCTGCATGGATGGACCATGTCTGGCAGTGTGCTTGGACTGTCGCTTGGCTATCGGTCTGCATGGATGGACATGTCTGGCAGTGTGCTTGGACTGTCGCTTGGCTATCGGTCTGCATGGATGGACCATGTCTGGCAGTGTGCTTGGACTGTCGCTTGGCTATCGGTCTGCATGGATGGACCATGTCTGGCAGTGTGCTTGGACTGTCGCTTGGCTATCGGTCTGCATGGATGGACCATGTCTGGCAGTGTGCTTGGACTGTCGCTTGGCTATCGGTCTGCATGGATGGACCATGTCTGGCAGTGTGCTTGGACTGTCGCTTGGCTTTCGGTCTGCATGGATGGACCATGTCTGGCAGTGTGCTTGGACTGTCGCTTGGCTATCGGTCTGCATGGATGGACCATGTCTTGCTGTGTGTATGAGACTTTCGCTTATCTGGCGGTGTGTGTGGGCTGTCGCTTGGGTGGCGATGTGCGTGAATGTTGTGTTGCTGGCAGTGTACATGGATGGTGCTTGGATGGCGGTGTGGCTTGCATGAATCCTCCGCCGGAGACGCCACACAGAACCCACTATCGGATCGCCTGCGGATTTGTCTGCAAAGCATTCACCTGCCAGGACCGGAACCTGAGGCATTTGACTCCGGGCTTTTTTGTGGACAACACCACATGGAATCCAGTATTGGATCGCTTGGTCCTACATTTAAACAGAATTAATGTAGCGGACCCATACCACGAGGCATCAGACACTCACTGATTTCCTAGTGATCGAAATAGAAACACCCAAAGGGATACCTCAGACATCACCCTAAAACCTCTTACATTGGAGCATATTATCAATCTCCTTGACAGAATTAAACATAACTACTCGTCTCATGAAACACTCTAGGCAGAACTCCGTCCACTTGTAAGGGTAACTGGAAAAAGTCATGGCTTCCTGATGAAGGCTCACAGCCGAAACGCGCGTAGTACTCTGTAACCCATAGCCATGTTTTAATATGTACTGAAATGTATTTGAAAAATCCACAGTACTTAATACATGTAGAAAGTTCTTCACATGTAAATTTTCCTTTTTTTCAAAAACTTCTATGATTCAATAAAGAACAAATATTTTTGTACTCAAACTTTGGTTCAGACATAATGCTTGCTGTCTAATGTCAGTCACAGTCCATTATCTTAACCAGTTCCTAATTTTTTCGTATTTCCAATTGCATGAATCCTCCAACATTTTCCTACCCAAAATATCCTGCAACCCTTCAATCTAGCTAAAAAGTCACACTTTCCTCACATTTCTGTGTGGTAAAGTTGTAGGATCACCGTGCCAGCACAAATTTCCCGCCACCCTACGTTCCCCTCAGCCTCCTGATAAAAATTATACCTAACTTGTGTGGGTGCCCAAAACGGACAACATAAATACGTATAAAATGGAAAACTGAGGGGTAACCAAAGAGGGTCCAAGAGGGCCTTTTTTAAATAAAAGTTAGTAAGCTGACTCTGCTTTGGGTACCCACACAAATGAGGTATAATATTTGAATATATACTTTAACTTCGAATGGGTTACATCACATGCCTTTACAACGAGGTTGTTACAACGACTGCGTTGTTACAACACAAACTATTACATTGCAAGTCTTTTCAATGACTTGCTGTAGGGGGCGCCTTGGACTTAGGAATAGTAAATAGTATAAAATACTATTCCTACTCCAGTTTGTGCAGCAGCAGGGAAGGTGTTGGATTCTAAATCCAACACCAGTGCGCCCCCTGCAGCAAGTCGTTGAAACGACTCGCGATGTAATGGTTCGCATTGTAACAACGCGGTCATTGTAACAACCGCGTGGTAAAGGCATGCAATGTAAGGCATGCGTTGTAACAGCTGTTTCCCAACATTTTTATCAGGAGACTGAGGGGAATGCTGGGTGGTGGGAAATTTGTGCCGGTGCAGTGATCTTACAACCTTGGCACACAAGGGATTCTGGGTAACAGAACTTGGCGGGAGCCACACAAGTGCCCCTATTCTGGATTTCCCTGGGTGTCTAGTTTTCAAAAAATGTCCATGTTGCGTTTTGACCCATTTCCTGTCATGGGCACTAGGCCTACTCACACAAGTGAGGTACTGTTTTTATTGGTAGACTTAGGGGAACCGATAATAGTAGAACAAGTGTTTTTCTATGCATTTCTACCTTCCAAATGTAAGACAGTGTGTAAAAAGAAGACATAGCCCAAAAGCACAGCCTCAGGGATCGCCAAAAAGCATATGCTGCTGCAAATGTGCATGGTGTCTAGGGATTCGAGTTGCACGGTCCCCACGATGGCTGCGGGTCTCAGGTTTGCTGAGAGCACTGGCCGGCCTCGGTGAAGCTTAGGAACCAACCTCCTGTGCTGCAAAATCTTCGGAGTCCTTCAGGAGCTGCGTAGATGCAAACTGGTCAGATGCGTGGAGGTGCCTGCCTTGCACCCTTTACACCAAGGGAGATTCTTCAGTTGTCCAGCAAAGCGTAGATAGTCAAAGGATACTTGGTTTCTGTAGCAGAGTTTAGTCCAGGTAATATCTAAAGTCCTGTAGCCAGGGGTTCCTACTTAATACCCAAGGAAGGGATGGGAAAAACTCTGGGGACCCACCTATGGGAGGGTCAGGACAGAGGGGTGGCTACACCCATGTCCTTTGTCCAGTTTCGTGCCAGATAGCTTTTCGTGGCTGATAGCTTCTGCAACCGGTTTGAACTGGACTATGCACAGGGACACCAAATGTGCCCCCAGTGCAGACATCAAGGCTCTCTCAGAGTGCACCCACCCAGCCCCAACACACTGAAGCTTCTTTTGGAGGTGGTCACACCTCCCTGTGACAGGATACCTATTGTCCAGCCTCCCCTGCCGGAGTTTCATCCAGCAGCAGGAGGGCAGAAGCGTGTCTGTGGCTGGCAGCATCCATCTTGTGATGCCAGGGTCGAGAAAGCTGGTATCGGTGCTGTCATCTGTCTCCCTCTAGGAGGGTGGAATCATATCTCCCACACCAGTTACTGGTGTGGAGGTATGTTTCCATGCAGGCGTTTTAAAGTTAGCATTTACTGCGAGGTTATAATGCACTTAAGAGTAAATGGTATGGCTGCATCACAAACAACCACGGAATAGAGGTTCCGAAGGCTGCAGAGGGGCTCTGCTCATGCAGGAGCACCCTCTCACATAAAACCCAGCACCCCGCCTTTAGGATTGATAAGGCCTGCCATAAGGGTGACTGATAGGTTTAAATGTGCAGTGATATGGATAGATATAGGGAACCTATATGTAAGTAAGGGGTGTGTACACCGCCTTCACAGGCTGCCGTAGCAGACCTATTGTGTCATTTTGAATGGTCTCCCAGGGGTGGCATTATACATACTGCAGCCCTTGAGAGGCCCCTGGGGTGCCTATGCGCTGGGTATATAGTATATCATATACTAGGGACTTAAAAGGGTACCCCAGAGTCCAATCTGGAGTGTACCTAAAGTACATGAACAACCAATTTGAAATGAAATGAATTGAAAAGTGAGTCTTATATAGCGCAACTGTCACTCCTAACAGAGTCTCCTGGCGCTGTCAATGACAAGGATCAATTGGGTAGAATAAGACCTAGATTAGGTCTAGGCAGTGGGCATCAGATATTCCAAAGATTGATGTCTTTAATGCCTTTCTAAATTGCTCCTCCTGTTCAATTACTCTAAGTTCCTTTGGCATACAGTTCCAAGCCTTTGCTCCCAGTACGGTGGCTGATCTCCCGTCTCTAGTTACAGTTCCAAGCCTTTGCTCCCAGTACAGTGGCTGATCTCCCGTCTCTAGTTACAGTTCCAAGCCTTTGCTCCCAGTACGGTGGCTGATCTCCCGCCTCTAGTTACAGTTCCAAGCCTTTGCTCCCAGTACGGTGGCTGATCTCCCGCCTCTAGTTACAGTTCCAAGCCTTTGCTCCCAGTACGGTGGCTGATCTCCCATCTCTAGTTACAGTTCCAAGCCTTTGCTCCCAGTACGGTGGCTGATCTCCCGCCTCTAGTTACAGTTCCAAGCCTTTGCTCCCAGTACGGTGGCTGATCTCCCGTCTCTAGTTACAGTTCCAAGCCTTTGCTCCCCGTACGGTGGCTGATCTCCCGCCTCTAGTTACAGTTCCAAGCCTTTGCTCCCAGTACGGTGGCTGATCTCCCGTCTCTAGTTACAGTTCCAAGCCTTTGCTCCCAGTACGGTGGCTGATCTCCCGTCTCTAGTTACAGTTCCAAGCCTTTGCTCCCAGTACGGTGGCTGATCTCCCGCCTCTAGTTACAGTTCCAAGCCTTTGCTCCCAGTACGGTGGCTGATCTCCCGTCTCTAGTTACAGTTCCAAGCCTTTGCTCCCAGTACGGTGGCTGATCTCCCGCCTCTAGTTACAGTTCCAAGCCTTTGCTCCCAGTACGGTGGCTGATCTCCCGTCTCTAGTTACAGTTCCAAGCCTTTGCTCCCAGTACGGTGGCTGATCTCCCGCCTCTAGTTACAGTTCCAGGCCTTTGCTCCCAGTACGGTGGCTGATCTCCCGTCTCTAGTTACAGTTCCAAGCCTTTGCTCCCAGTACAGTGGCTGATCTCCCGTCTCTAGTTACAGTTCCAAGCCTTTGCTCCCAGTACGGTGGCTGATCTCCCGCCTCTAGTTACAGTTCCAAGCCTTTGCTCCCAGTACTCTGGCTGATCTCCCGTCTCTAGTTACAGTTCCAAGCCTTTGCTCCCAGTACGGTGGCTGATCTCCCGTCTCTAGTTACAGTTCCAAGCCTTTGCTCCCAGTACAGTGGCTGATCTCCCGTCTCTAGTTACAGTTCCAAGCCTTTGCTCCCAGTACGGTGGCTGATCTCCCGTCTCTAGTTACAGTTCCAAGCCTTTGCTCCCAGTACGGTGGCTGATCTCCCGTCTCTAGTTACAGTTCCAAGCCTTTGCTCCCAGTACAGTGGCTGATCTCCCGTCTCTAGTTACAGTTCCAAGCCTTTGCTCCCAGTACGGTGGCTGATCTCCCGTCTCTAGTTACTAATTTGAAGGCCGGCACTTTGAGCAAGCTTGCAGCACTAGAACATAGTGTTCTTGCAGTAGTATATGCTTGACTCTTTCTGAAAATATATCGGGCCCAAATAACGGTGTGCTCTAAAAGTCGTCAGTAGTAGTTTGAACAAAATTATTTTTTGAACTGGGAGCCAGTGGAGGGTGTTCAGGGCAGCCGAGGCCGATGCTCTACGCGTAAGCCCTTGGACCAGTCTAGCTGCTGCGTGCTGGACTACCTGTAGTCTCCTCAGGATGGTTTTATTGATTCCTGCGGGGAGGCTATTACAGTGGTCCAGCCGCGATAGTATGAGAGGCACAGTCACTGTTTTCTTAGCGGCCAGCGGGGAGAAAGCAGATAGACTGGGGTCCTGATTAGCAGGATCCCAGTCAAACTAAGTCAAAAACCAGCAAAACACCAGGCAAAAAGTGGGGGTAACCATGTAGTCAGATTCCACCTTCCTATATGGACAACCTTAGAAAGCTTTCTAAGTGGTAGCTGTGGAAAGCAGCCTTCAGGCTTAGTCTAGGAGGAGTGTAAAGCAGCTTGCTTCACCAGTATCTAATCTGGTACTGTAGATTAAGTGAAAAAGAACCACACAGTGTAGTTATAACAAAAATAGTTATTTATTACAGAAACTCCCTAACTCAATGCAATACTCTGACGAAATGCACCAAGACTCGATTCGGGCAGTGTCAATGAGGGATCCTCAGACTAGGTCTGAAAACAGTGCAGGCCTCGAAGACGTTGTAGAACTGTCTTGTATGTTACTGAACCTGTTGGAGTCTGTAGGAGCGTAGAATCAGCGATGAGGTCAGCTGTGTTGCGGTGCCTGCAGACACAGGGGAGTGATTCCTTCACTCCAAGGGAGATTCCTTCGGATGTCTTTGGATGGCCACCGGCCCAGGGTGGAACCTGTATGGAGCACGGACACTGATGGTGCAGCGACTCGCAGAACGAAGAGGTCCTGAGCAGACAAAGTCTTCTCTGTTCCTGAAATGAAGTTTGAGCGGTCAGTCTGACTCGGTCTCGATGTCCAGATGATTTGAACAGGACGCGGAGTTATATCTGACTCAAATCCCATGACGAATCTAGGGACCCGTCCACAGGTAAGTCATTAAGTACCTGAAAGTGAGGGTTGGGAGGATTTAGGGGTCCCTCTCGGAGGAGGGGTTGGACAGTGGGGTTGATACTGCCATGTCGTTTGTCCAGGTTTGCGCCAGTGCTGGAACTAACGGCTCCCTGAGCTGGTTTGAACTGGAGTATGAAAGGAGGGCACTAAATGTGCCCTTCCAGCAGCCTATGTGGTGCTGGCAGGAGCCCCCACCCCTACCTAATACATTAAATCTTGTCTGGGAGATGGTCCCTGTGACAGGAAACCGATTGTCCTACCTTCCCCTGCTCGGGCTTGGCCCAGCAGCAGGAGGGCAGAATATTGTCTGTGGTAGGCAGCAGGCCTAGGTTGCTGTCAGGCTCTGTAAGATCGGTCCCGAGAGCATGGAATACACCCCAGAGGAGCCCTGCCATGGATGGAATCATACCTACAACACCAGGTACGGTGTTGGGGTATGATGCCAGCATGTCTGATACCAAACACACACAGATTCTTTCCAGCGAGTTTAGAGATGGTCTCGCTATATCATAATGGCTGATTTACGTACAATACCTAGAGAATGGACTCCGGGGTATGTAGGGGTTGTCTGCTCATGCAGGGCCACCCTCACACTCGGAACCAAGCACCCAGCGTTTGGGACTGAAAGGCCTGCTAAAGGGGTGACAAATAGGTTTCAAGTGCAGGGATGTTGGATATAAGGAGACATATCTTTTGTGAGAGGTGCAAGCACCAACTCACACAGGCTGCAATGGCAGGCCTGTGGTCAGAGTTTGGAGGGTCCCTTATGGGTGACATAACACATGGTGCAGCCCATGGTGGTCCGCTGGAGTACCTAGGCCCTAGGTACCTAGTACCATATACTAGGGACTTACTGGAGTACACCAGCAGCCAATTAGGAATGTACCAAGGTACTCACCATACCCAATTTAGGAAGGAGCACAGTGACTGGGGTCCTGATTAGCAGGATCTCAGTCAGGCTGGTCAGGAAAATAGCATGAAACCAGGAAAAAGTGGGGGTAGCCATGAAAGCAGATCCTTCTTTCCCACACCCCCTGTCCACTCTCCCCACTCCTCTAGGGAGTAGCATGTGTAGTGTGTTGGCCCCTGCTCGTGCACTGTGCAGGGGAGTATGCAGCCGCCTCTTAGTGTCCGGCACATAGGCCGATTTCCAAGACGTTGCTATTCGTCACTTGAAAAGTACGTATGCAAGGTCTATGAACCTGTGTAAGTGTTTGCCCCCCTTTGCTTTAGGGTGAAGGCCTAGCAGGCAGGATTCAGGGGTAGTTGACAGTATATGGTCTGCAAGTTCAGCTGTGGTAGCTGAAACCTCGAGCCATGACACCTGTAGTGGTGGGCACTCCCACACCATATGTTAGAAGCTGGCATCAGCCAGTTTACAGCGCGGGCACTCTGGTGTCGAATCAGGAAACGCGCTCTTGATACGGTGAGGGGAGAGTTAACTGTAATGTGTGTAGTTAGATTGTGTGAATTGGAATCGAGAGTTCCAGGACAACATGTTTTAGCGCCTGCATGCATGACTTGAGCGGTTGCGGGAGAACAGCGTTCCATCTATCCAATGCCGTCCCCGAGTGCAGCTGGTGAAAGGTTAATGGTCGGCATTTAACACACCTTCCTGTTGCCCTGTTCTTCAAACAATCATTAAAGATTGGCTTAAGTGAGGTGCTCAGTGCTGTGTTATTAGAAGCCATTGTCCTACTACCCAGTTCTTTATCTGAGAATACTACTGAGCTATACATTTTTTATTTCTGTCTGACCTGGGCCTGCACCCGCTCTACATTTCATAGAGGAAAAGCACCTTTTTCAAAGGAAGAACACTTTGGTGACAGCAAACTGTCAACGCAGCTGAGATAGTAAAGACCCTTGTGGCATGCAGTACACTTTGGATCATTTGCTGATGGATTTTACACTGTGAACTGTGTGTGAATTAATTGTATTTTACATTGTTGAGCTGTGCCTATGGCATTTTGAGTGTATTTGAAAAGCAATGCTAAGCATCTGGCCCTTTGTAAAAGCTGTGTAGGGACTGTGTCATTGCCGGGCTGTTGTGTGAGTCGCAGAAGGCCCTTTATCTTTATCTTATGTGCAGCGTGCGCTGTTCTGGTGCATTCTCCATCTTGTGGAAAGACTGAGCGCACCTCAGTATTGTTCCATTAAATGTGGCCATAGTGGTTTGTACGGGTGATGATGAAAAGCATGAGTAGGAGGAGAGACCCATGAAAAGTCATGGGAATTATATGGTTGGAAAATGTTGTTCGCAGGTTTTGTGCTGGAAATGGAATGTTGAAAGCAGGTCTATGCAAGTGAGGTGCAGGTGAATACATTTGAGAACAGGCCCTACCTTGTATGGAGGGCAGCAGAGGTGGAGGAGATACGAACAGAGCAGTTTGACATAAGAGATGTTTTAAGAGAGTGTTTGGGGTGCTGGGTATGTCCAGGGGTGAAGGGTGCTAACAGGCTTGGCTTTGGCGCACCATCTGTGCTCTTGCTACGCAGATGCACCACAGCTGTCAACTAGTGAGCCGCCAGGCTAGTGTGCTATCTCAAGCTCTAAAGTTAGAGGTGAGACAACTAAACAGCAGACCAGCCCAGCTCAATCTCCTAGTCCAGCCAGGAAACTCCCATCTCGGCGGATAATACTGACAAATGTAAAAAATATTTGAGAGGATGGGCGTGGCCAAGATGGTGACCTGAGAGGACGTAGGACCTCGAGGCTCCTCTCACCAAACACCTCTCCGGGCCAATTTTGAGCATAATATCCCTGGTTGTCCCTCAGATTTTGGTGGAGAGAGATACAGAGCTGAGGAGTCTACCTGGAATGCACTTTTGAGAAGCTCGGCACTCCCGAATGACCCTGTAGCAACTTGCAGCTCGAGGCTGCGAAATGGCACCCGGGCCGCTCGGTCACTGCGAAGGACTCCGCAAGGCTAAGCAGCAGGAGGTCTCAGCATTTACTGTGCCCCGTTCATCACCGCCCTCCGGCCTCACCACGCTGCGGGGGAGTGGTGGCGGCTGTGTGGCGGCGAGACCGGGGGCCCAGGTGGAGCACCGGCAGCACTGCGGGGCGCATCGCTGCATGACGGGAGCGTGAAAATTGAGGCCGTGGATCCTGGGTCTATGGAGCTGTGACCGGATGCCGCTCTCATTGGTGCCGCTTTGAGGGGTCCGGCGCCGGTCCCCGGGGGAATACCCCGGAGCTGAAGCAACGCGGAGGTGGACCCGACCCCCAGCGGAGCAGTATACAGGTACCGCTAAGTATCTGCAGCGGAGGGGGGGCAGGAACAAGCAGCAGCAAGACAGCGTAGTGCGACCCCTGCTATTCCTTCAAGGGCGCCCGGGAAGCGGAGAGAGGGAGGCCCATTGCCCTTCACTTCGAAGCACAGCAGTGAGGCCTCTGGGAGAGCGGTGTCTGAGTGTGACTTGGCAGCAGGGCCTTCACCTTTCCTTGCATACGCACTTGGCAACGGACACACCGGGGCTCCGATAGGCGCTGCTAAGAGTAGAAGCGAAGCACTGAACCTGACACTCCCAGCAGGGCAGGGCACACGGTCGGCCCAACACGTGGATGCCGGCTGAGCGTGCATGGGACTAAATCACCTAACAGGTGCCCATACGGAGGAGAGCGGGTGCCCCCACTTACTTCAGGAGTAAAGAAAGAGGTAGATCTGCGGCCCACTCAATAGTGGCTGGGGGTGCGGTTGGCCGGTCCTGTTTCTCAGAGAGCAAGCGGGACCTGGCAACAGAAGACAGTGGCCCTCGTGGGTAGGCCTTGACACCAGCACACTTGCGGCCTGAGCCCGAAACACACACAGTGCCCTGCACTACACCAGTCAGGAGGAGCCTGGTTTCGCGGCTGGGGCCACATATAGACCCACACCCACTCAATCAACATTCAAAATCAGCGAGAAGGACAAACCGGCGCTCCCACACAAGGCTCCCCGGCCAGCATGCCAGCCCCTAGCAACCAGGTCACACGGTGAGGGCCCCGTACGGCCTAAGCAAATTGGGGGAGAAGAGCTTCAGAGGACAACGCCATATCACGGCCAACACGAGAACGAAGAGAGAACGCACGCTTACTGACATGCTTGTTAAGGGCCCCCCTATGGATGACAGAGGGCCTCCCTCCCCTACAACATCAAAGCATCAAATGGAACAGGGGGACGAGGAGGTGCTTATCACCAGGTCTTTCTTGAAACCCTATTCAACTCCCTGCTTGAGTATTTCCACACGCTCAAACAAGAGGTGGCGGGGAGGTGAGGGAGATACGCTGCGATGTGGACGGCTTAGGCGAGCAAGTGGCGTCCCTCGAAGACTCAGACCAGAAGCGAGGAAGTCGAACTCCTCCAACAAGAACTTCTCCACCTTAGAAATCAACTAGTGGACTTACAGGCACACGCAGAGGACTTAGAAAATAGGTCCAGACGCAGTAATATCCGAGTCAGAGGAGTTCCATCCAAAGAAGAAGGAGCAGATATCACCAAGTATTTTCAGGGACTTTTCCGGGAGATACTAGAGGAACCCAAAAACTTTGCAATTCGTATTGACCGGGTACACAGAGTAGGTCTGGCGAGGCGCACGCCTTCTCCCCCCGGATATCCTGGCCTTCCTGCCAGACTTTCCACTGAAAGAGAGGATCTTTCGAGAGGCGCATCTGAAGCAACCTCTTCAATATCAGGGGCACTCGGTGGCACTGTTCCAAGATTGGCCGACCATCACGCTCCAAAAAAGTTTGAGCGTTCAGAGTTGTCACGACGTTCCTGAGGGACAAGGGGATACCGTACTCCTGGGGTCACCCTTTCCGCCTGATTTTCAAATGGAATGGAACCTTGCAACAGCTGAGATCCCTTCAGGAAACCTGTGCTCTACTGGATCTCGAACACAACAAGATGAATACCTCCCCAGAACACTCCCAGAAACCCTCGAGAGGAGGGTGGCAACGAGTTGGCCACAGACGCTCCCCTTCGAAGAACTGAAACCAGGCCAAGCCACAATGTCACAGGAATGGGCTTCGGCCCTGAATGCGGTGACAAGAGACACATCATCTACTGCATGATCTGTTTGCGAGATGGGGACTCAATTGCATTACTACAAAGCTGGTCTGGGGGAATGTGGGGGGTCGGGGGGATCACCGAGGCTACACGCTCATCCAGGTAACTTTACCGCAGGCCTGTGACACGAGTATACAGGCTTGGGTCTATGGTAACTTATTGGGGTTTTCTTGTTGGGGTTAGGACGGGGGGAGGAGCGGACTGGGTCAGGGGTTTAGTAAATGTTGGGGTGAGGGCGGGGTACTCGGGGAACCCGGGGGTCCGGGATGGGTTTGGGGAAATGGGAGGGGGGAGGGAACCAGTGTGCCGTGGGGGAAATGAGCTTGATTGAGATATTACGTAGGGGTCGTCCCCCCTAGAATCAAGCTATCTCCTGCTCAACATGCAAAATGACAGAGGCCACCCTAAAAGTTATCACCCTAAATGTGAAAGGGCTGAATAATCCCATTAAAAGACGGGGTGAGAAGCTAAGAGATGATGAGCAGATAGCTGAGAGAATATTACGCATCCTTATACAGCGCAGATCCTTTTCTTGACAAAAATGGAGAGGCCTTCCTGTGTGAAGCGGCGATAACTGCTATTAATGCAGAAGGCGCAGCCTCGCTTGACGCACCTATCAGAATAGAAGAGGTGATCAGCTCAATATCCCGCCTCAAACCCCTGATATCACCCGGGCCAAACGGCTTCTCCTCTGGTTTTTACAAAGCTATCTGTCCATTCATAGCACCGCTTCTTACCAGACTTTTCAACTCATTCCAGGGGCTGGCTCGATCCCCACTGACATATTAGAGGCCGATATCATTGTACTGCCTAAACCGGCTAAGTATGCTACTCAATGCGCTGCCTATAGACCGATCTCCCTATTCAACCTCAACCTCAAAATCTTCATTGGGGTGCAAGCTTCCAGGCTTGGACCACGACTCCCTGGCATCATAGAGCTGGACCAATCCCCGGCAGACAATGCAGTGATAATACTAAACGCATCCTTCACTTAATAGACAAAGCCCTTTATGTGCAGTCAGACTCCATGCTCCTGTCTATAGACGCCGAAAAGGCGTTTGACAGAGTGGACTGTTTTTTTTTTAAAGAAGACCTTGGTGCACTTCGGCATCGGGGAACGCTTTAGATTGCCAGCTGCTACAATAAACTGCGAGCAAGTATCCGTGTCAACGGCCTGGGCTCAAAACTAACCATGGGCGTAGTTTGCGTAGCAGCACTACACGTAGCTGCACGTAGTATACTTTGAACTACACGTACTCACGTAGAACTGCATAGCGTAGCTGATGGCACTGTACTTGTGTACTTGTCTGCTCTGTGAAATAATTGCAAATGACAGCTTGCACAGTGGGTACCCGTTATCATAAAATAAGTATCTCTATCTTTATATGCTACAAAGCACATAGTACTTTCACAAAAGTGAAACTAGAAAATTAGCAAGCAGTGGGAGATGTGATGATATCGGGATCCTCCCTAACCTCGGGAGAGAACCAAGCAGATGCCTTGAAAACAAAAAGCACATCTTGTTGAACGATTTTGGTGGTGGTCCTATCCTCTTAGGACCACCCCAAGCACAGTTATTATGGGCAAGTGAATATTATAGTATCCAATATCAAAATAATTCTACAAAGAGCTGCAGTTCAACTGGTGGGTACTAGATGTCCCTCACGAGTCAATTGCAAATGCTTGATGAAAGGGTTTCAATGATTTTGCATTTGACTTGTGAGGGACATCTAGTAAAAAGTAGTGGAACTGCAGCTTGATATAAGAATAATTTCAATGCATTTTCATTTGACTCATGAGGGACATCTAGTAACGACCAGTTGAACTGGATATTTTGCAAGTAAAATTGCTTTATCAAAGCATCTGAGGATGTTTGTTGATTTAACAGCTATGCTATTTGATGAAGCACCGTTTTTGTACTGTACATCGTGCAATTTGCAGAGTGCGAATCAGCACAGACTATGTATGCTCCGTTAGCGTAGCGTAGTACTACGCCCAGGGTTACTCAAAACCCTTTGACATCCAGCGAGGCACAAGACAGGGGTGCCCGCTTTCACCCCTCCTCTTTGCGCTCTATGTAGAACCCCTAGCGCAGAGACTTCGGGACAACCCGGACATCCTTGGCATTACCTTGGGGGGGGGAACCCCACCCAATGAGCTTATATGCCGATGATATCTTGGTTGCCCTAAACAATCCCACGCAGTCAGTGCCTGCCTTCCTGGAAGAGGTAGAGGCCTTTGGGAGGGTGTCGGGCCTCAAAATGAACAGGGGGAAATCAATGATCCTACCATTAGGCAGCCATTCACATATCACTCATGAAGCGCCTCCGATCTACGGGGGCCTGCAGGTCCAGACGGAGCTCCCATACCTGAGGATCGTCCTCACCCCCCTCCACAGAGCAAACAGTCACCCTGAACTACACAAACATCACCTCCCAAATCCAAGGGAACCTCAGGAGATGGCAGAAACAGCCTCTATCACTACTGGGGCGCATCGCTGGGGTGAAAATGTCCACACTCCCCAAACTTTTATATATTTTTCAGACCATTCCGGTGATTCCCCCCGTGGGCACCATTAAGAGACTGCAAGATGCGTGCAGCACTTTATATGGGCCGGGAAAAAGCCAAGGATGTGAAGAAGCTTGTCCTATCAGGCACCGGATGGGGGGGTCTGGGGATCCCCAACCTACAGCAATATTTCCAAGCAGAACAATTGAGATATTTAATGGAGTGGTACAGGCCAGAGTCAGAGAAGACAGGGCGATGGCGCAAACCTAGCTTTGGAAGATACCTTTCTTGAAACGCGCTAATAGACCTACATACCTTGAGAAATCCTCCGTAACACGCACAGTGCTACCTGTGTGGGACTCAGTGGCAGCTAAAATAGGGCTCACTACTTTCCCATCACCACTTACACCACTGTTCGATAATCCCGACTTCACCCCGGGGATAGACGCGAACACGTTCCAGCAGTGGCGAAGGTCAGACTGCAGATCTGCGGGTCATCTTTTTGACCTCGAGGGGTTCATTCAGTTCACAGAGCTACCATAGCTTTACAACATCACCGCCCCCCAACAATTTCAATACTTTCAAATCCGACATTGGCTAACACAACTCGAAATACGCCCCTTAGTCGGTAGGACAATGAAGACATTTGAAAAATGGATAGTTACCAAAGAGTCAGACCGCGAACTTATCACAGAATTATACAAGATGACCTGCCTGCCCCCAGATGTGCATCGATCAGCCAGCCAGCGGCGTTGGGGGGAACCCTCACAAACAAGGAATGGCAGACTATATATTATAGGGCCCACCATACAGCCAGGAATGCAGCCAGTAGGGAATCAGCGGTGAAACTTGTGACATACTGGTGCCTGACTCCGATAAGTTTACATAGAGGTAACCCTAATCGTAGCCCGACTTGCTGGAGAGGGTGTGACGAAGAAAGCACATTAACACCTCTTCTTTGGGATTGCAGAGAGGTCACAGCCTACAGGACAGCTGTCCTTAATGATATTGTCAGTCACTTCAATACCGAAATTCCCTGATTCTCCACCTACACACTACTGGGGCTTCCTAACGCACTCACATTCCCACTGAAATCAACCAGAGGACGACAAATGGGTCTGGTCATGAGCGCGGCTGTTCAGCACATCTTATCTCTCTCGGGTACACGCACTCGGCCCACTCACACAGGTTGGCTACATAAACTATGGTACACGCTGGGTATGGAACGCATCAAAGCCACTCTTACGCAATCCACAGCATCCTTTCATATGGTTTGGCAACAGAATTTAAGGAAATAACCTGCCCAATGTATCTCTACCTCTTGCAACTTACTGATGCACAGCCTCCTAAGGCCAATTCTGGAACATAGACACCTAGCTGCTCTCACACGCAACGACACATGGAGGCAAAGGCATGGCACACTGGTTGGGGTGGGGGTAGTGTGGGGGTAGTTTCAAGGGGGGGAGGGTTTTGTTCTTGTTGGGTGTTCTTGGGGTAGGGATGAGACAGGAGCCTCGACACAGACAGCACCCAAGGATACTTCGTATATGAACGAACTTATGCGGAACTGCGTTATCATGTAGGGGACGAGCGGGTACCAAGACTCCTCTTCACTGTATTTCTTGGGGCATATATGATAACTGTATTGTACTTGCCTTATGCTAAAATCAATAAAACAAAGTTAAATAAAAAAAATATTTGAGACAAGTAAAACCACAAAGTAAATACAATAATTAAACTGCTGCTCTACTGCATATTGTGGGTGTAGTGAATGAAGACAGGCACCTCTGTGAACAGTAATATTTGATTTATGGCACAACATACTGATGTCCACCCTTCTGTCTTGAGTCTTCCTGATTCATCTCTTACTCAAAGAGTTGTACTTGTTTTAACAAAACCTTGACCATATGCACCTACCTAAAACTGTAACTAGTGTATGAGTGCTATGCGAGCGCCCTTTTTTTATTTACTAAGTTACTCATGAAAACCTTTGCTGAAAAAATTAAGATGTGGCATATTCAAAGCAACGTTTATTTAAATTTCTGTGTATGGTTACATATGCCATCATAAGTTTTAAAAATGGTAATGAAGAGATGTTCATACAATCAATTACAAATTGTGTATGCACATTCCGTTATGTTTCCCTTTAAGTAATTTTAAATCTCTTTACATCCAACAGAAAACAATCGTTGATTGTACAAAATGTTTCAAAATAAGGAAGATAACACTGTAAATCTTCAAAATCAAAGTCCAAAATATTGAGTTCCAGTATTGAGGAAAACGTAAGTGCCGTCAGGGCCAGCCGGACCTGAACATAAACTGGGACATCCTGGAAGAAGGGACAAGGGTCATGAGAAATTCAGTGATTCTACAAGTCTCAGCTGTGCACCTCCGTGCCTCAAAACGAAGAAATTACCTCTAGAAAATTAAGACAACACTGATAAACCTCCTCTTGTGTAAACATGTCCAATAACAGCTTTGATCACGAGGTTGGTATGTGGTGGTTACAGCAGTGCTCTGCTTCCTAAAATACTAATGACCACCATTCAGTGCTAGAGGTGCATTGTAAAGTGTTTCAGACCAATCCACAGCAACCAGTGAAAAGCGCAACAGAGTGGAGTCAGACAACTGAAGGTTAAAAGAAATAAGGGTTCTGTTTTCTAAAATACAGAGTACTGTCCTAGTGTGCACCGACCAGAAGGACGATGGATCTTTACCCGCAAGCATGCAGAACCATTATCCAGTCTAAAGACACAATTGCCCACGAAGAAGCCTTACACACGTTATGAGATTGGGAAGTAGTTGTTGATCATTACACTTTATTCTTTAATCTGAAAGCAAAATACGACACATACATGCAAGAATAACACAAGTGCTTTATCAGTCATGATGGCCCTTCCGGAAATACAGTCAATGGATGTAAACAAGTATATACCAGACCCAGAGACGCTAACCAAGAGAGAAGTCTCAGACACATGCAGTGAGGGCTTTAGTTTGTCTTCAATATTAAAACACCATCAGCAAACACACACAGCGAAAAAGCAATTCAAATGCACTGAATGTGTAAAGAGCTTTATTCAGCTATCAGGCCTACAAAGACATCAACGAACACACACAGGGGAAAAACCATATCATTGCACTAAATGTGGAAGTAGTTTTATTGATTCGTCAAAATTAAAGAATCATCTGCGAACACACACAGGGGAAAAACCATTCAAGTGCAGTGAATGTCTGAAGAGCTTTTTTCAATTAACAGACCTAAAATACCATCAGAGAACACACACTGGAGAAAAACCATATCATTGCAGTGAATGTGTGAAGATGTTTAATCGATTATCCCACCTAAAACAGCATCAAGGAACACACACAGGGGAAAAACCATTCCAGTGCAGTGAATGTGGAAGTAGTTTTAGGACTTCATCAACATTAAGGATTCATCAGCGAGCTCACACAGGGGAAAAACCATTCAAGTGCAGTGAATGTGTGAAGAGGTTTAGTGAATCTAAAGCATTAAGGATTCATCAGAGAACACACACTGGAGAAAAACCATATCATTGCAGTGAATGTGTGCAAAGGTTTAGTCGATTATCCAACCTAAAACGGCATCAGAGAACGCACACTGGGGAAAAACCATTCCAGTGCAGTGAATGTGGAAGTAGTTTTAGTGACTCATCAACATTAAAGGTTCATCAACGAACACATACAGGGGAAAAACCATTCAAGTGCAGTGAATGTGGGAAGAGCTTTATATATGTATCAGGACTAAAACGACATCAGAGAACACACACACAGGAAAAATCATTCAAGTGCAGTGAATGTGGAAGTAGTTTTATTGAATCTTCAACATTAAGGATTCATCAGCGAACACACACTGGAGAAAAACCATATAATTGCAGTGAATGTGTGAAGATGTTTAGTCGATTATCAAGCCTAAAACAGCACCAGAGAACACACACTGGAAAAAAAATATCATTTCAGTGAATGTTTGAAGAAGCTCAGTTGATTATCACACCTAAAACAGCATCAGATAACACACACTAGGGAAAACCCGTATCATTTCAGTGAGTGGGGAAGTAGTTTTAGTGAATCGTCAACATTAAGGAAACATCTGTGAATACAAGCTGGAAAAACCATTCAAATTCAATGAATGTGAGAAGAGATATACGGTATTAGAAAACACACACGAACAATCATTCAAGTGCAGTGAATGTTGACGTAGGTTTTGTGAATCTTCAACATTAAGGATTGATCAGCGAACCAACACACAGGGAAAAAGCTGTATCATTGCAGTAAATGTGTGAAGATCTTTTGTTAACTTTCAAACCTACAAACACGTCAGCCTCTCTTCAAAAGAGTGCAGGATCAATAATGACAGTCGCAGAGCTGCAGCTGTCTTATAGCCAGGCCGAGTACTTCACTTCAGAAGAGTGCAGGATCAATAATGAAGGTCACAGAACTGCTGCTGTTTTATAGCCAGGCCGAGCACACTTCGGAGGAGTGCAGGATCAATAATGAAGGTCCCAGAGCTGCAGCTGTGAGATAGCCAGGCCACGTACCTCACTTCAGAAGAGTGCAAGATCAATAAAGAAGGTCACGGAGCTGTAGCTGTGAGATAGCCAGGCCGAGCACCAGGCTTCACTTCAGAAGAGTGGTGGATCAATAATGAAGGTCACGGAGCTGCAGCTGTGTGATAGCCAGGCCAAGCACACGTTGTCTGTTCAGCAGATACGGATTAATAATGAAACTCCCCAACCCGCATGCTGGGTGATAGCGAGGGTGAGCACACAGCTTCTCTTCAGGAGAGTGAGGAATCATTTATAAATGTCACTGAGCCGCATGTTGTGTGATCGTTAGGCAAAATCACCATTTTGCATTCTTGGATGACAATTTTTTGGTGGCGTGATTAACCATGGAATCTTTGTAGTCAGTTTGTGTATCTTTGAATGTTTAATCAAAACATGTAATCAGTTTTAGATATAGGATGTATATTATCCTTGTGATCCACCAGTTCCTTGTTTTCTACCAGTGTTTATGAATAGATTCATTGATGTTAAAATTCATTTCAGTTGTTTACTTCTTCTGTACTATTGCTGTAGCAATTTCGTGAGATATTAATTAGTTCCTAAATAAATCTTGATTGATTAATTCACTCTCATGCTGTCAGATCTTATTATGTGATATTTTTTTTAGGATCTGAGAATGCTTGAAATGTATGTCTAGGGCAGGTGGCCTCAGACTGGGGAAGGGCTCTCGTAAGGGGGCCTGAGATGATCCCAGGTGGGGCGCCAGGCTCTGGTCAAAAGAAGCATTATGCTGATAATGGTGCTTTGTTTTAAGCTTAAAATAATGAGCGGCAGTCAGCTGCTCTCCAATGGGCCATGTCTAACATGTTTTGACGTTTATATACTTATATACTAGCTAGGAGTATGTGTTAAAAGGGACGGGACTCCAAATGTTTTTCAAAACCCCCACATCAAATGAACACACTCTGGGTACTTGTACCCATTATTAGAACAATGGAATGTTGAAAGCTCCATTGAAGCAGCTCCGGGCTTGTAATGGCTGGTATAAGTCCGGACTCCAACATTCCAATGTTTGTCTTCATATTTTTCTCTTTTTAATTTAGAACTTTCTACCCTTATGGGTGGAATGTTCTAATAGCCTTATAGCCCTTCTGCCACAGGATATACCGGTTGTTAAGGGCCCTGAACCCGTTATAGTCCCGAGATGCAGGCCTTCGTCAGCGGGCCATAAGGCTATATTAAAGCCTGCCTGACCAGAATAGTATGTTTGATTGCATTCTTAAAACAGTACTTAACTGCAATGTTTAAATAAGTCTAGACATATTTAAACATTGCCAATTAAGTAGAATATTTGTCAAAAATTCTGAGGGGAGCCCGGCAATCGCTGTGGGGTTGGGGGGGTTGCATTAAGACATTTTAAGACCCCTGGTCTAGGGTGTTCCTCCTCAGAGAAGTATGAGGGGCCTGATGTAACACTGTTTGTTGGTTAGTCAAATCTTAAAGGGGAGGGCACAGAGACTCAAAGCCGATGGATTCCAATGTCAGACCTGTTAATCACCACCTAATCATCCTCACAATTACAATAAGAGACTGGATCAGGCCCCCCTTCTCATGTCCAGATGGGCTGCCAGCTGGGTATATTCAGCACAGGTTTGGAAATTAAGGTTGAGATGTAAAACATAAAAGTAATAGAAACATGTATGCTTTACAAAGGAACAGTGATGGTGATGCCAAGTGACACCGTTAGTACTGCTAGCAAGAGTGTCTACATTTATCTGCTAACAGCACCGCTCCTTGGAAAAGGTCAGCCGTTCCTCATCATACCTGCAAACCCACCCTATTCTAGACCCTCTCCAGCAGCACCTGTTGGCGGCTGGCGAGTGAACAATAAACTCTCTCTCATAAACCCACGTTTAGCAGACATGGGGGTGAACACTTCAGGCGAAAACAACAAAACTAAGGTTGCTGATCGACCTAATCACAGGACCAGAGTGTTTGGTCCTAGAGATCCACAAGGACTAGTTTGGTCCCGTGTGGGGCTGAAACGTAACCGGTTCCTTGCAGAAATGCTGAGTGTTGACAGGGGACAGGCAGCCCTTGTTCTGGAAGAGCATGGGCGTTCAGTGCTTATGACCAGGGGTTGTTCAGACCCTTAAAATAATTTATAGACAGTACATACACCACTAGTACAGCGGCTGATGTCAATCTCTTGAAGGGGGAAGAGTCGCGCTCCTTAAACAGCTACAGTTTGAGCTGACCCTAGGAAATCACCCAAACTTCACGCAACTTGGTCTCCACTGGTTCTTTTGGTAGGGCACTGCCAGAAACTTCTTTAGGCTTACTTCGTAGTGGGTTTGAAACTCTGTGACTTGGATTACAGTCCGTCTTTGTGTAAGTAGCCCTAAAGTTGTAGGGTGCATCATAGGGTTACCATTAGAGCTGGAATAGGACTGTCCCCTGCAATTTTTTCAGAGTTTCAATAAGCTCGCACTCGACCAGAAGTTATCGGGGATCATAGTGCTTTATATGAGCCCCAGTTGCGTTACAGATGGACACAATCATTTTTTTAGGCACTGGGATATTGAATGATTTGTCCAGAATCACAGGATGTCTCACGTGACAGATTGGAGTGCCATGCCTGAATGTAGCTAAACCAGAACCCCTAAATGTGCGCTGCCAGCTTTGCTCAGTTTGACTTCTAATTATTATAGCAGCGCTCCAGCACTTGACAGCTCAGGAAGCCATAAAAGTGTGTGCCTTTGCATTTCAGTACGGTGATGCGGACCGCCACATTGAAGTGTGTTAGTCTAACCCCTGATGCATGGTACTTGGCAGGCCTGCTCCACTCAACGCAGGCAACCTTGCACTATGGTGCAAGGCTGCCTGCATTGGCGCTAGGCAGCTAATTTTAGCACCAGCACAGGGTGAAATGCAGGGCTGCACCATATTCTTGTAAATATGGTGTAGTCCGGCATTTCAGAAGTGGAGAGCGTGACGTTAAGCCAAGGAGGCCAACGCCGTGCTCCACCACTTTCCTTGTAAATATGCCCCTTAATGTCAACTGCCTGACCTATTTTATCAAGAGACAGAAAATCCTCTTATTTCAGAAGATGCACCGCCTTGATGTAGCATTGCTCCCGGACACACACCTGTCACCTATTGAACATGATGAACTCAGAAGGGATTGGATGAGTACGGTACTACTAGATTACCCTTACACACCCACCTACTCCTTTGGAACATATGGAGAGTGGGTTGGACATCTGTTCTCACAATTCCTTGGGGGTGTGCATACTGCAGACATGGCAGGACCCCCTGGGCAGATATATATTTGACAAGGTTCAGATTCTCAATGAGTCCTTGTGTGTGGGCTCTATCTATGCCCCGGCGGCTGACCAAACTCCGGCTCTCCTTTGGGGCAGCCGGGGTATTCATGAGGGGGGTGCTGGAATATGGCACCTTGACAAGTCCAGAAACCAAACGACCAGGCAGCCCCGAGACAGGTTCATCCTCTCTGACATTATTGATGATCATGCCTTGATGGATCCATGGTGATTGATATCTGAGCCAGTACTTTTTTTTTAGAGTTTTATATAGAACTTGACTTGACTTGCGTTACATTAGGACACATTCATTTTTGTTAGGTACGGCCCAGAATTATAGGATGTTCAGAGTCATTGCCGAGACTCGAACCCAGTTCCCTAGGTTCGAGGTCGACCGCCCTAGCCGTTAGGCCAACTCCTCTACCCTAACTTGGAAGAGAACATTGGCTTCATCTCCTATGCACAGGTGTAGTGAGAGGGCAGGAAACCTTTGAGAGGTAATTTGATGAATGATTTGGCTGCCTATCAGTGCCACTGTGAGGCATAACAGGGTTGGTTGACTGACCTCACGCTTCACCTGGCTCAGACGTATAACGCATTGCTGACACCTACTTTCCTCAAGGAGCTGCTTGGGGCCAAGTATGACCTGAACTCTCATTACACAGTGGAGGACCAGAGGGATATGCTCTGTGGATGATATAGTAGGGGACGGTGAGTTGGCCCCCTTTGGTACTCTCATTCGTGCTTATGGGCTGCCATAATCGCATCACTCACAGTACCGACAGCTCATGCAGAGCCAGCAACACATGCTGGGTGCTCCCCCTTATGATCCGAAGACTGTCCCAATGTTGCGTTATACTCTGATGTGGAAAGGATACAAGGACACTAAAGTGGGATTGTATGTTACAGCTGCGGACGGATACGACCTTTGGAAAGACCAATGCAGTTTCCTCCAGGAGGTCAGGTTGAAATTCAGTTATTTCAAGTTTCTACACCACTGGCACTGGACGCCGGAGTGGATCTATAAACCACATACGGCAGACGATTCCAAGTGCTGGAGGTGCTGAAGGTGTGGCGCACTCACCTGTGACTTTTTACATTTCCTGGAGACTGTACAGTGCTTTGTGCTACTAGGGCTCCGTTTGGGATACCTTGATGACCAACCTAGGGCTGGCACCGCAATTGATGGCCCGTCTGACCTTGCTGCACAAAATGTCAGTATTCCAAGTTTTAACCCACCACTGTAAGAGTTAGCTGGCTATGGCCTTCATAGTGGGAGTTGTCTTTTTTGGGGGCGACCATGGGGCCTGGCACCCTGACATTTTTTTTTCCTGTTCCCATGTCCCTTCCCATCGTGTTCTCCCTCATCCTCCTTCCCTGATCATCTGCAGGATTTTCTGAGCCACATCACCTCTATCTAGAGGGGTTATTTCATTTATTGTTTTTCCTGTTTGCAATGTCTTCTCACAAGTTCTAGTTTACACAGTATCTTGGACTCTGCTGAATCGATAAACTTCCTTTTTTTAATTTTTTTTTTATTGAAGTTTTTGTTGCAAGTTAAAACAGATTATGACATATCCTTCAAATATACAAAATATATATATGCATTTTACATAAAACATTCAGAAGGCAAAATACAATGAAAATGGAAGTAAAGAAGAAAAAAAACAAAAAAAACATAAGGAAAAAAGATCTTATTAAGTCATTACCCCATCAACCCATTTTTGAATTGGAGTCCAGATTTTTATACCTAGTTGCTTCCTTTTCCTTCCCTTTGTTGCTTAGATTGCCAGTTCGAGTTTGTATCTAGCTAATAATCGACCCCTCCATGTTGAAAACGACGGTGGTTCCGGGCTAATCCAGTCCTGTGTGATGCATGCGCGCAATTCAGACATCATAATAAATAATAGATTGAATTGTTCTAAGCCAATTGAGTCTTTAGAAACACCAAATAATATTAATTCAGGTGATATGATCATTGTTTTCCATATAATATTTTCAATAAATTTTTGAATATCAGAAATTAAACTTGCAATCTTTACACAGGAGTAAAACATATGTATTGTGTCAGCTCCTCTCAAATTACACCGATTACAATTTATTCCAACAGTAGTCCCCCATTTCAAGACCTTGGCGGTTGTATAATACAGATCACACAAAACCATATAATGTTGAGTTCGCCCTGAAAATAAGATAGAAGTAGCCATTTTAATTGATTCTTTTAACAATAAATCCTTTATTCCTAATTTCTCTTCCCATTTATCGCACAGATTATTAAAGTCATCAGGAAGGTAGGTCAATAGCAGATTATAATAATAACCTATTTTCCTTTTACTAGCTAAACTGTCTATAAGCAAAATTGGCTTTAGATCTTGTCTCTCTAAATTAGAAAATGAATGTAGGAAGCTATGGATCTGTAAATATTTAAAATAATCTTGAGAGGGGATTAAAACATTTTTTTGAAGGACGCCAAAAGAAAGTAAGGAAGCGGAGTTAGTTATATATAAATCAGAGAGATAACAAATCCCTTTAGTATTCCATTTTTTCATCACCTGATCTCTAAATATGGGAGGAAAGCAATGGATTGAACTTAATGGGGTGTATCTTGTAACTTTTCTTATGCCAACCAATTTTTTAATGATTCGCCATACTTTGTATGCTGCTGCTATAATCTTAAATTTTGTTTTTTTTATAGTAGCTAGGTTCTATTATTTTTAACAGATGATGATTAGCTTCAGTGCCTAATACCAGTTCATATATATTTGGGTATTGTGCCAAAGAAGTAAGAATTTTATTACCGACAATCAAAGGGGAAATATATTGGAGTACAGCTGCTAGGTAGTAAAATAAAAAGTGTGGTACGGCCCAGCCCCCTCTATCTTTCGGTATAATCATCTTCTTATATGCTCTCCTAATGCCTCTATAACCCCACAAAAATCTTACTGAACTTTGTTCAAGTTCACGAAAAAAACCTATCGGAAATTCCAAAGGAATTGTTCTGAATAAGTAAATAAATTTCGGAAGTATTAACATCTTTAATACATTATTTCTGCCATGGAGAGATAGATGTAGATGATTTATTCTTTCCAAAGTTGAGTTAACTTTCTTGAGAATCGGGGTATAATTTAAGCTAGGTATTTTCGATATTGGTGTGGTTAATCTAATTCCTAAATAAACTGCTTCAGAGACTACGTTTCTAATAGGCGGTGGGTTAGGACCTATAAAAAGAATTTTGTGTTTTGGACAAATTTAGTTTATATCCTGAAAAGGATCCAAATACATCAGCAAGTTCTTTGATTCTCAAAAAAGTTCTTTCAATATCTTTGGTAACCACTACCAAATCATCTGCATAGGCAAGGGCTCTGTATGAAATACCTCCTAGCTGTACCGGTAATATATTCTCATCCTGATTTAATTGATTAAGAAAAATATCTATATATATGGCAAAAAGAAGAGGGGAAGATGGACATCCCTGACGTGTTCCTCGCTGAATAGGAAATAAGGCAGACTTAGTAGAACCTATTTTTATTGCTGATACCGGGTTTTTATATAGTGCTTTAAGTGTGTTTATTATTCCTGGACCAAAACCTTTCATAGATAACAAATCCCAGAGATAGGGCCATGCCACTCTATCAAATGCTTTTTCAGCATCTAGCAGGGTAATCCCTATTGGTGTATTAGAGGCTTCTGCCCAATCCATCATGGCTATAATTCTTTGTACATGATCTGCTGTATCTCTGTTGGGAATAAATCCATGTTGCCATCGAGAGACAATTAAGGATATTATTTTTGACAGTCGTGTGGCAAGTATTTTAGAATATATTTTGCTGTCAGCATTGATTAAAGATATTGGCCTATAAGAAGCTGGATTAATTGGATCTTTATCTTTTTTTAAGAAGGTCATGATTACTGATAATGCCCAAGATTCTGGTGGTATGCCTTTCTGAGCCTCCAAAAAAGTAATAAGCATATCATGTTTTATATAATTTCTGAAAGTTTTATAGAATTCTAATGGAATAAGATCCGGTCCAGTTGCTTTGCCTATTGCTAATGAATTCAATGCATTTTCAATTTCCTCCCATGTGATTGCAGAATCTAGAGCAACCATTTGATCATGAAAGAGAGACGGCAAGATATTTTCCATGGCAAAATTCATACATGCTTCCGACGAATAGTAGTCATTCTCTTGTGTATAAAGTTTAAGATAAAATTTGCGAAAAACTTCCAGAATAGCTTCTGGTTTATTATGTAATTGACCTATCTCATCTTGTATTATAATAATTGTGTTATAAGCTTCTTTTTGTCTGATTCTTTTTGCCAATATTTTCCCCGCATTTTCACCTATCTCATATATCTGAGATTTATAGCTTGCCATCTGTTGTGCTGACTTATCTGCGAAGGATTCATAACAAATAGCTTTATTGATCGCTAGACTCGATTCTATAATGGTTGTTTTTGTGCAATTGCTGTTATTAATTTCTTTTCCCAAAATAATACTTTCTCAAATACTTTTTCGTTTTTTCCACGCATAATTTTCTGTTTTTTTATAACATAAGAGAGCGATTCACCCCTTATCCCTGATTTGAACGTATCCCAGACAATTTGAGCTGAGGCTGTTCCTCTGTTAATATCGAAAAATTCTTTTATCCAAATGGCAATCAAGTCTAAGTATTCTGAATCAAACAATAATTTACGATCAAAAGTCCAGGGCTTCGGTTGAAGAATTGATGTATCAGTTTTAATTTCAATCAGTATAGGGTTATGATCAGAAATAATGCGTGGAAATAGCTCAAATTTTGTGTCATAAATAAAAGATTTTTTAATAAAGAAATAGTCCAAACGTACAAACTTTTTATGTGGATGGGAGAAGAATGTAAACCCAGGAAATGGTAGTTTTTTTTTGTAGACTAAATCAGCTAAGCCATGATCCAAAACCAATGAACGTTGGGCCATAAATGACTTTTTTTTAAACCCTTGATAGCAAGATATGTCACAAATGTCCCTATTAGAATCTAAATGGATATTAAAGTCGCCACAGAGTATTAATGATGAAGACCAGTTAGCTAATTCCAAATTTAAAAGGTCCAGAATAGATGGATCGTCTACATTTGGAGTATAAACAGCACAAACAGTTCAAACTATATTATTACTTCTGAACTCTGATATTGCCCATCTACCATATTTATCTGCTTTATGCCGAATCAGAGTACCCAGACCATTCCTGAGTAAAATTGCAACTCCTTTTGTTGTTGAACCTTGAGACGTACATACAGCTAAGTTCATACCTAAGTCTTTATATAGATGTCTGTCCTTCCACATTATATGTGATTCCTGAATACACAATATGTCAGGTTTCATAGACTGTAAGATTTGTGCCGCAATCCCCCTCTTCTTTTTATTATTCAAGCCACATATATTCCATGAACAGATACGTAATTTTCCCATTTATATTAAAGAAATTTTTTCCACCCTCACTTCGCAAATGAAGTACCAGACAATGCAGCATATAAGTATATACAATCAGACGAGACCTCCAATATTTCACCCTGCCAAATACCTTAACAAAAAGTAAAAAAAATAGTCACACATAGCAGAATAATAAACTTTCTGTTTTTACTTGCAACTACGTTTTCCCCCCCAAGCCTCCCCACAACCCACCCTGGACTCACCCTGAGCCCACCCCTCCCCCCACCCCCCAGAGCTATCAGGGCAGAGGGACTTAATAGTCCCTCGTATTGATGATGTGATGAGCGCTAAGTGATTCTCATCGTGTGGCTCTTTTTCATGATTATTGTACCCTTCTGATAATCATTTTAGATCCAACATGTCACAGATTAGCATATATAAGAATATCTAAGCAAATGTTATCATTCATTTGCTGAGCCCCTTACTGAACCTCCTTTCTTTTTTTTTTTTTTAATTCTTCCCTTTTTTTTATCTCTAACAACCTGTTGAAGTTTTTCGGGGTTCCCAAGGCCTACACGCTCCAGAGATTACCCACTTTCACACAAGAACTGTTGGCACGGAAACTGTAAAATGCAAAGAACAAGTTTATTAAGACCCCATGGGGTGGTGGTACACTCAAACAGCACCCTTCGGTAATGCAAGAGGTATCACACCGAACACCGGTGTGACCCCGTTTATATACAATTTTGGGGCAATAAAAGATAGGCGGCACAAGTTAAGACACAGTTTTAGAGACATATATGGTCATGTTTTGGAACACTGCCAGCTCATTGGTGGGTTTCAAACCCGCTGGTCAGTTAGCGGCACATTCCTGAGGGTTTACGGGTCAGTAAGAACTGCGCATGTGTGGCTTGACCAGTACTAAAAATAGCCTGTTGCTGGGCAGATGAGAGTGGTCAGTGGAACGGACAAAGGACTAAAGGGCACGTCGGCCACGAGGCCGCTCATGGTCTAAGATGGCCGCTGCAACATTCAAAATGGCGTTTATCGTATATAGCCAAGTTAAGGAGGACAACGTGTAGGTTCAGCTAATCGCTAATCCAAGCGGGCCAATTACGACAGACGACCCTTTTAGCGTTTAGCTGAATCTACCTCATAATGAACATAGTCTGGATGTTCGTCCTCGATGTCTATTAACATAATTTGTGTCACCTCTTTGTGTAGCATCATTTTGTCATGGGCAAGAGCTCGCCTCGATGGTAAGCAAGCTGATAGACACACTGAACATAAGGCAGGGCCACATTGGATACACAAGCATATAAAGAACATTGCTCCCACAAGTATGCAGAGAATTGTCAACAGTTTCCAGCCCCAAGTTACAATCATGGACCAGAACCATCCAGAAAGTGTCCAAGTTCCATTGTCCGGGTGTATTTCGGCAGCTATCTTATGCAGCTTGGAAATCGCATCATACACAGATGGAGAATTATCAGGCACGTAAACACAACAGCTGCTTCCGATGATTCTACATGCCCCCCCACGATCAGCCAAAACAACATCCAGCACCATCCGGTTTTGGAGGGTGACAATTTTGGAAATCTGCAGTTCTTCGGTAATATTCCCCAGGGCAATAGCAGTGTCATTCGCAACAGCCTCGACAACGCGAGTCAGCCGTCTGATTTTCCGGCTGTTCAATGCAGCCCCCACAAAGGAGAATAGTCCCAGATTGAAATCCACATACTGTTGTAATGCAGTGTCCGTTTGATCAATGTCCTCTAAAGCAACAGTTCGCTTAACTCTGTTCAAAACAAAATCGTGGTACAGAGTATAGTCGTTGTGGTACATCGGAGGGGCAATGAATACAGGAGGTAGCACAAACGATACATAACATGTGCCCAACCACCCCACTGGAAGCTGATGGTACCCCTTCGTTCCACAGATGAAGTAGGTGTTTCGAGATGCAACAAATGAAATGCCATTCGGGCTATCAAACGTGAGAGTAATATTACATTCACTTTTCCCCACTGCAATCGTGCCCTTGTTTCTGATGCATAAATCGGCTTTGGTGGCAATGACATTTATGACATGAGCACTGGATACATTCACGTTTCGCTGATTGCTATATATTCGTGGAGCAGACACATTATCAGGCCTGTATTCTTCCCATTCAAAACGTGTACCCTCTGCCCGTGGAAACCCATCCTTGTCATGGGGACATTCTTTATTTAGACGAAAAAGCACCCCCCCTTTTGTTGGCCATCTCAAAGTAAAGAGGAGAGTGTACCAGGCATTGCAAGACCCATTGTGCGAAAACGGGAGCGGAATAAGTGGGGTGCCCCCTCTCTTCTGGTGCCCAGGCAACATTCCACACACCCAGCAGTTAGAGGTATTGGTCATGTTATGCGTGTGGTGAAGAATCTGAATGAAGCTGTTATTTAAATACGTTTGACGATGGCGTTCTTCATGAAAGGGCAATGTAAAATGGAAATGTTCAGACGGTGCCGGGGTAGTCGGCAGCAAATGTTCACGTACAGGCACCACAAGTTCGACTACCCAGGCTATAACAGCTATCACCACAATGATTAGAATGAAGAGAAAGGCGCCCAATATTTTCTTGTCACGAGATGCCGTTGATGCCATAGTTCAAGAAAGTTTGTACAGAGTCTCAAGTAGCACGAATTGTTCACAAATTGTTCACAAATTGTCCCAGATACACGTGTGTGTATACCTAAAAAAAAAGAAAAATGCGGTGCTGAACTCCGAGGTAGCCGTTGTTTTTTTCTCCGGGCCAAGACGGGTGTCGCTACTCTGGCAGAACTGATCCCCCCCCCTTGGAATTCCCGGTTTCCGTTTCACAAACCTGGAGCGGTAACCAACCAGTCATAAAAAAGGAACAAAAATCTTCTTATCGCGGGCGTAGATTGTAGCGCTCTCTTCCGGTAGCAGATTGGTCCGGGAAGGCTCCCTCCACTTCGGCCGACGTCACAGCTGGGCTCTTTTCTTTCTCCAAGATCTCCTTATAGTCAGTCAACACAGCAGGAGTCACCAGGTCCGGAGAGACACGGCGACAATGGGTCGAATGCACCCACCGCTTCCTGTTCGTCACTCGTACTGCGGTGCGGGTCGCCAAGAGGACCTGCTCGGGGCCTTTCCACCTGGGCTCCAAACTGCTTGCTCTCTCAAACGAGCGGATCATCACATGGTCCCCAGGACGAAGATCGTGGCCTTCTCCAGTGGAGTTATCAGGGAGCGCTTCTCGAACCTGTTGATGAATAGAGAGCAAATCATTTGTTAATCGTGCCAAATAATCATTCATCATAACACAAGGCACATCATGTATTAATCGCGGCTTGGGCACCCCCCAGATATTCATGGGGCGGCCAAACACCACCTCATAGGGCGTAAGGCCAGTTCGTGAGTGGGGTACTGATCTAAGAGAGAGCAGTGCTAGCGGCAATGCATCTGGCCACTTCAACGATGTAGACGCCACGATTTTGGCCAGCTTAAGCTTCAAGGTGGCATTGTACCGCTCGACCAAACCTGCTGACTGAGGGTGGAATACAGCGTGGAACTTTTGCTGAATCCCTAACCCCTTCAGTACATATTCCACAATCTTTCCAACAAAATGGGGCCCATTATCGCTCCACAGAAATTTGCAAACTCCAAAGCGAGGAAAGAACTCCTTAAGCAACACCTTAGCTGTTGTCAAAGCTGTATTGTCTTTCGTGGGGTAGGCCTCAACCCATTTGCTAAAAGCACACACCACCACTAGGACGTACTTCAGGTTGTTGCAGCGCTCGAGTTGGATGTAATCCATTTGAAGCACTTCAAACGGTGCTGAAGGTGGAACGAACCCTCCTTTCGGAGTATGGGTCCCCTTCCCAGGATTGTGTTGCAAGCATACCAGGCAGGTCTGCACTACTCTCTTTGCAGTATTCGCAATCTCAGAATGTTCCCAAACTCGTGTTAAAAGCCGGGTGATTGCAAGAGCTCCGACATGGGCCAGTCCATGAGTCATCTGGACCATCGCCTGTAAATAAGCCGCAGGCAATTTCCACTTCTCCATGTCTTTGCTTCTCCAACAACCTTCGTCATCTAGCACCCCATCTGCTGCCCAAGCCGCAAGCTCAGATTCTGTAGCTGATTTTTGAATATCCTGTATCTCTGCTCTAGCATCACTCCATCTCTCTGCCTGTGATTGTACCACGTACATAGGGGAACTAGTTCGGGACATAGCCGTTTGCCTTGCTATACTGTCTGCAAAGGCATTTCCTTGACCCACTTTATCCGTGATCTTCTTATGGGCACTGCACTTCACTATCGCTACTTTCTTGGGACAAAGCAACGCGTTTAGGAGATCACGCACTAACTCTCCGTGCATAATGTGCTCTCCATGTGATGTCAGAAACCCACGTTCCCTCCAGAGAAGTCCAAAGTCATGGGCCACTCCAAAGGCATACCGGCTGTCTGTGTATATGTTCACACATAGGCCAGCACTCAATTCGCAGGCTCTTGTTAAAGCTATCAGCTCTGCTGCCTGAGCCGATTTTTGTGGTATTCTAGCTGTTTCAACCACCGTCTTAAGAGTCGTGATCGCATATGCTGCAGAAGTCGTACCATCTGGCAGCCTCAAACACGATCCATCAACCCACAGTTCCCCATCCACATCTGGAAGTGGCACATCCTGTAAATCAACACGACCCTTTGTCTGTTCCTCAGTCAGGAAAACACAATCATGATGTGTTTCTTCCTGACCCTCCTCGGCCGGATAGGGCAATAAAGTCGCGGGGTTCAAAGTAGCGCATCTTTTCAATGTTATGTGTGGCGCTAAAAGTGTCAGCTCATATCCTGTAAGTCGTGCACTCGTGAGGTATTGGGTCTTTGTTTGGTTTAATAGGGCATCTACTGCATGAGGAACCAACACCAACAATTTGTGTGATAACACTATGCCCTCACTCTGTCGTATGGCTACTGCTGTTGCCGCTACTGCCCGAAAACACCCAGGCAGCCCTCGTGCTACAGGATCCAAAATGGCAGAGAAGTATGCACATGGTCTCTGCTTATCCCCGTGTAACTGCACTAACACTGACAACGCGCACCCATCATTCTCATGCACGTACAATGTGAAAAGTTTTGTGTAGTCTGGTGTTCCTAACACGGGTGCAGAACAAAGGGCCTGTCTCAACTGTTCAAAGGCTTTCTGACATTCGTCTGTCCACTCAAGAGGCATCGGTGTAGTTTTGGACAATAATGCTAGCAGAGGTTTTATGATATGTGAGAAACCCATAATCCATTGTCTACAAAAAGATGTCAACCCTATAAAAGCACGCACATCTCTCTGCGTGCGGGGGACTGGTGTGTCTAAAATCGCTTGAATTCGATCAGATGTTAATGCCCTCCCCTCCTTAGACAACAGATGACCGAGGTAGGTCACCTGGGGTCTACAGTATTGAAGCTTTTTCTTGGAGACCTTGTGATTGTTTTGTGCCAAAAAGGAAAGCAACGCAAGCGTACTCTGTTCACATTGTGCATAGGAGTCGGCGGCGAGCAGAAGGTCATCCACGTACTGGATGAGTGCCACACCAGGCTGCAATTTAAAGGAATCTAGTTGACGTTTCAAAGCCTGGCTGTAGATGCTAGGGCCCTCAGTATAGCCTTGGGGAACACGACAAAATCTATACGATTTATTATTGAGCGTAAAACCAAACAGATATCTGCTATCTGGGTGAACAGGGATAGAAAAGAACGCATTCTTTAGATCGATAACGCTAAAAGTGGTGGCTGTCGGTGGAACCAAAGTAAGCAAAGTCGTGATATCAGACACCACTGGGTATTGGGGAATGACAATTTTATTTATTTCACGCAAATCAATAATAAATCGATAGATCTTGCCATCTGAGTCTCTTTTAAGAATCGGTAGAATAGGGCTGTTACAAACATTATAAGGGACCTCCTCCACCACCCCTGCAGAAATCAAATCCTGAACAATATGCGTCAGTGCAATTTCACCTTCCTTCGAGATCTTATACTGTGGCACTCGTGGTAGAGGGGCCCCCTCCTTAACAGTAATGTGTATTGGTGGAATACGCATCTCTCCCACATCCGTATCTGATGTCGCCCACAACGTGTGCGGCAGAGAGGCCAAAGCGGGAATATCTAAAATGACACAAAATCTGTCAGGTTCAGGGCAATCATCAGGGTCAGGGTAGTTGTCATTCAGAATAACCCGCACTCCCTCTGGAGCGCAGCGTATTGTTGCTCGAAAATATTTAAGCAAGTCAATGCCCAAGATATTATCTGGGGTATGGGGCGATAACAAAAATTGGCCAAAACTAAAGTATTTGTCAATGCATAGTGCAAGGGGCTTGGACAATGGGCTGGGGGAGGGTGTGCCATCAAACCCTACACACGTAATCATTTCGCCAGACAGGGGAGCCCTCGGAACCAAGTTTTTCGACAGAGCGCTACGAGTAGCTCCTGTGTCGACTAGAAATTGATCAGTAGAACCCAAAATACCCGCTGTTACATATGGACCTTGCTGATCTACCGGCACTTCAACTGATTCCTTACCCCATCCTACGCAATCCTATGCATGCACATAATCCTGATGTTCCACATTCTCTCCTTCCAAAATCTGGTATTGGTTCCGTCTATCAAACGTATTTCGTTCGTCCTGGCCACGGCCCCTCTCCTCAACCTGTCTACGATCACCTCCGCCACCTCTCATTCCAGTATAACCTCCTCTTGACCTTCCACTACCTCGCCCACGCTGACTACGCTGTTCACGAAGTACCGGACAATCATCGGCCCAATGCCCAAACTCCTTACAATAAGCACACTGATCCTCCGCAATGTCCGTACGACCATACGATGCGTTACCTCCACCTCGTCTACCTCTCTCGTTCCCTCTACCCTGTGTTCCCCGAACCTGCGCCAACATCACCTTCGTTTTCAATTCCTTCGTCTTTTTCTCTACACTTTCTTTAGCCTCCACTTCCTGCCGCTCATAATACTGAGCCATAGTTAACAAGGACGCAGGGGTCGCCGTGGCCCAGGAACTCTCACTCGACTTCAATCGCTTTGCAATCTCTGGTAGGAGATTAGCCACATACTTATCTACAAACAAATGCCGACCCGTATCGTCAGTTAAAGATTGGCCACTGTAATCATGAAATGCCTCCTCGAAGCGTGTAAAGAAATCTGAGACTGTTTCATCTGGTTTCTGCTTGCACGACGTTAACATGGTCCAATCTATCTTTTTGGCAGGAACGAGCGTTTTCAATTTATGCAAAATAGCTGCCGGAAGATCTAGAATTAGCTGACAAGGCTTACATGCTGGTTCTCTATCTAAATCTGCAGCATTTATCTCTTTCCATGTCCCCCCCAAAATCGTTTCGTCATTAGTTTTACGAATTTGCCTCCACATATCAGGTGGTAAAATCAGCCCAAAAAACAAATCTATATCTACAAGAGTCATCACACAAGACGATATAGCCCCCTCCACCCCCTCATAGAATGCCGCTGGGTTCTTTCGGAGATCAGGTAAAGAGTTTTTCAGTGCCATAACATCTGCCCTATTCCATGGCGTATATACCCAATTGTACACAAAATATCCTTTTGCATCCTTCGACAACTTATCATCATCCGTACCTTCCCCTTTTGGTGGAACATACAAAGGCGCAGCTTCACGCATAGGCATAACATGCAACGCAGAGCTCTTATCTGAACCACGAAGAGAACACTCCTTAACCGCCTCATCATTTCCCGGCTCAGATTCCTTTTGCCTCCGTTTCCGTTCCTGTCGCAAATGGGTTGTCTCATCCCGCAGCGCGATCAAATGCTTGAATAGGTCGTCAACATCTGAAAGATCAAAATCGCCTTTAGCTAAATTTTCACGGTACACTGACAACACTTTTGGCTCTAACGTATCAGAAAGATCTCGATATGCGCTTACAACCTCATCAGCCAGGGAAGACAGAAAATACATTACTTCAAGATCCGTCCACCCTTTTTTCTCTGATATCAATTGATCCTGAGTAACACTATGCTTATTCACTTTGCGAGCCCAACTACGTAAATGAGCGGACCTCTCCGCAGTAAACCTGAGAGCCGATACCCCCTTCTTGCCCAACTTATCCCGTCCGTCATCATCAGAATCCACAGCTGGAGCCGTCGGCGTAACGTACGGAGGCGGTGACCGATCTAACAAAGAGAAATCATCAATTTCATTATTAAGGACAGGATAAAGTGGTCGGCGAATAGGAAATTGACCAGTCGTTTGCAATTTACGCTCCCGTTCCTCCCTTTCTTTCTTCTCCTGAGCCTCCTTCTCCTCCAGCTGTAAAGCCTTATCCCGAGCAGCCTTGCGCTGCTCTTTGTCCGCCAAGGCAACCTCACGCTTCATTCGTTCACGCGCCGCTTTCTCCCACATTCGCACACAATCAAACATGTTTTGTCTAGACCTGCGTTGAAACATACATTGCTCTACAATTTGGATTTTACTCAAATCGTACGACCCATGTAGGGGCCATTGCAATTCGGGATCGGCCTTAGTGTACTTATGCCATAATTTACTGTACATAATAGGGGGGAGGCCAAACTTGATATACATTTCCCTATTTGGAGTCCCCTCTGGGGGAGCCGGCTGTGATTCCGCTAACCTAATTGAGGTACCTTCTCCAAAACAACACATTCCTCGAAGTGTGCTAAAAACAGGCATGTTCGAAAAAGTATCACGAAAGCGTGACACCAGACAAAATGGCACTTACAGTTCTCCACACGATTGTGCCGCTCAAAGGAAAAAACAAGGTTAGAGAAACATCTCTACATGCCTGCCTATGTGAAGTGCACTACACATATAAGTTCAAAGATCACAAATTCAAAATGTTAGCTAACTCAAATCAAAGTTCATAGAATTCGGCAAGCGTCCTCACCGATCACAAAGCACAGATTTTCAGTAAGCGTCCGAAGACTACCTTACCGAACACAAATCTTAGGACTTCAGTAAGCGTCCGAAGACTACCTTACCGAACACAAAGCTTACCAAATACTCAAATGTCCAGGTTCCAACTGCCAAGGTCTTGTAAGCCAAATCAGCCAAACGGCACTTTCTCAGCGATGCAGACACTTCGAAAACTCAGTCGGAGACCGGCGCCACCTGGAAGGTCAGATCGGAAGGAAAGGAAAAAACACCGTGGCAGCCAAGACTCGGGTCACTCGTGGCAGCGCGCGCCCATGGCGGATTTCCAGGCCTTCGTCACGACCTCTCCTTCGGGCATCCGAGTCGCCGATGAGTCCCTTCGTGGTCGCCAATTTGAAGTATTTCGGGGTTCCCAAGGCCTACACGCTCCAGAGATTACCCACTTTCACACAAGAACTGTTGGCACGGAAACTGTAAAATGCAAAGAACAAGTTTATTAAGACCCCATGGGGTGGTGGTACACTCAAACAGCACCCTTCGGTAATGCAAGAGGTATCACACCGAACACCGGTGTGACCCCGTTTATATACAATTTTGGGGCAATAAAAGATAGGCGGCACAAGTTAAGACACAGTTTTAGAGACATATATGGTCATGTTTTGGAACACTGCCAGCTCATTGGTGGGTTTCAAACCCGCTGGTCAGTTAGCGGCACATTCCTGAGGGTTTACGGGTCAGTAAGAACTGCGCATGTGTGGCTTGACCAGTACTAAAAATAGCCTGTTGCTGGGCAGATGAGAGTGGTCAGTGGAACGGACAAAGGACTAAAGGGCACGTCGGCCACGAGGCCGCTCATGGTCTAAGATGGCCGCTGCAACATTCAAAATGGCGTTTATCGTATATAGCCAAGTTAAGGAGGACAACGTGTAGGTTCAGCTAATCGCTAATCCAAGCGGGCCAATTACGACACTGTAGAGACACAGAAAGGAAGCAAAAAGAAAATAACATGCACTGCATTGCTTTCTTATTACACTCTTAAAGCAGAGAAAACAGGTTTAACCATTAAGCCGCTATAGTTCATAGTTATCAACAAAAAAAAAAGACAAATAGCTGAGAATAGAAAGAATGTACTTTTTTCCCCCCTTTTTTCCCCCTCATTCTACTTTCTCCATCATATAGACGTCAGAAATTCTTTGGCTGCTTTTATTATTATTATTTTATAGCACTTATAAGGTGCGCAGCTACCCACAAAGGGTTTCTCGGCGCCGGCAATAGCAAAGCACATGACACAACTAGAGAGAAAGCAATCAGCAGGCAATTATTTGTCGAACAACCAAGTTTTTACGCTTTTCCTGAATCTCATATGGTTTTCTTCCTTGCGTATATGGACGGGCAGTGTGTTCCAGAGAGTTGGACCCAGATATGAGAAGGATCTCCCGCCCATTCTAGCCCTTTTGTACCTAGGCACCGCGAAGTTCGCTACTGTACATGAACGGAGGCTGCGATTTGGGAGATAAGGCTTAGCAAGATCTTGTAGGTACCTGGGGGCAGTACCAGCTTTGATTTTAAACAGATAGTTCAGGGTTTTAAAGCGAATCCGATTTTCTACCCTGAGCCAATGCAGGTCCCTAAGATGTTTTGTGATCCTAGCGGATCTAGGAATTCTGCAAAGCAATCTGGCAGCAGCGTTTTGCACGAGTTTCAAGCGTCTTATTACTGCTTTGTTTGAGCCCAGGTACAGGATGTTACCGTAGTCAAGCCGAGATGTAACTAAGGCATTGACTACGGTCTTCTGGGTGGTGGGTGGTAACATCCAGACAATTTTGCGTAGCCATCTAAGAATGGTGAAGCACATGCCTGCCACTTTGTTGGCTTGCTGTGTCATAGATAAACTGTCATCTATGATGACCCCGAGATTTCTAACCTGGGAAGCTGGTGGCGGGAGCTTACCTAATGACGCCGGCCAGTGGGGATCACTCCAAAGATCTTTACTATTCCCTAGGAGGAGGATCTCGGTTTTCTCCCCATTTAGTTTAAGTTGGTTAGCCGACATCCAACTAAACACTTCGTGCAGGCCTATTTTTAGTGCAGATGGAGCAGACGGGTCAGATTTAGAGAGTGAAAACAGAATTTGAGAGTCGTCTGCATAGGTCATTAAGGTAAGACCATAGTTTTCTGCAAGGTCTGCAAGTGGTCGTAGGTACAAGTTGAAAAATAGTGGGCTCAGGATAGATCCCTGTGGTACACCATGGGGGGAGTAGAATACATCGGAACATGCAGAGGAAGAGGCGATCTGAAAGGTGCGGAGGGATAAGTATGATCTAATCCACTCTAGTGCCCTGCCCTCGACACCATTCTCCTCCAACCTGGCAAGCAGTCTGGAGTGAGAAATGGTGTCAAAGGCCGTACTGAGGTCTAACAGGACCAATGCTACCATTTGGCCATCATCAATAAGCTCCCTGATCTTTTCTGTGACCCGAGCAGGGCAGTCTCGGTGGAGTAACCACTCCTGAAACCAGATTGGGACGAATGAAGTAAGTCATTGTTTTCCACATAAGTTGAAAGAGCCTTATGAATGTGCCTCTCCAAGATTTTGGAAAAAGCAGGAAGTAACGATATTGGGCGATAGTTGGCCAATATCGTGGGGTCGGCGGCTGGCTTTTTGAGCAGTGGACTGACCATAGCATGTTTCCATAAAGCAGGAACTGTGGCCTGTTCTATGGAGGCGTTAAGTATCTCTGCTATGGACGTCATGGGGGGTCCTCCAGCTGACAAATGATACTGATAGGAATGGGGTCACGTGGGGAACCCGATTTGATAGATTTTAGCAATTCCTTCAGTTTGTCCAAGGTAATGGGGGGCCAAGCTTCAATGCGACAACTTCCTCTGGGGACTTGGGGGGTGTTGTCTTGCTTGTGTGTGTTGATACTGTTTCCGTTGATGTTAGAGACAATAGTCTCAATCTTTTCAACGAAAAAAGACGCCAGATCCTGGCACTGCTGAGTATTTGAGAGGGTTAACCTCCGCCCTTGAATTCTCTCCAGCCAGCTCTTTTACGGTGTTAAAGAGGGTCTGGGATTTATTTACGGCTGTGTTAATAGTAGTAGTGACATAGCACGCTTTGGCTTTCATGCAGGCCGAGTGGTAGCTATTTCTGGCCTTGCGATAAACCTCTTTTTGATGCAGTTCATATTTCTTACGCCACTGCCTCTCCAGGGCCTTACATGAAGATTTTTCTTTCTTAAGGGCCTCTGTATACCAGGGGGCGGGGGGTGGTGCACTTTCCCTTTGCAGCGGGATAGGGGCAAGCAGGCATCCACTGCGCCGTTTAGCCATTTCTGTGTGGCATCTGATATGCTTTCCATATTCCCATCTAAACATGGGTGGTCTTTCCTCAATGCATTATTGAGATCATCCATCTCAATAATGCTACCTCAGAGGTGAAAAAAACGGAGCGTTCTTTATGTATAACTTTCAGTTTGGCAGGGTTTAAAAGAAATGCCTGCGCTCCTTTTGCCTGGAACAAGGTGATGAGCTGTCTGAGCTGCCACCTTAATTGAACGGTAGCGTGACAGTAATCCGGGCGCACGAAGAATTCCACCTCTTTAACCTTACGCTTTTTATTAGGTCTTGCCAAATCATAGAGAGCTTCTCTAGCTAAAAAGTTGTTTAGTGATATCAGAATAGCTCATGGTTTAGAGGCCGAGTCTTGTCGTGCCTGAAATGGAATCTGTATGCCCTTTGAATCTCAGTCTCCCATTTCCATTGAGTTAACTCTGGGAAGGCAGCTGAGAAAAGCTCTATCATAAACTGACGTGGGTTTGAATCTTCCTTCCCTTCTGGCACACCTAAGACTCGGAGATTGTTACGGCGTGATCTATTTTCTAAATCCACGAGTTTCCAATTAATCTCCTCTTTCAGACCCTCCATTGTTTTTAATTGTGAGATCTGCTGAGCCATAGAATCTTCTATTTGTGAGATTCTATTTTCTGTCTCAGTGACTCTGACGATTGTATCATTAGAGATTTTCATCACTTTTCTCAAGTTGTTTTGTATTTTTTTCACAGCTCCCTGGGTTCGGAGATTTTCAGTTTTAGTTTCTTCTCTATGATGTAGCATTACACGATATAAAACTTCCAATGTTATTTCGGGTAGGTCATTAGATGGATTGTTAGATTCTGGGGTAATGGATGTTGGAGGTGAGATAGACCTATTAGGCCCCCGCAAGGTAGAGTTGGAGTTCTCCTCCTCTTCTTCCTCCCCCATTCAGGTCTATTAGGGGACTCCTCTGGATCTGAATCTTCAGGATTGCTGAACTCTTCTTGTCCTAGATCAGAGTAAGATTTTTCATGCTCCCGCAATAAACCTGTGGCCCGCACCAAATCATCTGTACTGTCAGAGTCTAGCGCTTGTGAAAGGTCAGTCATGGAGTAAAAATTGCCAGCTGAATCTAAGGACTCGGGTTTCAGCAGCTGCCAGTGTCTTTCGTATTGAATCACAACTTTGTCCACTGGTTGCTCCCTCCTTAACAGATCCTTCGGTGGTACTTAGCTGTTTGTCTAAGCTCTTTTGATTGAGATCTGGGTTAGCCGTTTTTTTTCTAAACATGACCGGAATTTTCGGTATGGGTCCTAGCCTACAACTCCCAGAATTCATCACGTTTGTGTCTTCAACACTGCCAGCAGTAGGAGCTGCTATTAATGATTCAGAGCGAATGGGGTGTGGAGTAGTATGCAGTACCCCCTCAGCCAAAGTCAGAGTGGTTGGTATGGCTTCTAAAGTTGAATTCAAAGGAATGTTCGTACTCACAGTAGTATGAGAAGAGTCATTCAATTCAATTTATAAAGCTTTATTCGACATTTGTCATAAAAGCATCTTTCCTATCCCTATACAATAAATACTAAGTCTAAAAATAATTTTAAAACACATATTAAACAGTTTGACAGCCGAATATTACCAAATAAATGCTGTGTGGTTAAAATTCAAGTAATTTCTAAAAAAAAGAACAATTCATACAATGCAATAGAATAATTTTTAAACAACACTAGATCATGATATATTGGAATTTGTCTTTAAAGTGCGTGTGCGTATTGACCATGCCCAGGCAAGAAATTTAGCTACGGCGACTACAAAGAGTGTGGAGCAGTCCGTTTCAAGTATTCTCAAGGCTGTTGATTGACTACGTGTGCCAATATTTTGACAAACTGGCTTCAGCCATTTGCGTCTAGGGGTGGCATATTGTGGACAGCAAAACAACAGGTGGGAAATGTGTTCAATTTGGTCCTTGCAAAAATAACAATGATCATCCCACATTGGGGACCAATGTTTTTTAAAAGCATTTACTGGCAAGGTCCCAATACGGAATTGGAAATACAATTTCCTATCAAATGGACGTTCTATGATGTCCCAATATATTTCACATGACGGATACATTTTGATATCCCAGAAACGGGTTGTCAATGCTGAATTGGAACCTTTACAGAACATTACTGTATACACCATTTCCCAATACAGTTCTTTTAATTTTGTTTTTGATGGAAAGCTAGCCACATCGCAATTACCCCATAGATGGTCCAATTTTAGTAATGCAAGAAGCCCCTTGAGTTCTTTTAACCATTTGATACAGTGGAATCGGTCACACTCTATGACATCCTTCAGAGCTTCAGCATAATGACGCAGCTCTGGGGTCACCATCAAGCGCCTCCAATATAGGAGTGGCCGTAGCCTGGCTATGTCCTCTATATTTTTCTTGCCAAGGTCCAATTTCAGAGTGAGCATGGGTGTGCTTTGTGGGACCATGACTAGCCCTCGCAAAAACCTGTTTTCTGCACAGCTCAATTCTTTTAGATTAGAAAACCCCCACAGTTCAGACCCATACAAGCAGGCACCTAACACTTTCATATTGTATATCTCTAGTGCAGAATTAACCGGCTTTGTTAGTGATTTACGATGTTTCAGTGCTACTGCACCAGCAAGCTGGTTAAACTTTAATAGAGTATTATCAATATGCGATTGCCACTTCATGTTTCCTTGCATGGTGATGCCTAGATAAGTAAAGGAGTCTACTTTTTCTAGGGGAATGCCTTTATATTTAATTACTCCTTTAAATGAGGATTGATAGTTTAGGCACATGAATTTAGTTTTGTTAGTATTCAATTCAAGTCCTTTACTATCACAAAATTCCCCAAAGGCATCAACCACTTTCTGGAGACCGCTCGGAGTGCGTGAGAGTAGGAGCGTGTCGTCCGCGAACATTAGAACTGGGACGTGGCGACCTGCTATAATTGGGGCATCACTTGGGGATTTCATTAGGTGGTCAACAATTCCATTAATATAAATTGAAAATAGTGTTGGGGCTAACACACAGCCTTGTCTGACTCCTCGTTCTACTGGGAAGGAATCTGTGGTTTCACCTTGCTTGCCCCATCTAATTTTAGCAAAATTATTATCATGAAGGCGGACAAGGAGGGTAATGAATTCCTGGCTTAGACCTACATCTGCCAGGGTCTGCCACAATTTTTCTCTGGGGACTAAGTCAAAGGCCGCTTTTAGGTCTACAAAGACAGCATACAACGAACCCTTTTTCAGTGTGACGTTTCTCCAGTAAATTGTTAAAAAATAGAGAACTTGGTCAACACTGCTGGTCAGTGGACGAAACCCTGCCTGATAGGGGGATAGTATATTTTTATCGTCAATCCATTGTTGTAGCTTGTTCTGAACTAGGCGACCCATTACTTTTTGCGCCGTGTCTATGAGACTTATTGGTCTGTAGTTTTGGGCTAGCGTTTTGTCTCCTTTGAAGATGGGGATTATTTCTGCTCCCTTCCATGAGTGGGGGACTTCCCCACCCATTGCCACAGCATTGGCCAGCATTTCAAAATATGAGCACCACGCATTCCGGTCCGACAAAAACACGTCGGCCGGGATGCCATCCATGCCCGGTGCTTTCCCTCCTGCTATGCCGTCCAATGCTTTAATTACATCATTCTCGTCAAATATTTGGTTTCTGAAAAAAACAGAAGGCGGAGGTTGGGCAGAAGCATGGGCCAAATTGCGGGCATACTGTGGTCTAAAAAACTCAGTCCATTTGTTAATAGGGACATTATTTTGTGGCTGGGCAGCTATTCCTCCCCTCTCCCATTTTACAATTGCCCAAAAGCGCTTAGAGTCCTTGGCAGCACAAGCTTCCTTCAATTCCTGCCACCCTTCTTCATCCCAGCGTTTCTTTGCCTTTTTTTGGGCTTGTCTATATGCATCTCTTGCTCTTCTAATTTCTATTGCATTGCCGGCTTTTAGTTCTAAGCTCAAATTAAGTCGTGCCAGTCTGCAACTTTTATCGTACCAGCCTTGTCTCTGTTGAATTTTAGCTACTTTACTAGAGTCTACTTTTTTGAGAAAAAAGCTTTTTAATTCAGAAAAAAGTTTTTCGTGGGCCTCCATCATGTAATCCTTAAAACTTGAGATCCCTTGTTTAGACTTAATGATGTTTACTTTGTTTACCACTAACGCTTTTAGTGCCTCTAATTTTATGTTATCTTTTATCATCATTCCCCATTTGAGGTGGCGCTGGTTGTTGGAACATACTACATCCTGCGTCACCATTCCGTTGTCATTAGGGTGCGATGAGGGCTTACCATGGAAGAGAAAGGTTAGTTTCAGGGGATTATGATCGCTTTCTATTCTAGATTCTACGACCATATCTTGCATTTTGCTCCAAAGTTTTACATCTATTAATATGTAGTCAATCCTACTGGATGAGCGCCCATTGTCAAATGTACTTTTACCTAGTAAGTCGGAGGGCGTGCGCCCATTTGCCGCTCTCAAACCTCTGGCTAGGCATAGGCTTTTTAACTGGATTGCTACATTACTCCATTTTTTGATAGCAGGCAGATCCAACTGGGGAATACCCCACTTGGCATCCTCCTCCTCGGACAGAATCCGGTCCTCTTCACCCAGGGGCTCATAAGTTACATTAAAGTCACCACCTATTATTAGTTGGTTTTGTGGTGGTAGTAGGTCTATGTTCTGCTCTAAAACTACTAGAGTGTTGGAAGATTGTCCCCTAGACACTCCCCTAGCGTAGACGTTAAATATACTAAGCTCTTGGCCGTTATCCCATCTGACAGTAAGGGCCATAATGTCGTTTGATGGTATTGATAATTGTGTTATCACGGCATTTAGAGATTGTCGTACCCAAATTAACAAGCCTCCTGAGGGGCGTCCGAGGCGATTTCTAATTGCCGGGATGTGATAATTTAGATATCCCACTTTAAATGTTGGAGTAAGTGACCATGTTTCTTGCAGCATGATAATATCTTGCTGATTAATATATTCAGCCCATTCCAGTGTGTTAATCTTGCTTGCTATGCCTGCAATATTCCATGATACTAGGGATAATATATTAGATTTGCATTGATCGGGTAGGTGATCTTCTTTCTGATCTCTTGCATTGGTTGGCGCTTCTAATAAAGATGTTTGCCCAACCCTTGGGCTGATCTCGGTCTCACTAATCCCCGTAGCACGTATATAAGCTTCCATTGCTATATTTGGCCCTTTTAGAGCGGGTTTGTTACATATCAAATACAATGGTTTTATTTTCTCTGTGATCGGGTAACCCAGATTAGTGCTAATTATGTTTCCTTCTCTTGTATGATTTTGTTGCAACGGCCCAATATGAGGGGCTGGGTTGTAGCTTTCGAGTCAATCGCATTCATTTAGATCCGATAGAGCCGAAAAGCAGTTTTCCAAATTTAGTCCCCAGTCACCGTTAGTACCGCCCCTATCCCTTCTAGGGCCAACCACTGACCACTTCGTTCTAAGGATAGTTGGTTTTGCTAATAGACCTCTTCTACTATAGAAGAAGTCTAACGTTAGCGGGACTATTTCTGCCGTTCTTCTTTGGGGTGGAAGAATGTTTTGTAGGATGTCTGGCAATACATCCGGACCCTTCAGATTTAAAACTACACAGTCCCCAGCAAATTTCTTAGGTTTAGACCCTATCCACTTCACTCTTCGAGCTGATAACAAATCCTCGGTCAATTTTTCTCTACCCCAAGGAGTTGCTTGGATATTATTGCCTAGCCACTGCAGTGATTTGATTAAAAGTGAATCTGGGGTCTCAATCTGGTCTTTTCTCAATATTGGGACATTAGCAAGTACTAACACTAAGGGTGACGCTTCCACTATCAACTCGACAGGATTTGAGTCAAGGTGGGAATCAGATATAGAACCATTCTCTGTTGTTGGGGGGGGAACCACATCAACTGGGTTGACAGGGACACATGTGACACTAGGAGCACCAGACTGCACTGATGCCAATGTAGTTTTTGCATTCTCAATCATATTTTCCTGAAGCTCATCTATTTTATTTATGATTGAATTAGGAATGTCCCCCAAATTGTCATTTGCTGCTTTTAATAGGGCTTCTAATTTGTGTACTTTATCGGACAAGTGATCTATTTTGGATATAAGTGGTTTTACTATTCGTACCAACCTAGATTCTAACATACCCATAAATTTATTGGACAACAGATCATCCCAATCTATAGTGCTACTCCCTTCCTCCACTATGTCATCAATTACATTTTTGTGTTCAGTACTGATTATAGTTAAAGGTTTTTTACTGTTTGACCGTAGTCCCGGTCTTTTTGAGGTAACTTTGGTGGGTTTCTTAGCTGCTCTAGGCGCAGGGACTGGCGTTGGCGGGGTGATACTGCCATCAACTGACACTAAATCATTACAGTGCAGGTTGGGTTCAACACCCACTAGTGAATCTATGTTCGTGACAAGTTGTGGGACATTTATAGAGGTGTTCGGTGCAGAACAAACAACATTTTCCACATTATCAGTGTCACTTAGATTCATGGTTTCTATGTCCAGGTCAATTAGGCAGGATACCTCTGTTTGAGCACAAGGTGGGGAGTCGTTAAGCCCTAGGGAGGACCGCCGATCATTGATTATTTTAGTCACTCTATGCACTAGGTAGTTCTCCATGGTATTGACAGGCGTAGCAGGTGTTTTCTGTTTTGACATTGTAGATCAAAGAGGCACAGTTGGATAACAAATTAGCCCCGAACGTGTACACAGTCAAGAACAAATAAGGCACTATGGCAAGTAACTCACGGTACAACAGATGTTAGTGTCCCGGTCCAGTCCAGTCGTGGCCAGTCTTGGACTGTCTTAGACTGTCCGCCCTTTGTCCGGGCTTCGTCCGGGCGTCCCGCTCGCGTCCCGCGACGCGGAGGACGGCGGGATTTTCAAGCGCCTCCGGGCGCGATGACCCCAGGGAAGGTGTTCCGGGTCAGGGAGCAGGCTGGGAAATGTAGTTCCCTTCAACCGGCGGCCGCGAGGGAGACTCGAGCGGCGGCGGGGAGGAAACCAACAAACGCCCAAACAGGTAGGCGAGGAGCGTTGAAGACTCTTGGCACCCACAGGCAGGATCCGACAATGCTGGCAAGACACCCGCTCCACCGAGGACGGCGGGATTTTCAAGCGCCTCCGGGCGCGATGACCCCAGGGAAGGTGTTCCGGGTCAGGGAGCAGGCTGGGAAATGTAGTTCCCTTCAACCGGCGGCCGCGAGGGAGACTCGAGCGGCGGCGGGGAGGAAACCAACAAACGCCCAAACAGGTAGGCGAGGAGCGTTGAAGACTCTTGGCACCCACAGGCAGGATCCGACAATGCTGGCAAGACACCCGCTCCACCGAGGACGGCGGGATTTTCAAGCGCCTCCGGGCGCGATGACCCCAGGGAAGGTGTTCCGGGTCAGGGAGCAGGCTGGGAAATGTAGTTCCCTTCAACCGGCGGCCGCGAGGGAGACTCGAGCGGCGGCGGGGAGGAAACCAACAAACGCCCAAACAGGTAGGCGAGGAGCGTTGAAGACTCTTGGCACCCACAGGCAGGATCCAACAATGCTGGCAAGACACCCGCTCCACCGAGGACGGCGGGATTTTCAAGCGCCTCCGGGCGCGATGACCCCAGGGAAGGTGTTCCGGGTCAGGGAGCAGGCTGGGAAATGTAGTTCCCTTCAACCGGCGGCCGCGAGGGAGACTCGAGCGGCGGCGGGGAGGAAACCAACAAACGCCCAAACAGGTAGGCGAGGAGCGTTGAAGACTCTTGGCACCCACAGGCAGGATCCGACAATGCTGGCAAGACACCCGCTCCACCGAGGACGGCGGGATTTTCAAGCGCCTCCGGGCGCGATGACCCCAGGGAAGGTGTTCCGGGTCAGGGAGCAGGCTGGGAAATGTAGTTCCCTTCAACCGGCGGCCGCGAGGGAGACTCGAGCGGCGGCGGGGAGGAAACCAACAAACGCCCAAACAGGTAGGCGAGGAGCGTTGAAGACTCTTGGCACCCACAGGCAGGATCCGACAATGCTGGCAAGACACCCGCTCCACCGAGGACGGCGGGATTTTCAAGCGCCTCCGGGCGCGATGACCCCAGGGAAGGTGTTCCGGGTCAGGGAGCAGGCTGGGAAATGTAGTTCCCTTCAACCGGCGGCCGCGAGGGAGACTCGAGCGGCGGCGGGGAGGAAACCAACAAACGCCCAAACAGGTAGGCGAGGAGCGTTGAAGACTCTTGGCACCCACAGGCAGGATCCGACAATGCTGGCAAGACACCCGCTCCACCGAGGACGGCGGGATTTTCAAGCGCCTCCGGGCGCGATGACCCCAGGGAAGGTGTTCCGGGTCAGGGAGCAGGCTGGGAAATGTAGTTCCCTTCAACCGGCGGCCGCGAGGGAGACTCGAGCGGCGGCGGGGAGGAAACCAACAAACGCCCAAACAGGTAGGCGAGGAGCGTTGAAGACTCTTGGCACCCACAGGCAGGATCCGACAATGCTGGCAAGAGTCATTCATCGAGACTACCCCCGCAGGCTGAGCCGTGTCCTGTGCTGCTGCGGTATCAGCTCTTGTTTTCGGCTTTTGCTGCCGCTGTAATCCAGTTGCGTTCTTCGGTGCCATTGAGACCGGTAAAGCAGGTGAAATCTCAGAAATCTCAGAAATCCGAGGAGCCGATACAGTGTATCCGTGTTGTTTCTTTTGCAGCCGTGAGCAGCCCTTCCGAGATTGATGTCGGCGTGTTCCAAAAGAATCCGATTCAGTCGCTCCCGCCGTACCCCTGGACGAGAGCGAGAGCAGTGAAGGCAGAGGAGTTGGGCGTAGCCACGCCGATCGGAGAGTACGGGTGTAGCTCCTCCAGAGATCAAAGCGCATAACCGAGCAGCTGTATGCACTCGCCGTCACTGTGTGTTTTTCTGCATAGCCACCAACCGTGAGTAGCAAAGGTTAGCAACGATAAGGAAAAAGTAATCTCCCACGGGTAGCAGCTTATTTTCGTTAAGTTTTCTATAGAAAATCAGCGTGCATCCCGGAGCCACACGAGAGCTCCAAATCAGCGTCTCCTCACTCGGACTCGCAGTCCGCCATCTTGCTGAATCGATAAACTTCCATCCCTGTAATATGCTCATTGTATATGAAAAATCAATAGAGAATTGTGGTATTTAAAAAAGACACAGGGAGTGGAGTCACTTAACATTTGACTTTGACAATTCCAAAGGAAGAGATATTACTGAATTTATAGACATGATCAGCACACATGTAAAGTGATAAAATTAACAACCAAGTCTCACTAAAATATATATTCAATTTAACATTCTACTGAACTGTGTGCAGTACTCATGGTGAAATATGAGAAAGGTTTTGCACCAAAATGTGGGACAGAGGGTCTGCTCTGTGCTGAATAGACGTGTGAAGTTCTAGTTTATCCCCATAGTTTTGAAATATGGGCCAGGTTTGTGTGAGACCTCAGCACGACCTCCAAATTTGTTAGTGTCACTCGTGATGAATGAGGCTTAAGGGCTCTGATATATATGCACGTCTGAATTAATGTCGCTGTCGAGGCACTCATGGTTGCTTGCATGACAATGCTACAAAGAGTTGACGCACTCACTAATCAATGGTGTCTTGATGACGAGCGTACTGTGATATATGGGCCTATGTGAAGGAGTAGAGTATTTTCGAGTAGTGAAATGCCCCTCCCCAGTTCCTCAGACCAGTTCCACCCACTCATTTTCATGATACAATGTAAACTGTGTGAGAAATTTCTGGTTCATACTTGGTTGCCCTATCTTAGGAATTCATTGTTTCAAAGAAATATTGCTTTATTTTTTGTAAGTGAATCTTTGTTGAGAGAGGATGGTGGTTACTGTAAACAAAAAAACAAAGCTTGGAAGAGGCCGCTATCTTAATATTTTAGGAGACAGTTGTGCTCTTAAACCAGAAACTCAAAACCTAATTAGAACCTACAATTCAGTCTTGTTTGAGGATATAAAACCGAATTAAATATAAGGAATAAGTCACAGACATATGAAAATTAGAAATAAGCTGTTCCTTCAATTGTCGCATTGACACATGATGTACGCCTCATTGTCACTGATCTGTGTTTAAAACTCCATGGTATTTACCTCTGTTTACTTTGCTATCTAGCACGTTGGGGATTTGAAAAACTGCAAATAAATTTTTAAATGAATAAATAAGCTGCCTAGTTTAATTGGAAAACTGACTGATATTCGGATATATTCTTTGAAATACAGATATATTCTTTGAAATACAGATTGTGTCTTCCAGTTGTCGCCTTTCTGTAAATACTCTTAAGTTCTTTACGTCAGTGTTTGGAAGTTGCAATCTGAAGAGAAGCTATAAATACTTTTTTACAGCTGCAAAGTGTGAGGCCCTGTACTTGAACTGTCTGAGCCCTAAAAAATTCACATCAGTGACATCTGAAATCCCAGCTCTTTTACAGGCACCAATGCTTGTTTGTGTAAGCCTGGAGGCGCTGGTTCCGTCAGCGGCCACCAGAGGGCGTTCCTTCTCTGCTGATGAAATCCACAGAGCTGCACAATGCGTGAAAAGGAGAAAAGTTTCCTCTTCCGGGTCAGCGGTGGCAGAGACAGCACCAGCAGCGGCGGTGGCATCACTTCCGGCCTCTCCTGATGTGTCCAGCCTGCTGCAGAGGAGGAAGGAGCCCTGTCTGGTGGGCAGATACCGCCATCTTCAGACCCACACAGATCCCAGGAGGAGGAGAGAGCCTGGACAGGTTTCTGATCAGGTAGGAGAGCTGCCAACTCCCTCGGCTGCAATTTATTAATCCATGGATCAGATTTCCTCCGACCTGGCATTCATGGTGACATCAGAAGAGCTCAGCTCTTCCTCCTGCTGAGCCTGTCTAGAGGGGTGCAGAGGAGGAGAGACCTGTCCAGGGGGGCATAGGAGAAGAGACCTGTCCAGAGGGGCAGAGGAGGAGAGGCCTGTCCAGGGGTGCAGAGGAGGAGAGGCCTGTCCAGGGGTGCAGAGGAGGTGAGGCCTGTCTAGAGGGGTGCAGAGGAGGAGAGGCCTGTCCAGAGGGGCAGAGGAGGAGAGGCCTGTCCAGGGGTGCAGAGGAGGAGAGGCCTGTCCAGGGGTGCAGAGGAGGTGAGGCCTGTCCAAGGGGGCAGAGGAGGTGAGGCCTGTCCAGGGGTGCGGAGGAGGTGAGGCCTGTCCAGGGGTGCAGAGGAGGTGAGGCCTGTCCAGGGGTGCAGAGGAGGAGAGGCATGTCCAGGGGTGCAGAGGAGGAGAGGCCTGTCCAGGGGAGCAGAGGAGGGGAGGCCTGTCCAGGGGTGCAGAGGAGGTGAGGCCTGTCCAGTGGTACAGAGGAGGTGAGGACTGTCCAGGGGTGCAGAGGAGGTGAGGCCTGTCCAGGGGGGCAGAGGAGGTGAGGACTGTCCAGGGGTGTAGAGGAGGTGAGGCCTGTCCAGGGGTGCAGAGGAGGAGAGGCCTGTCCAGGGGTATAGAGGAGGTGAGGCCTGTCCAGGGGTGCGGAGGAGGTGAGGCCTGTCCAGGGGTGCAGAGGAGGTGAGGCCTGTCCAGGGGTGCAGAGGGGGAGAGGCCTGTCCAAGGGTGCAGAGGAGATGAGGCCTGTCCAGGGGTGCAGAGGAGGCGAGGCCTGTCCAGGGGTGCGGAGGAGGTGAGGCCTGTCCAGGGGTGCAGAGGAGGCGAGGCCTGTCCAGGGGTGCAGAGGAGGTGAGGCCTGTCCAGGGGTGCGGAGGAGGTGAGGCCTGTCCAGGGGTGCAGAGGAGGTGAGGCCTGTCCAGGGGTGCAGAGGAGGAGAGGTCTGTCCAGGGGTGTAGAGGAGGTGAGGCCTGTCCAGAGGTGCAGAAGAGGAGAGGCCTGTCCAGGGGGTGCAGTGCAGAGGAGAGGCCTGTCCACGGGGTACAGAGGAGGAGAGGCCTGTCAAGGGGTGCAGAGGAGGTGAGGCCTGTCCAGGGGTGCAGAGGAGGAGAGGCCTGTCCAGGGGTGCAGAGGAGGAGAGGCCTGTCAAGGGGTGCAGAGGAGGTGAGGCCTGTCCAGGGGTGCAGAGGAGGTGAGGTCTGTCCAGGGGTGCGGAGGAGGTGAGGCCTGTCCAGGGGTGCAGAGGAGGTGAGGCCTGTCCAGGGGTGCAGAGGAGGAGAGGCATGTCCAGGGGTGCAGAGGAGGAGAGGCCTGTCCAGGGGTGCAGAGGAGGTGAGCCCTGTCCAGGGGTGCAGAGGAGATGAGGCCTGTCCAGGGGAGCAGAGGAGGGGAGGCCTGTCCAGGGGTGCAGAGGAGGTGAGGCCTGTCCAGGGGTACAGAGTAGGTGAGGTCTGCCCAGGGGTGCAGAGGAGGTGAGGACTGTCCAGGGGTGCAGAGGAGGTGAGGCCTGTCCAGGGGGGCAGAGGAGGTGAGGACTGTCCAGGGGTGCAGAGGAGGTGAGGCCTGTCCAGGGGTGCAGAGGAGGAGAGGCCTGTCCAGGGGTATAGAGGAGGTGAGGCCTGTCCAGGGGTGCGGAGGAGGTGAGGCCTGTCCAGGGGTGCAGAGGAGGTGAGGCCTGTCCAGGGGTGCAGAGGAGGAGAGGCCTGTCCAAGGGTGCAGAGGAGATGAGGCCTGTCCAGGGGTGCAGAGGAGGCGAGGCCTGTCCAGGGGTGCGGAGGAGGTGAGGCCTGTCCAGGGGTGCAGAGGAGGCGAGGCCTGTCCAGGGGTGCAGAGGATGAGAGGCCTGCACTGGCCTGTCCAGGGGTGCAGAGGAGGAGAGGCCTGTCCAGGAGTGCAGAGGAGGTGAGGCCTGTCCAGGGGTGCAGAGGAGTTGAGGCCTGTCCAGGGGTGCAGAGGAGGTGAGGCCTGTCCAGGGGTGCAGCGGAGGAGAGGCCTGTCCAAAGGTATAGAGGAGGTGAGGCCTGTCCAGGGGTGCAGAGGAGGTGAGGCCTGTCCAGGGGTGCAGCGGAGGAGAGGCCTGTCCAGGGGTGCAGAGGAGGTGAGGCCTGTCCAGGGGTGCAGCGGAGGAGAGGCCTGTCCAAAGGTATAGAGGAGGTGAGGCCTGTCCAAGGGGCAGAGGAGGAGAGGCCTGTCCAGGGGTGGAGAGGAGGCAAGGCCTGTCCAGGGGAGCAGAGGAGGAGAGGTCTGTCCAAGGGTGCAGAGGAGGAGAGGCCTGTCCAAGGGGCAGAGGAGGAGAGGCCTGTCCAGGAGTGCAGAGGAGTTGAGGCCTGTCCAGGGGTGCAGAGGAGTTGAGGCCTGTCCAGGGGTGCAGAGGAAGTGAGGCCTGTCCAGGGGTGCAGAGGAGGAGAGGCCTGTCCAGAGGAGGGGCAGAGGAGGAGGGGCCTGTCCAGGGGTGCAGAGGAGGTGGGGCCTGTCCAGGGGTGCAGAGGAGTTGAGGCCTGTCCAGGGGAGCAGAGGAGGTGAGGCCTGTCCAGAGGTATAGAGGAGGTGAGGCCTGTCCAGGGGTGCAGCGGAGGAGAGGCCTGTCCAGGGGTATAGAGGAGGTGAGGCCTGTCCAGGGGTGCAGAGGAGGTGAGGCCTGTCCAGGGGTGCAGAGGAGATGAGGCCTGTTCAGAGGTGCAGAGGAGATGAGGCCTGTCCAGGGGTGCAGAGGAGGAGAGGCCTGTCCAGGAGTGCAGAGGAGGAGAGACCTGTCCAGGGGTGCAGCGGAGGAGAGGCCTGTCCAGGGGTACCGAGTAGGTGAGGTCTGCCCAGGGGTGCAGAGGAAGAGACTCCTGTCCAGAGGTGCAGAGGAGGTGAGGCCTGTCCAGGGTGCAGAGGAGGAGAGGTCTGTCTAGGGGTGCAGAGGAGGAGAGGTCTGTCTAGGGGTGCAGAGGAGGTGAGGCCTGTCCAGGGGGGCAGAGGAGGAGAGGCCTGTCCAGGGGTGCATTGGAGGTGAGGTCTGTCCAGGGGAGCAGAGGAGGAGAGGCCTGTCCAGGGGTGCAGAGGAGGTGAGGCCTGTCCAGGGGGGCAGAGGAGGAGAGGCCTGTCCAGGGGAGCAGAGGAGGAGAGGCCTGTCGAAGGGTGCAGAGGAGGTGAGGCCTGTCCAGGGGTGCAGAGGAGGAGAGGCCTGTCTAGGGGTGCAGAGGAGGCGAGGCCTGTCCAGGGGTGTACAGGAGGAGAGGCCTGTCCAGGGGTGCAGAGGAGGTGAGGCATGTCCAGGGGTGCAGAGGAGGTGCGGCCTGTCCAGGGATGCAGAGGAGGAGAGACCTGTCCAGGGGTGCAGCGGAGGAGAGGCCTGTCCAGGGGTACAGAGGAGGTGAGGTCTGCCAAGGGGTGCAATGGAGGAGAGTCCTGTCCAGAGGTGCAGAGGAGGTGAGGCCTGTCCAGGGGGGCAGAGGAGGAGAGGCATGTCCAGGGGGGCAGAGGAGGAGAGGCCTCTCCAGGGGTGCATTGGAGGTGAGGCCTGTCCATGGGTGCAGAGGAGGAGAGGCCTGTCAAGGGGTGCAGAGGAGGAGAGGTCTGTCCAGGGGTGCAGAGGTGGAGGGGCCTGTCCAGGGGTGCAGAGGAGGAGAGGTCTGTCTAGGGGTGCAGAGGAGGTGAGGCCTTTCCAGGGGGGCAGAGGAGGAGAGGCATATTCAGGGGTGCAGAGGAGGAGAGGCCTGTCCAGGGGTGCATTGGAGGTGAGGCCTGTCCAGGGGTGCAGAGGAGGAGAGGCCTGTCCAGGGGTGCAGAGGAGGTGAGGCCTGTCCAGGGGTGCAGAGGAGGAGAGGCCTGTCCAGGGGTGCAGAGGTGGAGGGGCCTGTCCAGGGGTGCAGAGGAGGAGAGGCCTGTCCAGGGGTGCAGAGGTGGAGGGGCTTGTCCAGGGTTGCAGAGGAGGCTAGGCCTGTCCAGGGGTGCAGAGGAGGAGAGGCCTGTCCACGGTGCAGAGGAGGAGAGGCCTGCCCAGGCGGGTGCAGTCTAGGTGAGGCCTGTCCAGGGGTGCAGAGGAGGAGAGGCCTGTGTAGGGGTTCAGAGGAGGTGAGGCCTGTCCAGGGGGCAGAGGAGGAGAGGCCTGTCCAGGAGTGCAGAGGAGGAGAGGCCTGTCCAGGGGTGCAGAGGAGGAGAGGCCTGTCAAAGGGTGCAGAGGAGGTGAGGCCTGTCCAGGGGTGCAGAGGAGGAAAGGCCTGTCTAGGGGTGCATTGGAGGTGAGGCCTGTCCAGGGGTGCAGAGGAGGAGAGGCCTGTCAAGGGGTGCAGAGGAGGAGAGGCCTGTCCAGGGGTGCAGTGGTGGAGGGGCCTGTCCAGGGTGGCAGAGGAGGAGAGGTCTGTCTAGGGGTGCAGAGGAGGTGAGGCCTTTCCAGGGGGGCAGAGGAGGAGAGGCATGTCCAGGGGTGCAGAGGAGGAGAGGCCTGTCCAGGGGTGCAGAGGAGGAGAGGCCTGTCAAGGGGTGCAGAGGAGGAGAGGCCTGTCCAGGGGTGCAGAGGTGGAGGGGCCTGTCCAGGGTGGCAGAGGAGGAGAGGTCTGTCTAGGGGTGCAGAGGAGGTGAGGCCTTTCCAGGGGGGCAGAGGAGGAGAGGCATGTCCAGGGGTGCAGAGGAGGAGAGGCCTGTCCAGGGGTGCAGAGGAGGAGAGGCCTGTCCAGGGGTGCATTGGAGGTGAGGCCTGTCCAGGGGTGCAGAGGTGGAGGGGCCTGTCCAGGGGTGCAGAGGAGGCGAGGCCTGTCCAGGGGTGCAGAGGAGGAGAGGCCTGTCCAGGGGTGCAGAGGAGGTGAGGCCTGTCCAGGGGTGCAGCGGAGGAGAGGCCTGTCCAGAGGTATAGAGGAGGTGAGGCCTGTCCAGGGGTGCAGAGGAGGTGAGGCCTGTCCAGGGGTGCAGCGGAGGAGAGGCCTGTCCAAAGGTATAGAGGAGGTGTGGCCTGTCCAAGGGGCAGAGGAGGAGAGGCCTGTCCAGGGGTGGAGAGGAGGCAAGGCCTGTCCAGGGGAGCAGAGGAGGAGAGGTCTGTCCAAGGGTGCAGAGGAGGAGAGGCCTGTCCAAGGGGCAGAGGAGGAGAGGCCTGTCCAGGAGTGCAGAGGAGGTGAGGCCTGTCCAGGGGTGCAGAGGAGTTGAGGCCTGTCCAGGGGTGCAGAGGAAGTGAGGCCTGTCCAGGGGTGCAGAGGAGGAGAGGCCTGTCCAGAGGAGGGGCAGAGGAGGAGAGGCCTGTCCAGCGGTGCAGAGGAGGTGGGGCCTGTCCAGGGGTGCAGAGGAGTTGAGGCCTGTCCAGGGGTGCAGAGGAGGTGAGGCCTGTCCAGAGGTATAGAGGAGGTGAGGCCTGTCCAGGGGTGCAGCGGAGGAGAGGCCTGTCCAGGGGTATAGAGGAGGTGAGGCCTGTCCATGGGTGCAGAGGAGGTGAGGCCTGTCCAGGGGTGCAGAGGAGATGAGGCCTGTTCAGAGGTGCAGAGGAGAATAGGCCTGTCCAGGGGTGCAGAGGAGGAGAGGCCTGTCCAGGAGTGCAGAGGAGGAGAGACCTGTCCAGGGGTGCAGCGGAGGAGAGGCCTGTCCAGGGGTACAGAGTAGGTGAGGTCTGCCCAGGGGTGCAGAGGAGGAGAGTCCTGTTCAGAGGTGCAGAGGAGGTGAGGCCTGTCCAGGGTGCAGAGGAGGAGAGGTCTGTCTAGGGGTGCAGAGGAGGTGAGGCCTGTCCAGGGGGGCAGAGAAGGAGAGGCCTGTCCAGGGGAGCAGAGGAGGAGAGGCCTGTCCAGGGGTGCATTGGAGGTGAGGCCTGTCCAGGGGTGCAGAGGAGGAGAGGCCTGTCGAAGGGTGCAGAGGAGGTGAGGCCTGTCCAGGGGTGCAGAGGAGGAGAGGCCTGTCTAGGGGTGCAGAGGAGGCGAGGCCTGTCCCTGGGTGTACAGGAGGAGAGGCCTGTCCAGGGGTGCAGAGGAGGTGAGGCATGTCCAGGGGTGCAGAGGAGGTGAGGCCTGTCCAGGGATGCAGAGGAGGAGAGACCTGTCCAGGGGTGCAGCGGAGGAGAGGCCTGTCCAGGGGTACAGAGGAGGTGAGGTCTGCCAAGGGGTGCAATGGAGGAGAGTCCTGTCCAGAGGTGCAGAGGAGGTGAGGCCTGTCCAGGGGGGCAGAGGAGGAGAGGCATGTCCAGGGGTGCAGAGGAGGAGAGGCCTCTCCAGGGGTGCATTGGAGGTGAGGCCTGTCCATGGGTGCAGAGGAGGAGAGGCCTGTCAAGGGGTGCAGAGGAGGAGAGGCCTGTCCAGGGGTGCAGAGGTGGAGGGGCCTGTCCAGGGGTGCAGAGGAGGAGAGGTCTGTCTAGGGGTGCAGAGGAGGTGAGGCCTTTCCAGGGGGGCAGATGAGGTGAGGCCTGTCCAGGGGTGCAGAGGAGGTGAGGCCTGTCCAGGGGCGCAGAGGAGGTGAGGCCTGTCCAGGGGTCCAGAGGAGGTGAGGCCTGTCCAGGGGTGTAGAGGAGGAGAGGCCTGTCCAGGAGTGCAGAGGAGAAGAGGCCTGTCCAGGGGTGCAGGGGAGGAGAGTCCTGTCCAGAGGAGGTGTCAGAGGAGGAGAGGCCTGTCCAGGGGTGCCGAGGAGGTGAGGCCTGTCCAGGGGTGCAGAGGAGGTGAGGCCTGTCCAGGGGTGCAGAGGAGGAGAGGCCTGTCCAGGGGTGCAGAGGAGGAGAGACCTGTCCAGGGGTGCAGCGGAGGAGAGGCCTGTCCAGGGGTACAGGGGAGGTGAGGTCTTTCCAGGGGGGCAGAGGAGGAGAGGCATATCCAGGGGTGCAGAGGAGGAGAGGCCTGTCCAGGGGTGCATTGGAGGTGAGGCCTGTCCAGGGGTGCAGAGGAGGAGAGGCCTGTCCAGGGGTGCAGAGGAGGTGAGGCCTGTCCAGGGGTGCAGAGGAGGTGAGGCCTTTCCAGGGGGGCAGAGGAGGAGAGGCATGTCCAGGGGTGCAGAGGAGGAGAGGCCTGTCCAGGGGTGCAGAGGAGGAGAGGCCTGTCAAGGGGTGCAGAGGAGGAGAGGCCTGTCCAGGGGTGCAGAGGTGGAGGGGCCTGTCCAGGGTGGCAGAGGAGGAGAGGTCTGTCTAGGGGTGCAGAGGAGGTGAGGCCTTTCCAGGGGGGCAGAGGAGGAGAGGCATGTCCAGGGGTGCAGAGGAGGAGAGGCCTGTCCAGGGGTGCAGAGGAGGAGAGGCCTGTCCAGGGGTGCATTGGAGGTGAGGCCTGTCCAGGGGTGCAGAGGTGGAGGGGCCTGTCCAGGGGTGCAGAGGAGGCGAGGCCTGTCCAGGGGTGCAGAGGAGGAGAGGCCTGTCCAGGGGTGCAGAGGAGGTGAGGCCTGTCCAGGGGTGCAGCGGAGGAGAGGCCTGTCCAGAGGTATAGAGGAGGTGAGGCCTGTCCAGGGGTGCAGAGGAGGTGAGGCCTGTCCAGGGGTGCAGCGGAGGAGAGGCCTGTCCAAAGGTATAGAGGAGGTGTGGCCTGTCCAAGGGGCAGAGGAGGAGAGGCCTGTCCAGGGGTGGAGAGGAGGCAAGGCCTGTCCAGGGGAGCAGAGGAGGAGAGGTCTGTCCAAGGGTGCAGAGGAGGAGAGGCCTGTCCAAGGGGCAGAGGAGGAGAGGCCTGTCCAGGAGTGCAGAGGAGGTGAGGCCTGTCCAGGGGTGCAGAGGAGTTGAGGCCTGTCCAGGGGTGCAGAGGAGTTGAGGCCTGTCCAGGGGTGCAGAGGAAGTGAGGCCTGTCCAGGGGTGCAGAGGAGGAGAGGCCTGTCCAGAGGAGGGGCAGAGGAGGAGAGGCCTGTCCAGCGGTGCAGAGGAGGTGGGGCCTGTCCAGGGGTGCAGAGGAGTTGAGGCCTGTCCAGGGGTGCAGAGGAGGTGAGGCCTGTCCAGAGGTATAGAGGAGGTGAGGCCTGTCCAGGGGTGCAGCGGAGGAGAGGCCTGTCCAGGGGTATAGAGGAGGTGAGGCCTGTCCATGGGTGCAGAGGAGGTGAGGCCTGTCCAGGGGTGCAGAGGAGATGAGGCCTGTTCAGAGGTGCAGAGGAGAATAGGCCTGTCCAGGGGTGCAGAGGAGGAGAGGCCTGTCCAGGAGTGCAGAGGAGGAGAGACCTGTCCATGGGTGCAGCGGAGGAGAGGCCTGTCCAGGGGTACAGAGTAGGTGAGGTCTGCCCAGGGGTGCAGAGGAGGAGAGTCCTGTTCAGAGGTGCAGAGGAGGTGAGGCCTGTCCAGGGTGCAGAGGAGGAGAGGTCTGTCTAGGGGTGCAGAGGAGGTGAGGCCTGTCCAGGGGGGCAGAGAAGGAGAGGCCTGTCCAGGGGAGCAGAGGAGGAGAGGCCTGTCCAGGGGTGCATTGGAGGTGAGGCCTGTCCAGGGGTGCAGAGGAGGAGAGGCCTGTCGAAGGGTGCAGAGGAGGTGAGGCCTGTCCAGGGGTGCAGAGGAGGAGAGGCCTGTCTAGGGGTGCAGAGGAGGCGAGGCCTGTCCCTGGGTGTACAGGAGGAGAGGCCTGTCCAGGGGTGCAGAGGAGGTGAGGCATGTCCAGGGGTGCAGAGGAGGTGAGGCCTGTCCAGGGATGCAGAGGAGGAGAGACCTGTCCAGGGGTGCAGCGGAGGAGAGGCCTGTCCAGGGGTACAGAGGAGGTGAGGTCTGCCAAGGGGTGCAATGGAGGAGAGTCCTGTCCAGAGGTGCAGAGGAGGTGAGGCCTGTCCAGGGGGGCAGAGGAGGAGAGGCATGTCCAGGGGTGCAGAGGAGGAGAGGCCTCTCCAGGGGTGCATTGGAGGTGAGGCCTGTCCATGGGTGCAGAGGAGGAGAGGCCTGTCAAGGGGTGCAGAGGAGGAGAGGCCTGTCCAGGGGTGCAGAGGTGGAGGGGCCTGTCCAGGGGTGCAGAGGAGGAGAGGTCTGTCTAGGGGTGCAGAGGAGGTGAGGCCTTTCCAGGGGGGCAGATGAGGTGAGGCCTGTCCAGGGGTGCAGAGGAGGTGAGGCCTGTCCAGGGGCGCAGAGGAGGTGAGGCCTGTCCAGGGGTCCAGAGGAGGTGAGGCCTGTCCAGGGGTGTAGAGGAGGAGAGGCCTGTCCAGGAGTGCAGAGGAGAAGAGGCCTGTCCAGGGGTGCAGGGGAGGAGAGTCCTGTCCAGAGGAGGTGTCAGAGGAGGAGAGGCCTGTCCAGGGGTGCCGAGGAGGTGAGGCCTGTCCAGGGGTGCAGAGGAGGTGAGGCCTGTCCAGGGGTGCAGAGGAGGAGAGGCCTGTCCAGGGGTGCAGAGGAGGAGAGACCTGTCCAGGGGTGCAGCGGAGGAGAGGCCTGTCCAGGGGTACAGGGGAGGTGAGGTCTTTCCAGGGGGGCAGAGGAGGAGAGGCATGTCCAGGGGTGGAGAGGAGGAGAGGCCTGTCCAGGGGTGCATTGGAGGTGAGGCCTGTCCAGGGGTGCAGAGGAGGAGAGGCCTGTCAAGGGGTGCAGAGGAGGTGAGGCCTGTCCAGGGGTGCAGAGGAGGAGAGGCCTGTCCAGAGGTGCAGAGGTGAAGGGGCCTGTCCAGGGGTGCAGAGGAGGAGAGGCCTGTCCAGGGGTGCAGAGGTGGAGGGGCCTGTCCAGGGGTGCAGAGGAGGCGAGGCCTGTCCAGGGGTGCAGAGGAGGAGAGGCCTGTCCACGGTGCAGAGGAGGAGAGGCCTGCCAAGGCGGGGTGCAGTCTAGGTGAGGCCTGTCCAGGGGTGCAGAGGAGGAGAGGCCTGTGTAGGGGTTCAGAGGAGGTGAGGCCTGTCCAGGGGGCAGAGGAGGAGAGGCCTGTCCAGGAGTGCAGAGGAGGAGAGGCCTGTCCAGGGGTGCAGAGGAGGTGAGGCCTGTCCATGGGCACAGAGGAGGTGAGGCCTGTCCAGGAGTGCAGAGGAGGTGAGGCCTGTCCAGGGGTGTAGAGGAGGAGAGGACTGTCCAGGAGTGCAGAGGAGAGGAGGCCTGTCCAGGGGTGCAGGGGAGGAGAGGCCTGTCCAGAGGAGGTGTCAGAGGAAGAGAGGCCTGTCCAGGGGTGCCGAGGAGGTGAGGCCTGTCCAGGGGTGCAGAGGAGGTGAGGCCTTTCCAGGGGTGCAGAGGAGGAGAGGCCTGTCCAGGAGTGCAGAGGAAGAGAGGCCTGTCCAGGGGTGCAGAGGAGGTGAGTCCTGTCCAGGGGCGCAGAGAAGGTGAGGCCTGTCCAGGGGTCCAGAGGAGGTGAGGCCTGTCCAGGGGTGTAGAGGAGGAGAGGCCTGTCCAGGAGTGCAGAGGAGAAGAGGCCTGTCCAGGGGTGCAGGGGAGGAGAGTCCTGTCCAGAGGAGGTGTCAGAGGAGGAGAGGCCTGTCCAGGGGTGCCGAGGAGGTGAGGCCTGTCCAGGGGTGCAGAGGAGTTGAGGCCTGTCCAGGGGTGTAGGGGAGGAGAGGCCTGTCCAGGAGTGCAGAGGAGGAGAGGCCTGTCCAGGGGTGCAGGGGAGGAGAGGCCTGTCCAGAGGAGGTGTCAGAGGAGGAGAGGCCTGTCCAGGGGTGCAGAGGAAGAGGGGCCTGTCCAGAGGGGCAGAGGAGGAGAGGCCTGTCCAGGGGTGCAGAGGAGGTGAGGCCTGTCCAGGGGTGCAGAGGAGATGAGGCCTGTTCAGAGGTGCAGAGGAGTTGAGGCCTGTCCAGGGGTGCAGAGGAGGAGAGGCCTGTCCAGGGGTGCAGAGGAGGAGAGACCTGTCCAGGGGTGCAGCGGAGGAGAGGCCTGTCCAGGGGTACAGGGGAGGTGAGGTCTGCCCAGGGGTGCAGAGGAGGAGAGTCCTGTCCAGAGGTGCAAAGGAGGTGAGGCCTTTACAGGGTGCAGAGGTGGAGAGGTCTGTCTAGGGGTGCAGAGGAGGTGAGGCCTGTCCAGGGGGGCAGAGGAGGAGAGGCATGTCCAGGGGTGCAGAGGAGGAGAGTCCTGTCCAGGGGTGCATTGGAGGTGAGGCCTGTCCAGGGGTGCAGAGGAGGAGAGGCCTGTCAAGGGGTGCAGAGGAGGTGAGGCCTGTCCAGGGGTACAGAGGAGGAGAGGCCTGTCCAGGGGTGCAGAGGTGGAGGGGCCTGTCCAGGTGTGCAGAGGAGGTGAGGCCTGTCCAGGGGTGCAGAGGAGGAGAGGCCTGTCCAGGGTGCAGAGGAGGAGAGGCCTGCCCAGGGGGGGTGCAGTCTAGGTGAGTCCTGTCCAGGGGCGCAGAGAAGGTGAGGCCTGTCCAGGGGTCCAGAGGAGGTGAGGCCTGTCCAGGGGTGTAGAGGAGGAGAGGCCTGTCCAGGAGTGCAGAGGAGAAGAGGCCTGTCCAGGGGTGCAGGGGAGGAGAGTCCTGTCCAGAGGAGGTGTCAGAGGAGGAGAGGCCTGTCCAGGGGTGCCGAGGAGGTGAGGCCTGTCCAGGGGTGCAGAGGAGTTGAGGCCTGTCCAGGGGTGTAGGGGAGGAGAGGCCTGTCCAGGAGTGCAGAGGAGGAGAGGCCTGTCCAGGGGTGCAGGGGAGGAGAGGCCTGTCCAGAGGAGGTGTCAGAGGAGGAGAGGCCTGTCCAGGGGTGCAGAGGAAGAGGGGCCTGTCCAGAGGGGCAGAGGAGGAGAGGCCTGTCCAGGGGTGCAGAGGAGGTGAGGCCTGTCCAGGGGTGCAGAGGAGATGAGGCCTGTTCAGAGGTGCAGAGGAGTTGAGGCCTGTCCAGGGGTGCAGAGGAGGAGAGGCCTGTCCAGGGGTGCAGAGGAGGAGAGACCTGTCCAGGGGTGCAGCGGAGGAGAGGCCTGTCCAGGGGTACAGGGGAGGTGAGGTCTGCCCAGGGGTGCAGAGGAGGAGAGTCCTGTCCAGAGGTGCAAAGGAGGTGAGGCCTTTACAGGGTGCAGAGGTGGAGAGGTCTGTCTAGGGGTGCAGAGGAGGTGAGGCCTGTCCAGGGGGGCAGAGGAGGAGAGGCATGTCCAGGGGTGCAGAGGAGGAGAGTCCTGTCCAGGGGTGCATTGGAGGTGAGGCCTGTCCAGGGGTGCAGAGGAGGAGAGGCCTGTCAAGGGGTGCAGAGGAGGTGAGGCCTGTCCAGGGGTACAGAGGAGGAGAGGCCTGTCCAGGGGTGCAGAGGTGGAGGGGCCTGTCCAGGTGTGCAGAGGAGGTGAGGCCTGTCCAGGGGTGCAGAGGAGGAGAGGCCTGTCCAGGGTGCAGAGGAGGAGAGGCCTGCCCAGGGGGGGTGCAGTCTAGGTGAGGCCTGTCCAGGGGTGCAGAGAAGGAGAGGCCTGTGTAGGGGTTCAGAGGAGGTGAGGCCTGTCCAGGGGGCAGAGGAGGTGAGGCATGTCCAGGGGTACAGAGGAGATGAGGCCTGTTCAGAGGTGCACAGGAGGTGAGGCCTTTCCAGGGGTGCAGAGGAGAAGAGGGCTGTCCAGGGGTGCAGAGGAGGTGAGGCATGTCCAGGGGTGCAGAGGAGGCGAGGCCTGTCCAGGGTTGCAGAGGAGATGAGGCCTGTCCAGGGGTGCAGAGGAGGAGAGACCTGTCCAGGGGTGCAGCGGAGGAGAGGCCTGTCCAGGGGTACAGAGGAGGTGAGGTCTGCCCAGGGGTGCAGAGGAGGAGAGTCCTGTCCAGAGGTGCAGAGGAGGTGAGTCCTGTCCAGGGTGCAGAGGAGGAGAGGTCTGTCTAGGGGTGCAGAGGAGGTGAGGCCTGTCCCGGGGGGCAGAGGAGGAGAGGCATGTCCAGGGGTGCAGAGGTGGAGGGGCCTGTCCAGGGGTGCAGAGGAGGCGAGGCCTGTCCAGGGGTGCAGAGGAGGGGAGGCCTGTCCAGGGATGCAGAGGAGTTGAGGCCTGTCCAGGGGTGCAGAGGAGGTGAGGCCTGTCCAGGGGGCAGAGGAGGTGAAGCATGTCCAGGGGTGCAGAGGAGGTGAGTGTGAGAAGTTGGCCTGGCATATGCTGTCCACTAGTTATAGTGGGAACCATGCACCAGTCCAAACAACCCTTATTGATGATAGATCAAAGAAAACCTTTATTGAAAGCTATCCTAGTGGTAGCTGTGGAAAGCAGCCTCCAGGCTAAGTCTTGAAGGAATATAAAGCAGCTTGTTTTACCAGTCTATAATCTCTTGAATGACCAAATCAGAACGACACCAGGTATATATATAAAATACATGTATTTATTCTAAAACACACCCCTTAGTCTCTTTATGAGGCTAGAAGTCGCAGTACACAAGATACAAGTCAAATATTCACAGTAAATAGCACAGTTTTCGATAGGCCCCGGGGGGGGGGGGGACCAAACCACATACTAAAATAGTGGTATAGGAACCACGGTTTGACTGTACACAAGGCCTAGAGCCTGTAGAATCGCTGGGCCCCTTCAGAACCACCCAAGGTAGGGACACAGGGGACCCACGGGGGATGTGTGCAGTGTGAGATCACAGCCTCAAGCGCTGTTAGCTTCTATGGAGAAAGTCGCAGTTGGAACTTTAAAGTTTAAGGACACTTAGGAGTTGACTAGGAACAAACCCTTTTGGACTTAGATGGTTCTAGGGCTGACACCCACGGGAGCAGTGGAGTACTCGAGTTACCTAACTCAGGAAAGCCAGGAGCATAGGTGCCAAATGGTGTTGGGTCGCGTCGTTGTTTTCAATGGCGAGTTGCTGCAAAGTGCTGCTGCCGGGAAGAGGAGAAGTGTCGGAGAGATCCAAGCCTGAATCGAAGATGATAAGAACCTGAAAGCAGAGGGGACAGAGTCTGTGTCACTTGCCAGTGACCAGGGGCACGATAGTCGAATGTCCACCGAAGTCGGATGCTTTAGGTGAGATGAGGGGAAGTTTGACTCTTCAGCCATGAGGACCAGGAGGTGTTGACGACAAACAGGGGCTGGATTCGAGCTGTCCCACAAGGTATTGGTGCCCGGATTTGACACAACAAGCCTTGGCAACAGCAACCCATGCAGGAAGAGAACAATGGCTTCGGAGTGGACCAGCAAGGTCCAAGGGAGTCACACAAGCCATGGAGAGTGAGGGCACATCTGGAGCAATCAGGGAAGCCCAAAGAAAGTTACAGCTGCCTTCTCAGGGACCCACAAGTCAACGGACAGGGGATCGCGAAGGTACCTCGAGAGGAACCAAAAAATAGTCTTAGTTTACCGTCGTATCGCAACCATAAGTTGGTGGTTGTGAAGCGCCGGTTTAGTTAGAATGTTAAACACTCTGAGAGCTACATCTTGTTAATGTTAGAACAAGAGGTGACACGTAAAATTACACATTCTTCCTAATGAACATATGTATGCGGCTCAAAAACACCAACTGCTATAGTATGCCCCCTTAAAAAAACGAAATATTTAAAAGTTGTCATGAAGACATAAAACGATGCAAATGTTATCGCAAACTCAACATTAGAAGAATCTAGAATTCCTGAGTTGTGCTACCACCTCAGCATTAGCATTATTTTTTACCTTGTTCCACTCTTAAGAGAATCCTCCGCGATGCCACCATGTATCTTCGATGCCGAAGAATGCTTGTGGGAAGAAGTTTCCCAAACTAGTTCAAATACCGGACGTGTAAACAGCGTGTTCACGTTGTTTGTGAATTCACTCCCTACTCTCATGGTGTAAACAGAGAGGAAGGACTTAGCGTTCTATTCTGTTAGACGGACCGGGAGGGTCGGCCGAGATTACGGGGAGAGGTCTCCAGGGAGAGCCGTCTCCAACGACTGTACAGAAAGGTAACTTCCCCCCCACAGACGGACACCACACAAGGTTGAAGGTTAACGAGACTTTATATGCAATTCTTAGGTTACGATAGTATGATACAAGGAGGTCTGGACTCAGGGGTCCCCTCGGTTCTGATCTTGGGCTGAGGAAAAGGGTAGCGGGACAGTCTTAGTTACCAGTAAGTTAAAAAATAGCTCTCAATCCTCGAGCTCGGCGTGGTAGATGATCGGGCCGTGGAGGAGCCAAGCAGGTCCCGAGATGGATGAAGAAAGGACGACGGTCCGCGGCGGAGCCTGCAGGTCCCGGTGACGACGAAGATGAAGGTTACGACGGCTGTGGCAGCGCCAACAGGCAGGACGATGGTGCACAAGACAGAGCTACGGCAGCGCCAGTAGTCCGTCCAGGATGAGTTCCTCTTTACGTCTCTCGACTCCAAGATACAACTGCCTTCCTGCTCTGGAGCTGCCCCAGTTATAGGGCTGGTGTGCTTTGATGTCCGGACCCTCGCACTTGGAGGTCGGGAGGTCCGGGATGAGGGAGTCCAGACACCCAGCAGGGGGGTGGAGCCAGCGCCCGGGGAGGCGATGGGCGAGCGGCACTGGGCGGGGGAGAGCCATCGGCACCTCTTTCTCCCATTGACTTGCCAAGTAGCCCGCTCACCTCCTGGGTGGAGGGTGGTGCCGGAATGTCTGAGGCCGGCTAGGCCCAGGGTTGAGGTCGATCGGGGGCCAGGCGGCCTCGTGGTGAAGTGTCCAAGATGGCGGCCCGGGCTGGGCGCGTGGGCCGGCAGAGGATCGGACCCACGAGGTTAACATGTTCGAGGGCAGGGGTCCCTGAGGGGACGGAGGACGTGCAATGGGGGTGTGTAGTCTCTTGCGTGGCTGGGCTCGGGCCCGGTTGAGCCGGGGGAGAGCGGCCCTTCATGTGGCCTGTCCAACATGCGTCCCCCCCAGCTGAAGGCGGGGAGAGTTACCCATCCTCTTGGGGACTCTCCTCGTCGAGGCGGAAAAACCGGGACAGGCCATCTGCGTTGGCGTGGTCTGACCCAGGCCGGTGTTCGACGGTGAAGTCCATACCTTGCAAAGAGATGGACCAGCGTAGCAATTTTGGGTTTTCCCCCCGCATATGCATCAACCACTGCAGGGGTCGGTGGTCAGTTTGTACCCGAAAGTGGGTACCAAAAAGGTAGGGCCGGAGTTTCTTGAGGGCCCATACCACAGCGAAGGCTTCCCTCTCGATGGTGCTCCAGCGTTGCTCTCGTGGTAGGAGCCTCCGACTGATGAAGGCCACCGGTTGATCAAGGCCTTCGCTGTTCACTTGAGACAGCACTGCCCCAATGCCCTGGTCAGAGGCGTCCGTCTGGACGACGAACTCCCGGCTGTAGTCTGGGGCCTGGAGCACAGGAGCGGAACACATGGCGGCCTTCAGCTGTTCAAAGGCCGCTTGACACTCTGGGGTCCAGTTCACCTTCTTGGGCGAATTCTTCGATGTGAGCTCGGTGAGAGGCCCCACTATTGTACCATAGTCTTTCACGAACCTTCGGTATTAGCCCGTGAGGCCCAGGAAGGCTCGCACCTCGGTTTGTGTGATAGGGGGCTGCCAGTTCTGGATGGCGGCAATTTTCAGCTGTAGAGGGGCCACTAGGCCGCTTCCCACCTGGTGTCCGAGGTAGGTCACAGACCCTTGTCCGATTTGGCATTTGCTGGCCTTGATCGTAAGGCCAGCTCGCTGAAGGGCTTGCAGTACTGCTCGGAGGTGGTGGAGGTGCTCGGTCCAATGGTGGCTGTACACAGCGATGTCGTCCAGGTAAGCGGCGCTGAACTCTTCGAGCCCCGCCAGGACCTGGTTGACGAGCCGTTGGAAAGTTGCTGGTGCATTTTTCATGCCGAAGGGCATGACCGTAAAATGATAGTGGCCATCGGGGGTGGAAAAGGCAGAACGTTCTTGTGCTCGGGGTGTGAGGCCGATCTGCCAATAACCTGCTGTCAGGTCGAAGATGCTGAGGTAGCGGGCAGCTCCCATTCGGTCGACCAGTTCATCTGCCCGGGGGATGGGATGTGCGTCCGTCCTGGTGACTTCATTCAGGCCCCGGTAGTCGACGCAGAACCGGAGTTCTGGTGTGGTTCCGGGGGCGGCTGCTTTGGGGACCAGTACGACCGGGCTGGCCCATGGACTGTCCGAGGGCTCGATGACCCCGAGCGTGAGCATCTTAGCTACTTCCGCCTGGATGCAGGCCCGTACCCGATCAGGTACGCGGTAGGCCCGGTGGCGGATAGGAGGGCTGTCTCCGGTGTCCACATCGTGCACACACCAGGAAGTGACACCTGGGGTGAGGGAGAACAGACTGGCGAACTGTGACAGGAGGGCTTGGCACTCTTGGCGTTGTTCTCTGGTGAGGGTCTCCGAGAGTCTGACCCCATCCATGGAGCCGTCTTGCTCTTGGGCCCGCAAGAGGTCAGGGAGAGGCTCGGAGTCGTCTTCAACCCCATTGTCTGTGGCCATCAGTAGACTGAGTTCTGTTCGTGCAAAGTGGGGCTTCAGCCGGTTGGTGTGGAGGACTCGGAGCGGATTCCGGGAGGACTCCATATCGATCAGATAGGTGGCAGGACCCTTGCGCTCGATTACTTTGAAGGGTCCCGTCCATTTGTCTTGGAGAGCGCATGGCTCTGTGGGGGACATTACCCATACCTGTTGCCCCGGCTCGAATTCAATTGATGAGGCGTTTTGGTCATACCATTTCTTCATGTCCTCTTGACTGGCCTCTAGGTTGGCTTTTGCTAGGTCTCTGAACCGCCGGGACTGGTTGCGGAGGGTGAGGAGGTACCTGAAGACATCTGGGGGACTCTTGGCCGGAGGCATCTCCCAGCCTTCTTTGATCAGGCTGAGCGGCCCCCGCACTGGGTGCCCATATAGTAGTTCGAAAGGGCTGAAGCCTAGGGATTTCTGTGGGACTTCCCGGTAGGCGAAGAGGAGGCACGGCAGCAGCACGTCCCACTGGCGACGGAGGGGTTCTTCCAATCCCCCGATCATCCCTTTTAGCGTGCGATTGAACCGCTCAACAAGTCCGTTTCCTTGGGGGTGATAGGGGGTCGTGAAGCGGTAGGTGACCCCACACTGTTGCCAGAGGGACTTCATGTATTTCGAGATAAAGTTCGTGCCTCTGTCGCTGACGACTTCTCGGGGGAACCCCACACGGGAGAAGATCCCCATCAGGGCCCGGCCGACCACTGGGGCTGTCACGGTCCGGAGAGGGATAGCCTCAGGGTAGCGGGTGGCGTGGTCCACTAGTACCAGGATGAAGCGATGACCTTGTCTTGTACGCGGGTCCAGGGGTCCCACAATGTCTATTCCGACCCTCTCAAATGGGGTCGTGACTACTGGAAAGGGTTGCAGGGGGGCCTTTAGTTTGCGGCCGCTCTTCCCACTAGCTTGGCACGTGGGGCAAGATCGGCAATGCTGGTGCACATCGTTTCTCATTTTGGGCCAGAAGAAGTGGGTCACCAGGCGGCTGTAGGTTTTATCTTGTCCCAGGTGCCCTGCCAGGGGGACATCGTGGGCCAGATTCAGCAGGAAGTCTCTGAAGCGGAGGGGTACTACTAGTACTCGGTTGGCCCCCAGCTCGGCGATTCGTTGCTCGCTGTACAACAGGTCATTGTCCCAGTAGACCCAATGCGTTCCGGAGGTATCCCCGGCGCTTTGGGCGAGCGCTTGTTGTCGGAGTCCCTCGAGGGAGGGACAGGTCTTCTGTTCCTGACGAAATTGTTCTTGTGTGGGTCCCCCTTCTTGAGCCCACTGGTCAAGGTTAGCGAGGTCGGAGGGTTGAGCAAGTTCGAGGGGGATGTCATGGTCGGTGGTCTCGGCTGGGGCGACCGGAGGCGGTGGCGCCGGCCATTCTGGTTCTTCTGGGTGATGGTTGGCACGGGCGGCCATGGACCGGGTGGTGACGCATGCCCAGTCCGGGACGCCCAACATCCCCAAGTGTTCTTTTCGCTCCACGGCTGCCCACGGGGAGCTTTCCAGGTCATTTCCGAGGAGGCAGTCCACGGGGGCGTCGTCTCGGACCGTCACTTTCAACATGCCGGAGACCCCTCCCCACTCAAAGGGGACGCAGGCCATCCGACACAGACTCTCTGAGTTGTCGGCTGATCGCACAGGGCAGAGAATGTTCGGTAGATATTGTTCTGGGGTCACCAGATGACAGCGGACGGCTGTCACACTGGCCCCGGTGTCCCGAAGGGCTTCGGCCCGTTGTCCATTGATGCTCACCCACTGGCTGTACTTCTGGGTGTTAGCGGGTAGGGGGACCCGCGGGACCATGTCTCTTCCCCCTAAGCACGCGAGAGTCATGGCGGCTGGCTCCCACTCTTGATACTCTTGCTCGTCTGTTTCTTGCTCCTCGGGGATCTGTTCTTCCCCTAGTGCCGCGGCGGCCACATGGCGGGGTTTCGGACTCTGATACTGCGGGCAGTTTGGGTCGTTCGCATAGTGGCCGACTCGTTGGCATCGGTGACATGTGACATTGGCTCTATACCCCGGTCGCGCCGGGGTGCTGCCCCGGTTGGCCGGGGGGGTGGTGCTGGTAGCGGGGGATGGCCGGAGTGTTGTCTCTTCCTCGTCCTTGGCCCCCTCCTCCTCCTCTGGGTCGGTGGTGACCATTGTTGTTCCTGTTCTGCTCGTAGGATCCATTCCGGCCCACTCTGGTGATCTCCCACCGGTCAGCTTCGGCTGCGAGCTGCCGGGGATCGGTTAACTTGCTGTCGAGGAGGTGTTGGCGTAGTTCAATGAAGCAATTGTTGGACAGGTGCTCCCATACCATCAGATTGAACAGCTGCTCGTACGCCAGTTTCTTTTCCTCGAGCTCCCTTTGCCTCTGTTTCTCCTCTCTTTCTTCTCGGAGACGCAGGTGCTCTAAGTTTATTTTTTGTTCGGCCAACTTGAGTTCTACGTCCATCTTGAGTCGGGCCATTTCTAGTTCGTGTAGTCGGGTTTTTTCTCTTTCTTGGATTTCGTCTTGCGAGAGACTGGTTCTTGGCCCTTCCGGGGCCGTGTTGGTATTTTTCGCGATGCTTTGCTCGGGGGCTTCGACATCCCCGGTCTCTGCCCAAGATTCTAGGGCATGCTTAAAATCGTCCTTGGTGCTTAGTCCGGTGGTAGCGATACCTAGTTCGATGCAGAACTGCTTCAGTTCACGATGGCTGTACTCCTCTAGTTTTTCCATTTGGAACTTCTCAGTTGATCCGCTTTCTTTAGTTGTCATTGTGGTTCGTTGTGGGGTGAGCTACTCTCTGTACGTTATGCGGTGATTCGGATCGCGCCGCTGGCCACCAATGTTAGACGGACCGGGAGGGTCGGCCGAGATTACGGGGAGAGGTCTCCAGGGAGAGCCGTCTCCAACGACTGTACAGAAAGGTAACTTCCCCCCCACAGACGGACACCACACAAGGTTGAAGGTTAACGAGACTTTATATGCAATTCTTAGGTTACGATAGTATGATACAAGGAGGTCTGGACTCAGGGGTCCCCTCGGTTCTGATCTTGGGCTGAGGAAAAGGGTAGCGGGACAGTCTTAGTTACCAGTAAGTTAAAAAATAGCTCTCAATCCTCGAGCTCGGCGTGGTAGATGATCGGGCCGTGGAGGAGCCAAGCAGGTCCCGAGATGGATGAAGAAAGGACGACGGTCCGCGGCGGAGCCTGCAGGTCCCGGTGACGACGAAGATGAAGGTTACGACGGCTGTGGCAGCGCCAACAGGCAGGACGATGGTGCACAAGACAGAGCTACGGCAGCGCCAGTAGTCCGTCCAGGATGAGTTCCTCTTTACGTCTCTCGACTCCAAGATACAACTGCCTTCCTGCTCTGGAGCTGCCCCAGTTATAGGGCTGGTGTGCTTTGATGTCCGGACCCTCGCACTTGGAGGTCGGGAGGTCCGGGATGAGGGAGTCCAGACACCCAGCAGGGGGGTGGAGCCAGCGCCCGGGGAGGCGATGGGCGAGCGGCACTGGGCGGGGGAGAGCCATCGGCACCTCTTTCTCCCATTGACTTGCCAAGTAGCCCGCTCACCTCCTGGGTGGAGGGTGGTGCCGGAATGTCTGAGGCCGGCTAGGCCCAGGGTTGAGGTCGATCGGGGGCCAGGCGGCCTCGTGGTGAAGTGTCCAAGATGGCGGCCCGGGCTGGGCGCGTGGGCCGGCAGAGGATCGGACCCACGAGGTTAACATGTTCGAGGGCAGGGGTCCCTGAGGGGACGGAGGACGTGCAATGGGGGTGTGTAGTCTCTTGCGTGGCTGGGCTCGGGCCCGGTTGAGCCGGGGGAGAGCGGCCCTTCATGTGGCCTGTCCAACATATTCTAACTTGGCGGCCATTCTAACTACACCGGATCTTCACATCCACCAACTTATGGTTGCGATACGACGGTAAACTAAGACTATGACGCTCACAATATGCTTCTTTGCACTTAGCATAAGAAGGCAGATTTTGGTAACTATGGCCCAAAAATGCAGGTATTCATTACAAACAGGATACTGCATGGGTTTTCGTTGGTATGGCTTTTGGGTTAGGATACTTCATTTCAATTGAGTTGTCAATCTGCATGTTCATTAACAAACTATAATATATAAACAACACGTCAGTTGCTCTGAAGCCTTTTTAATAAAGAATAGCAAGGACTTTGTTGCTAGTAATGATTAGTGACTTAAGTAGGAAATACGGTTCCAAATAAGCATTATTTAGTGATTTCACATTTTTCCACCACTAAGAAGATTGTTACTGGAAGAAATAGAAACCAGTGAAATCCGTTAGGAATCATAGACGCTACCACACCTGAAACCCATTGCGGTTTGGAACTATCACCGCATAATAAGTAGGTCCATTTTAAAGGCACTAGTCTTAATGCTAATCTCAAACATTGAATTTCAAATTATGGATTGATATATACAAATCTTTCTGCTTGTTTTACAGAATCAGTTCTCATACATGCGATTGGTATTTATATAACCTCATATAAGTCTTGCTTTTAGTGTCTAAGTTTCACTTACTCACATCACTATTTTATTTTACCTATTCAGTCCACACTTCAGATTTCTTTTAATATGACCCTTGGCCCTCTTAATGATTCACACTTCTCACGATCACTCTAACAGCGGAAAGTTCTCGCTTAGTTTAGTGTGGAGAGTTTTAGCTGGCTCTTACTATCCTAAGCGCACTTACTTGGTCTCTCCATCGCTATTAGGTTCAGAGACCTACTGTTTCACAGAGGTATATTCTGTGTTATTGTGTTGTTGGATTTTTGTATTGATTTCTTATCCCACCACAAACATGAGTTACCCTTGATTGGTGACTTTCCCAATACTGATATAGTATGGTTTGTTTGTTATCAATGGGACTGTTTTTCCCAATATATATACTGGTCTTTTTGTGTCTTTTTTCGAAATCACACAGCCTTGAGAAAGTCGCGGGACGACCTCCCGTTTGCGACGAAACACGTGTTGGCTGTAGATAATTTCTGGGAAGACTTGCACATAATAAAGTGACCAACAAAGAAGAGGGAAGACTAGTCTTTTGCGCATTATTTAGTTTTGAATTTGTGGAAACGTGTTGATACGTGTGCTAAGGAGTGTCATTTGTTCTAGAAGCCAGAGGCCTATCCCGAGGAGTGGGGTGGCTCTCCTCACCTTTTAGCACCATAAAATACTGGGTTCCTTAAAATATTGATGTGTAATTATTCTATGTGGCGCTTTGTTACCTAAATCAAATACCACTGCCTGGCTTTATCTACTCTTAAGTGCATTATAACCTTGCGGTAAATGCTAACTTTGGACTGGCTGCATGGAAACATGTCGTGTTTGGTGTCAAACACCTTGGAATAATACCCCCACACCAGCAACTGGTGTGGGAGTTTGATCCCACCCTTCTAGAGGGAGAGACATGACAGCACAGGTATACCCTGTGCCAGATTAAAAGAGCCCTGGCATCACAAAATGGATGCTGCAGCCACAGACACAAGTCTGACCTCCTGCTGCTGACCAAAACTCCGGCAGGGGAGGCCTTGACAATAGTTTTCCTGTCACAGGGAGGTGTAACCACCTCCCAGACAGGCGTTTGTGTATTGGGGCTGGGTGGGAGCACTACAAGAGTGCTTTGAAGTTTCACTGGGGGCACATTTGATGTCCCTGTGCATAGTCCAGTTCAAACCAGCCCCAGGGGCTACCAGCCCCTGCTCTGGTGCAAAACTGAACAAAGGAAATGGGTGTAGCTCCTCCTCTTTCCAAACCCTCCCATAGGTGGGTCCCTAGAGCTAGTCCAACCCATTCCTTGGGTATAATGAAGGAACCTCTGTAACCAGAACTTTAGATATCCCTGGACGAAACTCTGAAACTGAATCCGGACCAGACCAGACCTTCGACGATCTGTTCAACGCCAGATGACTGAAGAATCTCCCTTGGAGTAAAGGAGTTACTCCCCTGCTTGGCAGGCACCAAAGACGCATCTGACCGGTCTGCATCTCCGAAGCTCCCGCCAGACGCCAAAGACTTTGCAACACCAGAGGTGGATTTCCAGACTTCCCCGAGGCTGATCTGAGTCCCCAGCAAAGCCAAGACCTGTAGCCATCATGGGTAATGTGGAACCGGAACCCCTGGACACCATGCACATTTGCAAGTACAACAGCTTCTCAACGTTCTTTGAAGCTGTGCTTTGGATTACTTGTATCCTGACCCCGAGCAGAGAATCCACTGAAGATTGCTGGCCTACCAACTCTGAGTGAACTGAGGGCTGCCATTTTGTGATTCAGCTCGAGGTACCTTCACGATCCCTTGTCCGTTGACTTGTGGGTACCTGAGAAGGCAATTCTGATTTTCCTTGGGCTTCCCTGGTTGCTTCAGACGTGCCCTAAAGTTCCATTGCTTGGTGAGTCGCCTGGACCTTGCTGGTTCACTCCGAAGCCATTGCTTTCTTTCTGCGCGGTTGCTGTTGCCAAGGCTTGTTGTGTCCAATCTGGGCACCGACGCTGCAGCATTCGACATCCTTTGTGGGTGAGCTTGAATCCTGCTTCAGGTTGTCATCGACGCCTCCTGGTACTCGTGGCTGAAGAGTCAAGCTTCCCCTCATCTCACCTGAAGTATCAATATCAGTGGGCATTCGACTATCGTGCCCCTGGTCACTGATTAGTGACCGAAACTCTGTCCCCTCTGCTTTGAGGTTCTTCTCATCTTCGATCCAGACTTGGATCTCTTCGGACACTTCTCCTCTTCATGTCAGCAGCACTTTGCAGCAACTTGCCATTGAAAACAACGACACAACCCGACACCATTTGGCACCTATGCTCCCGGCTTTCCTGGGTTAGGTAACTCGAGTACTCCAGTGCTCCCATGGGTGTTGGCCCTAGAACCATCTAAGTCCAAATGGCTTTGTTCCTAGTCCTCTCCTAAGTGTCCTGAAACTTTAAATTTCCAACCGCGACTTTCCCCATAGAAGCTAACGGCGCTTGCGGCTGTGTTCCCACACTGCACGCGTCCCCCGTGGGTCCCCTGTGTCACTACCTTCGGTGGTTCCGTAGGGGCCCAGTGATTCTACAGGCTCTAGGCCTTGTGTCTAGTCAAGTTGTGGTTCTTATATCACTATTTTAGAATATGGGTTGGTCCCCCCCCCCCCGAGGCCTATTGTGCTATTCACTGTGAGAATTTGACTTGTAACTTGTGTACTTCAACTTCTAGCCTCATAAAGAAACTAGGGGGTGTGTTTTAGAATAAATACATATATTTTATATATATACCTGGTGTGGTTCTCCTTTCATTTGGTCATTCATGAGATTATAGACTGGTAAAAAAAGCTGCATTACATTCCTTCAAGACCTAGCCTGAAAGCTGCTCTCCATAGCTATCATCAATAAGGGTTGTTTGGACTGGTACACGGTGCCCATTATAACTAATAGACAGCATATACCAGGCCAACTTCTCACATTGTCCATGTGGGGGCAGAGGAGATGAGGCATGTCCTGCAAGGGTTGGGGGTGCAGAGGAGATGAGGTGTGTCCTGAGGGGGTGCAGAGGAGGTAAGGCCTGTCCAGGGGTGCAGAGGAGGTGATGCTTTTCTGGTGGGGGGTTGCAGAAGAGGCCTGTTCTGTGGTGTGGTGTGGTGCCGTGCAGAGGAGGTGAGGCCTGTCAGGGAAGGGGGGTGCTGCATGCAAGGCCTGTCCAAGGTAGTGCAGAGGAGGTGAGGCCTGTCCAGAGCTGGGGGGGTGCAAAATAGGTGAGGCCGGTCCAAGGGGGTGCATAGGAAGTGAGGCCTGTCTAGTGGGGTGCAGAGGAGGTTAGGAATGTCCAAGGGGTGCAAAGGAGGTGAGGTTTGTCCAGGGGTGCAGAGGAGGTGGGGCCTGTCCAGGGAGCTGCATTGTAGGTGAGGCCTGTCCAGGGGGCTGGAGTGGAGGGGAGGCCTGTGCAGGGGGGTGCAGTGGAGGGTAGGCCTGTCCAGGGGTGCAGAGGAGGCGAGTCCTGTCCGTGGGTGCAGAGGAGGCGAGGCTTGTCCAAGGGTGCAGAGGAGGTAAGGCCTGTTCTGTCCAGGGGGGTGCAGCTGAGGTGAGACCTGTCCTGGTAGTACAGAGAAGGTGAGACCTGTGGCGAGGGGGTGAGGGGCAAAGGAGGTGAGACCTGTGGAGAGGGGGAAAGGGCAGAGCAGGTGAGACCTGTCCTGTTGGGGGGAGGTTAGAAGAGGTGAAGCCTGTCCAGGGGGAGGCAAAAAGAAGGTGAAGCCTGTCCAGCAGGTGCAGAGGAGGGGGGGACTGTCCATGGGATGTAGAGGGGCTGAGGCCTGTTTGAAGGTTGGTGCAGAGGAGGCGAGACCTGTTGGGAGGATGCAGAGGAGGTGAATGAGGCCTGTCCAGGGGGGGTGTAGAGGAGGTGAGGCCTGTCCAGGGGTGCAGAGGGGGAGAGGCCTGTTCAGGAAGGTGTAGAGGAGGTGAGACCTGTCCTGTATTTGGGTGGTTCAAAGGAGGTGGGACCTCTCCAGGAGGGATGCAGTGGAGATGAGGCCTGTTCGTCCAGGCGGGGTGGTCGAGAGCTGAGTTTAAGTTTGTTAATTGTTGTCCCAAGAGATTTGTAGAATGAGTGTAAGTTGCTTGTAAACTGGCCAATTGAAGAGCCACAGAGTGAAGCGCCTCAAAATATTTTATTATATTACAAGAGATTAATGCAGAGTTACAGACAATATTGCAAAGGCAAAGACCGGGTAAAAGAGGGCGCATCTTTTAGCGTTGCATCCTGAGGTTAGTTCCCATATCCAGCAAAATGTGAGGGGCTGCAGACTAACATTCCGGATGAGATTTTGTTTTACGCAAAGTTCGGTAGTGAGAATTTTGTTACTAAGCAGAAAAATATCAAAGAAAAAATAATGAGCGCTCAGACAAAAATGTTCCAAATGGGTGACGAAAGTGGTTCTCACGGATTGTATTCTCGTTTTGATTCTGGGTTTGTTGCTGGTGTGAATTTGGATAGTCACGGCGTTGGTGTGCAGAGTAATGATGTTCAGTATGTGCAAGGAGGAAATGTTGTTCCTCTGGGTCAGGGCCGGACTGGGAACCCAAACCAGGCCTGACAATTTTGACGGACCAGCCCCCTGCCTCTTTTGTTGCTGGGGGTGATATAGCAGCACCACAGCAAAACCAGCCCCGAGTAGGAAATACGTTTCCCAGCACTGAAGAACCAGCCCCCACTCTTCCAGCCGCCCGGGGAAACACCCGAAGCCCGTTACGGCCAGTCCGGCCCTGCTCAGGGTGTAGGTTTTACTGACTGGCAATTTATATACCTCAAACACTAATAGTGTGCAGAATAAGACACGCTCCTTGCGATGTTTGCAGGAACCTGGGAAACTGGAACATGAATCAGATGGCCAGAATGGGATGTGACAGTCAATAGTCCCAGACCAACTGGCCTCTGTGCCGAGCATGCAAAATCAGAGGTAGATAAACTGGAACATGCCTTCAGTCCCGATAGTCCCACAGCCCAGTGCAGAATAGAATGGCAAGTTCTTAACAAATTCAGGATTTCAACAAAATCCTTCAGTGATTAATAAGGATTTTCCACAACTTCCTCTTGCACTAGGAGTTTCTACTGGACTGAATCAGACTCAATGACGGTGCCTGAGACGGGAGAAGGGTTGCATGCTTGGTGCAGTCCTAGAGGTCACCCAGAGTGGCCCTTTTGTGGAAGAAGTAAATGGGAATCCAGCATCTCTTTTAATCAATAAATGTGCCTCCCGTTCCACAGTCAGACTGACGGGAGCGCCCAACCCACCCCTCTTGGGAAAGGAATCCAAGTTGTAGGCATTTCTAATAAACAACTAATAAGCTGTCAGCAAATGTTCCCGTACAAATTGGGTCAATGATGAATGGCCAGAAAAGTATACTGTGATTAAGATCCAGTTATTATGTTAGGGAATTACCTTGTAAAATGACTTGTGGCTTTTTGGGGAAGAGTCACTATTAATTATTCATTATTCATTTTGTAGGTGTGGTTTATTAAATTACATTTTGTTGTGCCATGTTTTCATGAACATTCATTGATTGCTGTAATTTTTACCTCATCGTGAACCATGTCAATAATGTGTTCTCTCTGTCTAAAAACTTAAACTTAAGAACTTTTCCTTGATTCCTAACGGAGCAGATTCTATATCAGTTTACTATTTGATATTATATGATCAGCACACATTTGTTGTGTGTGGTCTGTCTATCGACTTTACAGATAGAGTTATTTCTGATTCTGGCTTTTCATACAATTTAGAGGTTCCCTTTATGTGATTCTCCTGCAAATAATATGAAACAGTCCTTTTAAGGGTATCTCCTGGTCTCTGATTAAACATAGAGCAGAATTTAATGATTTTGTCTCCTTCCGTAGGCCTGATTGGGTATTTATTACTGAAACCTGGGCTAGAGATTGCTCAGAGCCTGACCTGGTGAAGGCCATCCCCTCAGGGTATGCTCTGACCAGACTTGATAGGGGGGGGTTGGGAGTACTTTATAAAGACACTTTCTCGTGCTTCACTGAGTGTTGGAAGGGCGAATCCGAGAGGGGCAGGAATTACTCTTCTGACCACTCCGTGACCCACCTCTCCCACAAATGCTGCCGAGCCTGATCGTGCGGTCCTCGCCGGGGAGGACTGCGGGTCTAAGATCGAAAACACTGAACTCACACCACACTTAGGAACGGACACCACACCGTAGATCTCAGTAAGAGGTTCTTTATCAACAGTAAGATTGCAGGAATACGAACAGATATTTACAACGATCGAGGGATCATAAAGTCCCGGTCAAGGAATAGGGAAGCGGGACAGTCTCAGTATCGGGCCAATACGAAGCGTACCCTGCGCACAGCTCTCAATACTCGAGCCGGGGGGTACGGAAGATGGTGATCGTACTAGCTGCTGTACTCACTCTTCTTGCCGGGTCTTGTTGGTAGCGGCGATGGTCCAGCCGGACCAGAGTACTCCTCGAGCCGCGACGATGTCAGGAGGGCTCGATCCGGAGTGTCAGAGTGTCTGTTGCTTCTTGAGGAGCCGCGACAACGTCAGCAGGGCTCAGGGTCTTCACGAATGTCTTTAGTTCAAGACTGAGCCGCGACCAAGTCAGCAGGGCTCCGAAGTTCCAGTTCCTTCTCCACGAGGATGAGCCTCGACAACGTCAGCAGGGCTCGATGAGTGGCAGAGTTCTATCTTCGAGATGGCTGAGCCGCGACCAGGTCAGCAGGGCTCACTTGTCCAGGATACACTGCCTGCTATTTCTGGGGCGGCCCTTGATATACTCGACTGGTCCTTTGATGTCTGGACCCTCGCAGGCGGAGATCTCATGCCTCGGGGCTGGTCGTAGGAGTTTCCCGTCAGCTGGCCCTTTGATCCTTTAGAAGAATCATCCGGGGATTCCCAGATGCCCAGCAGGGTCTGGAGCCAGCTCTCGGGGAGGCCAGAGGTGTTTGAGCGAAACCAGCCCACAGAGAGAGGCAGAGGTGTGACAGAAACCAGTCTCTCAGGGGAGACCGGAGGTGCCCTCGAAACCCCTTTGTCTTATCTCCTCGGGAAGCCCTCTCCCCCTCAGCCTGGCACGGCGCGTTTGAAGCCTACGTTTCGCTGGGGCCGCGGTCAGGCATGGGCTAAGGAGTCAGGGATCTCGGGAAGGGTAATGGCGGCCAGGGGCCCGGTAGGAATGACAGGATCGGGGCGCCGGGACCGGGACCGGGAAGGGAATGGTGAAATGCAGGGATGGTCGCCCGTTGGCAGGGTCGTGTAGGGAGCGGGGTGGACAAGGAACGGGGCGACCAGGGTTTACTGTGGTGCAGGGCTAACTGTGGGGTACTGCAGAACGGGGGGAACCACGCCACGAGGCCAGGTCACTCAGATCCCTATCAAGCCCTATATTTCTCCTTGAAGATCCTACCCACTGATAGTTTTGTGGGAGTGGTCAGCTACCGGCCTCCCAGACCCAGAGGAATGTTTAATCAGAACTTCAGCAATTGGATTGAGCCTTATTTGGCTAGATCCAATGTCACTCTTTTGGGTGATTTTAACTTCCATTTGGAGAAAACACTGTGCTCTGAAACGCAGGTGGCCTTCCTCAGCTGGTAAGGAGCCCTTCTCATACGGTGGGACATATTCTGGATGGGATCTTCTCTAACGACCCGAGGATGGAGGTGAATGATCCCATCCCACTCTCTTGGTCTCATCATTACGCCATTCCATTTTTTCTGTGAATTACAGAATCCCACCCAGATCCCAATTTTGAGAACAGGGTGGAGATGAAGAGAAACCGTAGTCGCATAAATAAGGAGGGTCTTCTAATTAAGCTTAGTAATTATTGCTGTCTCCCCCACCTGGATGTTAACTCAATCTATGATGATTTTTCCAACTGGCTCTTGGCGGCTCTCGACTCTCTTGCACCTCTTAAGGAGCATTATGTGGTCAGAAAATGCCTTTGGCGCCCTGGTTCACTGAAAGTTTGAGAAACCGTAGGCAGGTATGCCGACAGCAGGAAAAAATATGGCACCGGGAGCTTATCACAGCCGAAAGGGACCTGCATCAACTCCGATTGAAGGAATATAGGCTAGCTATTAATGAGGAAAAGGTTATCTACTGTTCCATGATGACGGAATTCATCAAATCCCAGAGGGAACTCTCCACTGTGATTAATTGCCTCCTAGCCCCCTCGGCCTCTGCCAACACCGAGGTCTCCCAGGAGCTATGTGATAAGAGGGCATGCTTTTATACTGACAAAATCAAGGACATATATTCCTCCCTGGAAATATCCAATGTCGTAGGGTCAAAGGCCGATCGTCATTTGGACTCTCTGGTAGCTCCTCCAAAGGATTGCCGCTTGAGCGCCTTTCCCCCCATACTTCAAGAAGACACAGAGCGGATATTAAGTGGAGTTAGATCTGGCTCCCCTATGGAGGCCTGTCCCCTGAAGATCCTGAAACTAGGAATGGAGGCTATTGTTCCTACTTTGACCGTAGTTCTTAATGCCGTTATTACTTCTGGCCAGTATCCCACTGCCTGGAAAATGGCCGTGGTTAAACCTCTCTTAAAGAAGCCCTCTCTGGATCCGGCGGAACTAAAGAACTACAGTTCAATTTCCTGTTGCCCGTCCCAGCTAAAATCTTGGAGAAACACCTGAACCTCCATCTTAACACCTATCTGGAGGATCATCAGTTGCTCAATGGCACACAACATGGGTTCAGATGTGAGCACAGTACCGAGACGGCATTAACCGTTGTTTTTAACAACTTTCGCCAACAGGTCGACGTAAGTCACACCACCTTACTGACCCTTCTGGACCTAACGGCAGCCTTCGATACCATCTCTCCCCTTAGATTGGCTGGGAGGCTCCGGGAAATAGGGATTTAGGGCTCTGCCCTTAATGTGCTCACATCTTTCCTTACGGAACAGGCTCAAAGAGTTACGATGGGTCAATTCCTTTCTGCTCCTAAACGGCTGTTCTACGGAGTTCCCTAGGGATCCTCATTGAGCACCACCCTTTTAACCTTTATGTAGCCCTGCTTGCCAGGTTTGTAAGATCTTTTGGCCTAGAAGTGTTATCCTATGCTGATGACACTCAAATCGTGATTACCATCACTGCGAGTGTTGAAACTTCAGCAGCAAATGTTAAAAGCTGCATGCAGGCCGTAGCTGCATGGATGGCAGAGAACTATCTAAGACTCAATGGGGATAAAACGGAGATTTTAATTTTCGGAGTCAATCAGGAGATTTGGTCCAGGGCCTGGAGGTCAGATACGCTTGGATCTTGCCCTCGCCCTGGCCTCAGTGCCAAAAATAAAGGCATAGTAGTTGATACCTCCCTCTCCTTGGCCCCCAAATAAATAGAAGTCTCCACCTGCTTTGGAGTGATAAGAACCCTCAGAAAGATATGTCGATTTCTCTCCCCCTCCACGCGGAAACAGGCAGTGGCGGCCCTTGTGTTGTCCAGATTGGATTACTGCAATGCCCTTTATGTAGGGATAAATAAGGGTCTCCTACACCGACTCCAACTTGTGCAGAATGCTGCTGCCAGGCTGGTGATGGGCCTTCCTAAATTCCACTCTGTTGCGGCTACCATCAATAGCCTTCCTTGGCTTCCTTTAGGTCTGAGAATTTAGTTTAAAGTAATTCGGTGACTGTGCCTAGATTCAGAAAATCTAGATGGGGGAGGTCCTTTTCTCTTGCTGCGGACAATTTGTTGAACTCCCTTCCGCTTTCAATTTCGATTCTGGAAACTCATTCCTCATTCCGTAAGGCCTTGAAGACCTGGCTCTTTACCAATACGAATCTGTGAGCCCTCTATCTATGGACACCCCTGATCATGACACTGATTGTAAAGGAGTGCGGGGGTAACCGCAGATAGACCGTGAGATGGTACAGGAAAGTTCTGATAAAACACGTAAAGCGGATTATAATGATGCTTTTAAATAGCCAACGAACACTAGTCACGGTAAGCGGGGTATGGGGTTTAATTCTTCGATTGCTTAAACTGGAACAGAGTTTAGATGGAGGGCTCAGGGGGAAACTGGGGGTCTTGATGTACTTTAAAGTTTCCCCAAAGGATGCGATTGCCAATCCACTAATATGTAAATTATATTAACAGTTTAGTTTTCCACATCAAAAAGAGAGCTACGTGATGTATTAAATTGAGGAGGGTATTGTGACCGAGCTGTGGAGTTTGAAAAATGAGCAATGAAATGTTGGACACTGTTTGACTGTTGTAGTAGATAGCACTGATAAATGACGCTTTACACCTGGCTTGATGCTTATGTACAGAAACTTAGAAGTTGGATTTTATTGATAGTTGTGTATATATTTTTTCCCAGATAAACCCCTGACGAGGGGTAATCCCGAAATGCATTGAGTGTTCTTGAATAAATTGTGACCTGTGGAAACACCTTTCTCCTTTGTTGTTGTGAAAAGACGTTGACAAAGAAATTAAATGAGTAAAATAAATCGAAGAAAAGAAAGGATAAAAAGATTGATAAAAATGGAGTAAATATGGATTAACGGAAGTATAACATGAGTGATTTATTGAACTTATTTGAAGGCACGGCTGTGCAGCTTGACGGGGTCATAATTGGCTCCTCTTCAGTTTGGTTTCACAATTGCAGTGCAGTTGGGCGGAGCGCGGAGCAAGCTTGCACGCCGAACAAAGGTTGAAAATGAATGAATATGGAGAAAGCTAGAAGCGAACAACAAAAAAGGTGTGCATCTCACCAAAACTGTCTTTGCAATTAATGTTCATTGACCTTCATTTTTGGAGCTGGGTAACTATTTTGAAGGGCCTCAGCAAACATTGACAATTTTTTCACCTGAAAAGTCTGTGTGATGAGAAGATCGACTTGAATCCCATTTGTGGCTTTCACCAGACTGTAGGGGGGCAGCCCCGTCAATTGAAAGTGAAAGAACACACTCCCAGTCAGCACCGACTGCGCCTCATTGCTACCGAGGCTTGGGCGTGCACAGCATCATCTGATGAGGCTAAAACTCCCCCTAATATGTCTCAACCTCACTAGGTCCTCAGTAACCAGGTAGCGGTCAGCCAATGCCCATCAGGTGACCAAGCATTGGCATAGCCAGTAGGTCTCGCCTTTGGGACCTTATAAGTGTCTGACCCCTCTATCTACACTGATGTAATTGGAAACTTCTCCCCACCACCAATCCTGACCCGCGTTTTCAGGTCCGTATGGAGATAGGCCAAAAAATGAACAAGGGCCTCATCCAGTCTATATTCTGAAAGGATGGACCAAAGACGGGACCTATTGACAACATCGAAAGCTGAGGATCCATAAAAGCTAAGTAAAGTGGCGAGTGCTGTGCAATAGTGTACTTCCCTATGATCAAATTAAGATTAAGACTTTGCTCGTTTGTGCAAACTTTACCCCTGAAACCTAGTTGGCATTGTTCGACAATCTGATTGTCCTCTGTCCAGGTTAAAATTTTTGTGTATAAAACGCTGCCTACAATATTAAGGGTGTTATCTATGAGGGAGATCGGTCTATAGCAACAAGGTTGTGTGCAATCGCTCTTTTTAAAAATGGGAACGATCAAGCTAGTACACCATGTCTTAGGCAGTGGGGCATTGGTTAGAATATTAAAAATATTTAACAACAGTGGGGCCCAAAAATCTGGTTTATATTTAATAAGAACGATGAACAACCCATAAGGGCCTCTGACGTATAGCCTCCTCAACCTCGTTTATTGATAATGAGACTCCAGGGGCACCCTGTTAATAAAAGGTTCGGATTAAAAAGCAGGCTCTTGGTAAATAGTGAAAAAGTGACTTTCCCAGGTAGCGCTCATTATGTTGCAGCTGATGGCAGTTAACGGTTGTCCCATTGATCTAAACTCTTTAATGGTAGTCCAAAATATATTCCCATTATTTAAGCTGGCAGCATTAATGAGCGCATCCCAGTGCTCACCTAATAACTGTTCCTTCCTTTTAGCAATAGCCTGCTTATATGTCAACAATAAGGACTTGACCAAATCATTACACCTAGGGCCTTGGCCATCCAAGGAAGGCTTCTTGGCACTGAGGATCAGGATCCTTCCTGTTAAACCCCATTTGCCACCCTGGAAACGTTAATTTACATCTAAACAATGCAGATTATGCGGAGAAACCAAAGAAGATATGCTGCATCTTCTATGCATATGTAAGGGCCTAGCCCGGGAGAGGAGAGAACTATCCAAAACGCATATAAATGAAATGCACATTCGGACGTGCATACAGGCAGTGAAGGCATGCTTCAGCGGGGCCAATGTAAAACTAACCTGCAGCTTCGTCCGCTTTATGAAAACCGCCAAAATAAAGCTTTTTGCCACTGCCTGAGCACAGTAGCGCACACCCAAGCTCTTTTAACCGGCAACTCCCTTAGACTTCCACTACGTTCTGACTCTGAGTCAGTTGTTCACGCCCTCACAATAGACTATTAGATTTACGGACATTGGCGTCACCCCCAGACGGGGACACACCCTTAGCCTTACTTCAACCTTATACCTTCCCTGCAAAACAAACTGTATGAACTTTTTAACCAGGATATCGTTTGATTTTAAAGTATATCCATTCCGCTTTTTAAGACAAAATGAAATTATGTCATATATATGTATTCGTTTACGAATTTTATATTGCTGTGTGTACTGCTAGAATTTTAATTAATCAAGCAATAAACTAAACTAAACTACACCTAGGGCTTTGAGATAGGGCCTTGCGGAGCTTCCTGTTGACAATTGAGCACTCCTGATTGAACCATCTAGGTTCGCTCAGTACCGTACGAATGGGTTCGACAGCAAGGATTGAATGGCTCCACTGAGTTTGGTAAATGCGCTGATAGCCACTGGGTGTGCAAACAGGGCCTCTAAACAGATGTTAATAAGATTCATGTTTCCACTAACCAGTTTAGAGTACAACCTTGCAACATTCCAGCTTAAGATGAGGAGGTCTGAACTTGCTGAGGCCTTCGTTTGCATAGGGGGGATAAGTGGGTTGTGGGAATAGTACACTCAGTTACTGGCAGGGCATGAGGTAACCTAATCTCAGGTTCAGTATTTTCCCCAAAAGTTGATAGTCAGTCTTGGGACTCTAATCCAGATAAGGCCTGGAACCTAATAGAGGTAGTAATTCAAGAGGAATAGTTGGTGAAAGGAGCATGACTTGGTTTGTAGAAATAACCAAGGGGTAGTGCGCTTATGTTAGTGCTATTAGGTGTTATAAATTCGCAACCCCTTAATAGGTGTCTCACCAAAGAAGGTCGGCGAAAGTTAATTAGAATACTTTACTTTTCGATATTTTTGTAGATGCACTGACTCACCCAACCCTGCATGGCATATTAATATCCTATATTTCGGATATATGGAAGCTTCTATGCCTTGATAGCCAGTCTGCACATTTATTGCGTAGCTGGTCCCATGACTCATACTGATCCCTCTTTAAAGTAGGTACTCCTGCCAGTACCAACACATAAGGGCAAGCAGCGGGTGGCAGACTCAGAACATCCTGATTAGCCATTCATACTTGGGGCGGCAGGAACATTAATGCACAAGGTACTAGACTACCTGTTCTGATTTGAGCCCCTGGGCCTGTTTCAACTATTAGCACCATCCCTTGGTATTTGAAATGGTCATTGGTATAGGGGTGTGGGGGGACCCTTTCCTGTCTATGGGCAATTGAGGCAGCCCCTGGATTGATCGTATATCGGGTGAAGGGTGATTGCGGGAGCAGTAACTCTGGCGGTTTGCAACACAATTTCGGTATCAAAAATACTCATACCAACACCTACACTATCGATGGTCCTGCTCCCATCAACCTCTTTGATTTCGGCCACGTTTTCCCCCACTGTCCCCTTAAAATGTTTGGCCACCCGCCTTCTTATCCAGGGTAGATGAAAAGAACAGCTGGGGAAAGAGTTGTGACCTCATTCTATGCCAATCTTTGGAGAGGAGCTGTGTCTCTTGGAGGAGGCACACATCTGCCTCCATGTTATCGAGGTAGGAAAGGATGGACCTCCTTTTATTGGGATTGTTGAGACCTCTCACATTGAGAGTGAGAATTTTCAGTGTGGGCTGGGAAATAGTGTGTCATAGTGAGTGCACCAGCTTTTGCCTGTATTTGGGTCCCTGTGATCCCTCTTATCCCTGAGCTCCCAACGTCTGCCCGGCCTCCATTGCCCTATGATCCTCTCTTCAACGCCTTTAACCTGCATACCAGTTCTCCACCCTCCCCTCCCTAACCCCAACTTAGGAACCCATTAACCTCAAATTGTCCTGGGCCAGCCATTCGTACGTACGCGTCCTTGGAAGTCGGAATAGTTGGGAATGTGTGTGGCCTGTTCCCCGTGTCTCTATACTCCCCGTGTCTCTACGCTCCCAGCAGACTTCTTCGCCGCCCACCAAGCATTGCAAATGTCACTTATCTGTCCCTCAGTCGTTCACGGTGTCATCATGGGGGAATGTCTCCTTCGACAATGTCTTCAGAAATGCCAGTCTTTCTTGTGACATGGTCCTGGGGTCCGGTCTCGTTGCTCGCTCTATGCTACGCCTCCCGTAGACCTTATGCCATCTTTCTCAAGGAGTTTTATTCTGTGGGCCCTCTGTCTCCTCCTGGATTGGATTCTCGATGCCCAGCACCTGGCAAGTGTCCTGCATGGATCTGAGCTGGAGGAAATTGCCCTGCCATATGAAAATCAGCCAGAAAGGGTGACCCAAAGAATACGGTATTCCTTGATTTCAAAGACGCGTGGTTGCCACTCGGAACACCCAACACTTTTGAAGGGGTATTAGAGCCAGGTCCTGGTACAAAGCTATGGAGTGGTCCTGATATCTTAGTGGTTGCTTGTCCCTGGCAGTTCGTAGTGTACACTCTTTTAGTTGAAAGTCTGGAATGTAAGACAAAATATCCGGTGAGGGCGCCCAGTGTGCTCCTAAAGAGACCCTGCAGGTATTGTGTGAGGTCTGGCCCTTCTTCTTTAGGTGGAACTCCCTTAACGCGGATGTTGTTTCACCAAGACCGATTCTCCAGGTCTTCTGTGTGTGCCTGGAGATCGCTCTGTTGAGCCTTGAGCCGGAGTATCTCTTTCTGTAGATGCTCCACCTCCTCTTCCCGGGCATGCCCCTGATCCTCGATGGAGGCCACACGGTCCCAAACGGCATCGACGTCCCGCCTTATCATGAGGCGGGACATTGATGCCGTTTGGGAACGTGTGGCCTCCATCGGTTATCTCCTTCATTTCCCCCGCTATTTCCCTTTTCAGCGTCTGCAAGTCGCCTCGTAATACACCGAATAGCGACTCTAAAATGGCGTGGGTAACTGGGGCTTCAGAGGTGTCCGCATCTTGGCTGATTTGTGTCATTGGGGAGAGCCTCCCTTCTCTGCTGCCGGTAATCGGGAGCTTGGTCAGCATCTTTGTTAGATTATGATCCTTCTTGCTTCTCGCTGAGTACATGGCTGCTATATCTCTTACCACATCACCAGACAGGCCTGCATTGTCGTGGGGGTCCCAGCCCCAATGGGTGGCTGTCACCGGGTTGTCCTCCCGCTGAGCTCCACTACCCTGTTGCATGATTGTGAGGGCCATAGTTGTCACTCCCTTTCAGTCTCGTCCGGGCCTTGCTGCCTTCAACCATCTGCTATTGCCCTGCTGGGCATCTGCTGCTTGTTCTCAATACTCTAAGCACTTTGCGCCCAAACCTGCAGTGAATCCCCCTGTAGGCCAGCAGCCCTATCTGATCCTGGAGCACTAGATGTCTTTTTGGACCACTGCGGCTAATTCCTGCACTATGTGCTTGCAGGCCGTGGCCTCCGGTTTCCTCTGACTTGGCAGTCAGCTCCAGAGAGACTACTCCATGCCCGGGCCCCTCATCCATTGGCCTTAACGTGTTATAGTTCATATCTAATTCCCCTTATTGGATTTTGTCATTTTAGTGTCATTTTGTTCAATACATTTTCCTTTATTTTTCTATTTCGTTTTGGGTTTTTTATTGTTTTGCATTTTGACTTTTACTTGTTTGGTTTCTGCATAAATGTTTTACATATTACCTTAAGTTAAGCCTGCCTGTTCGGTGCTTAGGTACCAGGGGGTTGATCCTAGGTTAATTGAATGGCTTTGAAAGTTCACTCTGACAACGGTTGTGATTGTTCCCCATCTACCGCAAATAGAAATTCAGTTTCTTACAGAAACTATCTGAAATTATCTGCAAAACAGGCAGTTGATAACCTACCAGGGTTGAAACACCCTGTGGACAAATTGGAATATGGGACGAGTATTGAGTGGCAATAGAACCTCTAAAAATATTCAGCTTGCAGATGAACCAAGAATCACGCTTGAATGTCACAACTTTTCAAAACAAGGTAGTCAGGAAAGTGTGACGAATATATTGCAGCTCTTTGCATTTTGACAGCCCCAAGCAAATTTGAGAACAGAGTGGATGTATGTAGCAGAGATGAGTCTGTTCACCCAATGTGAGTGGTGATATCCGCATTGCTGATCTGCCTGAAGTTATGATGCTGCTGACAGTAGCATGTCTGCTAAAAGCGATGACGTGACTGTGGGAACTATAAAGCCAAATAAGAGAAAGTTATCTTCCGACACCGCAGTCTTCGTGACTGAGAGCAGTAACACTGAAGACTCTGAGACTCACAGCAGTAATTTCTCCTTTCAGAGCGTTATTGCTGCAGATGGAGTGAAGCCAAGAAAGCATTTGAATCATTTGGAAATGCATTTTCTAGTTTTGTTGCTTTTTGGTTTGTTTTTTATTGTATGCTGTTATCTTCGGTTTAAAGGGAAAGATGTTGTAGTGTGTGACCTTAATGCTGCAGTTTACATTTCATTACCATCATTTTCCTATCCTGGAAAATTTCCAAGGTGTAGGAAGTTTCCTATTCAAGAGTTCTTTCTTCAGCTTCTGGACTGTTGTCGCTCTGTGGCGATCTGTGGTCCTGTTTCTCTGCTCTTCTTGTAGCAGCTCCTATGAGAGCTTCATCCTCCCGCCAATGATAATAAGATGTCAGGCATCACCCAGCACACAACACAGAGTATGTTGGGCTACGTCTATCTGCTTGGCGCAGTTAGAGCGAAGATAAAGTTCTCCGGACTCATCAGGCTGTGAATGTAACCTATGGGATTAAGATGAAATGAAGAGCTTACCTCCTTCCTGAGTGGCTCCAGTCTGCTGTGTGCAGACCCGATAGCTGGCAGCACCCTGGAGTATGTATGTATAAATCAGATTATGTTGGAAGTAACCTGCAATATAGTGGCAGGCAGCACCCTGCCATAGAGTAGGATTTCTCATAGTATTTTATTTCCTGGTACATTAATGGAGATTGTCTTTAACTGGCAGAAGAACAACACTGACCATACATTTTTTCTGGGTTTGTCTTTAAAATGACGTACACATTAGAAATGGCATTTCGTTCTGCTGGAATAATAACACAAGTTATCTTGCACTCTATGTTGTTGCATGGATTTTTGGTTGCAATGCATTCCATGTTTCATTCAAACGTGCTTTCTACAGGGCGCATACATGATTTGCTGCTGTAGAGAAATAATGCTCCTGTGTACTGTGGCAGACTCAGAAATTTTGAAAAACTTCATGATTTTTCTTTCAGCACTTCAAAGTAAAACCTTTCAATTTTTGACTCAATCATTTGGCAGAACCATAACTTAGTACCATTAAAATAGTTGTGATGGGGAACATTCATGTGGGGTTAGGACTGGCTCGACCAGAGTGCTTGCTGACTTGGAGGAGTATGGAGTTGACCACCTTGCCTGTCCCGGTGGGGAATTAAGCCATTGATGCTTTGCTGCAGCCTCATTTACCCTGATAGCTGGTCAACAGTTTGAGGAGGAGGAGGGGAAGAGCTGGCTAAGTGTGCCGTGAGGCTGGTAGTTTAGTACATCCCTGAGAAGTGAGCTTTGAGTCATGTAGTGTTCCTCTTATACCACGTGCAATTCATCCTCTCCAAAGCCTCAAGAATTCCTGGGTGTGAAGGGCGGCTGATTCTGATTGGGTGGTTGATAGTTTTCCAGAAACTCATGTTTTTGATTATTCATGTTTGTCAGTAGTTAATTAAACACGTCCAGGGGTTTTATCTCTTCAGTTGACTCAAGCTGCAATAAAGGTTTCTTTGTCATTGGAAAAAAAATATGAACGGGGAAGCAAGATGGCGGCCGTGTAGTGGTGGCCGTTTGCAGCGCAGCAGTGAGGATATGGACCTGTTGTGATCAACCTTGCTTGTAGCCGGTTACCGTTAGCCTAAAAGCCGCACGTTTTATGCTGAAGGATCTCATGCTGATTACCTGTACTTGCCGGGTGTTTTGGCCGGGGGTGCCGAGCACAATTGCACAGTCGGTAGCCTTCGCTACAGCTCTACTCTCTTCCTTCTGGAGGATCTGAGCAGGCACGAGTGGGCGGAGCAGACCGAGAAGCCGAGAGGAAAGATCGGCGGAAAGGCACCGACGGAGCTCTCAAAGTTTGCGGAGGCAGAGAGGTGTAATGGCACCCAAAACACTATCAAAGGCTGCGGCGGCAGCTCGAAAAAAGGAGGAATTGGAGGAGATAATACCCAATGGAGAAACACAGCGGGGGACGCAGTTGCAGACGCCCCCTGCAGGACTGATTAAAAAAAGTAAGCAGATCACTGCCAGGACTCGCCAGGCTACGGCGTCTGTTGTGGACTTACTTCTAAGGAGCGGTAAGGAGAAGGAGGCAAACACTACTGTGGTTAAGGAGGTGGGGGAGTGGGCTAATGCTCAGGAGGTTTCAGGTCCAAAGCAGGGGATGATTGCCTCTGCTATTGATGGCGCTATTCAACCCTCCCCCTTGGGGAAGGATGTCAGCTGTACCCCAAAGCCTCATCCCACGCTTCCAGATGCCCAGTTAATAGATCAGCTGAAAGATGCTCCTCTGGGGTCGCCCATGGTTGGGAAAAGTACTGCTGCTACCGCTGATAAAACAGAGCAACCAGCTACTTGCATCACAGGGAGCAGCGACCGTTTTTTCCAGGATCAGATTAGCCCGGGTGCTATAAAGGGACATCAGGCCCAATGCGCCCCCGAAACTACTTTAATGAATAGCGACCTGACCAGAAGGGAAGAATTTGTATACTCAGATCCCCCAGAAACCAGTAGCGGCAAAAGTACGCAAGAGAAGGCCCCTAGTGAGTGCTTCTTCTCCGTTTCTGAAGGCGCGGAGTGGTCAGAAGCGGAGGATGAGCAAAGCTCTTATCTGGGAGACAGTGATGTAGAGTCTGAGAGTGACCTGGAACAAGAACTTGCAGCGACTGCAATAAAAGCAACGGCAACTTCAAAAGCACATGAGAAGCCTCAGCGGGATCTAAGCTGGGACCATTCCTCAGCAATGATGCTCCAGGATAGCCCTATGTTGGAAGCAACTCATCCCCCAATCCTGGAAGTGAGCCATCAGGCAGTTCTAGAACATAGGGAGTAAGCGCGCCAGGACAGCCGTAAATCCCAAGAGGCTATGAGGAAGATGCAGAGCGTGGTTAGAAAACTCTCCAAGGCCTGTGTGAATATGGGGGAGTATCTAATCTTCAAGAGAGAGTGGTCACCACAGAAACTGAAGTAGCAACGGTCGCTAGTAAAATGGAGTCTCAAGGAGCTCAGGTCATTAACATTCAATGGAAATTAGAGGACATGGAGAATAGGCTCAGGCGAAATAATCTTAGGGTGCTGGGAGTACCCGAGGGAATGGAAGGGTCAGATGTCAGAGGTTTCGTCATCAAGCTCTTTGAATATGCATTTCCTGAGCTTTCCAGTTGGAATTGGGCCGGAGAAGTACAGAGGGCACATCGGACACCTTTCAAACTGCGCCGTAATGCAAGAGAGGGAGACAAACCGAAAGCAATTTTAATCTACCTGGGCAACTTTATTCTGAGGCAGGCTTTAGCCGAAAAAGCGAGGCCAGACACGAAGAGGTTGAGTGAAGGGGTTTCTTTTTTCGTATGCCCAGACTTCTGCCACACGACGGTGGGGAGACGCTGGAGACTTAGGCAGTTGATCAAGCCCTTTCAAGAGAAGAAAATGCAAGCCTACCTTATAAACCCAGCACAGTTGAAGATAATAAACGAAGGGCGGACACATTATTTCTCATCCGAAATAAAGGAGCAAGAGTATCTGGACTCAGGAAATAATGTATGTTTTGCGTTCTATAGTTCAGCTTGGTAAGGATGGATAAATAGGGCTTAGTGCTGAAGCTAGTATAATAAGAGGTACCATGGTTGTCACATTTATTTCGGTTGGTTGTTTAAATTAGTCCTCACTGTTTGCACCGCAAACCATCACATGCACAGACCAAGGTCTGAGCGCTTCATGTGGGAGGGTGCAGGACACAGGGGGGGTAGGGGACAGAGTGGGGTGGAGGGGGTGGGAGGGGCGGTAATGGGGGAGGTAAGGCAGAATTTTTTTTTAAATTAGAAATTCTGGTGCTATGCAGTTTCATTTTGTCTTTTGCTCGGTCTGGGTAATGGTATAGTTAAGGTTCTAATACAAATGCTTCAAAAGAGTGAAGGTGTTAATTTAGAACAACTGAATGTTGAACATTAGAATCTGTACATTTAATGTTGGGGGTTGAATGACTGGAGGAAGCATCAAAGGTTATCCCATTTTGTTAAATATAATGGAATTGATGTACTTTGTATCCAGGAGACCCATCTACCCTGGACAAAGAGGAATCTGATGAATATCAGAGGTTTTGAGATGTTGGATTGTTCGTCGCAAACCTCCTCAGTCAGGGGAGTTGCAATCTTAGCGAGATCCTCCTTGTGGGGGGCAAGCGGTGTAAAGCAGATTCCCTAGGGAGATGGGCAGTAGCTGAGCTATGTATGGGTTACAAACTTTGTGTAATCTATGGGTCTAATCAAGATGATCTCGAGGTTTACGATGCTTTGGAAGGAGACTTGGTCAGCTGGCCCTCCCCAATTATAGTTTGTGGTGATCTAAACATTTCTGTTGATTGGTATAATCAGTCTTCATATGCAGGACGGAAACCTAGAGTGTTCCGGGTATTGGCTGCCCTCATAAGCTCGAATGGGCTGAAGGATGTTTGGGGGGATAAGGAGTCGAACAACCCAGGTTTTACATATTTTTCGAACTCTTTCCAGAAATATACCAAGTTAGATTATTTTTTAATTTCCTCTTCAGAAATAAAGAAGGTCAGTATTAGGAAACTTCTGAAAGTAATCTCGGATCATAACCCGTTAATACTGTCCGATGAGCTGGATAAGGTAGCAAGGAAAAAAACTAGTTGGACATTCCAAAGAAGGCTATTAGTGGACAACAGATTTGTAGAACATTTTAGGAAATGGACAGTGGAATTTTTTGACGCAAACCGGTATAGTACATCGCGAAATGGCATATGGGACGCATTTAAAGCCGTTCTAAGGGGGGAAACCATAAGCTGTTCAGCACGGCTAAGGAGAGAGGATAGAAGAGAGGTAGAGAGACTTACGGGGGAATTAGCTGAAGCAGAAGAACAGCATGTCAGAGATATTGGACTCGGAGAGGAAGGTGTAGAGAGCCAACTTAAATTGATGATCATAAAAGCAGAACTTCAGAAAATGGTAACTCAGAAGGCAACTAGCGACTGTCAAACCTCAAGGGCCAAGCGTTATGAAACAGGGGAGCAAGCGGGTAGGGCACTGGCGTTACAAATTTGACAAGATAAGGTCAAGAATATGATCTCTAGTATACAGGAGGAGGGTGGGGATTATACTGAACCAGAGAATAAATTACGGGTCTTTAAGAACTTTTATCAATCATTGTATAATGAGGAGGTGTATTCTAGCTGCCCTAGTGAGGAGAGTGCTGATGAAGGGCCGGTACTGGATGAACGGGGGAGAGAAGAGCTGGATAAGGATTTAACGATGAATGAGATTAAGGCGGCTCTACAGGAGCTAGCTGCCGGAAAAGCTGCAGGTCCCGACGGCATTCCTCTGGAGGTATACAAAAGCATTGAAACCGAGATTGCCCCACTGCTGCTGGACCTCTTTAATGGTATATTGTGTTCAGGTATAATTCCAGATTCCTGGAAAGAGACAAACATAATCGTATTTCACAAGAAGGGGAAACCAGAAGAAAACCCTGGGTCATATCGCCCAATCTCACTCATTAATGCCGATACAAAGTTGTATTCAAAAGTTTGGGCCAAAAGATTGGGAAGGATCATTGGCGGTCTTGTCTCTCCGTGGCAGCATGGGTTTGTTCCTGGGCGAGGTAAGACTGATCACACTAGACGAGCTATAGCACTGTTTGATGCCCATGATGCCGCGGGGGGAGGATGGCCATGATCCTCCTCAATGCAGAAAAAGCCTTTGACCGTGTGGTATGGAAATACCTATGGGGTATATTGGCTGGCAGAGGTTTTGGATCTAAGGTTATGAGAGCTCTAAGAGCAATGTATCAAGATCCTGTAGCCCGAGTTCAAGTAATGGGGGAGAGCTCTGACAAGATTTTAATTAAGAGGGGGACACGTCAAGGGTGCCCCTGCTCTCCGATTCTCTTTTCATTATATATTGATCCTCTGATTCAGAGGATTTTAGGTTGTCCGCAGATCAGCCCAATTGTGCTCAATGGCTATACAAATAAACTGCTGGCTTATGCCGACGATCTGGCAGTAATAACCTCTGATCCCGAGCAGGCGATGCCAATTTTGGCTCAACTTGCAAAGGATTTTGGCAGCCGGTCAGGGTACCTACTGAATGAGGGAAAAACGCAAATGATCTGCACTAAAAACATCATTAAGGCAGATGCTAGATATGTGGATTTGGCTGTATATCTTGTTTATAAGCAAAATACCTAGGCGGTAATTGCTTCCGGGTGGGTGTGGCTACGTGACTAGGCAATCCCTTAGGGCTTATAAACAACAAACCGATCCCACCTCTACATCGTCGGGGTCCGGTTCGAGGGCGACGTAGGCATACTGAGGGTGCTAAGCGTCGAGGGCGTAAGTGGATTCCACCTACCAACCTAAAGCTAAGTAGTGATTACACTCCAAAGTACCGAAAGGTATTATATTGATTTTGCCTTTTTTTCCCCATTTGTTTTGCCATGTTACAGGGTGTGCCGAATACGCTTCCACCCCCCTCCTGAGACCCATGGTGTTTATTCCCAACACCAATTAAGTGAGACATTTTTAATTTTAAAGCGATCCTACTAGAACACTTACTTTGATCGCTTAGCTGACAATCTTCTATGAAGATTCTCACCTTTTTAACCCATAGTCACAACTAGCCCTTGTCACGAATAGCACACCGCACTTTTCCTAGTTCATCTGAACCCAGGGCTAAGAGGTGGTGTTAAACATAGCGCTATTCAACCACGGCCAGTACGACTATCACGTCTGGAGCACGTATTTTACAGTATACAACAACCAGGTTAAAATACTAACTGTTTGTTTCGTCCTACTTGTTTGTCTCTGTCTTTTATTTTCAGGTGCAGAAACGATAAGTAGAAGCCTCCTAAACCAGGAGTAATTAGGAATATTTTATTCATTCCTAATTTTAATTTTTTTGCACTTTTTCACTTAATTTCTTATTTTTCACTCTCACGCCCCTAGGTAAGGGTGGGCCTTAGCGTGCCCATACCGCCAGGGTTTTACCACACGCAGTCCTGATGAATTGATTAACACCGTTTCGATGGCAAGAAACATGTTGACTCACTCTTAGGAACCCCCACTCAATTAAAGTGGACTGTTTCCTCACATATTTTAATTCCTGAGTCTTTAGTGGTCACTTAATAAAGTTTTTTGATACACTACTGACTATTTTAAATACCCCCAACACTCACTAAATCCCAATTACATTCAACACGCCCTTATCTCACGATCCAGCTCCGCAGTAATCCTGGCGTTGCAGCACACCAAAGAGACACAATGATGAAGCATGTCATCACCAGGTGGTGAGTGAGGGCTTTCTTCAACAACTCAGTGTGGTTGTGTTTGTGCTCCCTAGAATGGCCTAGCCTATCGGATAGGCAGATAAAAGATACACAGACAAGCTGCAGAATTCACTGTATCTGGAAATAACACTTGCTTGTCAATATTCAATTCACTACAAAATGCAGGAAAATGTGAAGATGGAAATGACTAAATAATATGCTTCTGGGCCCTAATAGAATCATGTAACTTTGGAGGCATAGTAGGGCGAACAGACACATCAAATTAATATAACAATATTGTAATTTGGTAATGCAATATATCAATGCACGTTGTGGCAATCATGTGTAACCAATTATCGGTATTAAAGAAACCAGTATATCCAGTTATGCTTTCTCAATTCCTTCTTCCTAGAGGCCACCACTGCTGCTATCCAGCCGTATTCAGCAGTGCCTCCTGTGACCTGGAATCCTGCATTTAATCAATACCAAATGTCGTCAATGCTTCTAGCCAACTCCGGTCACTGGTGCCACTCGCACCCCCACCACCCTTGGACCTGTTATTCTTTTAGCCGGCTCCAGTCAGTAGTGGCCCCTTGGACCTGTATGTAAGCCTACTAGCCAGCTCCTGTTAGTACTGGCCCCTGGGACCTGTTATCATTCTAGCCAGCTTGAGTCATTAGTAGCACCTTGGGACTAGTGATCATACTAACCAGCTGCAGTCAGTATTGGCCCCCTGAGACCTATTATCCTGCTAAGTAACTCCAGTCAGTAGTGACCCCTGTTCCTTAAATCCTGCAAATATTCAAAACCAGAGGTCAACTCTACTGCCAACCAGTTCCAGTCAATATTGACATGTATTGTTACCCTGCTTGTAATGAATACCAGAGGCCAGCGCTGTTGCTAGCCAGCTCCAGTCACCAGTGCCCATCACATATTATCCTCAATAGGACCAACGCCCAAGGCCTGTGCAGCTGCTAACCTGCTCTAGTCAGTAGTGACCTCCCACACTTGTTATTCTGTATATAATCAGCAAGGCTTCGGCCATAATAACACTCACCCCACATCCTTATGGTATATTAGCAATGTAATTTATTTACATCACACGGTAGGTACCGCACTATTTAACACGATCTCAAAAACAAAGAAAATCAAAACTTGCCTAACTGTTCAGCACTCCACCGTGTCAAAAATGACCAAATCACACCAAGCACTGTAGCCTGCCACATCACATGGCACACTCAGCCACAACATGATAAGATACCACGGGCAGGGATTTGGGGCCATTAATCCTCTGTTCGGGGCATGTGTGCTGTAGATGCACATGCTTTTCATACTCCTGCCATCTTGTGTTGGGTCCGGATGTTTGCAGGTTGTTTTTCTTTGAAGAAGTCTTTCCAATCACGAGGTAAGGTGACTCCACCTTTCGGTGATAGTGCGCATGGGCATCGACTCCATTGTTAGATTGTTTTTTACCCCAAACGGGTTCGGATGTGTATTGCTGCACTCCAAAACCGCTCTTTGGGTTCCCCGCAGTCCACTCTACCCTCAACGGTATTGTTTCAGTACCCGTTTCCCTGTTCTCCGCGTTTCAAATAGATCGACAAACTCTACATTTTCGATAGAAAACCTTGTGGGCAACCGTCAGGCCTTGCTGCGTAGGGCCAGCCATCTGCAAATGGAACGGCCTCCATTCCATTTCTGTCCTGGGTGCCACACCAAGTACCCTCGCACCGACCTACATCAAGTTTGTAACTTGTGCCTCTCTCCGGAGCACAAGAAGGAAGACTGTGATGCTTGTAAGTCGTTTCGGTCCAAAAGGACTGTACCCGATCATCAGGCTCGATGACGAGAGAGGCAGCGCCAAAGCATTCAACACACTCTGGATATCTTCTGGGAAGAATCTGACCAAGACGAGATAGAAGCGGCCGCCGAAGAAGAAGAGGCCCATCTCTATGCCAGAGCGCAATCGTTGGGGCATGCTGGGGCAGCCATGTGATTGCAATTCTACCTCATGCCAGTTCGAAAGGCGACTGACCAAATGCATAGGTTATCTAGCGCACTTCTGGTATCTAAAGAGGCCTAATAAACAGCATTTGGGTGTCAGCTCAATACTTAGTTGTGTGGCATGAACCATTTCTTCGACAGCTAGTTGCCAGAAGGAGTGTATTTCATCGCAGGACCATGGTTAATGTAACAAATCAGACCCCAAAGTGTTGCAGCCCAAGCATGTATCTCGGCAAGACCTTCGATGAAGGTGTTGTGGCGTTAAGTAGGTTCTTTGCAGAAAATAATAATGTATCAGTCAGAAATGGGCATTAGTAGAAACCATGCGTATTAGTTCATAGGCCCGCTGCCAGTCTTGATCTTCCATCGGAATGTCAAAGTCTAAATTTCAGGCCTCTCTGGCCCCTTGTGTAGTGCCTACTGTATCTGACCGCATTGTTCTGTAAAGATGCATAATTAGGTGTCTACACGCTCCATACGTTATCAGTATCTCAAGGGTTCAGTATGCGGCAGAGCTGTCGGATAGCATGGCCAGGTGTGCTTAGTTGTGGCTGCCAAGCCTGCATGTTGTAAAAATTGCCCCTGGCTTAGACCAAACTCTTTGCGGGCATGTTTAAAAGGGATAAGTGTAATCTGGGTACAATTCACCCTATTGCTCGCATCCCTCTCCCTCCATTCCTGGAAGGACATACTTAGTGCCATCTGCCTAATTGGTTTTAATATCCAGATTGGGAGCTCCCTATGGAATGGTGTGCGCTTAAGTACTCTCACTTCAAACCATTGCCATACTCTGGCCGTCTGTCGCACAATATATGGAGTATCTCTCGGTGTTCTCGATTCCTCCATTAACAGCTCTGGAAGACAACCAGCGTCCACCATTCCCGCCAAGAGCCGCATTTCCCAACTAGGGTCTGTGTTGAGCCATCGAGCTGCGTGTTGCCATTGAACGGCATAATATTCGGGGTCCAAATGTGGGACCTCCAATCCCCCGCTGCATAAGTCCTGGTCAGTGTGGCCAAAGCCACTCTGCTATGTGTAATGGCCTTGTTGAAAGATTTAACAAGACCATGAAGGGCATGATCGGTGGACTCCATGAACAATTCCAAAGAAGATGGGATGTCTTACTTCCATGCCCGCTTTTTGCCTATTGGGAAGGGCCATAGAAGGGAGTGGGGTCCTCCTTATTTTAGCTTCTGTTTGGGTTTCCTGTCGGAACCACTGTGCCTTGTGAAGCAGGGATTGGAGAAACCTCTTGTTGAACCTTAGCAGATATAGTGGACTATGTGCTTGGCTTTTGCTCCAGGATGTATGAGGATGAATGAGTACGTGGAAAAAGCAAGCAAAAACGTTGCGGCCAGCCTAGAGCTCCAGAAGCTCTGGTAATGCCAAAAGGCTGCTATGGTTGAGCTCCAGCCAGGGCACATGGTGTGGGTTTTGGGTCCTGTGGCTCCTAGGACTCTGAAAGGTAAGTGGAGTGGACCCTACCCTATCCTGGAAAGAAAAGGGGCGGTCACCTACCTGGTAGACCATGGCTCTGACAGGAATCATAAGAGGGTTGTCCACGTCAACCGCTTTACATCCTACTATGACAAGGCAGATGTGACCATGCTCATGGTTCCAGATGAGGATCAGGAAGCAAAGAGTGAACCTGTCCCTGACCTGTCCAACAATCCAAAAGATGGGTCAGTGGAAGGTGTAGTCTTGTCAGACACTCTACCTGCACATCAGGAGACTGATTGCAGGCAAGTCCTAAATCAGTTTGCTGAGCTCTTCTTTTTGATATCTAGCCAGACTAGCTGGTGTATCCATGATGTAGACGCTGATGAAAGACTACCTTTCGAGAATAAAACATACAAGTCAACTGAACATGTGAAAGAGAGCATCAAAGCTGAAGTAGGCATGAGGCTGGAATTGGGAGTTCTAAAGCCTTCTGAGAGCCCCTGGACCTGCCCAGTTGTCTTAATCCCCAAGCCTCATAGCCAGGATGGTCAGAAAGAAATTAGGTTTTGTGTGGACTATTGGGGCATAAATGCTGTGACCAAAAGCAATGCATACCAAATTCCATGGGCAGATGAACGTATTGACAGGTTGGGAATAGCCAAGTATCTGAATATGTTTGATCTCACATCAGAGTACTGGCTGATAGGTCTGACGACTGCAGGAGCAAAATAAATATCTGTATTTTCAACCCCAGATGGGTATTGTCAGTTCACTGTAATGCCCTTTGGATTGAAAAATGCTCCTGCCACTTTTCAAAGGTTGGTGAACTAAGCCCTTGCTTGATTGGAATCCTTGTGGGCAGCATATCTACACAACATTTCTGTCTTTAGCTCCACCTGGCAGGATCACCTGATCCACCTTAGGAAAGTACTGGAGGCTCTGAGAAGTGCAGGCCTCATTATCAAGGCATGCAAGTGACAGATAGGGCAAGGAAATCCCCAGGGAGCAGCATTGAACTGCCATTTAGATGGATGCCTTTGCTGTGGTTTGGTCGCTTGAGAAGTTTAGGTCAAACCTGTTTGGCTCTCACTTCCTAGTTCAAACCTACCACCGGCCTGTCCGATGGTTAATGCAAATGAAAGGTGGAAATCCCAAACGGCTAAAGTAGTCCATCTCCCTACAGGGAATAGACTTTGAAGTGAAACAGAGACCTGGGACTGCCAATGCAGATGGACTTTCCAGATTGTCCCATTTAGACGGTGTTAAATGTTATGTTATGTTAAAAATACTTATAAAGCGCGCGCACACCACAAGGTTTCATGGCGCTGCGGACAAGGGAGTCCTGCCGCTAAGTGATTAATTCATTAGCCTGGCGAAAGAGCCAGGTTTTTAAGAGTTTCGAAAATTGAGGATATGATATCATCGATCTAATGTCCTGAGGGAGAGAATTCCAAAATTGAGGGGCCAGGACCGCAAATCTTAGTCCCCTCAATTTCAGCGTTTAAAGGACGAAGTAGCTAGGGGATTCAAATGGGAAGACCTAAGATCCCGAGTGTGGATATATCTCTGGACCCGAGTAGATGCAGACAATGGGTAGTTGCCACTTTAATAACTTGTTCAAGTCATTAGATATGGTACAAACTCCAGCCAATCAGGCGACAGCACCCTCTGGAACCTTCTCCTCAGAGGCTCAGGCTCTCAGATTTTCTACTGCACGTCATGTGAAGGGAGTCTCCCTGAGCTCTGCTCAGTATTTCTACCTTTTCCCTTCAGAAACTTTTCAGAATATCTTCACTGCTTTGTCTGCTACAAAGAGGTCACTCATCAGACACTGTGAGTCTTGTGGGAAATTCCGGCGTCATTCCGAAGACCCCCACAAAAAGTGTATCTACTGCCTCCACCCTGAACATCAGGTGAGAGATTGTAAAATCTGCAGGACTTTTCCTCAAAAGACTTTAAGAGACAGAGAGGGACGTCTACTTCTATGGTTACAGAAACTCAAGACCAAGGATAATCCCTTATCAGATGTTGAGAGTGATTCCCCTCTCAGGACTGTCATCCCTAAGAAGAGGGCTTGTGAGGCGGAGATGGTATCTGCTAAGGCTAAGGTGCTCAAGAAACACCACACCTCTACTCATGTAGGCCTGACTTCCTCCTCTAAAAGGGCTCCTGCTCCTTCTAAGGGACCACTCGTGCCCTCTACGCCTCCGAGATCTGCCTCTAAGTCTCAGGCGTCTTAGTCTATTCCTGCAACAAATTTGCCTAAAAAATGGGTTCCTCGTTGACGATGACTTCCGTTGCCTCTGCTACAACGACAACTTCCACCTTCTCTTCTCCTCAACCTACAATGATTATGTCGTCAGTGTCCTCTCCGTCGACGTTTGTCATGATGTCGGTGAAGCCTCACTCGTCTGCCACCTGAAGTACCGAAATTTTCACTTACCCCTAAAAGAATTATACTTACAATTACCAAATATCATTCATCAATATTCAGTCGATTGGCAGTGTAGAAAGTTCAAGCGTTTATTAAACAAATAATACTCTGCCAGAGGAGCTCCCAACGACCTCACACCCCGAGGTCTGCCGAGAGACTGCTGGCACATTGTCAGGTCAATACATATATACTATCACAATTTGCAACCGTTGCCTAAGATGGAAAAGTACAAGTTGGTACAGGAGGTGGCAAGAGATAGGCCCATATATGGCATACCCAGCTTCCACCTAAGCTCAGTATAGCAAGGTCACGCTGGTCGACTCCCTTCTGGTAGTTTCGGTGAGAGTCCGCACAGCGCTTGCAAGAATGTGCTTATCTGGCCGGCTCCCTCCTACAACCTTGATGGGCCCAAAAGCAGAAGCAGCTGCTTGCTACATGTTAAGCTATTTCTCATGAGAACGGGGAGACGTGAAAATGCAGCCCCATGGAGGTTTGAGAAAACCGTATTACGGGTTGGCTAGTACAAAATGGCGTCGGTCCTGTTTGAGTGAAGCTAACCTATTCAAAAGGAGGAACTAGAGTACAATTTTCATAAAAGAGGACAGAGTATAACTAAACGAGGGTCTGGTGCCATAGAAACGTACATAACATGTTAATTAGCTACGTCACGCTGAGTACTGACTAAGAAACTACAATCTATGTCCCTGTATAAGGCCTAATTGAATTCCTATTCCTCAAACCCTACTTTTAGCGTGATGAAGCTAATAACAGAGGACACTAATCGTCGAAGAGATCTTCGTCGATTGCCATAAGTTCCTGGACCTCCTGCTGGAGCATCTGAGCTTTGGTGGGGGTCACAGAAGGGGTGACAGCCACTGTTAGTCTAGAGGCACAATAAGAGCAGCACGCAGGACCGCACTGTAGACAGAGACAGCAGACAAAAAGGACACCTGCCGCTCCTCCCAAAATCAGTAATACCTTCCAACCCCAAGTACATAGTAGACCCCAAAACCACCCTGACAGGGGCCAGGACCCATTTTCCACATGCATCTCTGCTGCTATGCGATGGAGCTTCTGAATGGCCAAATGAACCTTAGGGGCGGAGTCTGGAATGTAAACGCAGCAAGAGCTGCTGATCACCCGGCATGCACCACCGCGATCAGCTAAGATAACGTCCAAAACCATATGGTTTTGGAGCGCAACGAGTCTGGTCGCCTGAAGCTCAACTGTAACATTGGTCATAATATAAGTAGTGATGTTAATGACATTTTCTACTATTCTAGACAACCTTCTTATTTCTCTGCTATTAAAGATCGGTCCCCAGAATGGGACCAAGCCTTTGCTGAAATCCGTGAACTGCTGCAAGGAGGTGTCGGTCTGATCAACTTCTGTTGCTATGAGCTGCCTACGTTGCCTATTGGGTACTGCTCTCGTTGAGTGTAACTGATGTGTTCTATGATAGTCGGATGGTGCTATGTATACAGGCAGGTACAGGAAAGACAGATAGCAGTGCCCAGCCCAACCACGGGGTAACCAAGTGTAAGCATTTTCTCCGCATACGTAATACACATTGGGTGGCGTCAACAAAGGAGGACTGCTAAGGATTTCCATACGATAGGTATAATTACAAACACTGTCACCAACCTGTACATGCCCCATCCCCTGTACACAGAAATCAGAAGAAGCATTTAAAATAGGAATAGGTACAATGCGTTCGCTTGTAACATTTCGATCAACAAAGAGCTGGAAATACTGAGAAGAATTAAATTGGTTAAAATCATAGAGTTCATCCTGTAACCAAGTACTATTCCAAATCCACATATACCTGTTCATACAAGCCTGAGGATCTAAAGATCCCCGTCCCCCATTACCTTGTGGGTTAAAACCCTGATGTTCCTCAATGTATGCCAAAATCATATTATGGTTTTCTATATAATGATTGTACATGGCAGAAAACAATTTGAACCAGGCTTCACAGCTCCCTAAATAGGAGAGAGGTAGTGAGAGGAACAGATCATGATTGTGCACCACAGAAGGCAGAAGTCCACAAACCCAGCAGTCAGTGGTGTTGGTGGAGCTGTGTGTTTGGTGAAGCATTTCTACAAATACATTTTTCGCATAGGTCTGGCGATGTCGTTCTTTGTGGGGTGCTAAGGTATACATAAAATGCTCAGGGGGAGCAACAGTCAACATCATCATTGATTGCATTGGGTGCCTAAGTATATGAAAACACCCATAAAAATTGCTAAAATAACTGCTATTGTAACTACGAAAGCTATTTTCACAAGCATGGTCCAAGTAGTAAACATTGGTTCGTAAAAAGGCAAATATCTAGGAGCAAAAGGGAGTTCCTCCTCAAGTACAATACGACCAAAAGGGTACATTCCTTGCTAAAAGTCCAAAAGAGCTAAGCTGGGCCAAAACAACCTTCCTGCCAGAGGGTTCTTCTCCCTGTGTCCGTCAAAGCCTCACAGGCAGACTTATATGCACATCCAACGACGTCCCACGATGCAGATCCTCCGAAAAAAAAATTTACGCAAACAACCTGGCCAGTTGACAAGAACAGAGTCTTTCTTTCTGAACAGAGCACAATATCAATGTTCCAGCTCTCAACGAGTTCAGTCCAGTGTCCCGCTCAGTACCACAGATTAGAATCTAGCAAGCCCTACTTTTTTCCAAGTCTTTCCTTATCTCTCAACAGTGTCATCTGAGGTACTGTGATGTTTTCTTGGCCGAAGGTTGTATCGGACATGACCGCGCACTTCCTGATCAGAGAATAACGAAGGGGAAGGTGCAATACCTTCATCAGAACCGCTGCCAACCAGATCAACACGGACAGGGCCAGGGGTGATTGCTGATTCTCCAGGGACTGCCCCGTCCGGCCCTATCTCTCCTTCAGCTCCAATTTCACGAGCATCAGAGAACGGTATCAAGGCAACAGCTCTCTCACCCTCTTTGGTCAGGATTCCATCAGTGTGTCGCCGGTCGTGTGGAAGTGGAAAGGGAATTCTTTTTAGGTGCGACACATGGATCCAGTGTCGTTTTCCGTCCACCATCACTGCCGTCCGTGTGGCCAAGAGTATCTGATGTGGCTCAGACCATCTCGGAGCCAGGCTGGAGTCCCGATCGTATTTCTTAACCAACACCCACTGGCCGCGTTCCAAGCGATATCCGGGGCCCTCTGGCAGGGGTTGCAGTACAGACGCTACCTGCTGATGAACAGAACAAAGGTCTTTAGTCAGAGTATACAGGTAATCAATCAACATAGGATATTCAACATCAGTAAATGATCTTGGTCTAGGCACGCCCCACACATTAGCGGGTCGCCCAAACACTATCTCTTAGGGATACAAGCCAGAGCGTGAATGAGGGGTAACCAGTAGGGACATAAGAGCTAATGGGAGGGTGTCAGGCCATTTTAAACCAGTGCTCTCTTGTATTTTTGCCATCTTTAATTTCAGTATTCCGTTATATTTCTCAACTAATCCTGCTGACTGGGGGTGCCTAGCCGTATGAAACTTTTGTTTTATCTGGAGCCCATTGCATATACATTGCACAAGGGCCCCATGGAAATGCCCGCCGTTATCAGACCAGATCAAGCGAGGCAATCCGAAGCGTGGGATAAATTCCTTTATAAGGGCTTTCGCGGTGGCTAGGGCAGTATTTTCTTTCGTAGGGTACGCCTCAACCCATTTGCTAAAGGCGCATACCTCCACCAATACATATTTCAAGTTATTGACGCGCTCCATATGGATGTAGTCCATCTGGAGTACCTCAAAGGGCAATGTCGGGGGTGCAAAATTCCCACTTAAAACAGGTTCTCCTTTACCCGGGTTATGTTGCAGACAATCATGCAATATTGAACAAGATGTATAGCTGGTCTCTGTATATTGGGGTTATTCCAAACTAGATCCAACAAGGCACAAATGCCCTTAGCTCCAACGTGAGCTGGTCCATGGGCCATAGTAACGACAGCATGTACCATAGCATTGGGCAGCAACCATCGCTGCTTATCTGTCAGATCCACCCAACAGTTAAGTTCATCCAATCTTCCTACTTCCTGGTCCCATCTGTCTAACTCCACTGAAGTTGCTTCTTTCTGAATTTCTCACACACTTTCAATAGTATTATCAAACAGGTCGGACTCCTCCACCCACTTTGCAGAGGAGTTCACATACATGGAAGACACCATGGATTGGTCTGTTTGTTTAGCTACCTGGTCTGCAAAAGCATTGCCTTCTCCCACTTCATCCACCACTGCCTTATGTGCACTACATTTTACAATTGCTACTTTCTTAGGAAGAGTCAAGGCTGCAAGTAATCGTAACACCAAGGGTCCATTCTGTATCTTCTGACCATGTGAGGTAAAAAATGCCCTTTCCCTCCATAACCTCCCAAAACTATGGGCCACGCCAAAGGCATACTGGCTGTCCGTGAATATGTTGACCTCTAATCCCTCACTCAAATAGCAGGCTCGTAGTGAAGCCATCAACTCAGCAGCTTGGGCTGATCGATGGGGTATTCGGAATGTTTCAACAACTGTTTTTAGAGTTGTAATTGCGTATGCAGCTGTCGTTGTGCCATCTGCTAATTTGAAACAAGAATCGTCCACATACAATTCCCCTTGGGGGTCAGATAAGGGAACGTCTGTGAGATCGATTCTTCCCTTCGTTTTCTCTTCTATCCTGAAAATACAATCTTGGACATCATTCGCCTGTTCCCCCGAAGGGAGGGGTAACAGTGTAGCCGGATTCAATGTGGCACAACGCTTAATGGTCACATGTGGAGGAAACAAAGTCAATTCATAACCTGTGAGGCGCGCGCTTGTCAGATGCTGTGTCCTGGTTTTATTTAGTAATGCCGGCACCATCACGGTCAAATTAGAATTTAGAACAAGCCCTTCTGATTGCCTGATGGCCGCCGCCACAGCCGCCGTGGCCCTCAGGCAACTGGGAAGTGCTCTAGCCACGTTGTCCAATGTGGCCGAAAAATAAGCACACGGTCTTTGCTTACCACCAAAACCCTGTGTCAACATTGAAAGCAAACAACCGTCGACCTCGTGGACATATAGTACAAAAGGTTTACGGTAGTCAGGAGTGCCAAGGACAGGAGCAGAACATAGAGCAGATTTCAGAGAAGCAAAAGCAGACTGACATTCATCGGTCTAAGGGAGGGGTTCATGCACATCTTTAGTGGTTAAGTGTAGCAAAGGTTTAGCAAGAAGAGAAAAATTAGGGATCCATTGACGACAAAAAGAGGTAATGCCAAGAAAAGCCCGGACTTCACGTTGCGTACAAGGTACAGGCATGTTAGAAATGGTAGTAATTCGCTCAGGTGATAGACGCCTACCCTCCTTCGATAGTAAGTGGCCTAGGTAGGTCACTTCCTGTCGACAATATTGGAACTTGGACAAGGAAACTTTATTACCTCTGTCTGCCAGATAGTGCAACAATTTAACCGTCGCTTCTTTACAACCCTCTTCAGTGTCAGACGCTATCAATAAATCATCAACGTATTGCAAGAGCACGCTACCATCTGGCAATGACAGGTCATCCAAGACCGCCTTAAGGGCTTGGCTATAGATGCTAGGACTTTCGGTATAACCTTGAGGAGCGCAACAAAATCTAAAGCTTCGGCCAGATAATGAGAAGCCGAAGATCTGCCTGCTATCGGGATGGATAGGGATACTAAAGAAAGCGTTCTTCAAATCTATTACAGAGAAATACTTAGCTGTGGGAGGTATCATAGTAAGGATGGTAGTGATGTCAGACACCACTGGGAATTGGGGCACCACTATCTTATTAACTTCTCGTAAGTCAATCACAAAACGATATACATCAACACGTTCAGATGTCCCTGTCTCAGGAGCTTTTTTCAAAATAGGCAGGATAGGGCTATTACAAATGTTCAATGCCGTTTCTTCTACCACCCCTTTATCAATTAAATCCTGTATTGTAGAAAGCAAAGCTCGCTCTCCCGCTGGGGAGATCTTGTATTGGGGTATGCAAGGCAATTTAGCACCGGGCTTTAATGTAATGCGGACAGGAGGGATATCCAATCTACCAACATCCGCATCTCCTGTCGCCCACAAGCTGGGCGATATGCCTGCAAATTCAGGCGGCAATGGGTCATTCTTAGCAAAACACTGCCTCCCGCTTACATTGGGATCTTGAATAGTCAAATAAACACCATCTGGAGAGCAATGTATTTTTGCGTTCAGTCTTTTTAGCATATCCAAACCCAAAAGATTCTCTCCACAACTGGAAGTTAAAAGGAAAGGAGAGTCCATTGTGAACGGGCCAATCGCAAAGGGGAGAGGCTGAGAGATGGGGCTTATGACAGGAACTCCTGAAAATCCCACTGAAACGTTATTCTGCCCAGACAGGGCGGCCCCTAGGACCAACGAGCGAGCAACCGAACTATTCATTGCTCCTGTGTCAATTAAGAACTTATCGGTGGTCCCCATCAACTCCCCCGTCACATACGGTCCTTGTTGATTGACCCGTATCGATACTTGGCCCCCGACGGAGGTTTAGACATCCTGATGGATTGTATCTAATCCTAGAAGTTTATCATTCCAGCCCTGAAGATTCGCAGTTTGTTCCCTGCGATGAAACACGTGTTGGCTTGTGAAATGGAACAATAAACAGAAGTGACTACACCAAGAACAGATTGTTTCTCAAATCATATATCTTCACTTATGTATAATCATTCTCGAAGTTTGACCTAAAGTTTAGATTTGCTTAATAACTTCCACCAATTCAACTGATATCAGTACTATCAAGAAATGTTTTGCAGGGCAGTCTGTTGCATCACTGGCTCAAAATCTTTCATAGTACTCCATATATCAGTCAAAGTATATATATATCTCTGGACATCCATCTAACTGCTTGGTCGGCTATGGCTTCCTTTTCTCCATAGCCCACGACCCTCTCGTAAATAGTCGCCTAATGTGCGAGCCTTCTGAATCTCCAATCTGAGCTCGATTCCTACTTTCGGGGGTCGCGCTGGCTGACTGGGAAGTCCCTATGGGGCGAGGCATTGTTAATACCATTGGGGAGACGCCCGCCGTCCCAAGGGCTGGCGTGTGTCAGGGATCAGAGTGGCTAAGTTCCTAGCAGAGGAAGCAATGGTGCTCGGTACCTCTGTGGGAGCCCGGGGCGGGGCTCCTCCCTGTGTCGGCACTACAGGGGCTGTGGGTGCTAAGAGAGGCATCGCTGGATATATACGCTTTGGGGCATATGGCGGAGGAGGGCGAACGTCCAACAGATCTTCTATCTCATCTTCGGCTTCCTTACGGGCAACATAACTCTTATCTACCTCCAACCGAAATTGTCTATCCAGGTACTCAATGTTCTGCTCGGTCTGGTTTTTGTCATGCTCAATTGCTTTCTGAGTAATGGTCTGTCCTTGCTTCATTTTTACTAATTTCTCAGCTCTCATTATTCTACGGGTGGCCTCTTTCGCCATGTCGTCAAGGTATCGAACATGGACTGTCTGCTGCGTTTCGCGAACAGACGTTCCTGCAAATAATTGATCTTTTTCTGGTCGAAAGACCCGGTTCATGGCAACTGCAATTCTACATTACCTTTGGTGTATTTGTGCCGTAGACGATTGATCACCAAAGATCCAATCCCGTGCTTACAGTATAAGTCATGACTGGGAGTTCCCTCCGGAGTGGCTGGCTGACTTTCATCTAATCTAGTACTATTTCGGCTGGTACAGCCAAAACATAGTTTACTGAAGCACAGCATTGTTTTTCTACGTTCTAATTGTAGCTGTGGAAGGAATTAGATAAGTTATTGTTTACAATATTCTCACACACACACACACATGGCCATGTTCAATTATTCACTCAATCACTTATTCATACCCCAAAAGACATATGACAATCCTGAACGCAAGTAAACGAAAACAGAACACAGATAAAATACAGACAAAACGAACCAATATGAACCAATGCTAGCCCAAATCAAAAACGGAGCCCGTCGACTCTCGTCTGTGGAGAACCGGTATATTCCAAAGTCAGAGAACCAAAGATCAAAACAGTCTCACCATAAGGGCTGCCTAGAGATAGGAACACAGGTTTTTCACAACCACAGACCGACCTACCGACCATCCAATGGCCTTCTTGGTTCACCTCCCGGACTATGCTGGCTTAGCCCGCTTTTTCAAGCACCGCTCCAGATCTGTCCGAGTGCTACCCAAGCATGACCATCAGCATTTCAGAGGGCGATCCGGCAAGGTGTGAACTTTTCACCGGTCACACGGAGGCGTGGTAGTCATATCTCTATCAAATACAAAAATAGGGGCGTCCGCCCGTGCAGTCTCACTTCTGCCCCGTCAGACCCCCTTCCAAAATACCGAGATATCCGTGGTCTATGACCACCAAATTCCAAAACCAAATGCAGAACAATATCCGACACAAAACCAGACGAAACACTCACCTGGTGCACTCAGGTTCGATTGCAAATTTCTCCACTGCCAATCGATCTGTTCTTCCGGGTTTCACCCGTAGGATTCCGGCGAGGGGCCACTAGCAGCCGAGGCTTCTCCCGATCGGAAAAGCGGAGCAACCATTTTTCTTTCTTTGGTCAGTCCACCCTCCCGACCGAGAACATCCCTCTTAATGTCCCCTTATTTTCCAGATACGGAGGGGGACCCCAACGCGGAGTCCCGGCAGAGTCGCCAACTGAAGTACCGAAATTTTCACTTACCCCTAAAAGAATTATACTTACAATTACCAAATATCATTCATCAATAATCAGTCGATTGGCAGTGTAGAAAGTTCAAGCGTTTATTAAACAAATAATACTCTGCCAGAGGAGCTCCCAACGACCTCACACCCGAGGTCTGCTGAGAGACTGCTGGCACAATGTCAGGTCAATACATATATACTATCACAATTTGCAACCGTTGCCTAAGATGGAAAAGTACAAGTTGGTACAGGAGGTGGCAAGAGATATGCCCATATATGGCATACCCAGCTTCCACCTAAGCTCAGTTTAACAAGGTCACACTGGTCGACTCCCTTCTGCTAGTTTCGGTGAGAGTCCGCACAGCGCTTGCAAGAATGTGCTTATCTGGCCGGCCCCCTCCTACAACCTTGACGGGCCCAAAAGCAGAAACAGCTGCTTGCTACATGTTAAGCTATTTCTCATGAGAACGTGGAGACGTGGAAATGCAGCGCCATGGAGGTTTGAGAAAACCGTATTACGTATTGGCTAGTTCAAAATGGCGTTGGTCCTGTTTGAGTGAAGCTAACCTATTCACAAGGAGGAACTAGAGTACGATTTTCATAAAAGAGGACAGAGTATAACTAAAAGAGGGTCTGGTGCCATAGAAACGTACATAACATGTTAATTAGCTATGTCACGGTGAGTACTAAGAAACTACAATCTATGTCCCCGTATAAGGCCTAATTGAATTCCTATTCCTCAACCACCCTCACTTCTTCGTCGACAAAAAAGAGGTCTGTCTCCGGTCAGTCGTCGACGGATGCCTCCTCGCTGACGAGACGGTCGAAGGCTCTCAAGGCTCCACCTGCTTCGTCGACGGTTGCCTCATCGACGGTTGCCTCGTCAACAGCACAGACGCCTTTCCTTACGGAACTTAAACCACACTCTTCGTCGTCGACCGCTGAGTCGGCAGCAGCATCCTTTCGTTCCACCTTCAGCTTTGATGTGTCTAGTCTCCTTGAAATCTTCAGCAACACTTTTGCCGCCTACAGGAACGACGGATGTTTCCCTACTTCAATGTCAACGTAGGAACTCTTATTTGGATCTATTGCCAATTCAACCATCTCCAAATCTTTCTGTGGAGCTTTTTGACTATGGGGCTAATGAGGAGGTTTCGGAAGAGGATAACCGGTTCCGTGCTGCTCGTACTCCTTCAGAGCTTCTCATCAAATGACAAGATATTGATGATGACCAAGGATATGATTATTACCCTGAGCCTAATACTCAACCACCACTTGAGAATCCAACTGTGCAGATGCCCATGTCTCTCATCACTAATTTGCACCAGGTGCTTGATGACTACTACCGCCGATTTCCTCCCTCGGAGTCGGCCTCATCTGGCCCACAGATGCCTCTTCCTCTGCCTTCATCGATCATCAGGCCGCCCCCTCCGGTGGCATCGATGTCTCATCACCCGGAGGACGCACACACAACTGACGACAACAGAGAAGAAGGGGAGTGGGTGATTGATCCCTCCTTACTGAGTGGGACAATTATTAAATTCAGAATCCGTCACCTACTGACAAAACTGAAGAGCCGACCTGGCACACATCCCTGTGTGCCATTCCCATGAACACTGCTAGAGGGATGTCTTACACATATCTCAGGCAGTTAGTTAAAGTTCGCAGATTTATATATTGCAGCTCATCAACTGTGAGGGTTTACAGACGTTGTCTATGGGCACCGGAAGATACAGTGATTGCCCAGAATCACAGGATGTTGCGCTGAAGCACAGACTTGAACCCGGATCCCCAATTCCCAAGTCGGCAGCTCTGGCTGCTGCACCACATCCTCTCCCCCCTGTGAGGGCATATCTGGATGAAATGCCCCTGATGCCCCTGCAATATCCTAGTCGATTCCTGGATATTGTAAGTCACCAGGGAAGTCATAGTAAGTACATAGGCTGGACACTCGTCATTATGAGTTCGCCAGCTCCATGAGGGCTTCACTGAAATATGTGATGTTTGGCACCAAGCATCTCAACATAATAAACTTGTGCAGATTCCAGTGTAGAACCCTGAAACCTACCAATCCTTAGTGTGGTCATTGACTGGCCCGAGCCAGCCTGCTACCACCAGAGTGTGCTCTGACCTCAGGGGAGCGTGCCTGAGCACTCTGAGGCTGAGAACAATGCCTTTCCTGGGTGGAGGTGTTCACGTCTCCCCTAGACGGGAAGAGCCATCCGTGGTGGGGAGCTTCAAAGATCTTGCCTCCTTTGTAATGCAACCCCAGCCTCTCCTGTTCGAAGGAGCTGGCCCCATCCTGTCCTCACCCCCTTTTTGGCGGCAGGACAGGCGGGAAACCTGTGAAAGAAGAGCAAATGTGCCCCCCTCTGCCAACTACACCCCTCGGGTGCTGGAGGCTAGGTCAAGTACAGTTTTCAGTGCCTACCAACTTGAAGATGGTGGGTCTTATCCAGTTAAGGCTAGGACTGTGTCCTCCTCTCACAGAAGGTGGGCATGTTAGAGGGCGTAGACACCCCAGGCAAAGGGCCCATTGGACACTGCCTGTCACTCCCTTGTAACACCCTTAAATCTAGTTTTCAGGCAGCATCCCCAGTCTCTGAACTTCAGTTCCTGATGACCTAAGAAGAGCCGGGCACTACTGATGTGCACCAGCAGAGAAGATTGCAGAGAACTACTGTACACAGGTGTTCCAGGACCTTTCGTCTAAAATCTGGATCCCCTACGGACCCCTGCTCATCACACGTCCTAAAAGAAGCCTTCACCGGCCTCCTGGGTCCAGCCCACTCTCTTCTGAATGAGTCCCTAGTCCAGGGTGTGTCCCTAAGGCCTTTAAAGAGGCAATTGTGGTTCCCCTTCTGAAGAAATCAGGGGCAGACCCCCAGATCTTGTTGAATTACTGCCCAATCTCTTTGCTCCTGTACCTGGCAAAGGTACTGGAGGCTCATGTGGTGAAGTGCCTGTCCAATTTTATTGAACAGTCCAACTATCTCGACTCACACCAAGCTGGGTTTCGGCCTGCCCATTCAACGGAGACCATAATACTAGAGGTATTGGACTCCCTGTGAGAGAGGGCTGACAGGGGTACTCCTCAGGCCCTGGTGCTAATGGATCTCTCAGTCGCCTTTGACACTGTCGACCATGGTATCTTGGTGGGCCATGGTGTAGATATCTTCCTAGACAGTCAAGGTTGCTAAACGTCTATGATTCATTTGTCATTCCACAGGCTTAATAAATTCCATGAATCAAATAATGTGAGAATAGTCAATACTGGCGTTCCTGATGTAAGGATGTAAGTACGCCTAATCTCCGGACAAAAGTTCTGTTTCTGGCTGTAGCCAGGAACAGAACTTTTGTCCGGAGATTAGGCGTACGTAATTGATTCATGGAATTTATTAAGCCATAAAAGGAATACCCTGTTGTGAATCAACTTATTTATCTCATAAGAGTTATCAAGGCCTTCTTCTCCGTGAAGTGTTCCTGCATTACTAAATTATAGCATCAGAGACCCTCATCGAAAGGATCTATATATCAAGAATATTGAACATGTATTTAACTTCTAAATGACACCTTCAACTAGGACCATTAGTAAAAAGGTTCATGCAGAATTCATAAGACCCTACTTATAAGGATATCTGTGCAATAATCCCCATGACAGGAAAAAAGAAATTCAAATGAATGAATAAAATGCTTTAGGAGGCTGAGCACTCTTAATTTGAGAAATGAAAGAAAGATAAACCAGGAATAGAGAGAAACAGAAAAAGCAGTAAGAAAGAGAACAAAAAGAGTAAAATAAAGATAATAAAAACAATAGAAATAGAAAGTACGAAAGAAAGAAACAAGGCTCCCCTATATTATATTCAGTAGTGCTTGTAATACGGCGGCCAAGATATCCGTCACGTTTGTGTCTGAATAACCCGGCCAGCAAATCAGTAAATCAGTAAACAGTAAATCAGGCTCTTGACACTTTAGAATGTTGCTACTGTTAACTGTGAACCATTACTTTCTCAGAAGTCATGGGCAAGAGACACCTGGTCGCCTGTAACATACCTTTTATAATTACAAGGATGTGACAACACCGCATAAACAACAAGGGCAGATTAAACCACAAGGTTCAAATAAACCCACACACACACCGTAAGATTAAACCTGTATTAGGCACACAAGCCTCAGTATTGGATAGAGACTACTAGCTGCAGATTCCTTAATGTAGAATTACATTGTCGTGCCAACAGTTGAAGCCAAAGTCGCGACGGGAGCGCCGGAAGAAACTACTCTCGGCGCGTCTCTCGAGATCGGCTTCATCTCCTCGATCAGCCTCCGCAGATGGATCAGAAGCGGCCGTCCTCATCCCTCTCCGATGTCGCACGAGCGTCGCTCCCCAGTGGGTAAATGTCGCAGCTTGTCCCCGGGGTCTGGTGTTCGGCCTGCCGGGGGCACGGGCTCTCCGCGGGTAATGCAGCCCCGCGTGTCGTCCTCCTATCCACCGTTTCCCTGTGAGGGAGCGTCGAGAGCCCAGATGGAGACATATGCAGCGGCTTTGCAGGCCTCGCTGGCATCTCCTTCTCCTTCCCCTCCTAGGACGCCAGTGGATCCCTTGCATTGTGCGAGGCCCTCCTTGGCACCTCGGCACCGCTTGGCACGTCTCCAGGCTTGGAGGATGTGGTGCTGTTGGGGTTTGGCCCTTCGGGTCTCTCTCCTTCGGACCATGGCTCCTCTGCCTCACTGCAAACTCCTGTGGGAGTCCCTCTGGTGTCGCGGGAGGTCAGCGGGGCTCGGGTCACATCCTTGAGCCCTGTTCGGCCATCTAGACAGGCAACAGCCTTGTACATGGCTGAGCTGACGCCACTACGGCGCCGGTGCCTGTTGGCCCAGGTGGCGCCACAGGGGTCGGTAGACCTCCTCGTCCTGCTCTGGGTCGAGGCTGGACAGGGACCCTTCGCCCCTCTCCGGGCTCCTCTCGGCCCTCCATGCAGGTGGCTGTCGGAGGTCGAGTTGGAGGTTTAATCGACCCTGGCGGCGCCGTATGGGTCGGCAGACCACCTACGTCCCATTCTGGGTCGAGGCTGGCAGAGGGTTTCTTGTCACTCCCCTGGTCCCTCTCGTCCCTCCACGCAGGCGGCTGCCTCGTCAGAGGTCGAGTTGGTGCCGTTCCGGCACTGCCCCTTAGCCACTTCGGCTCCGGTCCCCGGCGCTGCGTGACTTGGAGGAGCCCTGTCCGGCGTCTCCTTCGGTGCCAATGGTGATGACATCCTGCCTCAGGCGGCGGACTCTAAGGTGCCGGACAGGCGTCGAATCGCTGATTCGTCTTCGGACGCTCCCTCTTCTCCGAAGGTTGGGTGCCTCTCTCCACACCCTTACCACTGTTTGGCTACGAGTAGGTAGGGTGCCCTCAAGCTTTCTTCGATACAACACCGGGGTGGGGTAACCTCTCTTGCCCATGGCCAATCTATCTACCCGGTAAGCAGGTTCCTCACGGTCCGCAAAAACCCAGTTGTTGACTGCCACCAGCTGCGTGGGCCAGTAATACTTGAGAATGCTCAGAACCGCCAGCCCACCTTAATAAACTCCCCTCTGCACCTTACTCAGCGTGACATGCCACCATCCCACAACAGGAGCAAAAGTTCTCACCCTATCTTTTGAAAGAAAATGTCTGGTGGGATCTTAAAGGACGTTTTTTGTATGATGTACAGGAGGCCCTGGAGGGTCATCACTTTACATAGGGCCACCCCACCCAATAAGGAGAGCTGGAGCGCCCGCAATTGTGGAGCATCCCTGCGAAGCCAGTCTAATTTCGGGAGTATGTTCCTGCCTGCGGTTCTCTTGTAATGAACACAACCAAATATTTAAAGCCATGTAGTGCCACCGAACTGTGCACCTAGAGTGCAGCCGCAGGGTCCCTGCCACCAGCAGGAATATTAAGGACTTCTTACAATTGATCTTATATTCTGAATATTCTCCAAATATGTGAAAAATGTGTAGGATTTGTTCACTCAAGAAGGCTGATTACGTGTCCTACAGCAAAACGTCAGCATAGAGGGAGATTCTCTCATCCCACTCCTGATCAACTGGAATACCCCTTATGAGAGGTCCTGGTGAACCTACGCATGTGTGAAGAGCATAGGAGACAAGGAACATCCCTGTTGGACGGCAAAGACTCGGGTGACTGTGTTATTGACGTGCATGCACACTAGAGGGGCCACATACACGAGCAAAGGAATCCCCTGCTGCATGTGGTACTCCATTAAGGTGTCGGGAGATTTAAGCGCGTTCCCTGGTGTGGCATAAAGCTACTGTCCGCAGGCAGATCACCAGGGCCTACGCAAGGACCTTAGTCTCAAAATTAAGCAGAGTGATAGGTCTATGAGACCCAAACTCAGTTGCTAGTTCTTCCTTTTTTAGAATGACCACCACCTCAGACGTTCTTTGGTCCTCTGGGAGACGCCCTTATTTTCAGGTAGTCTGAAACCTACTCTGGAGGCACTCCCTTATTTTATCCATCATGCTTGTATATAATTCTAAGGGGAGCTCATTAGGTCCCGTCGCGTGCCCTGTTTGCAAGGTTCTTATTGTCTTATTTATTTAGTCTACTGTCAGGTCTTGCTCTAGTGCGTCTCGATCCTCATTCGTTAGCATTGGCAGGGTCAGGTCTTTCAGGAAGTCTCTCCCAGTATTTCCATCCCCTTGTTGTCAGTGTCCTCAAGGATCTCTGGCTTGAATTCATCCTATAGCACGCAAGCTGATTCAACAGGCCGCCCGTTCTCCTTAAAATAGAGGTCTGCTCCATCTCTCATACAAGCTTTGAACGTCTTGTCTTTTAAATATCACGGATCAACCCTTCGGGGTAGGATGAAGTCCACTACCAGACCATCGAGTTGCACCTCCACCAGCGGATGGTCTGTGATTCCCCCTGCTATGTGCGTAGCGGCCCTAAAATCATCTTTATGGACAGTCTGGCTGAAAAGATAGTGCAGGCATGCCAGACTACCATGTGCTACAGACAGGTGTGTCCGGTTCTGAGCCCCTCTTCCCCTCTAGCGGCATTAAGGGGTATCATGAATATAGTATAGGGTCAGTTCTGTCACTCCAGTCACCCCAATGTGTATATGCTCTGTTGTAAGTGTCTTACCCTTTCACTGGATGAGTCAGTCTTGTCTGGGTCTCTTTCCTGTTTCCCGACACTTGAATGGCACGCCCGAAGACTCGAGAGAGAGCAATGACCCACCAGCAGGCTTTTGTGGAGTGCTTTTGTCCTGGATGTAGGGCTGCATTCAGTAGGGCACCCACTCTGTCTTTTCTTTGCAGTTGCCTGAAGATCAGCAGTCACAAGGTAGCAGTCACACCTGGCCTGTCGGTAAGTGCAGCCCCTCTGGAGGCCAAACCGTCAGCAATTGAGCCCACACTGTGGCCGGCTGGACCACAGGCATAAGCTCAGACAGGGTGATAGACACTGGAGTAGTTGTAGTCCCTCATGGGCCTCTGACACAGAGTAGTCAGAAATTCAGCAGCTAAAAGCCCAACACAGGCTCTCCAGGAAGTCAGTAGATTCAGACCCTGTTGTGCCTCAACAATCACGTTGTCGTATACTTTTATTTTCTGCCTTGAACTGTTAGGAGAGTCTTGGGGTGGGGGGGTGGGTGTCCCTCATACTAGCTGGTCCTTCTGGATGGCTTTCCGGCTCGCCCTACAGATAACGGGGATGTGTCAGACCTTGCTTCTTCCAGGACAGCCTTGTCCTCCTGCTGGATAGTCAAACTCCCTTCCCTTTCTTACCGGACAGGCAGGCTTCTAGGCAGACTTCTAGGCTCATCAGGACAGGTACACAGCTTCTCCATTAAGTAATTCAGCCTGCAGGTGATGTCCCTTCAACTTAGATAAACTGTCAGGCTGACACCATCCCTGGTGTCACAGCAGACACCTGAGTAATTTGTAGAGCACTTTATTACTTGGTAACAGAGGACTTTGAACTAGGGTATAAAAGAGGTATAGATGGTCCCACTTGTATACACAACTGGCAGGCAGGAGATGCAGTTTACTCTGTCGCACTCTCACATTGCATTTATGCTACGCACACCAACACCCTAAACATGCACTTGATGTTAGCGCAAAGTTTGGGCACAGGTATAGAAATGGAGCATTACATGGGTGTGTCAGTAGAAAGCCACTCCACTGACCATGATGCAAAGATCTCATCAGGCTATTGATCCTTACAACAGGGTGCATTGCCACCACCGCTCTATCTGGTAAACCCATGGCAGTCCTCTGCCTTAAATAAGGGCACACTTGGTGTGACCCTCCAGGTCACAGGACCCGTCCAAGACCTCTCATAGTCCCTTGTTAGAAGTTGCACAGTACTGGGGTGGCAGAAAAATCTCATGTAATTGTTTTGTGGTAGATTTACCCCAGTAACGTCCAGTTACAAGTTTGACGCCATGGACTGGGGAGTTGCACAAGGAACAGATTCTTCTGCCTGTCAAACCACATGCCATTCACTATTTCATAGTGTTTTTCTTCTTTTATTAACCACTTGTTTTAAGCAGGTGGTATTTATATGCATGTGGTTGGTTGGGGGGAGATGGGTGAAGCAGGGGAGGGAAGAGGAAAGCATTTTATAACAGAGGGAAGAATTGTGTGTTTCTCCCAGTTAGTAAAAAAAAACAGCATAAGTCTTGGCTGATTCTGCTGCACCCAGAGTCTTGTGTGTCTTTTCAGTCTAATTTTTCTGTCTGGAAAAAAATGGTGTCCTGCTTTTCTGCACCCGGTAAATCCAGGTGCAGAAAAGCCTAAAAAATTATTATCAGGGGGAATAAAATGAACACATGAAAGTACTCCTTAATTTCGTTGCTCTTGATTCATACTCTGGACCATAGTTGAGGGATAGGTCTAGGCATAGTCCTCGCAACACACAATAGGTTTACGTGCGGCAGAGCGAAAAAGTCAGGTTACCAGATACAAGTAGGTGGTAACTCAGGACAGGGGGAAACGCCTGTTGTCCGTGGGGGGGAAATTCCCATCCTAAAAATCTACATTAAAAATGAATTAATAGTATTCTATTTTAAATATCTTTTTGGTGCCAGTCCATATGGCTTTAATGTTTGCTTTTGGGATTCTATGTTACAAGTCCATAGGGTACATGTATCCTTTCTGAGTTTAATAAAATGTTGGAAATTCTACAAATCCTCACTCCTAGATCCAAGGTCTCTCAGGCTACCATTCTTCACTCTGCTCTGTCTGAAGAACAGCTAAACACTTTCAAAATTCTGCAATTCTGCTTTGATATGGCTTGTAAATTATTTTTGGAGATATTTACATGTATTAACTATTTAATTTTAATACTACAGGTGATTGAAATTACGGACGAAGAAAGCAAGATTTAGCACCAGCCATCTGAATGTTAGTGCCATAAGAAGGATTATTTTGAAAAACTGAAGGACATCCGGCATTCTAAGTTTAAACAATTTCCAAAATCTAGGTGTAGCGAGGAAGTGGGAGCTGAGGAAAGTATTATACCTGTAAGTGAAGTCTCTAATGTTGCATTTCATTAACCCAGAGCAAAGTCATATCTGTCCACAAAGCATCCAAAATAGTGCCAGAAAGACCAATCACCACATCCTCATCCGAAATATTATCAGAAAGACAAATTGCCTCAGCATGACAGAATAACAAGTCAAGTCAAAAAAATTTACCTAGCGCACTACTCACCCAGAGGGTCGCATTATCTAAAGCATCATGTAATTCTAGAGAGGAAGCACACACTGCATAAAAGAAAGATATAACAAAAGGTTTCTTCTGCAAACCATCAGAGAAAAGACACTGAAAGAAGACTCCGAAGCTGACACGCTAACAACCAAAAGATTGGAAAATCACCTTTGTTCAACAACCGTTTTTAACCAGTTACGCAAGTTTGAGACTATCTGCTTCGGGATATAACACCTCGACCCACTCTGCTTACTCTGGCGAAAACCTTAAAAATTCACCACTTTATTGTGTTCATGACCATCTCAGATTGTTTCCTTTTTATTGTGTACTGTTCTGTAATTCTATGTAAATCACCTCAACCTTATCTGTTGTGCAGGAGTGATATTTAAAACTGTTAAATATAAAAATGGATTAAATGAGCACCGTTGCGCTAGCTAATGTAAATAAATCATTGTCTTCAGAACTACAATCCTTAACCTTACACCAAACACAGAATGGGTAAAAGGAACTGTTGTTCTGCGACTGATGAGCCACAATATTACTGTGCATGTTCTAACGTTCTCAGTTACTGCCATTATGCCAGTGCAAAAAGGTACTTCTCAGTTTAATCATTAAATATCAGACTAACACCTTATCACTGCATTGCTAAGAACCTATACAAATAGATTTGAGAAAAACTTCAGTCACAAAATAAGTTGCTGCCGGAGAGGCTATAACCAAAAGACTATTATCTGCTACAAACATTTCGACTGGTGTTGCAGGGCTGCATCCAGACATATTTTGCTCAATTCAAGTGTTAAGAAGATTACACACAATATCTTTTAGAGATAAATGCTGAACATTATCTAAACAAGCCCAACTCTAAAATCGGATTCACTCTTACCGTGGCATATAAGCAAGAGAAAACTAAATGTAGAGATATTAACTCTAGGAATACACCTTTTAAAAACACGGGCTGTGAGAACAATTTCAGTGTTCAAACCCGCCTCAATCAAAGCAAAATAACCCAAGTTGGGGAAAAAGGTACCTGTGCCAAAAAAGATTCAGCCATAAATCTCATCTCACTGAATTTGAGAGAATGCACACTGGGAAAATCCTCTCTCAGTGCTCCGAATGCCACAAAAGTTTCAGCAGTAAATCTTATCTCACTGCGCATATGAGAATCCACACTGGGGAAAAACCTTACCAGTGCTCTGAATGCCAGAAAAGGTTTTGTAACAAACAAAGTCTTTCTAATCATGCAGTGACCCATTCTGTGGAACAACCTTATCAGTGCTCCGAATGCCAGAAATGGTTCAATAAAAAACACAATCTCACGGTGCATATAAGAACCCACACTGGGGAAAAACCTTATCAGTGCTCTGAATGCCAGAAATGTTTCAGTTTAAAAAGTAGACTCACTCGTCATACAAGAATCCACACTGGGGAAAACCCTTATCAGTGCTCTGAATGCCAAAAAAGTTTCAGCTGTAAATCTTATCTCACTGAACATATAAGAATCCACACTGGGGAAAACCCTTATCAGTGCTCTGAATGCCAAAAGAGGTACAGCTGTAAATCTTATCTCACTGAACATATGAGAATCCACACTGGGGACAAACCTTACCAGTGCTCTGAATGCCAGAAAAGGTTTTATAACAAACAAAGTCTTTCTCGACATGTATTAACCCACTCTGTGGAAAAACCTTACCAGTGCTCTGAATGCCAGAAATATTTCATTGAAAAAAGAGACCTTACTGTACATACAAGGACCCACACTGGGGAAAAACCTTATCAGTGCTCTGAATGCCAGAAAAGGTTTTGTAAAAAACAAAGTCTTTCTCTACATGTATTAACCCACACTGGGGAAAAGCATTACCAGTGCTCTGAATGTCAGAAATATTTCAGTAAAAAAATAGGACTTATTGTACATACAAGGATCCACACTGGGGAAAAACCTCATCAGTGCACGGATTGCCAGAGATGTTTCATTACCCAAAACGAGCTCACTCGGCATAGAAGAACCCACACTGGAGAGAAACCTTATCAGTGCCCAGAATGCCAGAAATGTTTCATTGACAAAAACGGTCTCACTCATCATATAAGAACCCACACTAGGGAGAAACCTTTTCAGTGCTCTGAATGCCAGAAATGTTTCAGTGTAAAAATCAGACTCACTCAACATACAAGAATCCACACTGGGGAAAAACCATATCAGTGCTCTGAATGCCAGAAAAGGTTCAGCAGTAAATCTTATCTCACTGCGCATATGAGAATCCACACTGGGGAAAAACCTTACCAGTGCTCTGAATGCCAGAAAAGGTTTTGTAACAAACAAAGTCTTTCTAATCATGCAGTGACCCATTCTGTGGAACAACCTTATCAGTGCTCTGAATGCCAGAAATGTTTCAATGAAAAACGCAATCTCACGGTGCATATAAGAACCCACACTGGGGAAAAACCTTATCAGTGCTCTGAATGCCAGAAATGTTTCATTAAAAAATATAGTCTCACACGGCACATAAGATTCCACACTGGGGAAAACCCTTATCAGTGCTCTGAATTCCAGAAAAGGGTTTGTAACCAACAAAGTCTTTCTCAACATTCAATAACCCATTCTGTGGATCATCCTTATCAGTGCTCTGAATGCCAGAAATGTTTCATTGAAAAACGCAATCTCACGGTGCATATAAGATCCCACACTGGGGAAAAGCCTTATCAGTGCTCTGAATGCCAGAAATGTTTCAGTAAAAAAAGTAGTCTCACACGGCACATAAGAATCCACACTGGGGAAAAACCTTATCAGTGCATTGAATGCCACAAATGTTTCAGTGAAAAAATCAATCTCACTCACCATATAAGAACCCACACTGGGGAAAAACCTTATCAGTGCTCTGAATGCCAGAAATGTTTCAGTGAAAAAAGACATCTCACACTGCATATAAAAACCCACATTGGGGAAAAACCTTAGGAGTGCTCTGAATGCCCAAAACATTTAAACCGTAAATCACTTCTAACTGCACATGTGAGATTCCACACTGGGGAAAAACCTTATCCATGCTCTGAATGTCAGAACTGTTTCAAAAACATTCAAAAAACATGTGGATGTCATCTGCCAGCAATTCTTGACATCTAGGGCATTTTGGTGGCGGTGAGGGGGCGAATTTCCCGATTTTATAAGGAGTTTAGTAAAGCCTATTGACCACGAAAAAATGGTTCTTTTTCAGACAGGCAGGCTTTAAATGTTTGTATAGTGTCTTCAAAGATGGTTCAAGCATGCCCTCTGCCTGTGGTGCCAAGGAGGAATTGTTCCAAACCCCCTCTGCCAAAGCTATTCCAGTGTCTTCACCCTTTAGTAGATGTTGATACCATACCGAAATTTCTTTTATAATGGGTGTGAAGGATTCACTTAACCTTTCTATTTCCTCATTACTTTTTATTTCCTCACGTTCTGCTGTATGCCAAGACACCAATTGAAGATATTTAAATCTTGATAAATCTGTCCCTACCTTTGCCCTCTAGTACTCCCATGGGTATATCCCTTCCTCATCCATTAACTCTTTCCATTTCGTAATCCCAGCTCTTTTAATAGGTACTGCCAAGGCATCGTTCAAGCAGTCCGGGGTACCAGGTGAATCCCAAACTGGAGCTGAGTCTGAATAGTACCCAATCCCACTGCTTACCCTTACCCTGTACCATGTCTCTAGGGCGGTTTTTAGTATCTTCAAACAAACCCGCTTGAAGAATCTAGGGGATCTACATTTATACATAAAGGTATCGCTTCCCCCTTCTGCTCTCACCATCTCTCCCAGCAATCTGCCCCAGGATGAGTCGTCTAGCTTAGTAAGTAGAATGTGTAGGCTCTTAAACTGGAATGCCACTACATATAGACTAATATCGGGGAGAGCTAACCCACCTTTTAATAACCTTCTTCTGAGTTTCTTCCAGGTCAGGCGCACCCCTTTGTCCCCCCACACAAAACTACCTATTTTACACTGTATCTTATTTATGTCTTTCTTAGGGAATGTTAGCGGTATTGTGGAAAACCGGTAGGAGAGCTTGGGGAGAATGACCATTTTCACTAGATTCACTTTCCCATAGATTGACAATGGGAGGTTCTTCCATCTTCTAAACCAACGGTCCATTTCCCTAGTTGTTCTGTCCAGATTTAACTTAGGAATTCGATCCAATTCCCCACAATATATATTCCCAGATATCTAAACTCCCGACTCTCAGTGCCATACCATTGATCTATGTTCCAACACATGACCTCAGTCTTGGATCTGTTCACCTTGTATCCTGATAATGCCCCAAACTCTGCTGTCAGTTCCTCGATCCGAGAAATAGCTGTACCTAGATCACCCGTATATAAAATCAAGTCGTCCCCGTACAGGGCCAGCTTAGAGCTATACTGACCTGACTGAAATGTGAGATTCTACACTGGGGAAAAAACCTTATCAGTGCTCTGAATGCCAGAAATGATTCAGTGAAAAAAGAATACTCACTACACATACAAGGACCCACACTGGGGAAAAGCCTTATCAGTGCTCTGAATGCCAAAAATGTTTCAGCCGTAAATCTGATCTCACTGCACATTTGAGAATCCACACTGGGGGAAAAACATCAGTGTTCTAATTGTCAGAAAAGATTCAGAGGTAGTGATGGTTACATGCACCATAAGAAAACACACCATCATAAATACTTCAGTGCTCCAAGTGCCAGAAAAGCATCCATTTTAAATGCAATCTCACCTACATGAGCAGACGCACACAGGGAAAAAACATGACCTATTCTGTGAATGCCAGAAATTCCTATTTTTTGATAGGCACAGCCTCACTAACCATAATCTACTCCATACTGATGAAAACCGTATGAGTGCTCTGAATGCCAGAAACTCCACACTGAAGAAATACTTATGCCATAAAAGCTTGAATCTGAAAGACAGAGTTATGCTTCATGAGAGATCCCACTCTGGGGAAAAATCTTATGAGTGCTCGAAATGCAAGCAAAGTTTTCGTCACAAATTACGTCTCACTTGTCATGAGCAAACTCACACGGGAGAAAAAAGCTGTATGTGTGTTCTGAATGTCAGATAAGGTTTAATCACAAATACATTGTCAATTCACATGAGAGTTGCAGAAAAGCTTCTAACAACCTGACTTTACATGAGAGAGCACATATTGTAGTTGCAATAGATTTAATCAAGAAATTCTTGCAGGATAACTTAGGCTGCCCGCATGCAACCTCCAAAGAAATTTCAGGCCTTGAAAATGTTTTAATTGCAACAAAATCTACAATTTGAGTATCTGAAAGTTACAAAACTCTCAAGGTCTTTACTTGACACAGAGAAGTGTTAGTACTTGCAAACATCAACTAATTAACAAAAGATTCACAATATTAATGTCTTAAATTTTCTCCACCCAAAAGGTTTCTACTCACACTTGTTTCTTAACATATGACTGAAATCTAGATTTTCATGCTAAGATTAGGCCTAGGCGGTGTTCCTCAATGAAGAACTCGGCAAAGTGTCAAAAAAACTCAACCACTCAACGTGGAGTTCTGCAAGCAGCAGAGTGCATTAGGGTCAATTTGAACCGCTTTTTCGGCGAGTAGCACGCTACTCCAGGATCCCAAAATGATTAGTGGTGAATTAGTGTAGGGAAATATAAAATGTATTTGTGAGCTGGACATGTTGGTCTGTTAGTTGGGTTGAAAAAGAGACTGGAGGAATAGGAGAGGGAAGGTTTTGCATTTATATTGCGCTTGCTACCCCTGATGAAGTGTTGAAGCGCTTTTAAGGGAGTAGCATGCTACTCCAGAACCCAAAAAGATGAATAGATAGATCAATTATTGTGGGTAGGTTGTTTTATTATATAAATACAACTGTACGAAAATTCATAAAATTTTCTTGTAAAGTTGTATCCAAGTGGCAAGTATAGTCTCTGATAATAATGTATACAAAGTTGGCCTGCCATCAAGACTGATGCCACACAAAATTTATGCAAAGTCAGTTGTGCTGAAGTATTTTAGACTCTTGTTGAATTGTAACATCCACCTTGTAGTGTTGTAGACGAATGTAGGACCCTAGTGTAATTTTTCCCGATTCATGCCCTTATATAGGTATAACTTATTATATCCTTATATAGGCATAAGAATCATAACCATATTTAGACATAGCCAATGCAGTCCAAATATGGCATGGCTACTTCCACAAGTTCCTAGAATCCACAACAAATTCTTGGAGAAACTAAACTTCAGCAGTCCAGGACTTCCCCCTGCTTAAGTATTGATTTGTCCAAGAATTCATGGAGTTTTCAAAAAACTGCAAGTTCTTAGTGACGTTATTATGTCCAATCTTACGTCAAACTCGGCACCTCCCAGGTATAAATATACCCACATCTGCCCTAGCAAACACACAGTGATTTGGAGCAGATCGACTAACTACTTGCCCGATGCCCTACTGTAGCGAGTGCCGAAGGAAGCCGACCCTCCAGCTGACGCACTGAAAAAGACACTGTCTTTTCTCCTGCCGAGAAATCCAGCTCCAGTGTTACCCTGCTACCCTTGCGGGTTACTGGGAGATCGAGTCCTGAGAGAGAGATACAAGACCTCCTTCATTCTAAAACCAAGGTACGGAGCTCATTAGACCCTTAGAGATATCTTGGATAGATTCTTGGCAAAAAATACTGAACTTAAGCTACACCTCACTTACTTCTTCCATCGTACTAGACTTAGGTTAGGTATTTTAGAAGCACCAGTTGAGTACTTTTAGTCGTTATTTATCATTATATGTATTTTTTCCGTTTTATGTATCTTATGGCTTAGAAACCATATCATGCTTTACAGTATTATTTCATAATACTCTTTTTACTGTACACACTTTACTTTATAACAAGCATTGCCATTGTAGAAATTCACTTCTCTTGCATGAGAAAGAAGACTGCTCAATAAATAACCTTTTTTATTGAAAACACCCGTCTCTCTATTTCTCTGCAAATCCTGGTGAAACGAAGCATGCACAATTGACTGAGGGAAATAGCAATCTATTATTTCCACGACTCTAGAGATATATTTCTTATTCTTGGGGAACAAAGTTGTCATGTTTATGCGGTTGTCAGAAACTAATCCCTTCTTGTGAATTCGAGAAAGTTTCTAGTGACCTCTGAGCTAGCTGGCATTCACAATTTAGTCTAACATATTCAATAGAGACCTAGTCGACTTCAGTCCTACGTTTAAACTATTGTTTATGTTATTCCAATGCACAGAGCCTATTGGGAATATAGGAACTACACTGCAGTAGGTACTGTTGTTTGTATCATGTCCACATTGTAGGCAGACACAAACGCCGAAATTGTGCACTCTTTATATTAAGCATAATGTAGGTGAACAGATTACAGTAACCAATGTACAAGCTGTAGTAGGTGCTTAGAAGTAGAGTGACAGAGGGCAATAAACACTCCACTTACTCTGTCACTAGCTTAGTACAGACGAACGCCAAAGGCTTCGTACATGATGAAGCATCAGAGTGCACCCTCTTTCTGCGTCCCTTGGGCATTTTGGCTGTTGTTCTACAGAAGAGGCTGCAGACACTTACATAGCCCTTTATGAAGTGTGGATCATGTTGGAGAGATACTCAGCGGGCATGCTTTCCTTTGAATTGGGCATGGCCAAAATTTTGATTCTGTGTACAAATTAAAACTAGCATGCATATAGAAAGGGGAGCCTTTGGCCAAAATAGCCATTTTCCCTACCCATACTTCTAACGCATCTTTTTCAAAAAAATGTTAACTACATTGTCATCCGGAAATAGTAATTAGCGCCTACTCATAAGCAAATGACATTTAGAATTCTCTTTCACTTCAAGCTTTCAAAAGTAAATTGATATAAAAGCAGTATGGAATTTTTTTATATTGTGTACTCTTACCAAAATTTAGAGCATCAATTTTATATGACACGCCATAGAAAAAAGGATTTCTTTATATATACTAAACCTCTAGAAACATTTGATTAACCAGTAATAAAGTCACGTCCAACTTAGTTAGTTTATAGTCTTCTTTTTTTAAGAGAAGTTATTTCACATTGTTACTGGACCTGCATGGCTAAACACTTATAAGGTCCCAAAGGCGAGACCTATTGGCTATGCCAATGCTAGTTATTGAGTGAGTACAATGAGCAGCAACACTTTTGATTAGGTCCTGAAGAAAGCCGCAAACACCTGTTTGGAGGGTTCATTGGCTGAAACATGTTGACCTCTTATTAACTTTCACTCTGCTGCCCCCACTACCCTGAGCTCATTTATGTGGTATTTCGTATACCATTCTCTATAACAAACCATGCCTGAACTCCTCCCTCTCAGTGAGGGGGCTGTGCCCTGTACTGTAACTAGGTATAATGGTGGGAGGAGATTCCGAATGAGGAAGCATGCCAACTATGGTGGGTGAGGGATATTTCATCCTAGGTAAGTCTTCATTTGCAGCAATAATCCTCATAGACACAAGGGTTTCTTGATTGTGGTAGAAATACATTTTTACCCCTTCATTGTACGTTTAAGCACAGACCATTGCTTGAAATGTTGTGATCAATGTAGGAAAAATACTCTGCACTGAGAAAATGTGTTAAAATAATGGAAAGTTGATAATTGCATTTAATACCTTCTCATACCTGGATTTATCTAGAAGAGAAGTCTGTTAATTCTAGCAGATTTTTGATACCACAAGGTATAAGAAATAAGGGGATCTTTATCTGATATCTTTATCAGTAAATTATCTGAAATTATTGGACATAAACTTTTGCAAGTATTATTTCTAAAGATAAAGGAAGTTCTATATTTGTCTTTTCTAAACTAACCCCAGTGCCTATGACTACAAAAACCACCTCTCTCAAATCAATATTGTACTTGGTTTAGTGAGAAAGCTAAATGATCTAGGAGAAACCAGGACTGCGCGTCAGTATTTTTCTTAGGAAGCTTTAAGGTAGAGAGTGAAAACACTTTTTTAGAATGCCCCAACAATTGTGACAAAGATATTTCAATATGTTTGACAAAAATAATAGGTACATTTCATGACAATATTGAAATGAAAAATAAAGTAATAGAAACAAATATTTACACCACATGACAAAAATATTAGAGACTACATTTCAGCAATATTGGAAATACTGAGGTTCATGTATTAATAATCCATTTGTTAAAAGTGGTTGCTTGTGGAGTCAGCACACTACTGTGTCTGTGATGGCTTTTAAATAAAGGCATATTTAATGCACCCCATTTTACTTTCAGATTCACAAATTTCCCCTTTGGTTACTACCTCCTGTTACTTTTTTTCAGCTCACGTATGGTTTCAAAGCTTAATACATACCTTAAGGATGTATGACGTATTTAGAAGGGACACTATTAACATTCCCCTTAAAAATTCTTAATTGTTAATTGGCTTAGTACATTTCTAAAAGGGGTTTAACATTTGCAAACTCTGTGAATTACCGAACCAGTGGATTTTTGAAAATTAAAACGCTTGGTACATGAGTCAATTTTTCTCAATTCCCTCCAAATTAAGTTTGCTAATAATGTTAGTTGAATGATAACCGGTGCACGTACCTATTTAGTGTTAGTGTTGCTTCAGATCAAATAAAAACCATCACACATAACTTACACAATGCTTAAAGACAGAATTTCTGACATCCAGCTTTAATGTTTTGTTAAATATGTTTGCAAATGTTGTCACTTAAACAGGAAAGAATCTAAACCGGTTTCTGGACATAAAATAGGTTGTAATCATAATCTTTCAATACATTTTCTGAGTTTCAGGAACAATGTGTGTCATCTGTGTTTACTCTAAACCACTATAATAAACATATTCAATGCTTTTAGATTTGATCTGTTTGTACTGGTTTCTATTGCAGACAATGATTTAGATTTAGACCAAGGATCAATTCCACCCATGGCTTTTAAAACCAATTTATCATTGATCTCTTTTAGTGTTATCGCAATAAAACTGTAATAGAACTGATCTGAGAGATGGACCTTCAAGTATTATGCTCAGTCTTTATTGAACAAACTATGGAGTTAAAATCTGATTAGATTAGATCCACAAGCATTGCCTGACCACTGTATTTTACATCAATAGATTACTAATCCGCACATATTGTCTAAGTACAATTCAATCATCTTCAATTTTTCACGGAGCTCATGCTGGGTGTGTGTGAATTCTTTTAAAATATGACATTTAAATGTCCAAAAGTTCAGGAATTCTAGGTTCAAGCCTGGTCAAACCTTAATGAATGCTATACCTAAAGATACCCTTCTGTTCCTACATTTTATTGTGCACCATGATTCAGAAATGGCATGTTTTTGCTTTTGGAGGTAAAATTCTAAACATGTTTATTGTTGTTGCCATCTGACACATTATCACTAATTGGGAAGATAGCAACAAGTGGTCCTGTGATGCTTGCTGGAATGGGAAGTGTTTAATCAAAAGGTGGATTGAATTCAGGTTTAGGTGACAATTTTACAAAAGTGTATGGATTTTGTATGTATTTAAAATTGTTGATCTCCAAAAAGGCCTAAATCAATAAATCGAATTGAAATTCAAGTTTATAATTTTAATCCTATTGTTGGAAAAGATTTGATTTTGAACCCCATGTGAGGCGGTTCCTGTCCAGAAAGCATTCAGGTTGTAATCATGAGTCAAATAATGCTGAGAAGGTTAAAATATTCAAATTAAATTCTAATTACACATGAAATGTTCATTGTTCAATATATTTCTCTTAGTATTTTAATGTGAGGACTTTATTGCTTAAGGAAAATAATTAGTATTTGTTTTTCTATATGTAGGAAGCATTACAATGAAACCACTGTATCCCACCTTCTTTCTTTCCTTTCCTGTTCTTTTTGAATGTTTCTATTGTTGAACTTTAAAGACTGCCCGAAATTAAGAATTGTGCTCTACATAACTTTGCTGTGTTACAGTTTGTTGATTTTTGTGTACAGCTTCCGTCTCTTATGTGTATGGCAACTGATGTTATGTTTTGCTTTAATAATCGGCTTATGTTTATTAGGTTTTATTATTCAATAAAATGTTTCAAACACAACAAATGGTAGTTGATATGTATTTACAACTGCAGCATTTTTATTGTATGGGCACTTTCAAAGGGGCCAAAAATATGGTCTGCGGGTTGACGGAGTACCACATTGGCATCAGGAGGGAGAGGTTTGGGCAGGTGATTGGGGATACATGTAAAGTTGGAAGTACGGGAAACAACGCATGTACATTGTGTGGACTGTGCCTCCTGGAGTTATTGTGAGGGATACCGTGCTACCCTCTAAATTAATCCGCTAGTGATCATTATCAACAAACTTTATTCGGTTTTATAAAAGAAAACCATAAAAGTCATACATAAAATGATAAAACATTTTCCAAGGTACAAGGTACAGATAACAGCGAACCGTAAAACGTAACGCGTATGAGGTTGAGCTGAAACCGGGTCATTGAAAATGATTATGGATGCTTTTAAGCCCCAGAAGATAAGGTTCGCTGGTTGGTACGTTTTTTAACACAATGTACATACGCACACTAGGCTTACACAGCTCATTTCCCTCTCTATCACAGTGGCTCATTCCTAAAAAACATTCTTTGACCAGTGAAAATTCACTCTTACATCTGCGCTCAGGGTTAGTAAATAGTTCCTACCTACCCTGGAGAGGCCAACTCTTATATACTGGAGCCACTGGATGTGTAAGACACTGTCAAATGAAAGGCATTCCCATAGGATGTCTTTGCTAAGTGTATTTTCTTGCTTAGCCCAAATATTAAGCCACAAAGCCAGGGGACAGAAAGCCAGTACATTTGAGGGGAAAGGTATTCCCAACTCTTTGTGAACAACATGAAACAAAGTGCTTTGTGGGACAGAAAGGGCCCTTCGCAGGAAAGAGTTTTCAGTACTTTGCAATGCTCCTACCCCAATGTGGCCCAAAATCTCACTCCCATAACTAACCTTCGAGATATATTTGTCTTCATACGTCTTCAAATGAGCCCCTATTGGCTTCTCCCCCCCTCTGCTGGCAAAGTTAAAAACAGCTGCAAAATCTTTCACTAGATCCCCTTTCTTCCAAGTAAGCAACTCAAGGAATCGTCAAACACAACTCCAAATAGGAGAAAACATTGGTCTTTGGTATTGATGAAAGTCAGAATTTAAAAGTGAACTGCTTAGCTTTATGAGGTCCCACCTGTATAATGAACGACTTGGAATAATGTAACAACAGGTCCAAGTCCTCCATTAAAAGGGCAAAAGAATTCAGAAGAAGGTGTAGGCCCCTAGCTGTCCTCGCCAAGAGGACTGCATCGTCAGCGTATAGGAGGACTGGCAGGCTATGCTTGCCTACCTGGGGACAATCCGCATTTGTGGCCGAAAGGGCCTTCTCTAAGGAATAAATAAAAAGGTTAAAAAGAAAGGGTGCTAAGATGCACCCTCTCTTGATGTCAAGCTGACAGGACACGTTCAGGTCCTTTAAATAGCGGACAACCGCAGTTTAATCATGGTGAATAAAATGATGTTACTGTCAATGCCAATGGAGGACATCAACTGCCACAGCTTGACCTATTAACACAGTTGAATGCTGAGGACAGGTCCATGAAGGCTAGGTATATGGGGCTGGAACGAGCCACAGTGTATTTGTTCAGAACCATGTACAGGTTTAAATACTTCCACAGTGGAACGACCTGGGCGAATGCCGTTTTGGATATCGGATAAAAAATTGTTTTGCATTATTCCGCGGTCTTGTGGTTGGGTCCGGAATCGTAGTGTTTTTGTTTTTTTTTGGTTTTTTTTGTAGCCCAGGTGGGCGTCGATGTCCCACCTTTTGGTGTATTTCCGGTGACGTCGGCACGCTTCCTACGGAAGCACCCACTCTTGGGCGCCATCTTTAGATTCTTTTTCCGCGGTTGGGTCTGGATCGTTCCTGAAGGGGCTCCAGACTTTTTTGGAGAAAGAAGAAGAAAAACACGCAAGTTTTGGACGAGAAGAAATTGAGAAGACTAAATCATCGGGGAGGACGACGAAGGAAGAAAAAACGTAGACATCCATCGGGCAATGCACGCTCAGGGGGACCCCTGAACGCATGAGATGTACAACACTCCTTTCAAATTCTGCCGTAACTGCCACCACAAATACGCGCAGAAGGACGAGCACCAGGTTTGCAACCTTTGCCTACCGATCGACCACGAGAGCGAGGACTACAACGCCTGCTCCGCCTTCACACCGAAGACTCTTCGAGTCAGAGCGAGGCAGAGGGTAGCCAACGCCACCATGCAGGGCAAGGGTCAGCCTCCGTCCCTTCGAGACCTGGGGCTATCTTCAGACGAAGAAGACAACGCTGCCGCAGAAAACGATAGCTACACGGTCGTAGAGACCGATAATACGAAGATTCCAAAGAAGGTAGGAGACTCTACGGCCCCTAGACCCCCGAGAGACCCTGAGTCTTGGAAAAATGAGGGCCAAGCCTCGAAGCGCTGACGCCGAAGACTTCGCGCCTGCTGCTAAACCGAGGCCCAGCGGATCCTCTGAGCAGGAGTACCCGGCGCCGAGAGCTGAAGAACAGCAAAAGACGTCGAAAAATGTCCCCGAAAAGGAGCGTTCGACGCCGAGGGAAAAAGACCCGAAGAGATCTTCAGTGCCGATGAAGGACCTGAAAGCCAGCTCGACACTGAAGCCTTCGACGACGGCGCTGACCTGTCCGCCGAAAAGACCGGCCGAACCATTCGACGCCGACCATGCTGCCGAAATGGAGAAAAAGAAGAGACGGCTCGAGGCTGAGATGGAAAATATCCTGCAGCGGAAGGAGTTCGTAGCCAGGATGAAAGACTTCATAATCCCTGCGAAGCCCAAGCAACAGGTGGTCGAGATAACGGAGGAGGAGGAGTACGACATCGAAGGACAGTCGGAGAACGTCGAGATTTTCGACGATGCAGAAGAGGAAGAGGCCTCCTACTACGACTATGAAGGGGACGACGACCGCAGGATGCTCCTCGGGTCTGCATCTTCGGAGACTCAGGAGATAGAATGGCAAGACGTCGACACTGAGAGCCCTGAGGAAAGCGTCAACACGTATCCCTCGAGGCCTTTGCCGCCCGATGACATTGGGGCTTACAACACAGTCATCAGGAATGCAGCCGCAGTTTTAAAGGTAAAACTTGATGAAGACAAGCAGAAGGCAGACTTCCTTCTAGAGACAATGCTCCCCACGCAAACCTGGGGCCAGTACCTGCCCATGCTCGAAAGCGTTATGGCAACGTGGAAGGAGGCTTTCGAGAAGCCTGCAACCTGCAAAGCAGTCACGCCCAGGGCGGTGAAAAAGTATAAACATTCATCAAAGGACCCACCCTACATCCAGGGCTCGGTCTCAGCAGACTTCATCATTGCAGCCACAGCAAGAAAGAGGGCCAATGTGCCTACTACTTCAGGGCCACCTCCAGAGAAGGAGAGCAAGAGAATGGACCTCGTGGGGAGGAGAATTGAACGGAATGCCGCAATGCACTGGCGCATGGCAAATTCCAACGCGCTGCTCAACAGACACCAGTACCAGATCCTGGAAGAACTGGGCCAGTTAATTAAGAACATGCCTCAGGCATTCAAGGAGAGAGCTGAAAACCTGGTCGAGGAAGGGAAGAATGTGGCAAACTCCTGCATCAAGACAGCCCTGGACGGAGAAGACACCGCCAGCAGGCTCATGATAATGGGCATCATGGAAAGGAGACAAGCCTGGCTCAAGATTTCAGGCTTCAAACCAGAGGTACAACACAGCATCCTCAACACCCCGCTCAACGGAGAAACATTGTTTGGGGCCCTGGTAGATGAGAAGCTCAGCCAGCTGAAGAAGGACAATGAGACTGCAAGATCCATGGCGGCATTGCAGTTCAGGGGTACTAAAAGAGGCACCCCGTCACGGAGACCTAACGGGAGAGGTGGAAACCAACCGGGAACATCGCACCAGGCATTCCAACAGGCCCACCAGGCAGACACCCAGACACAGCATGGGCAACAAAAACAGTCCTGGCAGTACCAGCAGAGAGGCCAGTCCTTTCGCGGGAGCGGGAATGGACGTGGTCAGAACAGGAGAGGGGGACAGCAACCCCCCTCCAAGTGACTTGCTCAAGCACCTGGTGCCCACCCAAGCAAGTCCTCCCAGGGTGAAGCACAAACACAAGAAACAGAAGTTACACGAATTAAACACCTGTGAGCATGCAAAGCCCGTGGGCGGAAGGCTGAAACACTTCTCCCAGGAGTGGAGAGCAATAACTACAGACAAATGGGTTCTCAACAACATTCAGTTCAGGTACTGCATAGAGTTGGAAGGGAAACCAGCAAACAGAAAGCCGAAATGAAGGCAGCTGGCAAGGAAAGAGCTAGAGCTACTTCAAGAGGAAGCCAAAGAGCTCTTGCAAAAACAGGCCATAGAACCAGTACATTACAGAGAAAGGGGCGTGTACTCAACATACTTCCTGGTACCAAAGGTAAACGAAACAATGAGACCTATCCTGGACCTAAGGTTGTTAAACAAATTCATAAGAACGCAAAAGTTCAAAATGACCTCCCTACAAGAGGTACTTCCTCAGTTACAAAGCGGGGACTTTATGGTCACCATAGACCTAAAAGACGCCTACCTGCACATCCCAATGAACAGAAGGTACAAGCATCTGTTCAGATTCACCATCGGAGAAGACCATTACCAGTTCACAACCCTGGCGTTCGGACTCAAATCAGCACCAAGGGTCTTCACAAAGTGCCTAGCAACAGTTGCAGCACACCTGCGAAGGGAGGGAATACACGTATACCCTTACCTGGACGACTGGCTAATAAAAGCAAGCTCATACAAAACGTGCAAGGAACACGCACGGAGAGTGACAAGCACACTGATGGACCTGGGATTTTCCATCCACTGGGGGAAATCCTCTATGGAGCCAGAACAGATAAAAATCTTCCTGGGAGCACAGATCGACACCTTACAAGGCAGGTGGATCTAGTGGTTGTAACGCACTCAGTGCAGAAAGAAATGGCATGGTGGAACATGAGGAACAAAACAATGGGAAAGCCCCTGACGCCACCGGTGACCATAACCACAGATGCATCCCAGAAGGGATGGGGATCTCACATGGAGAAACTCAGAGTGAGGGGTCTGTGGACACCAGCAGATGCGGTCAGACACATCAATTATCTGGAGTTAAAAACAGTTTTCCTCGCTATAAAAGCCTTCCAGACAAGGCTGTACAACCAGAGAGTGCTGATCCAACAGACAACACAACAGCGATGTTCTACATCAACAAGCAAGGCGGAACACAGTCAGCCCCACTTTCGAATCTAGCGCAGGAGATATAGACATGGGCCATCCCGCTCAACATAGACCTGCTAGCCATACATCTGCCAGGGAAGGACAATTTAGAAGCAGATTGGCTCAGCAGACAGACATCGGCATCCCACGAGTGGGACCTCAATGCACAAGAGACGAGGAGGCTGTTCCACAGGTGGGGGACACCGTCGGTGGACCTTTTTGCAACACGCCAAAATGCAAAATGCCAAAGCTTCGCATCCAGACTGCCAGGGGAGGGGTCCCTGGGGAATGCCCTATGGATAGACTGGTCGAGGACATTTGTTTACACTTTTCCCCCGATACCTCTGATGCAAAGAGTGCTCAGCAAGTGCAGAGCGAGCAACATGACACTGATACTGGTCGCACCGCAGTGGGCCAGACAGAAATGGTACTCACAAATCATGGAGATGGCACAGTGTGCACCCCACAGATTCGGGAGAAGGAAGAACCCACACTCCATGCAAAACGGAGAGGTGCTTCACCCAGAACCAGAGACCCTGAGCCTGGTAGCGTGGCTCCTAAAGACATAGAGTTTGTGCACCTGAAACTGCCGGAGAGCACCCTGAGGGTGCTTCGGGAGGCGCGAAGGCCCAGCACACGAAAATGCTATGTATCAAAGTGGAAGAGACTTACACTGTGGTGCAGGAGAGAAAAGCTACACCATAAGATGCAGAAGTACTCGACGGTGCTAAGATACCTCACGCACCTGCTCGAAAAGAAACTAAGCTCATCCTCATTGAGAGTTCACTTGGCAGCGGTAGTCGCTTACACAGGAGGAGAAACATATAGGAGTTTCTTCACATCACAGGTAGTTAAGAGATTCCTTGAATGAGCAAAGAGGGTTGCACCACCCAGGAGAGTGCCGCTACCCGCATGGAACCTTAACCTAGTCCTAACGGAGCTCATGAAAGGGCCTTCGAGCCGATGCACAAAGCATCCCTAGAGAAGCTGACCATGAAAACAGCCTTCCAAGTAGCGATCACCTCGCTGCGCAGAGTGAGCGAGCGGGTGGTAATGAGAACGGACCCACACTTCATGCCAAAGGTGGTGTCCAGGTTCCACATGAACCAGACTATACAGATACCAAGTTTCTTCCAGAAGCCGGCCACAAGCGCTGAATGAGCTCTGCACACCCTAGACGTCAGAAGGAGGGTCATGCACTACATTGAGAGGACAGAGAAACACAGGAAAACAAAGCAGTTCTTTGTGTCCTTCGCTAAAAGTTTCATGGGGAGACCAGTAACTAAAGGTACAATTGCGCAATGGATACCAGAAACAATACTTTTCTGCCACAAGCAGGCAGGACAGGAACTAGCAGGTGGGGCATGTGCCCACTCTACCAGGAAAAAGGGAGCTACAATAGCCTTCCTAGCTAACACACCCATTCAGGACATATGCCTGGCAGCAACATGGGCTTCAGTGCACTCGTTCACGAAGCACTACTGTGTGGACATACAGATGAACAAGGAAGCACAAGTCAGACAAAAGGTGCTTCAACACATATTCAATAACCAACGCTCATCTTCCACCCAGCCGCCACAAACATGAGAAACAGCTACAAAGTCTATGGACAGCATAGTGAATCCAGAAAGATTCACGCTGCAAAATGAATAGTTTCTTACCTGTCGGTGTAGTTTTGCAGCTTGAAGATCTTTCTGGATTCACTAGCGAACCCACCCACCTGCGCCAGAAAGATGAGGCTGGAGAGGAATGGGGTTAAAACATGGACAAATACTTGAAAAACGAACCTTGGAGGTTAAAGTGGTGAATGACTTACTGGAACATTGCCATAACTTCGGTAACAGAACGAGCACGAGAAAAAAGAACCCGAAGAGGGCACCCAAGAGTGGGTGCTTCCGCAGGAAGCGTGCCGACGTCACCGGAAATACACCAAAAGATGGGACGTCGACGCCCACCTGGGCTACAAAAACAAAGAAAACATTAAAAAAGACTACGATTCCGGACCCAACCACAAGACAGCGGAATAATGTAGAGCATAGTGAATCCAGAAAGATCTTCAAGCTGCAAAACTACACCAACAGGTAATAAACTATTTGTTTTCCTCAACCCATGATTTTAGTGTATCAAGTACCATGCGGCCCACCACCTTCACCACAGAGTCCAGCAGAGAAATTGGCCTATAACAATAGTTACTGTCCCGGTAATCCTTTTTAAATGCCGGGACTATAATCGATAAAGCCGAAGAATTTGTGCGGCCAATCTGGACTGCAGTATGGATGACAGCTGTGAGGACAGGCACCCAGGTTCTTAAGTGGACGATGTAGAGATCTGGTGGGATCCCATCTGGCGCGGGGGCCTTGTTTTTAGATGGACCCAGAATACCTGCACTCACCTCTTGCGTGGTGAAAATAGACTTGCCTTCCACCCTTTCTTGCCCCTCAATTGGAGGGATATCCGACTGGAAGATACCCTCAAAATTATGTACCCAATCGTCCTCTGTCATTTGGACATTCAGTAAATTAGCATTATTTCCAGATCGAAATGGGCTGTTAATAATGCCCCAGAACTTTGAGCTATTACACATTGTACTAGCCTCCACTCAACCTTGCACACTCCTGAGGCGGAAGCCGGGAGATCTTTTGATTTTAAAAATTGTATTTCCTGTGTCACTTATAGAAAATCTCGTATTTTAACCACACTTACCCGTCTGGCACCACCGGAGCGTGCTCCAGAACCGCCTAAAAACAGCGAACTCTTCGCTGTACCAAACGCCAAAAAGCAAACTATTCTGCCGCCATTGACGGCGAGGAACGAGGCCACGCCTACTCTTAGGCCACGCCCTCCCGCCCACCGCAGTATAAAACGCTGCCGACAGCGCAACTGATCACAACCTTGCACACTCCTGAGGCGGAAGCCGGGAGATCTTTTGATTTTAAAAATTGTATTTCCTGTGTCACTTATAGAAAATCTTGTATTTTAACCACACTTACCCGTCTGGCACCACCGGAGCGTGCTCCAGAACCGCCTAAAAACAGCGAACTCTTCGCTGCACCAAACGCCAAAAAGCAAACTATTCTGCCGCCATTGACGGCGAGGAACGAGGCCACGCCTACTCTTAGGCCACGCCCTCCCGCCCACCGCAGTATAAAACGCTGCCGACAGCGCAACTGATCACAACCTTGCACACTCCTGAGGCGGAAGCCGGGAGATCTTTTGATTTTAAAAATTTTATTTCCTGTGTCACTTATAGAAAATCTTGTATTTTAACCACACTTACCCGTCTGGCACCACCGGAGCGTGCTCCAGAACCGCCTAAAAACAGCGAACTCTTCGCTGCACCAAACGCCAAAAAGCAAACTATTCTGCCGCCATTGACGGCGAGGAACGAGGCCACGCCTACTCTTAGGCCACGCCCTCCCGCCCACCGCAGTATAAAACGCTGCCGACAGCGCAACTGATCACAACCTTGCACACTCCTGAGGCGGAAGCCGGGAGATCTTTTGATTTTAAAAATTGTATTTCCTGTGTCACTTATAGAAAATCTTGTATTTTAACCACACTTACCCGTCTGGCACCACCGGAGCGTGCTCCAGAACCGCCTAAAAACAGCGAACTCTTCGCTGCACCAAACGGCAAAAAGCAAACTATTCTGCCGCCATTGACGGCGAGGAACGAGGCCACGCCTACTCTTAGGCCACGCCCTCCCGCCCCTTTTCCATCTAGAAAAGATGTGCAACCACCGGACGCGCAGCGGACGGGCGCAGCGGGCGCGCCGTCAGCGCGGCGAAGGCGCGCCAAAGGCAAGCCCGTCCGGGCCCAGACGGCCTCAGGCCTAGACACTATGCCCAACCTGCAGAAACGTATCTCTTACACCCAAGATACACTGCTTGCCTGGAACCCAAAAAAACATCCCCAGTGCAAATACATCCTCAAGGAAGACGCCCCCTTTGCAGGATGTATCCTCTGTAACAAACCCGAGGAAACGGAACGCCACCAAGGACTTCGGCTTGGCCTCCTGAATTGCAGATCCTTAGTAAAACACGCCCACGAAACCAACATCCTCGTCCAGGATTTGATGCTAGACATATTGTTTCTGACTGAAACATGGCTGACCCCGCACAGTGACTTCGCCATGGTCAATGCAACACCTCCCGGCTACCAAATTTGCTGCCTGAATAGACCAGTCGGTAGAGGTGGCGGCCTAGCCATACTCTACAAAGACCATCTTAAATGTAGAATTGAATGTGGAACCGTCAAAGATTGTGAAAACTGTAATTTCACCATCCAGATCTCACCATCAATCTCCCTCTCGGGACTGTTAGTGTACCGTCCGCCAGGCTCTCTAGGAGAATTCACCAGTACTTTGATGGATCACATCTCACTCAAGACTATCTCAGTCTCTAACTTTCTCCTCCTAGGGGACCTTAACATGCACTTTCTTGACCCCGCGGACAATGCCGCAGCCAACTTATTGGCTGATCTCACTACAGCTGATCTCCATCTTCGAAATTCTAAGGCCACCCATGAGAAAGGACAACTCCTTGATCCAATCTTCACCAACATCAAAAACCTAAACGCCCAGGATCCCACCCCTCTACCTTGGACAGACCATATGCTAATCCCTATGCACTGGTCACTCAAAACGACAACAGCACTCAAACAGAAAACAAGGATACGAACTAGACAGTGGTACAAGTTAGTGCCAGAGGAATGGGAAGCCAAATTACGTGAAACTATCGGCCCTCTATCCACGGACCCGAACACCGCGGACAGAGAATTCAACGATTGGCTAGCCCACCCCCTAGACAGTCTCATCCCACTTACCAATACTTTAAAACACGTTAAAAGAATCAACCCCGCTCCCTGGTACACACCCGCCCTCAACGCCCTTAAGAAGGAATGCAAAAAGTCAGAACGCACTTGGAGGAAAAACAAGTCAACGGCAGAGAAAAGTGCTTATCAATCCTCCATGAAAGCGTACAAACGAGCCCTACACGACGCAAAAAGTGCCTTCTACGAGGAAAAAATAAAAAGCTCCTCTTGTTCAGCCAAGGAGACCTTCTCCATCCTCAAAGAGCTCCTCCATGTCCCTGACCCTCGCAGAAACCCATGGACCCCAAAGCAGCGGAGGAAAAATGCGTCAAGTTGGCCACCTTCTTTGACGAAAAAATCAAAAAAATCCTCACCTCCCTTCCTGCCGCCAACCCTGACTCCATAGAGAGAGCTAAAGAACCGCCGCCCCCACCCGACAAGCCTTATCTGGTGTCGTTCGGACCAGTTACAGAAAAGGAAGTGATTGCTACACTCACATCAACCAAGAGCGGAGCCCCTAGCGATCCAGTCCCCATACGGTTCGTCAAAAACATCTCTCAGACCATAGTCTCCCAATTGACAGCCCTCATTAACATCTCGTTGGCACAGGGAGAGGTCCCTTCAAACTGGAAGGAGGCTGTCGTAAAAGGGCTCCTCAAAAAACCTTCTCTAGACCCGGCAGATCTATCCAACTATAGACCTATCTCACTCCTCCCCTGGATAGGTAAGGTCGCCGAAAAACTTGCGAACAAAAAACTGTCACACTTCCTGGAGTCAAATCAACTGCTCAATGACTCACAGACAGGCTTTAGACCAGGTCAGGGTACGGACACTGCTCTCCTCGCAGCAGTAGAAAAGACCAGGGAAATTATCGATACAGGAGGATCAGTGGCAGTGGTCCTCCTAGACCTGAGCGCGGCCTTTGACACGGTCAGTCACCAGGTCTTAATCCAACGTCTCGATAACATCGGGGTAAAAGACAGGGCGTTGAAATGGCTCTCATCTTTCCTCTCCCGACGCTCCTTCCAAGTTTGGGAAGGTGAAAGTCGCTCCCCCTCCATCTCCCTCCAGTGTGGTGTGCCACAGGGCTCATCCTTGAGCCCCACGTTGTTCAACGTGTACATGGCCCCACTGGAGGAACTGGTCTCACCCTTTGGAGTCACTATCGTCAGCTACGCCGACGATACACAGCTGGTGGTGACGCTTTCCCACCCCAAGCTAGAGCCCTCCAATCTCCACGACTGCCTCTCCAACGTACATCAGTGGATGAGTGACTCTGCCCTGAAATTAAACGGCTCCAAAACAGAAATCCTGCTCCTAGGGCATAACACCACAAACCTCCCCCCTAACATCTGGCCCGCCTGCATGGGTGAACCCCCCACCCCCAAGACGGAGGTCAAGAGTCTCGGAGTGTGGCTGGAGACTGATCTCACCTTCAGGACACAGGCAAGAAAGACGGCCGGCACATGCTACGGACTACTTAGATCTTGCAGGAAGGTGATCCCTCTACTGCCTTTCCAGTCGCGTCTCCTGCTGATCCAAGGCCTAATTTTATCCAGGCTGGACTACAGCAACGCCATTTACCTGGGATCTCCAGAATCCACTCTCCAAACTCTGCAAAAAGCTCAAAATGCCGCAGCCCGACTTCTAACGAACACCCCGGCCAGAACATCTGCCAAGCCCGCACTGAGGACGCTGCATTGGCTCCCTATCAGGGAAAGGGTGACTTTCAAGGCCCTCTGTCTTGCCCACAAGGTACTTCACAACACTGGCCCCCCAATCCTAAATAACTGGATCAAACCCTACAGACCCACGAGAGCGCTTCGTTCTGAACATGGAAACTTCGTCACGATCCCCAAGGTGAAGAAGGCCCGTATAGGTGGCCGCCGTTTTTCGGTCAACACGGGAAAAAATTGAACGCACACCCCCTGAGCCTCAGAGCAGAACCAAACCACCTGCGATTCAGGAAATCTCTCAAAACCCTACTCTTCCCCTGAGCCATTATCTCTCCTGACTTTCTCCCCCTGTGAGTAAGAGGTTCAGCGCTGGGATACCTTCTGGGTGACTACGTGCTCTAGAAAAACCTAAAATAAATAAATAAATAAAAAAATTGATCCAGGCCTCCTTCAGGACATACTCGCGAGTTGCTAGAGCAGCCTTATATGCTCTTTTTAGTCCTTTGACTGCCACCCAGTCTTGGGGCTTAACACCCAAGGCCTTTCTCAGGTTCCTGGAAGCCTGGGAGCACGCCGAGTCAAACCATCGTGGACCTGGTTGCTAACAGGCCCCGTAGAAAGTTCCTTATGACAGTAGACATGGATCCAAATGCACCCATGATGTCCGGAGCACTTGCCTCATCGTCGAGACAGGTGGCAAACTCGCTGAGACACCGAGTTAAAATGGACCCGTGGAGTAGCTCTGGGACAATACACCCCCACTTTACGCTCCTTCCCGCTTCCACCTCTTTAAGTGGGACACCAGCCCCGCGCCCACCTTGGTGTGTCCGAGTGTTAGGGTCAGCCTGTTGAGACACAAATGGGGTTGTGGTCACTGCATTCACTCGCCTGCACAGAAAAATCGGTAACCAGAGAGTAAAAGGGGGTATATACAAAGGTGAAATCAATAACTGTCACACACCCTCTCCCAATAAAGGTGAGAGTAATGTCTGTTTTCCCCACAGGCAGCTTATTTATTACAGATGTTAGATCAAATTTAAGGAAGATGAAGTTAAGCTCAACACCCTTGGGAGTATGTTCCATGTGTAAGCCTGCTTGTCGTGCACAGCCTATATCTTCCAGTCCTTGCATGATGTCCCTACACATGAGTGTTAAAATCCCCTGTTAAAATTTTTTGGTGATAACTCTGACCTTTCACAATGCTATGCTGAAGTACAGACCCCAGCAGTTATATTTCCCTCATCCGGGTGTGTAACTCCAGCATTGAAGAAGTTACCAGAGCAGCTTGCTCCTTCCACTGGGCAACAACATCACATGTAAATTGAGAAAGACATACTGTGAGGTATTGTAAGAAACTGGCTCTGTATACTGCACCAAAGTGAGGTATAGTGTGTATAGAGTCCAAGGGTCTCCAGAGGTCGGCAGTTAAAGTTAGATAGAAGCTTACTCTCCAAAGTGGTAGCTTGGTCGAGCAGTAAGGCAGTATCAGAGGACAGTGTTAAGCATTTGATGTACACACTCAGTCAGCAAATGAATTCACACACTCAAGAACTGAACTCTAGGCCAATTGTTTTTGTATAACAAAATATATTGTTGTTTTATTTCTAGAACCAAGCAAGCCTGGCACAGGAAAGCATAAAAATACTTTGCAGTAATCATTTACTTGTATGAACACAGTTCAAGTATGCAGTACAAATGGTACTTTGTTTGATTTACAGGGGAGCAGTAGTATGCAACACTTAGCAAATACAGTACATTAATGCATAGGCCTTTTTCAGTATATTGCAGGTAAGTTACTTTTTACGTTACTTTTCTAACTCAGTGCTGGATACCTAGATTCAGCACTGACACATTTCCTAGAAACAGCTAAGTAATTATGTTTTGGTTATTCGCATGATTTTTATAGAATATTTTCAGTTTTCAAAACTCCACACTTGGAAACTTTTTGGAGCAGTACATTGAAATGAATGGGCTTCTACAATAAATTGCAGGTAATTTACTTTCGTGTTACTTTTCTAACTCAGTGCTGGATACCTAGATTCCGTCCATCATCCCCTTTTGTATCGCTTTGTTCGCCCTAAGTTGGCAGGGTATGCTCAGACGTGAGTCCCTTGCTCACTTTGCCACTTGATAGCCTGGCTGATGAGGGTTATCAACCCGAAACCGGTCCCAGGATGCTTGTTTCCAGTCCAGGCAAGATATGGCTTGGCAGTTCGGGCTGGACTGTTCCCATGAGGCACAGGGTCAGACTGATTTGCATATGGCCATGTCTGAACTGGGGCGGCGGAGTGAGCTAAAGAATGGTGATGGATTAAACCCAGATCAGTTGACTGGGGGTGAGTGTTTGATTTGCTCAAACGCTCTGTCCATCATCTCCATCATCCGCTTTTGTATCGCTTTGGATACCTAGATTCAGCACTGGGACATTCCCTTGAAACAGGTAAGTAAACACGTTTTGGTTATTTGTGCAATTAAAAAAAATATTTTTAGATTTCAAAACTCCACACTTCGAAACATTTTGGAGAAAAAGTGTCCATGTTATCCTATGGAGGGAAAACAGGTTAACAGGTCTCAGGTAAGTAATTGACTGTGGGAGTTAAGGTTCTGGGGTTAGACTCAGGGGGTCACCCAGGGTCAGTGATGCACTGTTGTTGCACCCTCAGTGTCACTAGGACGGCGGGTGCAGGGTGTTGAGGTCCACTGTTATCCTATGGAGGATAGGGGGGCTTCATTTGGCAGCTGGCAAGCAGGCCACAGGATTGTGGGAGCAAAGCTCTGGGGTTTAGCTCGGGGCAAGTTGGGGACCAAAGGTGCACCCTCAGCGGCACTAGGGCGGCCGGGGGCAGGGGCTGTTTTGAGGTCGGGTGCCCTGTTGATTTCAATGGAGATTCTCCGGGACAAAGAAACACTGCAGGCTTGTGGACGAGGATCTTCCAGGAGCGACCACCACTTTGCGTGGTAAGTTGGGATCTTGAAGGTTGGTTAGGCACTGCTGGGTTGGGCACACAAGGCCGTGGGGCGTCGGATGTAGGGGTGCCTTTGGACGTCGGATTTTCTTACCCGCTCCGGTCACGGTAGGGGGGTCCTCTCAATTGAGGCTACAGATGTCTTTTGGAGGGTCGCCGGATCTCGGGTCAGGATCGCCGGGGGGACGTCCTTGTGGTGTTTTTCGACTAGAGCTCGGGTCGGATTCGGCGAGTGTGGAGTGGGCTGGATTCTCGGTTTCTGGCTGGCACCAGAAGCTGCAGTTTAAACACGTCCGGTGTTCACAGGAGAAACAGTCTTGAAAGTGAAGGCAGGCAGGTCCTCTGGGATTTGTGAGAGTGAGGGAACATCCTTTACAACGCAACTTTTACAACGCACTACCATTATAACGAAACTTTTACAACGCAAGTGCTTTTACAACACATGCTATTACAACGCATGCTATTACAACACAGATGTTATTACAACGCAAGTCTTAACAACGTAAGTATCATTATTTTTTTATGAATTTTGTAGTTTAAAATATAGTAATTTTTGTAAAATTGCATTAGTTTATTGCAATTAATTTAAATTTTAATTTGTACTCAAGTAATAAATAAGTATATTAAGTAATATATTTAATATTTTAGTCTTTAAAATTGTATTTAATACTTTAGTATAAAGTTTAATTTAAATAATACTAAGTTAATACTAAATTAATACTCAAGTAATAAATAAATCATAAAAGTTATATATTTAAAATTTTACATGAACAAACAAGTTTGTAAATTATAAGTAACAAATAAGTCAATTTAAAAGTTTCATTAAAAATTAGAGGAATAATACTAAATTAATACTCAAGTAATAAATAAGTCATGATAGTTATATATTTAATAAATTACATGAACAAATAAGTTTGTAAATTATAAGTAACAAATAAGTCAAGAAAGTTTAATTTAAAAATAGAGGAGTAATACTAAATTAATACTTAAGTAATAAGTAAGCTATGAAAGTTATATATATTTAATATTTTACATAAATAAATAAGTTTGTGAATATAATTTTTATTAACTTAATATTTGTATTAAAATTAATACTAAAATAATATATAAGTATTTAAAGAAATATATTTAATAAATTAGTATTAAAAAATGCATTTACAAATTGAGTATAGTAAAATTATTTTTAATAAAATAGAGCATTAATACAAAAAAATACTCAAGTAATAAATTAGTAATACAATACACTAAGAAACACATACAACTGCGTACTTCACTCTCTACTCACACAAAGGCACACTTGCCCCCTGAACACACTCACACACTCTGATCACACCCTTAGTCTCATCTATGGCAAAGCACACTTCCTCTCAACCTTCACACATGAACACACATGCACACCTTTCCATTTATTCTCTCCCTCTTACACACCCCGTATAAGGAGATCTGCACCCTCTTTTTTCAAATATCCTCAAACAGGCACAGACCTACACATTCCATATCTGGCCCATGTTCACATATATCACTGATACAGACCGGCACAGTTATCACTCCCACCGCCCCAAACACACTCACACATTTGCTCCCACATTCTCGCTCCTTACAAACCAGGTAACCTTTCACACGCATACTCTCTCACATTCGCACAATTTGGACAGAGGATGAACTGGCTTGGTGCCTGTTCCTACAGTTATTAGCTTATGCTGAAACCCAGGTAAAGCCCCAGCAAACCATTCTTACCTTGGTCCTATGCCATGCCAGGATTAAGTGATACTGAGATGCCAGCGACAATTCTCTGTGTATACCACACTGAACTGCAGGCTGCAAGGATGGGAGGGGGTTGGAAGCTCGTAATTCCAGGGCCACTGGAATTATGTGATTGTGCGGCCGCCGCGATTTTAGCATCCTTATAGATTTTCCACATTGTCCATTATCTGCCGCATAATCTGCAGATTGTAACAATAACAGCAAATATTTCTAGCTCCAACGGTTCAAAAGTTACTAGAAATGCAGCGACATGTGTTCAGTGGAAGGTCCTTTGCAGAGGTGCACTGGTCAACTTTCTGTTGCTTATTGCTATATTTATGTGCTAAACTTTGTACTAATGAGGTGCAACCAATGCGCAGACAGTGTTACCACGTTTAAAAATGATGAAATAATTAAGTAATACTGTAACTAAACATGCTGCACTGTGCTGCATAACTTTCTGTTTCTTTGTTCATAATTTACTCTACCCAGCTGCTTAATTTGGCCCTCTCCTGCCGCATAATTCCAGTGGCCCTGTCTATTACCCACACCCGATTCCAAATGCATCACTTTAATGTCACTCCCTAATCATGAACAGGCATTCTGAACTAACTCTAGCACAGCAGGACACCGCCACACCCTTCCTCTGGATTCAGCATGCCATTACCAGAAACAAGGATACCTGTTCTCTCTTCACAAGTTGGCCAAAATATAAACCAATATAGGAAACACATTTATTTTACAAAGCCGTTGAAAACAAGCATTGGTGATGCCAATAGGCTTTGTAATTGCTTTATGAGTTCTCAGTCTAATTCTTTTAGAGAAGTATTTCAGTGAAAGCTGCAGAAATGTGGCCTCCTTTAATAGTGCAGTGTGTTTGATTACTCACCCTCCGCTATTTTCTTATAGTTTTATTTGTTTTGCACTATTGGCTACAGTGTTTTCGAGGCTAGAATAAAATAAACTTTCGGGATTGTGACTACTGTAATAGCTTTTGTCAGTAAATCATTTTAACTGTCGACATCTTGGCTTACAGGTTTTAAGTCGCTGTGGGCAAGGCTCTCTTTTTCCTTCCGACAGATGTTAGTGAAATGTGGTTTAGTCTTTTAAATCGCTGGTTTGTGGCTTTGTAATTGCTTTATGAGTTCTCAGTCTATTTCTTTTAGAGAAGTATTTCAGTGAAAGCTGCAGAAATGTGGCCTCCTTTAATAGTGCAATGTGTTTGATTACTCACCCTCCGCTATTTTCTTATTTTCCCACTGTAAGGTTGTGCCATTCGGATACATCATCACTGTACTGGTAAACATGCTTGAGGGCAGTTTAACAATTCTTATAGTTTCGTTTCCCACAGAAAATAGGCATCCCTTATGTTCCCCTCGCATCACGTGTCCGCTCAAGGACGTACGCTGGTGGGATCTATAGCCGAGCTGCAACAGTAAAGACAGACGCCGCTTTGATTAGATCCCACCAGCGTACGTCCTTGAGCGGACACGCTCCGGAGCCCTGGACTTGCGAACGGTGCTTCCATAAACCTCGTACTTTGGAGACAGTGGGTCTTCGCTTCGAGATCACACGAATCATGGTGTGAGAGCAATCATGCTTGGAAGCCACTGAGAGCAACCTTGCTCTGAAGCCCCGGAATAGAGAACGGGTAGCTCCTTTTCCAGCCACGAGAGTGTTCTCAGCACCATGAGATATATCAGATGAGGAGAACTACTATGTGACGAAGCCCGGCGTGAATCGCAATCTGTTGAAGTTGCGACACCTGACAGTCCTTGTCCTGAGGAGAACCCTAAATAATATAGAGGTTCGAAACGCGTTGACATCACACCGAGCCCAGGGAAAAGAAAGAGGAGTGCCACTGGGGCTAACAATCAAAGTGCAATCATCTTTCCCTAGAAGTGTAACCCTTGCAGTAGATATACCTTGGCTCTCTGTGTAGACAGGCAGGATTAATGTATTTTGTTTTTCGCCTGTTTTTGTGTCTTTAAGTTTATGGACTGTTGCCTAGTGAACAAAACTGATAATTCTTAGGCATTTTTTCTAAAAACGATTTTGGTGTCTGTATAATTGTTGTGATACTGTTTCACTTGTATATATTGCACACATTTTTCTTGTATATTTTCTTGATTGTTTGATTTTTGACCTTTTGATAAGATGTGTTTATAATGAAAAAATGAATTTCTATAAAAAAGTGATACAAAAATAACTAAAATAAAAGAGGTATTCACCCAGAAAAGCTAAGCTGGGTTGGATGAAATGTATTGAATTATTCCTGCCTGGTTACTTTTTTAACATTGTGGCGGGTGCTGCTTGAAGCAGCACCCGCCGCAATGTTAAACATACGGGATGTGACCGCCAGGGTGGCGGGCACATCCTAATTTGCACCGAGGGAACGCCGCAGCCCCTGCGGACGTTCCCTCCAACTCTGGGGTGGCAGACGGACGCGCGTCCGTCCGCCATCCTAATCAGCCCCTCAATGTCTTTTTTTCCTGGACGTGTACCAAAACACATCTCCTACTGAAATATGAAAAATGGGATGGTCCCTTTAATAAAATGAATATAACATTGTATTAGACATTATAGTCAGATGTAGGAAAGCACGTACTAAGGGTGGGCGTAGTGGGCGTAGTGGGGCTTCGCGGAGCTACGTGAAGTGGGTGAGAAACTACGCCCACCTACGCACTCCGCATAGCCCCACTACGCACCACAGGCCTCCCTCCCTCCCGCCCTCCCTAAATACTTTAATTTAAATGTTATAAAGAATTAAAAGGCACTTACCTTGCCCGCCGCTGCCCGCCGCGTCCCCGGGGCTCCCTCTCTTCATCGCCGCCGTCTTGGATAGTAATGCGCATGCGCAGGCGGCTGCGCATGCGCATTTCTCATGAGAAATGCGCATGCGCAGCCGCCCGCGCATGCGCATTAGTACCCAAGATGGCGGCGATGAAGAGAGGGAGCCCCGGGGACGCGGCGGGCAGCGGCGGGCAAGGTAAGTGCCTTTTAATTCTTTATAACATTTAAATTAAAGTATATAGGGAGGGCGGGAGGGAGGCGGGTGGCGGGCAACTTTGCTACGCCCACGGAGTGGGCGTAGTGCTGCCGGCTATGCATACTCCGCAAAGTGTGGAGTAGGCAGAACTACGCCCACTCCGTGGGCGTAGCGGAGTTGCCCACCCACCCTTAGCACGTACACGGCTGCAGCCTCCCTCCCACAAGCTTCTCCCAGCGTGCGCTCTGCAGCAGGCCATGCAGTGAATAATTAGGGGAGGAGAAATGCTGGCCTGAGGCAGAGCGCATGCTGGAAGAAGCTTGTGGGAGGGAGGCTGGGCTGCCTTTGATGTGGTGATGCGAGGGGAACATAAGGGATGCCTATTTTCTGTGGGAAACGAAACTATACGAATTGTTAAACTGCCCTCAAGCATGTTTACCAGTACAGTGATGATGTATCCGAATGGCACAACCTTACAGTGGGAAAATAAGAAAATAGCGGAGGGTGAGTAATCAAACACACTGCACTATTAAAGGAGGCCACATTTCTGCAGCTTTCACTGAAATACTTCTCTAAAAGAAATAGACTGAGAACTCATAAAGCAATTACAAAGCCACAAACCAGCGATTTAAAAGACTAAACCACATTTCACTAACATCTGTCGGAAGGAAAAAGAGAGCCTTGCCCACAGCGACTTAAAACCTGTAAGCCAAGATGTCGACAGTTAAAATGATTTACTGACAAAAGCTATTACAGTAGTCACAATCCCGAAAGTTTATTTTATTCTAGCCTCGAAAACACTGTAGCCAATAGTGCAAAACAAATAAAACTATAAGAAAATAACGGAGGGTGAGTAATCAAATACACTGCACTATTAAAGGAGGCCACATTTCTGCAGCTTTCACTGAAATACTTCTCTAAAAGAATTAGACTGAGAACTCATAAAGCAATTACAAAGCCTATTGGCATCACCAATGCTTGTTTTCAACGGCTTTGTAAAATAAATGTGTTTCCTATATTGGTTTATATTTTGGCCAACTTGTGAAGAGAGAACAGGTATCCTTGTTTCTGGTAATGGCATGCTGAATCCAGAGGAAGGGTGTGGCGGTGTCCTGCTGTGCTAGAGTTAGTTCAGAATGCCTGTTCATGATTAGGGAGTGACATTAAAGTGATGCATTTGGAATCGGGTGTGGGTAATAGACAGGGCCACTGGAATTATGCGGCAGGAGAGGGCCAAATTAAGCAGCTGGGTAGAGTAAATTATGAACAAAGAAACAGAAAATTATGCAGCACAGTGCAGCATGTTTAGTTACAGTATTACTTAATTATTTCATCATTTTTAAACGTGGTAACACTGTCTGCGCATTGGTTGCACCTCATTAGTACAACGTTTAGCACATAAATATAGCAATAAGCAACAGAAAGTTGACCAGTGCACCTCTGCAAAGGACCTTCCACTGAACACATGTCGCTGCATTTCTAGTAACTTTTGAACCGTTGGAGCTAGAAACATTTGCTGTTATTGTTACAATCTGCAGATTATGCGGCAGATAATGGACGATGTGGAAAATCTATACGGATGCTAAAATCGCGGCGGCCACACAATCACATAATTCCAGTGGCCCTGGAATTACGAGCTTCCAACCCCCTCCCATCCTTGCAGCCTGCAGTTCAGTGTGGTATACACAGAGAATTTTCGCTGGCATCTCAGTATCACTTAATCCTGGCATGGCATAGGACCTAGGTAAGAATGGTTTGCTGGGGCTTTAACTGGGTTTCAGCATAAGCTAATAACTGTAGGAACAGGCACCAAGCCAGTTCATCCTCTGTCCAAATTGTGCGAATGTGAGAGAGTATGCGTGTGAAAGGTTACCTGGTTTGTAAGGAGCGAGAATGTGGGAGCAAATGTGTGAGCATGTTTGGGCGGTGGGAGTGATAACTGTGCCGGTCTGTATCAGTGATGGTATGTCACTGTTACAACGCAACTTTTACGTCGTAATGCTGTTACAACGCAGCTTTTACAACGCTGGTTCCATTACATCGGATGCCATTACAACGCAGGATATTACATAGCAGATGCTATTACAACGCATACCACTACATCGTAAGTATTGGTAAGTATATAAATTTTTTTTTTTTAATATTATATAATTAATTTAATCATTATTAATTTTAAATAAATTAATTTATTTATGTTTTTTAATATTATAAATTAAATATATTAATTTAAGTAATTTTTTTAATTAGTATGAGTATAGGAGTATATGTTTTGGGGTACTGGGGTATATGTTTTGGGGTGTTTGGGTATTTTTAGGTTTTAGGGCAGGGTTTGGGTTTTGGGGTACAGGGGTATTTTTAGGTTTTAGGGCTGGGTTTGGGTTTTGGGGTACAGGGGTGTTTTTAGGTTTTAGGGCAGGGTTTGGGTTTTGGGGTACAGGGGTGTTTTTAGGTTTTAGGGCAGGGTTTGGGTTTTGGGGTACAGGGGTGTTTTTAGGTTTTAGGGCAGGGTTTGGGTTTTGGGGTACAGGGGTGTTTTTAGGTTTTAGGGCTGGGTTTGGGTTTTGGGGTACAGGGGTGTTTTTAGGTTTTAGGGCAGGGTTTGGGTTTTGGGGTACAGGGGTGTTTTTAGGTTTTAGGGCAGGGTTTGGGTTTTGGGGTACAGGGGTGTTTTTAGGTTTTAGGGCAGGGTTTGGGATTTGGGGTAAAGGGGTGTTTTTAGGTTTTAGGGCAGGGTTTGGGTTTTGGGGTACAGGGGTGTTTTTAGGTTTTAGGGCTGGGTTTGGGTTTTGGGGTACATGGGTGTTTTTAGGTTTTAGGGCAGGGTTTGGGTTTTGGGGTACAGGGGTATTTTAGGGTTTAGGGGTAGGGGTAGGTTTTGTTTAGGGCTAATTAAATTATATTTACCATTTTTAAATTAATTAAAATTTATTTATTAAATTAAATAAATTATATTACATTAATTACATTTTTTAATTAAATTAATTAAATTAAATAAATTATTTTCATTAATTTAATTAAATTACATTTAAAAAAATATTTAAATTAAATTAATTTCATTATATTAATTTAATAAAATTAATTACAATTTTTTATTAAAATTAAATTAAATAAATAGATTTTATTTTATTAAATTAAATTAATTACTATTTTAAAAAGTATTTTAATTTAATTAATTAAATTAAATTAATAAAATTAACTTAATTACATTTTTTTAAAAAAGGTATACTTACCTATACTTACGATGTAATGCCATGCGTTGTAATAGCATTTGCTATGTAATGCCATGCGTTGTAATGGCATCCGATGTAATGGATCCTGCGTTGTAAAAATTCCGATGTAACGGAATGCGTTGTAAAAAACCGCGTTGTACTGACACCAATCCATCAGTGATATATGTGAACATGGGCCAGATATGGAATGTGTAGGTCTGTGCCTGTTTGAGAATATTTGAAAAAAGAGGGTGCAGATCTCCTTATACGGGGTGTGTAAGAGGGAGAGAATAAATGGAAAGGTGTGCATGTGTGTTCATGTGTGAAGGTTGAGAGGAAGTGTGCTTTGCCATAGATGAGGCTAAGGGTGTGATCAGAGTGTGTGAGTGTGTTGAGGGGGCAAGTGTGTCTTTGTGTGAGTAGAGAATAATAATAATAATATGAAATTTATAATGCGCTCAGCTTACCCAGGGGCGTCCCGGCGCAACAGAGAGTGAAGTACGCAGTTGTATGTGTTTCTTAGTGTATTGTATTACTAATTTATTACCTGAGTATTTTTTAGTATTAATGCTTTATTTTATTAAAAAGAATTTTATTATACTAAATTTGTAAATGCATTTTTAATACTAATTTATTAAATATATTTCTTTAAATACTTATATATTATTTTAGTATTAATTTTAATACAAATATTAGGTTAATAAAAATTATATTTACAAACTTATTTATTTATGTAAAATATTAAATATATCACTTTCATAGCTTATTTATTACTTAAGTATTAATTTAGTATTACTCCTCTATTTTTAAATTAAACTTTCTTGACTTATTTGTTACTTAAGTATTTGTTCATGTAATTTATTAAATATATAACTATCATGAGTTATTTATTACTTGAGTATTAATTTAGTATTATTCCTCTAATTTTTAATGAAACTTTTAAATTGACTTATTTGTTACTTATAATTTACAAACTTGTTTGTTCATGTAAAATTTTAAATATATAACTTTCATGATTTATTTATTACTTGTATATTAATTTAGTTTTAACTTAGTATTATTTAAATTAATCTTTATACTAAAGTATTAAATACAATTTTAAAGACTAAAATATTAAATATATTACTTAATATACTTATTTATTACTTGAGTACAAATTTAAATTTAAATTAATTGCAATAAACTAATGCTATTTTACAAAAATTACTATATTTTAAACTACAAAATTCATCAAAAAATAATGATACTTACGTTGTTAAGACTTGTAATAACATCTGCGTGGTAATAGCATGCTTTGTAATAGCATGTGTTGTAAAAGCACTTGCGTTGTAAAAGTTTCGTTCTAATGGTAGTGCGTTGTAAAAGTTGCGTTGTAAAGGATGTTCCCCCACTCTCACAAATCCCAGAGGATCTGCCTGCCTTCACTTTCAAGACTGTTTCTCCTGTGAACACCGGACGTGTTTAAACTGCAGCTTGTGGTGCCAGCCAGAGACCGAGAATCCAGCCCACTCCACACTTGCCGAATCCGACCCGAGCTCTAGTCGAAAAACACCACAAGGACTTCCCCCCGGCGATCCTGACCCTCCAGAAGACATCTGTCGCCTCAATCGAGAGGACCCCCCCTACCCTGACCGGAGCGGGTAAGAAAATCCGACGTACAAAGGCACCCCTACATCCGACGCCCGACGGCCTTGTGTGCCCAACCCAGCGGTGCCTAACCAACCTTCAAGATCCCAACTTACCACGCAAAGTGGTGGTCGCTCCTGGAAGATCCTCGTCCACAAGCCTGCAGTGTTTCTTTGTCCCGGAGAATCTCCATTGAAATCAACAGGGCACCCGACCTCAAAACAGACCCTGCCACGGCCGCCCTAGTGCCGCTGAGGGTGCACCTTTGGTCCCCAACTTGCCCCGAGCTAAACCCTAGGAGCTTTGCTCCCACAATCCTGTGGCCTGCTTGCCAGCCTCCAAATGAAGCCCCCCTATCCTCCATAGGATAACAGTGGACCTCAACACTCTGCACCCGGCCGTCCTAGTGACGCTGAGGGTGCAACAACAGTGCATCACTGACCCTGGGTGACCCCCTGAGTCTAACCCCAGAACCTTAACTCCCACAGTCAATTACTTACCTGAGAACTGTTAACCTGTTTTCCCTCCATAGGATAACATGGACACTTTTTCTCCAAAATGTTTCGAAGTGTGGCTTTTTGAAATCTAAAAATATTTTTTTAAATTGCACAAATAACCAAAACGTGTTTACTTACCTGTTTCAAGGGAATGTCCCAGTGCTGAATCTAGGTATCCAAAGCGATACAAAAGCGGATGATGGAGACGATGGACAGAGCGTTTGAGCAAATCAAACACTCACCCCCAGTCAACTGATCTGGGTTTAATCCATCACCATTCTTTAGCTCACTCCGCCGCCCCAGTTCAGACATGACCATATACAAATGAGTCTGACCCTGTGCCTCATGGGAACAGTCCAGCCCGAACTGCCAAGCCATGTCTTCCCTGGACCGGAAACAAGCATCCTGGGACCGGTTTCGGGTTGATAACCCTCATCAGCCAGGCTATCAAGTGGCAAAGTGAGCAAGGGACTCACATCTTAGCATACCCTGCCAACTTAGGGCTAACAAAGCGATACAAAAGGGGATGATGGAAGGAATCTAGGTATCCAGCACTGAGTTAGAAAAGTAACACGAAAGTAAATTACTTGCAATTTATTGTAGAAGCCCATTCATTTCAATGTACTGCTCCAAAAAGTTTCCAAGTGTGGAGTTTTGAAAACTGAAAATATTCTATAAAAATCATGCGAATAACCAAAAAGTAATTACTTGGCTGTTTCTAGGAAATATACCAGTGCTGAATCTAGGTATCCAGCACTGAGTTAGAAAAGTAAAGCAAAAAGTTATTAACTGCAATTTAGTGAAAAGCCTATTCATATCAATGTACTGTATTTGCTAAGTGTTGCATACTACTTCTCCCCTCTAAATCAAACAAAGTACAATTTCTACTGCATACTTGAACTGTGTTCATACAAGTAAATTATTACTGCAAAGTATTTTTATGCTTACCTGTGCCAGGCTTGCTTGGTTCTAGACATAAAGCAGTATATTTTTTTATACAAAAACAATTGGCCTAGAGTTCAGTTCTTGAGTGTGTGAATTCATTTGCTGACTGAGTGTGTACATCAAATGCTTAACACTGTCCTCTGATACGGCCTTACTGCTCGACCAAGCTACCACTTTAAAGAGTAAGGTTCTATATAACTTTAACCCCTGCCTACCTCTGGAGACCCTTGGACTCTATACACACTATACCTCACTTTAGTGCAGTATACAGAGCCAGTTTCGTACAATACCTCACTGTATGTCTCTCTCAATTTACATGTGATGTTGCCCAGTGGAAGGAGCAAGCTGCTCTGGTAACTTCTTCAATGCTGGAGTTACACACCCGGATGAGGGAAATATAACTCTGCTGGGGTCTGTACTTCAGCATAGCATCTTGAAAGGTCAGAGTTATCACTACATTTTTTTAACAGGGGGCTTTAACACTCATGTGTAGGGACATCATGCAAGGAGTGGAAGATATAGGCTGTGCACGACAAGCAGGCTTACACATGGAACATACTCCCAAGGGTGTTGAGCTTAACTTCATCTTGCTTGGATTTGAGCTAACATCTGTAATAAATAAGCTGCCTCTGGGGAAAACAGACATTACTCCCACCTTTATTGGGAGAGGGTGTGAGGCCGTTATTGATTTCACCTTTGTAACTACCCCCTTTTACTCTCTGGTTACTGATTTTTCTGTGCCGGCGAGTGAATGCAGTGACCACAACCCCATTTGTGTCTTAACTGGCTGGACCCTAACACTTGGACATACCAAGGTGGGCGCGGGGCTGGTGTCCCACTTAAAGAGGTGCAAGCGGGAAGGAGCATAAAGTGGGGGTGTATTGTCCCAGAGCTACTCCACGAGTCCATTTTAACTCGGTGTCTCAGCGAGTTTGCCACCTGTCTCTACGATGAGGCAAGTGCTCCAGACATCATGGGTGCATTTGGATCCATGTCTACTGTCATAAGGAACTTTCTACAGGGCCTGTTAGCAACCAGGTCCACGATGGTTTGACTCGGCGTGCTCCCAGGCTTCCAGGAACCTGAGAAAGGCCTTGGGTGTTAAGCCCCAAGACTGGGTGGCAGTCAAAGGACTACAAAGAGCATATAAGGCTGCTCTAGCAACTCGCGAGTATGTCCTGAAGGAGGCCTGGATCAATTTAGTGAAGGCTAGTACACTGTGAGATAGCTCAAAGTTCTGGGGCATTATTAACCGCCCATTTCGATCTGGAAATAATGCTAATTTACTGAATGCCCAAATGACAGAGGACGATTGGGTACATCATTTTGAGGGTATCTTCCAGTCGGATATCCCTCCAATTGAGGGGCAAGAAAGGGTGGAAGGAAAGTCTATTTTCATCACGCAAGAGGTGAGTGCAGGTATTCTGGGTCCATCTAAAAACAAGGTCCCCGCGCCAGATGGGATCCCACCAGATCTCTACATCGTCCACTTAAGAACCTGGGTGCCTGTCCTCACAGCTGTCATCCATACTGCAGTCCAGATTGGCCGCACAAATTCTTGGGCTTTATCGATTATAGTTCCGGCATTTAAAAAGGATTACCAAGACAGTAACTATTGTTATAGGCCAATTTCTCTGCTGGACTCTGTGGTGAAGGTGGTGGGCCGCATGGTACTTGATACACTTATATCATCGGTTGAGAAAAACAAATAGTTTATTACCTGTTGGTGTAGTTTTGCAGCTTGAAGATCTTTCTGGATTCACTATGCTCTGCATTATTCCGCTGTCTTGTGGTTGGGTCTGGAATCGTAGTCTTTTTTTTCCGGTGACGTCGGCACGCTTCCTGCGGAAGCACCCACTCTTGGGCGCCCTCTTCGGGTTCTTTTTTCTCGTGCTCGTTCTATTACCGAAGTTATGGCAATGTTCCAGTAAGTCATTCACCACTTTAACCTCCAAGGTTTGTTTTTTCAAGTATGTGTCCATGTTTTAACCCCATTCCTCTCCAGCCTCATCTTTCTGGCGGAGGTGGGTGGGTTCGCTAGTGAATCCAGAAAGATCTTCAAGCTTCAAAACTACACCGACAGGTAAGAAACTATTCGTTTTGCAGCGTGAATCTTTCTGGATTCACTATGCTGTCCATAGACTTTGCAGCTGTTTCTCATGTTTGTGGCGGCTGGGTGGAAGATGAGCGTTGGTTATTGAATATGTGTTGAAGCACCTTTTGTCTGACTTGTGCTTCCTTGTTCATCTGTATGTCCACACAGTAGTGCTTCGTGAACGAGTGCACTGAAGCCCATGTTGCTGCCAGGCATATGTCCAGAATGGGTGTGAAGCTAGGAAGGCTATTGTAGCTCCCTTTTTCCTGGTAGAGTGGGCACATACCCCACCTGCTAGTTCCTGTGCTGCCTGCTTGTGGCAGAAAAGTATTGTTTGTGGGTTCCATCGCGCAATTGTACCTTTAGTTACTGGTCTCCCCATGAAACTTTTAGCGAAGGACACAAAGAACTGCTTTGCTTTCCTGTGTTTCTCTGTCCTCTCAATGTAGTGCATGACCCCCCCTTCTGGCATCTAGGGTGTGCAGAGCTCATTCAGCGCTTGTGGCCGGCTTCTGGAAGAAACTCAGTATCTGTATAGTCTGGTTCATGTGGAACCTGGACACCACCTTTGGCATGAAGTGTGGGTCCGTTCTCATTACCACCCGCTCGCTCACTCTGCGCAGCGAGGTGATCGCTACCAGGAAGGGTGTTTTCATGGTCAGCTTCTCTAGGGATGCTTTGTGCATCGGCTCGAAAGGCCCTTTCATGAGCTCCGTTAGGACTAGGTTAAGGTTCCATGCGGGTGGCGGCACCCTCCTGGGTGGTGCATCCCTCTTTGCTCGTTCAAGGAATATCTTAACTACCTGTGATGTGAAGAAACTCCTACATGTTTCTCCTCTTGTGTAAGCGACTACCGCTGCCAAGTGAACTCTCAATGAGGATGAGCTTAGTTTCTTTTCGAGCAGGTGCGTGAGGTATCTTAGCACCGTCGAGTACTTCTGCATCTTATGGTGTAGCTTTTCTCTCCTGCACTTTGATACATAGCATTTTCGTGTGCTGGGCCTTCGCGCCTCCCGAAGCACCCTCAGGGTGCTCTCCGGCAGTTTCAGGTGCGCAAACTCTATGTCTTCAGGAGCCACGCTACCAGGCTCAGGGTCTCTGGTTCTGGGTGAAGCACCTCTCCGTTTTGCATGGAGTGTAGGTTCTTCCTTCTCCCGAATCTGTGGGGTGCACACTGTGCCATCTCTATGATTTGTGAGTACCATTTCTGTCTGGCCCACTGCGGTGCGACCAGTATCAGTGTCATGTTGCTTGCTCTGCACTTGCTGAGCACTCTTTGCATCAGAGGTATCGGGGGAAAAGCGTAAACAAATGTCCTCGACCAGTCTATCCATAGGGCATTCCCCAGGGACCCCTTTCCTGGCAGTCTGGATGCGAAGCTTTGGCATTTTGCATTTTGGCGTGTTGCAAAAAGGTCCACCGACGGTGTCCCCCACCTGTGAAACAGCCTCCTCGTCTCTTGTGCATTGAGTTCCCACTCGTGGGATGCCGATGTCTGTCTGCTGAGCCAATCTGCTTCTAAATTGTCCTTCCCTGGCAGATGTATGCCTAGCAGGTCTATGTTGAGCGGGATTGCCCATGTCCATATCCATATCTCCTGCTCTAGATTCGAAAGTGGGGCTGACTGTGTCCCGCCTTGCTTGTTGATGTAGAACATCGCTGTTGTGTTGTCTGTTGGATCAGCACTCTCTGGTTGTACAGCCTTGTCTGGAAGGCTTTTATAGTGAGGAAAACTGTTTTCAACTCCAGATAATTGATGTGTCTGACCGCATCTGCTCGTGTCCACAGACCCCTCACTCTGAGTTTCTCCATGTGAGATCCCCATCCCTTCTGGGATGCATCTGTGGTTATGGTCACCGGTGGCGTCAGGGGCTTTCCCATTGTTTTGTTCCTCATGTTCCACTATGCCATTTCTTTCTGCACTGAGTGCGTTACAACCACTAGATCCACCTGCCTTGTAAGGTGTCGATCTGTGCTCCCAGGAAGATTTTTATCTGTTCTGGCTCCATAGAGGATTTCCCCCAGTGGATGGAGAATCCCAGGTCCATCAGTGTGCTTGTCACTCTCCCTGCGTGTTCCTTGCACGTTTTGTATGAGCTTTCTTTTATTAGCCAGTCGTCCGGGTAAGGGTATACGTGTATTCCCTCCCTTCGCAGGTGTGCTGCAACTGTTGCCAGGCACTTTGTGAAGACCCTTGGTGCTGATTTGAGTCCGAACGCCAGGGTTGTGAACTGGTAATGGTCTTCTCCGATGGTGAATCTGAACAGATGCTTGTACCCTCTGTTCATTGGGATGTGCAGGTAGGCGTCTTTTAGGTCTATGGTGACCATGAAGTCCCCGCTTTGTAACTGAGGAAGTACCTCTTGTAGGGAGGTAATTTTGAACTTTTGTGTTCTTATGAATTTGTTTAACAACCTTAGGTCCAGGATGGGTATCATTGTTTCGTTTACCTTTGGTACCAGGAAGTATGTTGAGTACACGCCCCTTTCTCGGTAAGGTACTGGTTCTATGGCCTGTTTTTGCAAGAGCTCTTTTGCTTCCTCTTGAAGTAGCTCTAGCTCTTTCCTTGCCATCTGCCTTCTTTTCAGCTTTCTGTTTGCTGGTTTCCCTTCCAACTCAATGCAGTACCCGAACTGAATGTTGTTGGAACCCATTTGTCTGTAGTTATTGCTCTCCACTCCTGGGAGAAGTGTTTCAGCCTTCCGCCCACGGGCTTTGCATGCTCACAGGTGTTTAATTCGTGTAACTTCTGTTTCTTGTGTTTGTGCTTCACACTGGGAGGTCTTGCTTGGGTGGGGACCAGTTGCTTGAGCAAGTCACTTGGAGGGGGGTTGCTGTCCCCCTCTCCTGTTCTGACCACGTCCATTCCCGCTCCCGCGAAAGGACTGTCCTCTCTGCTGGTACTGCCTGGACTGTTTTTGTTGCCCATGCTTTGTTTGGGTGTCTGCCTGGTGGGCCTGTTGGAATGCCTGGTGCGATGTTCCCGGTTGGTTTCCACCTCTCCCGTTAGGTCTTCTTGACGAGGTGCCTCTTTTAGTACCCCTGAACTGCAATGCCCCCATGGATCTTGCAGTCTCATTGTCCTTCTTCAGCTGGCTGAGCTTCTCATCTACCGGGGCCCCAAACAATGTTTCTCCGTTGAGCGGGGTGTTGAGGATGCTGTGTTGTACCTCTGGCTTGAAGCCTGAAATCTTGAGCCAGGCTTGTCTCCTTTCCATGATTCCCATTATCATGAGCCTGCTGGCGGTGTCTTCTCCGTCCAGGGCTGTCTTGATGCAGGAGTTTGCCACATTCTTCTCTTCCTCGACCAGGTTTTCAGCTCTCTCCTTGAATGCCAGAGAAATGTTCTTAATTAACTGGCCCAGTTCTTCCAGGATCTGGTACTGGTGTCTGTTGAGCAGCGCGTTGGAATTTGCCATGCGCCAGTGCATTGCGGCATTCCGTTCAATTCTCCTCCCCACGAGGTCCATTCTCTTGCTCTCCTTCTCTGGAGGTGGCCCTGAAGTAGTGGGCACATTGGCCCTCTTTCTTGCTGTGGCTGCAATGATGAAGTCTGCTGACACCGAGCCCTGGATGTAGGGTGGGTCCTTTGATGAATGTTTATACTTTTTCACCGCCCTGGGCGTGACTGCTTTGCAGGTTGCAGGCTTCTTGAAAGCCTCCTTCCACGTTGCCATGACGCTTTCGAGCATGGGCAGGTACTGGCTCCAGGTTTGCGTGGGGAGCATTGTCTCTAGAAGGAAGTCTGCCTTCTGCTTGTCTTCATCGAGTTTTACCTTTAAAACTGCAGCTGCATTCCTGATGACTGTGTTGTAAGCCCCAATGTCATCGGGCGGCAAAGGCCTCGAGGGATACGTGTCGACGCTTTCCTCAGGGCTCTCATTGTCGACGTCTTGCCATTCTATCTCCTGAGTCTCCGAAGATGCAGACCCGAGGAGCATCCTGTGGTCGTCGTCCCCTTCATATTCGTAGTAGGAGGCCTCTTCCTCTTTTGCATCGTCGAAAATCTCGACGTTCTCCGACTGTCCTTCAATGTCGTACTCCTCCTCCTCCGTTTTCTCGACCACCTGTTGCTTGGGCTTTGCAGGGATTACGAAGTCTTTCATCCTGGCTATGAACTCCTTCCACTGCAGGATATTTTCCATCTCGGCCTCGAGCGTCTCTTCTTTTTCTCCATTTCGGCAGCGTGGTCTGCGTCGAATGGTTCGGCCGGTCTTTTCGGCGGACAGGTCGGCGCCGTCGTCGAAGGTTTCAGTGCCGAGCTGGCTTTCAGGTCCTTCGTCGGCACTGAAGATCTCTTCGGGTCTTTTTCCCTCGGCGTCGAACGCTATTTTTCGGGGATATTTTTCGACATCTTTTGCTGTTCTTCAGCTCTCGGCGCCGGGTACTCCTGCTCAGAGGATCCGCTGGGCCTCGGTTTAGCAGCGGGCGCGAAGTCTTCGGCGTTGGCGCTTCGAGGCTTGGCCTTCATTTTTCCGAGACTCAGGGTCTCTCGGGGTCTAGGGGCCGTAGAGTCTCCTACCTTCTTTGGAATCTTCGTATTATCGGTCTCTACGACCGTGCAGCTATCGTTTTCTGCGGCAGCGTTGTCTTCTTGGTCTGAAGATAGCCCCAGGTCTCGAAGGGACGGAGGCTGGCCTGCATGGTGGCGTTGGCTACCCTCTGCCTCGCTCTGACTCGAAGAGTCTTCGGTGTGAAGGCGGAGCAGGCATTGCAGTCCTCGCTCTCGTGGTCGACCGGTAGGCAAAGCTTACAAACCTGGTGCTCGTCCTTCTGTGCGTATTTGTGGTGGCAGTTACGGCAGAATTTGAAAGGAGTGTTGTACATCTCATGCGTTCAGGGGTCCCCCTGAGCGTGCATTCCCCGATGGATGTCTAAGTTCTCGAAGTTTTTTCTTCCTTCGTCGTCCTCCTCGATGATTTAGCCTTCTCAATTTCTTCTCGTCCAAAACTTGCGTGAATTTCTTCTTCTTTCGCCAAAAAAGTCTGGAGCCCCTTCGGGAATGATCCAGACCCAACCGCGGAAAAAGAATCTAAAGATGGCCCCAAGAGTGGGTGCTTCCGCAGGAAGCGTGCAGACGTCACCGGAAATACACCAAAAGGTGGGACGTCGACGCCCACCTGGGCTAAAAAATAAAAATTAAAAAAACAAACAAAAGACTACGATTCCGGACCCAACCACAAGACCGCGGAATAATGCACAGCATAATGAATCCAGAAAGATTCCCGCTGCAAAACAACTTTTTATCCGATATCCAAAACGGCATTCGCCCAGGTCGTTCCACTGTGGAAGTATTTAAACCTGTACATGGTTCTGAACAAATACACTGTGGCTCGTTCCAGCCCCATATACCTAGCCTTCATGGACCTGAATGTGTCCTGTCAGCTTGACATCAAGAGAGGGTGCATGTTAGCAACCTTTCTTTTTAACCTTTTTATTTATTCCTTAGAGAAGGCCCTTTTGGCCACGAATGCGGATTTTCCCCAGGTAGGCAAGCATAGCCTGCCTGTCCTCCTATACGCTGACGATGCAGTCCTCTTGGCGAGGACAGCTAGGGGCCTACAACTTCTTCTGAATTCTTTTGCCCTTTTAATGGAGGACTTGGACCTGTTGTTTCATCATTCCAAGTCGTTCATTATGCAGGTGGGACCTCATAAAGCTAAGCAGTTCAATTTTAAATTCTGACTTTCATCAATACCAAAGACCAATGTTTTCTCCTATTTGGAGTTGTGTTTGACGATTCCTTGAGTTGCTTACTTGGAAGAAAGGGGATCTAGTGAAAGATTTTGCAGCTGTTTTTAACTTTGCCAGCAGGGGGGGAGGGAAGCCAATAGGGGCTCTTTTGAAGACGTATGAAGACAAATATATCTCGAAGGTTAGTTATGGGAGTGAGATTTTGGGCCACATTGGGGTAGGAGCAGTGCAAAGTACTGAAAACTCTTTCCTGCGAAGGGCCCTTTCTGTCCCACAAAGCACTTCGTTTCATGTTGTTCATGTACTGGCTTTCTGTCCCCTGGCTTTGTGGCTTAATATTTGGGCTAAGCAAGAAAATACACTTAGCAAAGACATCCTATGGGAACGCCTTTCATTTGACAGTGTCTTACACATCCAATGGCTCCAGTATATAAGAGTTGGCCTCTCCAGGGTAGGTAGGAAGTATTTGCTAACCGTGAGCGCAGATGTAAGAGTGAATTTTCACTGGTCAAAGAATGTTTTTTAGGAATGAGCCACTGTGATAGAGAGGGAAATGAGCTGTGTAAGCCTAGTGTGCGTATGTACATCGTGTTAAAAACCGTACCAACCAGCGAACCTTATCTTCTAGGGCTTAAAAGCATCTATAATCATTTTCAATGACCCGGTTTCAGCTCAACCTCATACGCTTTACGTTTTACGGTTCGCTGTTATCTGTACCTTGTACCTTGGAAAATGTTTTATCATTTTATGTATGACTTTTATGTTTTTCTTTTATAAAACCGAATACAATTACAGGCCAATTTCGTTGCTGCCGGCTCTTGTAAAAATTCTGGAGAAGCACGTTCAGTCGGTGCTCTCCAATTTTCTGGAGTCCCATGAGATCTTACATGACTCCCAGTCGGGCTTCCGTTCAAATCGCAGCACCGAGACCGCGCTCCTTGAGGTTTCTGAAACCATTAAAGGGGTGTTGGATACCGGGGGCAAAGTCATGCTGGTGTTGTTGGATTTGTCGGCGGCTTTTGACACCGTCCCCCATGAGGGCCTGCTCGCAAGACTCTTTGAGATTGGTCTGCGGGGGACGGTGCTCAAATGGTTTTCTTCCTTTTTGGCCGGCCGCCGGCAAACGATCTGGACATCATCTGACACCGCTGTAATGCCGCCTTTGGGAGTCGGGGTCCCTCAGGGCTCTATATTGAGCCCAACCCTTTTTAACATCTTTATGACCCCTTTGGCGGCGGTGGCGGAGTCATTTGGTGCCCGGATCGTGTCGTATGCCGACGACACCCAGCTCCTCTTCTCTTGCGAGAGAGGGGCTGACTTTGACGGGGAGAGTATCCAGAATTGCCTTGGGGCTGTGTTCGCATGGTTCCAACTGAACAGCCTCAAGTGCAATTCCGACAAATCGGAGGTACTCTTCTTCGGGTGCGATACGGAGCCTAGCTGGCAGGCCTGGTGGCCCATCGACATGTTCCCTCCGTCCGGCTCTTCTCCCATGGCTAAAAACTTGGGGGTTAAGATGGACAAGGGGCTGACGATGAAAGCCCGGATCCTGGGGGTAACCGGCACCTGCTTCGGCCTTTTAAAATGTTGCGGAGGTTTCTGCCTCTCTTGTCCGAGGAGCATAGGAGGCTGACGGTGCAGGCTCTGATAGGCTCCAGGTTGGATTATGCCAACATTCTTTACCTGGGCCTGCCAGAGTATCTGCTGCAGAGGCTTCAAGTTGCACAGAACGCGGCGGCCAGGGCCATCTTTGGCCTAAGTAGACGCACCAGCGTCTCTGGGTTGTTGGTGACGTTACACTGGCTACCCATCCGCAAACGGATCGCCTTTAAGGCTCTGACCTTGGCCTACAAAGCGCTCCATGCTGTGGGAGCTAAACATCTCCAAAAGAGACTGACCTTTTACCACCCGACTCGCTCGTTGAGGTCGGAATCTCTACTTTTGGCCGCTGTTCCGCGTGTGAAGAGGGCTCGCCTTGGGGCCGCTCTTTCAGTCTGTTGGCCCCACAGATGTGGAATTCATTACCGCTCCCTTTGCGGGGGGCGACTACTCTCCTTGATTTTAGAAGAGGTCTCAAAACCTGGCTGTTTTCCCAATAGGTCTGCCAGTAGTTCCGCTTTTGCTCTGTTTGCCTTTTAACCTCTTTTATCTGTGTTGTGTTATTCTGAAATCTGTTCTCCTTACCTAAAGCGCCGGGACACTCTTTTTGAGTAACCGTTGCGCTATACAAAAGAATAAATAACATAACATAACATAACATAATGATCACTAGCGGATTAATTTACAGGGTAGCACGGTATCCCTCACAATAACTCCAGGAGTCACAGTCCACACAATGTACATGCGTTGTTCCCCCTACTTCCAACTTTACATGTATCCCCAATCACCTGCCCAAACCTCTCCCTCCTGATGCCAATGTGGTACTCCGTCAACCCGCAGACCATATTTTTGGCCCCTTTGAAAGTGCCCATACAATAAAAATGCTGCAGTTGTAAATACATATCAACTACCATTTGTTGTGTTTGAAACATTTTATTGAATAATAAAACCTAATAAACATAAGCCGATTATTAAAGCAAAACAGAACATCAGTTGCCATACACATAAGAGACGAAAGCTGTACACAAAAATCAACAAACTGTAACACAGCAAAGTTATGTAGAGCACAATTCTTTATTTCGGGCAGTCTTTAAAGTTCAACAATAGAAACATTCAAAAAGAACAGGAAAGGAAAGAAAGAAGGTGGAATACAGTGGTTTCATTAATGTAATGCTTCCTACATATAGAAAAACAAATACTAATTATTTTCCTTAAGCAATAAAGTCCTCACATTAAAATACTAAGAGAAATATATTGAACAATGAACATTTCATGTGTAATTAGAATTCAATTTTAATATTTTAACCTTCTCAGCATTATTTGACTCATGATTACAACCTGAATGCTTTCTGGACAGGAACCGCCTCACATGGGGTTCAAAATCACATCTTTTCCAACAATAGGATTAAAATGATAAACTTGAATTTCAATTCGATTTATTGATTTAGGCCTTTTTGGAGATCAACAATTTTAAATACATACAAAATCCATACACTTTTGTAAAATTGTCACCTAAACCTGAATTCAATCCACCTTTTGATTAAACACTTCCCATTCCAGCAAGCATCACAGGACCACTTGTTGCTATCTTCCCAATTAGTGATAATGTGTCAGATGGCAACAATAATAAACATGTTTAGAATTTTACCTCCGAAAGCAAAAACATGCCATTTCTGAATCATGGTGCACAATAAAATGTAGGAACAGAAGGGTATCTTTAGGTATAGCATTCATTAAGGTTTGACCAGGCTTGAACCTAGAATTCCTGAACTTTTGGACATTTAAATGTCATATTTTAAAAGAATTCACACAAACCTAGCATGAGCTCCGTGAAAAATTGAAGATGATTGAACTGTACTTAGACAACATGTGCGGATTAGTAATCTATTGATTTAAAATACAGTGGTCAGGCAATGCTTGTGGATCTAATCTAATCAGATTTTAACTCCATAGTTTGTTCAATAAATTGACTGAGCATAATATTTGAAGGTCCATCTCTCAGATCAGTTCTATTACAGTTTTATTGCGATAACATTAAAAGAGATCAATGATAAATTGGTTTTAAAAGCCATGGGTGGAATTGATCCTTGGTCTAAATCTAGATCATTGTCTGCAATAGAAACCAGTACAAACAGATCAAATCTAAAAGCATTGAATATGTTTATTATAGTGGTTTAGAGTAAACACAGATGACACACATTGTTCCTGAAACTCAGAAAATGTATCGAAAGATTATGATTACAACCTATTTTATGTCCAGAAACCGGTTTAGATTCTTTCCTGTTTAAGTGACAACATTTGCAAATATATTTAAGAAAACATTAAAGCTGGATGTCAGAAATTCTGTCTTTAAGCATTGTGTGTGATGGTTTTTATTTGATCTGAAGCAACACTAACACTAAATAGGTACGTGCACCGGTTATCATTCAACTAACATTATTAGCAAACTTAACTTGGAGGGAATTGAGAAAAATTGACTCATGTACCAAGGGTTTTAATTTTCAAAAATCCACAGGTTCGGTAATTCACAGAGTTTGCAAATGTTAAACCCCTTTTACAAATGTACTAAGCCAATTAACAATTAAGAATTTGGAAGGGGAATGTTAATAGTGTCCCTTCTAAATACGTAATACATCCTTAAGGTATGTGTTAAGCTTTGAAACCATACGTGAGCTGAAAAACAGTAACAGGAGGTAGTAACCAAAGGGGACATTTGTGAATCTGAAAGTAAAATGGGGTGCATTAAACATGCCTTTATTTAAAAGCCATCACAGACACAGTAGTGTGCTGACTCCACAAACAACCACTTTTAACAAATGGATTATTAATACATGAACCTCAGTATTTCCAATATTGCTGAAATGTAGTCTCTAATATTTTTGTCATGTGGTGTAAATATTTGTTTCTATTACTTTATTTTTCATTTCAATATGGTCATGAAATGTACCTATTCTTTTTGTCAAACATATTGAAATATCTTTGTCACAATTGTTGGGGCATTCTAAAAAGTGTTTTCACTCTCTACCTTAAAGCTTGTTAAGAAAAATACTGACGCGCAGTCCTGGTTTCTCCTAGATCATTCAGCTTTCTCACTAAACCAAGTACAATATTGATTTGAGAGAGGTGGTGTTTGTTGTCATACGCACTGGGGTTAGTTTAGAAAACACACATATAGAACTTCCTTTATCTTTAGAAATAATACTTGCAAAAGTTTATGTCCAATAATTTCAGATAATTTACTGATAAAGATATCAGATAAAGATCCCCTAATTTCTTATACCTTGTGGTATCAAAAATCTGCTAGAATTAACAGACTTATCAACTTTCCGTTATTTTAACACATTTTCTCAGTGCAGAGAGTATTTTTCCTACATTGATCACAACATTTCAAGCAATGGTCTGTGCTTAAACGTACAATGAAGGGGTAAAAAATTATTTGTACCACAATCAAGAAATCCTTGTGTCTATGAGGATTACTGCTGCAAATGAAGACTTAGCTAGGATGAAATATCCCTCACCCACCATAGTTGGCATGCTTCCTCATTCGGAATCTCCTCCCACCATTATACCTAGTTACAGTAAAGGGTACAGCCCCCTCACTGAGAGGGAGGAGTTCAGGCAGGGTTTGTTATAGAGAATGGTATACAAAATACCACAAAAATGAGCTCAGGGTAGTGGGGGCAGCAGAGTGAAAGTTAATAAGAGGTCAACATGTTTCTGCCTATGAACCCTCCAAAGAGGCATTTGCGGCTTTCTTCAGGACCTAATCAAAAGTGTTGCTGCTCATTGTACTCAACTCTCTAATAAAAGAGAGAGGGACCCGAAACCAAAGGGATAGGGTTCCACAATTGACGCAAGTCAGAAAGAAATTCCCTTTGGGCGAATTTACAGTAGTACATAGGTACTCACAAACATACAAAAAACTACCCAACACCTCACATATCACAAGGAAGCAATGCAAACAGGTGAAAATTTCAATATATGTGAAAACACTCTGGAGATATTTAAAGTATTAAAACAATTTATTAAACATACATTACATCCATTAAAAACTGAAGATTGGGAAACACATACAGGACGGTACAATAATCAATAAAAACAACATTCCAATAAAAAGGAGTTTACAGGGAAAAAGGATTAGACTCAAACAAAAACCATTAATTTTGAATTTCTCCTTAATTTATAATCCCAGATTAGCTCCTTGGGCGTCGACGCGTTTCGGCGGTACAATCAATTGAATCTGCCTTCATCAGGACAGTGTATAAACAATGTTTCCCAAATATTTTCTCAAGCAGGAGATTGATCTGACAATGTATCATAAGGGGTAGTAAGCCTCCTTATCATTGAGTGGAGATATTCGTCCAGCGAATAATCTTCTATATCTGTTCAGGATACTATTTAAAATCAGTGACAAGAAGCGCTTAAACGTCTTTCATTGTCGTGAAAACATCCAGCAAAATAACTGGAGGAGAAAGTTAGAAAAGGCTGCGTCTAAAGCACGCGGTAATTCTGTGATAGGTTCCGACTTCCACTTCTTAATAAAGCATTTCAAGGAATCGGTGAAATTACAGGTTCAGAGTTCAAGGTTCCAGACCAACGATACTCGCTACACGAGGTAATTTCCTCTCTGTAGACCCTTGTGTGTTTAAATCCAAGACGTCCCGCGTGCTTGTTTTCTCGTGTTCCCGGCTAGCCAATCTTCAGTTTTTAATGGATGTAATGTATGTTTAATAAATTGTTTTAATACTTTAATTATCTCCAGAGTGTTTTCACATATATTGAAATTTTCACCTGTTTGCTCATTGTACTCAATCAATAACTAGTATTGGCATAGCCAATAGGTCTCGCCTTTGAGACCTTATAAGTGTTTAGCCATGCAGGTCCAGTAACAATGTGAAATAACTTCTCTTAAAAAAGAAGACTATAAACTAACTAAGTTAGACGTGACTTTATTACTGGTTAATCAAATGTTTCTAGAGTTTTAGTATATATAAAGAAATCCTTTTTTCTATGGCGTGTCATATAAAATTGATGCTCTAAATTTTGGTAAGAGTACACAATGTTAAAAAATTCAATACTGCTTTTATATCAATTTACTTTTGAAAGCTTGAAGTGAAAGAGAATTCTTAATGTCATTTGCTTATGAGTAGGTGCTAATTACTATTTCCGGATGACAATGTAGTTAACATTTTTTTGAAAAAGATGCGTTAGAAGTATGGGTAGGGAAAATAGCTATTTTGGCCGAAGGCTCCCCTTTCTATATGCATGCTAGTTTTAATTTGTACACAGAATCACAATTTTGGCCATGCCCAATTCAAAGGAAAGCATGCCCGCTGAGAATCTCTCCAACGTGATCCACACTTCATAAAGGGCTATGTAAGTGTCTGCAGCCTCTTCTATAGAACAAAAGCCAAAATGCCCAAGGGACGCAGAAAGAGGGTGCACTCTGATGCTTCATCATGTACGAAGCCTTTGGCGTTCGTCTGTACTAAGCTAGTGACAGAGTAAGTGGAGTGTTTATTGCCCTTTGTCACTCTACTTCTAAGCACCTACTACAGCTTGTACATTGGTTACTGTAATCTGTTCACCTACATTATGCTTAATATAAATAGTGCACAATTTCGGCATTTGTGTCTGCCTACATTGTGGACATGATACAAACAACAGTACCTGCTGTAGTGTAGTTCCTATATTCCCAATAGGCTCTGCGCATTGGAATAACATAAACAATAGTTTAGACGTAAGACAGAAGTCGACTAGGTCTCTATTGAATATGTTAGACTTAATTGTGAATGCCAGCTAGCTCAGAGGCCACTAGAAACTTTCTCGAATTCACAAGAAGGGATTAGTTTCTGACAACCGCATAAACATGACAACTTTGTTCCCCAAGAATAAGATATATCTCTAGAGTCGCGGAAATAATAGATTGCTATTTCCCTCAGTCAATTGTGCATGCTTCGTTTTACCAGGATTTGCAGAGAAATAGAGAGACAGGTGTTTTCAATAAAAAAGGTTATTTATTGAGCAGTCTTCTTTCTCATGCAAGAGAAGTGAATTGCTACAATGGCAATGCTTGTTATAAAGTAAAGTGCGTACAGTAAATAGAGTATTATGAAATAATACTGTAAAGCATGATATGGTTTCTAAGCCATAAGATACATAAAACGGATATAATACATATAATGATAAATAACGACTAAAAGTACTCAACTGGTGCTTCTAAAATACGCCTACCACGGTGTACCTAACCTAAGTCTAGTACGAGGGAAGAAGTAAGTGAGGTGTAGCTTAAGTTCAGTATTTTTGGCAAGAATCTATCCAAGATATCTCTAAGGGTCTAATGAGCTCCGTACCTTGGTTTTAGAATGAAGGAGGTCTTGTATCTCTCTCTCAGAACTCGATCTCCCAGTAACCCGCAAGGGTAGCAGGGAAACACTGGAGCTGGGTTTCTCGGCAGGAGAAAAGACAGTGACTTTTTCAGTGCGTCAGCTGAAGGGTCGGCTTCCTTCGGCACTCGCTACAGCAGGGCATCGGGCAAGTAGTTAGTCAATCTGCTTCAAACCACTGTGTGTTTGCTAGGGCAGATGTGGTTATATTTATACCTGGGAGGTGCCGAGTTTGACGTAAGATTGGACATAATAACGTCACTAAGAACTCACAGTTCTTTGAAAACTCCATGAGTTCTTGGACAAATCAATACTTAAGCAAGGGGAAGTCCTGGACTGCTGAAGTTTAGTTTCTCCAAGAATTCGTTGTGGATTCTAGGAACTTGTGGAAGTAGCCATGCCGTATTTGGACTGCATTGGCTATGTCTAAATATGGTTATGATTCTTATGCCTATATAAGGATATAATAAGTTATACCTATATAAGGGCATGAATCGGGAAAAATTACACTAGGGTCCTACATTTTTCTACAACACTACAAGGTGGATGTTACAATTCAACAAGAGTCTACAATACTTCAGCACAACTGACTTTGCATAAATTTTGCGTGGCATCAGTCTTGATGGCAGGCCAACTTTGTATACATTATTATTAGAGACTATACTTGCCACTTGGATACAACTTTACAAGAGAATTTTATAAATTTTCGTACAGTTGTATTTATATAATAAAACAACCTACCCACAATAATTGATCTATCTATTCATCTTTTTGGGTTCTGGAGTAGCATGCTACTCCCTGAAAAGCGCTTCAACACTTCATCAGGGGTAGCAAGCGCTATATAAATGCAAAACCTTCCCTCTTCTATCCCCCCAGTCTCTCTTTCAACCCAACTAACAGACCAACATGTCCAGCTCACAAATACATTTTATATTTCCCTACACTAATTCACCACTAATCATTTTGGGATCCTGGAGTAGCGTGCTACTCGCCGAAAAAGCGGTTCAAATTGACCCTAATGCACTCTGCTGCTCGCAGAACTCCGCGTTCAGCGGTTGAGTTTTTTTTTCACTTTGCCGAGTTCTTCATTGAGGAACACCGCCTAGGCCTAATCTTAGCATGAAAATCTAGATTTCAGTGATATGTTAAGAAACAAGTGTGAGTAGAAACCTTTTGGGTGGAGAAAATTTAAGACATTAATATTGTGAATTTTTTGTTAATTAGTTGATGTTTGCAAGTACTAACACTTCTCTGTGTCAAGTAAATACCTTGAGAGTTTTGTAACTTTCAGATACTCAAATTGTGGATTTTGTTGCAATTAAAACATTTTCAAGGCCTGAACTTTCTTTGGAGGTTGCATGCGGGCAGCCTAAGTTATCCTGCAAGAATTTCTTGATTAATCCTATTGCAACTACAATATGTGCTCTCTCATGTAAAGTCAGGTTGTTAGAAGCTTTTCTGCAACTCTCATGTGAATTGACAATGTATTTGTGATTAAACCTTATCTGACATTCAGAACACACATACAGCTTTTTTCTCCCGTGTGAGTCTGCTCATGACAAGTGAGACGTAATTTGTGACAAAAACTTTGCTTGCATTTCGAGCACTCATAAGATTTTTCCCCAGAGTGGGATCTCTCATGAAGCATAACTCTGTCTTTCAGATTCAAGCTTTTATGGCATAAGTATTTCTTCAGTGTGGAGTTTCTGGCATTCAGAGCACTCATAAGGTTTTCATCAGTATGGAGTAGATTATGGTTAGTGAGGCTGTGCCTATCAAAAAATAGGAATTTCTGGCATTCGCAAAATAGGTAATGTTTTTTTCCCTGTGTGCGTCTGCTCATGTAGGTGAGATTGCATTTAAAATGGATGCTTTTCTGGCACTTGGAGCACTGAAGTATTTTTGATGGTGTGTTTTCTTATGGTGCATGTAACCATCACTACCTCTGAATCTTTTCTGACAATTAGAACACTGATGTTTTTCCCCCAGTGTGGATTCTCAAATGTGCAGTGAGATCAGATTTACAGCTGAGACATTTTTGGCATTCAGAGCACTGATAAGGCTTTTCCCCAGTGTGGGTCCTTGTATGTGTAGTGAGTATTCTTTTTTCACTGAATCATTTCTGGCATTCAGAGCACTGATAAGGTTTTTTCCCCAGTGTGGAATCTCACATTTCAGTCAGGTCAGTATAGCTCTAAGCTGGCCCTGTACGGGGACGACTTGATTTTATATACGGGTGATCTAGGTACAGCTATTCCTCGGATCGAGGAACTGACAGCAGAGTTTGGGGCATTATCAGGATACAAGGTGAACAGATCCAAGACTGAGGTCATGTGTTGGAACGTAGATCAATGGTATGGCACTGAGAGTCGGGAGTTTAGATATCTGGGAATATATATTGTGGGGGAATTGGATCGAATTCCTAAGTTAAATCTGGACAGAACAACTAGGGAAATGGACCGTTGGTTTAGCAGATGGAAGAACCTCCCATTGTCAATATATGGGAAAGTGAATCTAGTGAAAATGGTCATTCTCCCCAAGCTCTCCTACCTGTTTTCCACAATACCGCTAACATTCCCTAAGAAAGACATAAATAAGATACAGTGCAAAATAGGTAGTTTTGTGTGGGGGGACAAAGGGGTGCGCCTGACCTGGAAGAAACTCAGAAGAAGGTTATTAAAAGGTGGGTTAGCTCTCCCCGATATTAGTCTATATGTAGTGGCATTCCAGTTTAAGAGCCTACGCATTCTACTTACTAAGCCAGACGACTCATCCTGGGGCAGATTGCTGGGAGAGATGGTGAGAGCAGAAGGGGAAGCGATACCTTTATGAATAAATGTAGATCTCCTAGATTCTTCAAGCGGGTTTGTTTGAAGATACTAAAAACCGCCCTAGAGACATGGTACAGGGTAAGGGTAAGCAGTAGGATTGGGTACTATTCAGACTCAGCTCCAATTTGGGATTCACCTGGTACCCCTGACTGCTTGAACGATGCCTTGGCAGTACCTATAAAAAGAGCTGGGATTACAAAATAGAAAGAGTTAATGGATGAGGAAGGGATATACCCATGGGAGAACTTGAGGGCAAAGGTAGGGACAGATTTATCAAGATTTAAATATCTTCAATTGGTGTCTTGGCATACAGCAGAACGTGAGGAGATAATAAGTAATGAGGAAATAGAAAGGTTAAGTCAATCCTTCACACCCATTATAAAAGAAATCTCGGTATGGTATCAACATCTACTAAAGGGTGAAGACACTGGGATAGCTTCGGCAGAGGGGGTTTGGAACAATTTATCCATGGCACCACAGGCAGAGGGCATGCCTGAACCCTCTTTGAAGACACTATACACACATTTAAAGCCTGCCTGTCTGAAAAAGAACCATTTTTTCGTGGTCAATAGGCTATACTACACTCCTTATAAAATCGGGAAATTCGCCCCCTCACCGCCACCAAAATGCCCGAGATGTCAAGAATTGCTGGCAGATGACATCCACATGTTTTTCGAATGTTTTTGAAACAATTCTGACATTCAGAGCATGGATAAGGTTTTTCCTCAGTGTGGAATCTCACATGCGCAGTTAGAAGTGATTTACGGTTTAAATGTTTTGGGCATTCAGAGCACTCCTAAGGTTTTTCCCCAGTGTGGGTTTTTATATGCAGTGTGAGATGTCTTTTTTCACTGAAACATTTCTGGCATTCAGAGCACTGATAAGGTTTTTCCCCAGTGTGGGTTCTTATATGGTGAGTGAGACTGATTTTTTCACTGAAACATTTGTGGCATTCAATGCACTGATAAGGTTTTTCCCCAGTGTGGATTCTTATGTGCCGTGTGAGACTACTTTTTTTACTGAAACATTTCTGGCATTCAGAGCACTGATAAGGCTTTTCCCCAGTGTGGGATCTTATATGCACCATGAGATTGCGTTTTTCAATGAAACATTTCTGGCATTCAGAGCACTGATAAGGATGTTCCACAGAATGGGTTATTGAATGTTGAGAAAGACTTTGTTGGTTACAAACCATTTTCTGGAATTCAGAGCACTGATAAGGGTTTTCCCCAGTGTGGATTCTTATGTGCCGTGTGAGACTACATTTTTTAATGAAACATTTCTGGCATTCAGAGCACTGATAAGGTTTTTCCCCAGTGTGGGTTCTTATATGCACCGTGAGATTGCGTTTTTCATTGAAGCATTTCTGGCATTCAGAGCACTGATAAGGTTGTTCCACAAAATGGGTCACTGCATGATTAGAAAGACTTTGTTTGTTACAAAACCTTTTCTGGCATTCAGAGCACTGATATGGTTTTTCCCCAGTGTGGATTCTTGTATGTTGAGTGAGTCTGATTTTTACACTGAAACATTTCTGGCATTCAGAGCACTGAAAAGGTTTCTCCCTAGTGTGGGTTCTTATATGATGAGTGAGACCGTTTTTGTCAATGAAACATTTCTGGCATTCCGGGCACTGATAAGGTTTCTCTCCAGTGTGGGTTCTTCTATGCCGAGTGAGCTCGTTTTGGGTAATGAAACATCTCTGGCAATCTGTGCACTGATGAGGTTTTTCCCCAGTGTGGATCCTTGTATGTACAATAAGTCCTATTTTTTTACTGAAATATTTCTGACATTCAGAGCACTGGTAAGGTTTTTCCCCAGTGTGGGTTAATACATGTAGAGAAAGACTTTGTTTTTTACAAAACCTTTTCTGGCATTCAGAGCACTGATAAGGTTTTTCCCCAGTGTGGGTCCTTGTATGTACAGTAAGGTCTCTTTTTTCAATGAAATATTTCTGGCATTCAGAGCACTGGTAAGGTTTTTCCACAGAGTGGGTTAATACATGTCGAGAAAGACTTTGTTTGTTATAAAACCTTTTCTGGCATTCAGAGCACTGGTAAGGTTTGTCCCCAGTGTGGATTCTCATATGTTCAGTGAGATAAGATTTACAGCTGAAACTTTTTTGGCATTCAGAGCACTGATAAGGGTTTTCCCCAGTGTGGATTCTTATATGTTCAGTGAGATAAGATTTACAGCTGAAACTTTTTTGGCATTCAGAGCACTGATAAAGGTTTTCCCCAGTGTGGATTCTTGTATGACGAGTGAGTCTACTTTTTAAACTGAAACATTTCTGGCATTCAGAGCACTGATAAGGTTTTTCCCCAGTGTGGGTTCTTATATGCACCGTTAGATTGTGTTTTTTATTGAAACATTTCTGGCATTCGGAGCACTGATAAGGTTGTTCCACAGAACGGGTCACTGCATGATTAGAAAGACTTTGTTTGTTACAAAACCTTTTCTGGCATTCAGAGCACTGGTAAGGTTTTTCCCCAGTGTGGATTCTCATATGCGCAGTGAGATAAGATTTACTGCTGAAACTTTTGTGGCATTCAGAGCACTGAGAGAGGATTTTCTCAGTGTGCATTCTCTCAAATTCAGTGAGATGAGATTTATGGCTGAATCTTTTTTGGCACAGGTAACTTTTTCCCCAACTTGGGTTATTTTGCTTTGATTGAGGCGGGTTTGAACACTGAAATTGTTCTCACAGCCCGTGTTTTTAAAAGGTGTATTCCTAGAGTTAATATCTCTATATTTAGTTTTCTCTTGCTTATATGCCACGGTAAGAGTGAACCCGATTTTAGAGTTGGGCTTGTTTAGATAATGTTCAGCATTTATCTCTAAAAGATATTGTGTGTAATCTTCTTAACACTTGAATTGAGCAAAATATGTCTGGATGCAGCCCTGCAACACCAGTCGAAATGTTTGTAGCAGATAATAGTCTTTTGGTTATAGCCTCTCCGGCAGCAACTTATTTTGTGACTGAAGTTTTTCTCAAATCTATTTGTATAGGTTCTTAGCAATGCAGTGATAAGGTGTTAGTCTGATATTTAATGATTAAACTGAGAAGTACCTTTTTGCACTGGCGCAATGGCAGTAACTGAGAACGTTAGAACATGCACAGTAATATTGTGGCTCATCAGTCGCAGAACAACAGTTCCTTTTACCCGTTCTGTGTTTGGTGTAAGGTTAAGGATTGTAGTTCTGAAGACAAGGATTTATTTACATTAGCTAGCGCAATGGTGCTCATTTAATCCATTTTTATATTTAACAGTTTTAAATATCACTCCTGCACAACAGATAAGGTTGAGGTGATTTACATAGAATTACAGAACAGTACACAATAAAAAGGAGACAATCTGAGATAGTCATGAACACAATAAAGTGGTGAATTTTTAAGGTTTTCGCCAGAGTTAGCAGAGTGGGTCGAGGTGTTATATCCCGAAGCAGATAGTCTCAAACTTGCGTAACAGGTTAAAAACGGTTGTTGAACAAAGGTGATTTTCCAATCTTTTGGTTGTTAGCGTTTCAGCTTCGGAGTCTTCTTTCAGTGTCTTTTCTTTGATGGTTTGCAGAATAAACCTTTTGTTATATCTTTCTTTTATGCAGTGTGTGCTTCCTCTGTAGAATTACATGATGCTTTAGATCATGCGACCCTCTGGGTGAGTAGTGCGCTAGGTACATTTTTTTGACTTGACTTGTTATTCTGTCATGCTGAGGCAATTTGTCTTTCTGATAATATTTCAGATGAGGATGTTGTGATTGGTCTTTCTGGCACTATTTTGGATGCTTTGTGCACAGATATGACTTTGCTCTGGGTTAATGAAATGCAACATTAGAGACTTCACTTACAGGTACAGTACTTCCCTCGCTACACCTAGATTTTGGAAATTGTTTCTACTTAGAATGCTGCATGTCATTCAGTTTTTCAAAATAATCCTTCTTATAGCACTAACATTCAGTTGGCTGGTGCTAAATCTTGCTTTCTTCGTCCGTAATTTCAATCACCTATAGGATTAAAATTAAATAGTTAATACATGTAAATATCCCCAAAAATAATTTACAAGCCATATCAAAGCAGAATTGCAGAATTTTGAAAGTGTTTAGCTGTTCTTCAGACAGAGAAGAGTGTAGAATGGTAGCCTGAGAGACCTTGGATCTAGGAGTGAGGATTTGTAGAATTTCCAACATTTTATTAAGCTCAGAAAGAATACATGTACCCTATGGACTTGTAACATAGAATCCCAAAAGCAGACTTTAAAGTCATATGGACTGGCACCAAAAAGATATTTAAAATAGAATACTATTAATTCATTTTTAATGTAGATTTTTAGAATCGGAATTTCCCCTCCACGGACAACAGGCGTTTCCCCCCTGCCCTGAGTTACCACCTACTTGTATCTGGTAACCTGACTTTTTAGCTCTGCCGCACGTAAACCTATTGTGTGTTGCGAGGACTATGCCTAGACCTATCCCTCAACTATGGTCCAGAGTATGAATCAAGGGCAATGAAATTAAGGAGTACTTTCATGTGTTCATTTTATTCCACCTGATTATCAGTCGTTAGGCTTTTCTGCACCTGGATTTACCAGGTGCAGAAAAACAGGACACAATTTTTTCCAGACAGAAAAATTAGACTGAAAAGACGCACAAGACTTTGGGTGCAGCAGAAGCAGCCAAGGCTTATGCTGTTTTTTTAATAACTGGGGGAAACACACAATTCTTCCCTCTGTTAGAAATATCTTTCCCCTTCCCTCCCCTGCTTCGCCCATCTCCCTCCCCAACCAACCACTTGCATACATCTACCACCTGCTTAAAACAAGTGGTAAATAAAAGCAAAAAAGCACTATGAAATAGTAAATGGCATGTGGTTAGACAGACAGAAGAATCTGTTCCTCGTGGCAACTCCCCAGTACATGGCGTCAAACCTGTAACTGCACGTTACTGGGATAAATCGACCACAAAACAATTACATAAGATTTTTCTGGCACCGCAGTACTGTGCAACTTTTAACAATGGACTATGAGAGATCTTGGACCGGTCCTGTGACCTGGAGGGTTACACCAAGTGTGCCCTCATTTAAGGCAGAGGACTGTCATGGGTTTAACAGCTAGAGCGGTGATGGCAATGCACCCTGTTGTAAGGATCAATAGCCTGATTAGAACTTTGCATCATGGTCAGTGGAGTGGCTTTCTACTGACACACCCATGTAATGCTCCATTTCTATGCCTATGCCCAGACTTTGCGATAACATCAAGTGCATGTTTAGGGTGTTGGTGCGCGTAGCATAAATGCAATGTGAGAGTGCGACAGAGTAAACCGCATCTCCTGCCTGCCAGTTGTGTATACAAGTGGGACCATCTATCCCTCATTTATACCAGAGTTCAAAGTCCTCTGTTACCAAGGAATAAAGTGCTCTACAAAGTACACAGGTGCCTGCTGTGGCACCAGGGATGGTGTCAGCCTGACAGTTTATATAAGTTGAAGGGACATCACCTGCAGGCTGAATTACTTAATGGAGAAGCTGTGTACTTGTCCTGAAGAGCCTAGAAGTCTGCCTAGAAGCCTGCCTGTCTGGTAAGAAAGGGAAGGGAGTTTCACTATCCAGCAGGAGGACAAGGCTGTCCTGGAAAAAGCAAGGTACGACACATCCTCGTTATCTGTAGGGCGAGCCGGAAATCCATCCAGCAGGACCAGCTAGTCTAAGGGATGCCAAGACTCTCCCACCAGTTCAAGGCAGAAAATAAAACACTACGACAACATGATTGTTGAGGCCCAGTAGGACGATTGTGTGCTGCCAACAGGCCCATTCAAGGTTGCATTTGCCAAATTCCTAATACAACAGAGTCTGAATCTACTGACTTCCTGGAGAGCCTGTGTTGGGCTTTTAGCTGCTGATTTTCTGACTACTCTGTGTCAGAGGTCCATGAGGGACTACAACTACTCCAGTGTCGAACGAGCTGCCTGAGCTTACGCCTGTGGTCCAGCCGGCCACAATGTGGGCTCAATTGCTGATGGTCAGGCCTCCAGAGGGGGCTGAACTTACAGACAGGCCAGGTGTGACTGCTACCTTGGGACTGCTGATCTTCAGGCAACTGCAAAGAAAAGAGAGTGGGTGCCCTACTGAATGCACCACTATATCCAAGACAAAAGCGCTCCACAAAAGCCTGCTGGTGGGTCACTGCTCTCTCGAGTCTTCGGGCATGACATTCAAATGTCGGGAAACAGGATAGAGACCCAGACAAGACTGACTCATCCTGCAAAAGGGTAAGACACTTACGACAGAGCATACACGCCTTGGGGTGACTGAAGTGACAGAACTGACCCTATACTATATTCATGATACTCCTAAATGCCCCTAGAGGGGAAGAGGGTATCAGAACTGGACGCACCTGTCTGCAGCACATGGTAGTCTGGCATGCCTGCACTATCTTTTCACCCGGACTGTCCATAAAGATGATTTTAGGGCCGCTACGCACATAGCAGGGGGAATCTCAGACCATTCGCTGGTGGAGGTGCAACTCGATGGTCCGGTTGGTATGAATTAGGCGACTAGAAACGGTTCTGAGATTTGCAGGTGGGTCACGCTCTGCAAGGTAACATCTGGGAAGGGGGGGGAGTTGCCTGATGCATCCCTACTGGAGGACCAGCTGCTAACTAATCCCCTGACCGAAAAAGCAATCTCAACCATCTATAGGAAGTTGATCTACAATTCTCTGGATCCCTTGGGGATGTTTCAGGCGGCCATTCACCAACTTTTGTGTTTTTCAAAAACAAGCTTCCAAAGCTGGAGTTTGTTTTTAAAAACCAATAACTAATCACCCTCTCACCCTTGGAACTTTCTCCCTGATTAATCTACTCCCAGGAAGTGGGATTCATTTAAAAACAAATTCTCATCACAGCTGCCAGATATTCCCTGGTGGTCCTGAGTAAGAGAAAAATACATCAGACTGCTTGATCTAAAAAGTAATGGTCGTCCGATGTATTTACAGGCAGACTATCCGTTTGTTGGACAGAGTACTCTACCACGCTTGTGAAGGAGTACCTTGCTCACCAAACTCTAAATCAAGACCTTTATCTTGTCGGTGCTATGCATGTATCTCTAGGTCTGCTTCATTATGTGCATCAGTCTTTTTATGATGTACCTGTTAATCCGGCGTGTGTGTTTAGTACAGGTTTAATGTTACGGTGTGTGTGGGGGTTTATTTGGACCCTGTGGTTTAATCTGCACGTGTTGCTTATGCGGTGTTATGTGGTGTTATCACACCCTTCAAGCATTTGCAATGCAATAGGTCTTGCATTAGGAAAGTTTGAGCTATTGGTATTGTAAATGACACATTTTTTTATTTATGTGTTGGTTTTGAAAATAGCTAAATTAATAGCTTTGTCATTTACAATGTCAATAGTTTTAACTTTCACAAATGTGACACCTATAGCATTTGTAAAGAAATATGTGTTGTATTTACGTGACTTAGATCATTGATATTACAAATAACAATGGCTTTAATTTTTTTAAATAATTAATACTTAAGTAAAAGTTATTGTAATTTATAACGGCAATTGCTTAAACTCTTGTAAATAACTTTTGTGAAGATTATGTTCAGTGTATTTTATTGTGACGAAAATCCAAGAACAGAAGTAAAATATTAACATCTTTTTGTGACATTTGTAATAAAGCTTGAAACATTGAGAGAACATATTTGAACTAGTTGTTGTTGAATTGTTGCACATATTGCTGCTGTGGTGGCGCTGAGTGATGTTTTGGTGGCGCTGAGTGATGCTGTGGCGTTCAGTGATGCTGTGGTAGCGCATAGTGAGGTTTTGGTGGCGCTGAGTGATGCTGTGGCATTCAGTGATGCTGTGGTAGCGCATAGTGATGTTTTGGTGGCGCTGAGTGATGCTGTGGCGTTCAGTGATGCTGTGGTAGCGCATAGTCATGTTGTAGTGCCCTTGAGTGATGCTGTGGTAGGGCGACAGACAGAGTGAGGGCGACAGTCAGACAGACAGAGTGAGGGTGACAGACAGACAGACAGAGTGAGTGAGGGCGACAGATAGACAGAGTGAGGGCGACAGACAGACAGGCAGAGTGAGGGCGACAGACAGACAGACAGAGTGAGGGTGACAGACAGAGTGAGGGCAACAGACAGACAAACAGACAGAGTGAGGGCGACAGACCGACAGAGTGAGGGCGACAGAAAGACAGACAGAGTGAGGGCGACAGACAGACAGACAGAGTGAGGGCGACAGACAGACAGAGTGAGGGCGACAGAAAGACAGACAGAGTGAGGGCGACAGACAGACAGACAGAGTGAGGGTGACAGACAGACAGACAGACAGAGTGAGGGTGACAGACGGCGACAGACAGAGTGAGGGTGACAGACAGACAGATGGCGACAGACAGAGTGAGGGCGACAGACAGACGGCGTCAGACAGAGTGAGGGCGACAGACAGACAGACGGCGACAGACAGATTGAGGGTGACAGACAGAGTGAGGGCGACAGACAGACAGACAGAATGAGGGCAACAGACAGACAGAGTGAGGGCGACAGACAGACAGACAGAGTGAGGGCAACAGACAGACAGACAGAGTGAGGGCGACAGACAGACAGACGGCGACAGACAGAGTGAGGGTGACAGACGGCGACAGACAGAGTGAGGGCGACAGACAGAGTGAGGGCGACAGACAGAGTGAGGGCGACACATAGAGTGAGGGCGACAGTCATGTCCAAGTCATTAGATATGGTCCAAACTCCAGCCAATCAGGTGACAGAACCCTCTGGAACCTTCTCCTCAGAGGCGCAGGCTCTCCAATTCTTTAGCACAAGTGTGGCATAAGAGCCAAGGAGAAGAGGGGAGCCTCTGAGGGGAGGTGGGTGAGTCACATGTGAATCTATGAAAGATATCACTACTGGAGAAGCACAGTTTTCAGGTAAGTAACGTAAGTTCTTCTCCAGTATTGCGGTATCTTTCATAGATTCACATGCTTGAATCAGAGTAGATAGCAGTAATTCGAGAACTGTGCATAGTAAGCCATAAGTACATTGTAAACAGAGTACGAGAGAATAATATACGTATATTACAGTATAACAGTAAACATGGGCACATCTGCCAAAGCAGAAATATATACATATATACAATGTGTGCAGGAGGAGGTAAGAAACCGAGGCTCACCTTACTTAAGCTCATGCGCTCCTGCGCTGAGATTTTTCAAATCGCACTTTACGTGACGAGCTGGGCTCGTCATCAGCGTGCGAGGAGGCTACGCCATGACGAGCCCAGCTCGTCATCAGCCTCGAAGGGGTTAAACAGATTACGTAGCACCGCTTGCCCAACAGCTGTGTCAGCATTGTTGGCAGCTTCCAGACAGTAGTGCTTGGTCGCAGCTCTGCATATCTGATGAAGAGGCACACCAGCAAAGAGAGAAGTAGAAGAGGAGACTGTTCTAGTAGAGTGCGCTTGAATCGTTGCTTCAAGTGTCTTGCCTGCTTGCTGATTGCAAAAGGAAACTTCTCTAGATATCCAACGTGCAATAGTCTGTTTAGCAACTGGAGGTTCTTTACGCATCCTGCCGTAGGCTATGAAGAGCTGATCAGTTTTACGGATACTGGTTGTTCTTTGCAAATAAAATGTCAAACATCTCTTAACATCTAGAGAATGTAAAGTCTTTTCTGCTGGCGACTGTGGATTAGGGAAAAAAGTCTTCAAGATGACAGGCTCATTCAGGTGGAAATCAGATTGAACTTTAGGAATTAGGGCTGGATTAGTGCGGAGCACCACAGCATCTTTGGTGAATTGAAGAAAAGGTGGTTTGATAGTAAAAGCTTGTATCTCGCTGACTTGAAGTAAGAGCTAAAAGCGGTGATGTCTTCCAGGAGATGAATTTAAGATCAGCCCTACCAATGGGCTCAAATGGGGACTTCATGAGTTGTGCCACCACAATGTGCAGATGCCAAGGAGGAGGCGGGCGTCGATTGGAGGGAACATCTGAAATAAGCCTTTGAAAAATTGTTGAATAATTCTTGAAGAATAAAGAGAATTGGAGCCATTGTGCTGGAATCTAGAAACTGCATCCAGAAAAACCTTCAGGGTAGAGTGAGAGTGGCCGGATTTTGCTAATTGTAAGAAAAAAGGCAGAAGCTGCTCTGGTGTAGAGTGAACAGGGTGAACCTTTATTTATTTATTTAAGTTAGCAACTGACACCCTACGGGTAACCTGGCGCTGTGATACAGGCGACTAGCTTAGGGCCGAGAGACTGTGTCCCCTGCCAGGAAGGAGTTAGCAGGATGCCAAGGAGCATATTCGAGGGTAGAGCCAGGTTTTTAACCTTTTTCTAAACTGCAGGATGTTGTCTATTTGTCTTTTATCAAATGGAAGAGTATTCCAAAGGCAGGTCTCTGACGCACTGAAGGCCCTACCTCCTGATTTGACTTTCCTAACTCTAGGCACCCTCACCAGATTAGCCGATGAGGAGCGCAGACCTCATGAAGGGACATACCATGTCAATTTCTCCTACAGAGATTTGGGCCCTTGACCATGTGGAGCCTTAAATGATATACATAATGCCTTAAATCGTATCCTCTGCGAGACTGGCAGCCAGCATAAATCTGAGAGTGCCCGGGAGGCGGAGGAGTGGAGTGGTTGCACTAGTACCATTTTGGCCACCATGGTCTGTACTCTCTGCAATTTCTCAATCAGATATTGCAGGGATTCTAGTAACAGGGCATCACAATAGTCCAGCTTACTGAGGATGGTGCTCCGGACTATCATCGCTCTGTTCTGTAAGAGAACATCGGAAGGATTTTCCGAAATGCTCTGATGAGAGTAAAACCACTTCCAGCAATTTTCTTGACAGTTTTCTAATGTCAATTTGTTGTCAACCATGACTCCCAGATTAAAAACAATTAAAAACACATCTGTTCAAATCTCCTTAACAACTCAGCTCCACTACCCTCCTCCCAGTCTGCTAACCTCAATCATACTTCCATCTGGTTCCTCTAGCGCTTGGACGCCTCAGGGCAGCAATTCGCGCTCTAAAAATCCATTTTCATTCATTCATTTTTTCATTCATGTACCACGCTACTGGGAGCCAATGGAGTAGCAGGGGATGTTGGCCAAAACTCAAGCGGAAGTTTAGGAGGGATTCTATCTACTGCACAGTGTAGAATCTCTGTCTTCTCAGAGTTAAACTGAAGAATTTGACGCTTCACACCAAAGATAGAACCGTTTCCACTTGAGTGTGTAGGTTTTGATAGTGGAGGGTGCTCTAGCGTTATTGAGGACCTCCCTGCAGTCCGGAGGAATAATCAAATTAGCAAACTCATAGTGCTCAGGCGCCAGTTGGATCCGGATGGCAGATCAGGCCGTGGTTCATAGTAAGGAGATTAGAAACTGGGGGAAGCCAAATTGGATTGCACTCCGACAGAAGGAGGAGCTCCGTAAACCAGAACTGGCGATGCCATCTGGGGGCTATGAGAAGAATGCTGCAGGGTTCTTTCTGCAGTTTCCAAAGTACCCTTGCGACTAGAGGAATCGGTGTAGAAGCGTGAGCATATATTTTTAACCAGTTCATCAAAAATGCATTTCTGCATGATTCTGAGTGGGGAAGCAAACTTGCATAGAATGGGCTCTCTGCCAGCCACTCTGAAGCGCAGGCATTGTCTGTGTCTGGGTAGAATAGGGACATGAAAATAGGCATCTTGAAGGTCCAGTGCTGGCTTGTAATCCCCTTAAGACAAGTAATTGAAGCACTTCTAGGAGAAACAACATCTGGAAAGTTTGCTTCTTGAGGAACTTTTTGAGGGAACGAAGATCCAGAAGGGGGCTCCACTCTCCCGATTTTTTCTTGATTAGGAAGAATCTTGAATAGAAGCCTGCATCCCTTTAAAGATTCGGGACACTTTGATCGCTCCTTTCCTTAACCTGAGATTGATTTGCCATAAACGTTCCTTCAGATGGGCAGGAGGAGGACCTCTGGGGGAGAATTTGGAGGGAATTTCACAAATTCCAGAGTGTGGCCTCTGGACACCATGTCCAAATCCCATGGATCTGTAGTTATTGCGGACCAATTGGAGAAAAAATGGGAGATCCGCCCTCCAACTTTGGTCGGATTGATGGGAAGAGCGGTTGACAGTTGGCATTTGTCACTGCTTTTTTGAGGAATCTCTACCTCAGCAGGAGGATTTCCCTCAGTACTGCTTGTAAGAGGCAGCCTGCGGCTGTCGAAACGACTGCTGTTGCAGGGAGGAGGAGTAACGCAGTTGGCCCTGATAGGGATGGTACTGCTGATATTGGTTATAACATCCCCGAAAGGATGAGGAGGAGCCACGACCCCTCGCACCCCCGAAGGGCTGCATTTTAAAAAGTACAGTAGACACTACACACTACACACGGACCTGAGAGGCCTGGAATTTAGACTTTGACATTCCAATGGAAGATCTAGACTGGCAGCGGTCCTGTGAACTAACATGCATGGTTTCTAGTAATGCCCATTTTCAACCGATACATTATAATTTTATGCGAAGAACCTACTTAACGCCACAAGACCTTTATCAAATGGTCGGGTCTTGCCCAGATATATGCTTGCGCTGCAACACTGTGGGGTCTGATTTCTTACATTAACCATGGTCCTGCGATGCAATATACCTATAATTTTGGTCAGTCACCTATGGTACTGGCATGACATAGAATTGCAATCACATGGCTGTCCCAGCATGCCCCAACGATTGCGCTCTGGCATAGAGATGCGCTCGACTGGGCCCTAGCTGAGGAGACACATATGCGCCTTAGCAGAAAGGATGACATATTTGAGGATACACTAAACACTTGCCGTGCTCATACAGATAACTCCTAGCTCCTGCTTCCCGAGTGACAACAGACACAGACTCTGGCTCTGAAACTGACGAGGCAGAACACTACGACACTGGGGACGAGCAGGGAGGTGTCTCCACATGATAATTATAAGGTACATTCCCAATTAGGGAAATAGGACACTTATTGATCACCTGGAGAATAAGAAAGCAGATTAGTGCATGTGTAATTATTGACTGCTTCTTGATTAACCTACTTACGTAGAACATATTGGTATGATATGCCTATGTATACTCTGACTGCCAGGTTGTATGTTGAGAAAAGTATAGTAAAACTCTAAAAAAACAAAGCCATTACATTGTGGGTGGTAGAGGGTAGTGAACCAGTAATTCACTCCACACTCCTTCGACATATGTTTCAAGTAGCCAGACAAGTTGGTACCTCTGTATGACACCACCTCCTTAGGGAAGCCCACCCTGGTAAAGATGCTAATGAGGGCCCTAGCTACTGCAGGGGCAGTGGGAGTCCTGAGGGGAATAGCCTCAGAATACCTGGAGGCATGATCTACTACCAGCAGAGCTGTTCCCTGATGCTGTAGGCGGGTCAAGGGGACCAACAATGTCAATCTTTGCCCTTTCAAAGGGAACGCCAACAACTGGAAGCGGGATTAAGGGGGCCTTTGGGTGCCCACATGTCGAGCCACTGGCTTGACAGATGGTACAGGAGTTACAAATCTCCTTCACCTTCTGGTGCATCCCTGGCCTTTAGTTCTGGTCTGGTCAAGGTGTCAAGCTAGGGGGATGCCATAACCGGGTCCTCTAGGAAAGATACAAACAAGTTTGCTTCACTGAAGGGAAGATAGCTTAACAGGAGCTTCTGAGAGTTACTTACCTTCAAGACTCTCATCCAGATATGCTTCGTGGCTGCTTTCACTGATCTTAAAGCAGACGTGGCTGCACAGACGCCAAACAATACGTCAAATACAACTCTGACCCGAAGTTCTATCATAGAAAACCGAGAAGCACAGTCCATTCTTAGAGTCCGGACAGAATAAGTCGTATATGTAGTTGCTTATAACGCACAAATGGAGGCGCAGGAACGCCCCAAACGTTCCTTGTTTTTACAGCCAGAGTCTCAAGGTCAGTGCCCAAGTGACCTACAGCCATGGCACCAAGCCCATCTAAGGATCCCAGTTCTTACCCTGGTACCCACCCTTTGGCTGTCAAGAGTCTCTCTTGAACAGGTTTTTGAGGGCCTGAAGTAGAATTTTTCTTTTTCGGGTTACCCCATTTCCCTAGGGTCGCTTTCTGTCCTCTTTCTTTTGGTTCCCCCCCCCCCCACCAGCAGGAGTCTTGGTCACCCTTGTTTTGACCCAGTGGTCTGCCTTCTCCCCTAACTCTTGAGGAGAGAGTGGACCAAGGTCCACCAGGAATTGATGTAGCTTCCCTTGGTAACAATTACTTAAAAGATGCTCCTTCATTATCAAATGATAAAGCCCTTCAAAGGCATGCACATTCTTACCAACTAACCAACCTCCTACTGATTTCAGTGAATAGTCTACGAAATCTACCCAGGCCTGGCTCTGAGTTTTTCGAGCCTCTCTGAAACTCGTGCTATACTCCGTACTGAATCCAAAGCCCTCACTTAGGGTACCCTTCATAAGGTCATAGGATTCAGCCTCTTTCTCACTGAGTGTCAGGAGTCTACCCTGCACTTTTCTGAGAACATTTCCCACAGGATAGCACTCCACGGCTTCCTGTGGACCTGCCTGCTAAAACAGGCCTGCTCAAAAGCAATGAACCACTTGGTGATATTATCACATACATAATCCCTTTGGGGTTTTTAGGGTTAAATGAATCTACTTTCTCCTTATTTATGATTGTGATGCCACCAAAGATGGGTCCTTGGCCAATCTCCTTTCTCTCTCTTCTGTAGCTAGGAGTTGGGCTTCTAGAGCTGCCCTACTGGCTATTCTTTGCAGAGCAAGCTCTTCGTTTGAAGAGGCTTCTTTGTCTTGGGGTGTCACACTGTCACTCCCACTGTCAGCATTTTGATCTGTAAGATCAAAGTCATCCTCTGGATGCTCTTTGTCATATTCCGCCAAAAGATCCTGGAGCTTTGCTTTGGTAGCGTTTGACCCAGTCCTGAGCCTATGGGTTTTACCCAAGCCTCTGAGCTATTTTATATTTAAAGACATAAGGTGTGAGGTCGATTTCCTTTACCTGTATCAGCTCTTCTGAGTGACTACTTCTAGCACTCATTGTCTTTACAAAGATGGGAACCTTTTTGGAAAGGAAAAATCCCTAATACTGGTTTCCTAACTACAGCAAGAGTTTGACTTTTGAAACAGCTGTACTCAAGGGGACCGAACCAGGGCCCTGACATATTTCAAAATTTAGAAAAATAGTCAATTTGCAAAACTACAATTTAACGAAATGCAATTTCTGAATTGAATCCTGTTGTCACTTATTGTCAGAGTGGACCAGCAAACGCAAAGTCGTGTACCCTACCGCTGCGCCACCAGTGTAGGAAGCTGGCTCTCTATATACTATACCAAAAAGAGGTAGAGTGTGTCGTGTTCCCTACCGCTGCGCCACCAGTGTAGGAAGCTGGCTCTCTAAATACTATACCAAAAAGAGGTAGAGTGTGTTGTGTACCCTCCCGCTGAGCCACCAGTGTAGGAAGCTGGCTGTCTATATACTATACCAAAAAGAGGCAGAGTGTATCGTGTACCCTCCCGCTGCGCCACCAGTGTAGGAAGCTGGCTCTCTATATACTATACCAAAAAGAGGTAGAGTGTGTCGTGTACCCTCCCGCTGCGACACCAGTGTCGGAAGCTGGCTCTCTATATACTATACCAAAAAGAGGCAGAGTGTGTTGTGTACCCTCCCGCTGCGCCCCCATTGTCGGAAGCTGGCTCTCTATATACTATACCAAAAAGAGGCAGAGTGTGTCGTGTACCCTACCGCTGCGCCACCAGTGTAGGAAGCTGGCTCTCTATATACTATACCAAAAAGAGGCAGAGTGTGTTGTGTACCCTCCCGCTGCGCCCCCAGTGTCGGAAGCTGGCTCTCTATATACTATACCAAAAAGAGGCAGAGTGTGTCGTGTACCCTACCGCTGCGCCACCAGTGTAGGAAGCTGGCTCTCTATATACTATACCAAAAAGAGGTAGAGTGTGTCGTGTACCCTCCCGCTGCGCCACCAGTGTAGGAAGCTGGCTCTCTATATACTATACTAAAAAGAGGTAGAGTGTGTCGTGTACCCTACCGCTGCGACACCAGTGTAGGAAGCTGGCTCTCTATATACCATACCAAAAAGAGGTAAGTGTGTCGTGTACCCTCCCGCTGCGCCCCCAGTGTAGGAAGCTGGCTCTCTATATACTATACCCAAAAGAGGTAGAGTGTGTCGTGTACCCTACCGCTGCGCCACCAGTGTAGGAAGCTGGCTCTCTATATACTATACCAAAAAGAGGTAGAGTGTGTCGTGTTCCCTACCGCTGCCCCACAAGTGTAGGAAGCTGGCTCTCTAAATACTATACCAAAAAGAGGTAGAGTGTGTCGTGTACCCTCCCGCTGCGCCACCAGTGTCGGAAGCTGGCTCTCTATATACTTTACCAAAAAGAGGTAGAGTGTGCCGTGTACCCTACCGCTGCGCCACCAGTGTAGGAAGCTGGCTCTCTATATACTATACCAAAAAGAGGTAGAGTGTGCCGTGTACCCTACCGCTGCGCCACCAGTGTAGGAAGCTGGCTCTCTATATACTATACCAAAAAGAGGTAGAGTGTGTCGCCTACCCTCCCGCTGCCCCACCAGTGTAGGAAGCTGGCTCTCTATATACTATACCAAAAAGAGGTAGAGTGTGTCGTGTACCCTACCGCTGCGCCACCAGTGTAGAAAGCTGGCTCTCTATATACTATACCAAAAAGAGGTAGAGTGTGCCGTGTACCCTACCGCTGCGCCACCAGTGTAGGAAGCTGGCTCTCTATATACTACACCAAAAAGAGGTAGAGTGTGTCGTGTACCCTACCGCTGCGCCACCAGTGTAGGAAGCTGGCTCTCTATATACTATACCAAAAAGAGGTAGAGTGTGTCGTGTACCCTACCGCTGCGACACCTGTGTAGGAAGCTGGCTCTCTATATACTATACCAAAAAGAGGTAGAGTGTGTCGTGTACCCTACCGCTGCGCCACCAGTGTCGGAAGCTGGCTCTCTATATACTATACCAAAAAGAGGTAGAGTGTGTCGTGTACCCTCCCGCTGCGCCACCAGTGTAGGAAGCTGGCTCTCTATAAACTATACCAAAAAGAGGTAGAGTGTGTCGTGTACCCTCCCGCTGCGCCACCAGTGTAGGAAGCTGGCTCTCTATAAACTATACCAAAAAGAGGTAGAGTGTGTTGTGTACCCCACCGCTGCGCCACCAGTGTAGGAAGCTGGCTCTCTATATACTATACCAAAAAGAGGTAGAGTGTGTCGTGTACCCTCCCGCTGCGCCACCAGTGTAGGAAGCTGGCTCTCTATAAACTATACCAAAAAGAGGTAGAGTGTGTCGTGTACCCTCCCGCTGCGCCACCAGTGTAGGAAGCTGGCTCTCTATAAACTATACCAAAAAGAGGTAGAGTGTGTTGTGTACCCCACCGCTGCGCCACCAGTGTAGGAAGCTGGCTCTCTATATACTATACCAAAAAGAGGTAGAGTGTGTCGTGTACCCTACCGCTGCGCCACCAGTGTAGGAAGCTGGCTCTCTATATACTATACCAAAAAGAGGTAGAGTGTGCCGTGTACCCCACCGCTGCGCCACCAGTGTAGGAAGCTGGCTCTCTATATACTGTACCAAAAAGAGGTAGAGTGTGTCGTGTACCCTACCGCTGCGCCACCAGTGTAGGAAGCTGGCTCTCTATATACTGTACCAAAAAGAGGTAGAGTGTGTCGTGTACCCCACCGCTGCGCCACCAGTGTAGGAAGCTGGCTCTCTATATACTATACCAAAAAGAGGTAGAGTGTGCCGTGTACCCTACCGCTGCGCCACCAGTGTAGGAAGCTGGCTCTCTATATACTATACCAAAAAGAGGTAGAGTGTGTCGTGTACCCTACCGCTGCGCCCCGAGTGTAGGAAGCTGGCTCTCTATATACTATACCAAAAAGAGGTAGAGTGTGTCGTGTACCCTACCGCTGCGCCACCAGTGTAGGAAGCTGGCTCTCTATATACCATACCAAAAAGAGGTAGAGTCTGCGGTGTACCCTACCGCTGCGCCACCAGTGTAGGAAGCTGGCTCTCTATATACTATACCAAAAAGAGGTAGAGTGTGTCGTGTACCCCACCGCTGCGCCACCAGTGTAGGAAGCTGGCTCTCTATATACCATACCAAAAAGAGGTAGAGTCTGCGGTGTTCCCTACCGCTGCGCCACCAGTGTAGGAAGCTGGCTCTCTATATACCATACCAAAAAGAGGTAGAGTCTGCGGTGTACCCTACCGCTGCGCCACCAGTGTAGGAAGCTGGCTCTCTATATACTATACCAAAAAGAGGTAGAGTGTGTCGTGTACCCCACCGCTGCGCCACCAGTGTAGGAAGCTGGCTCTCTATATACTATACCAAAAAGAGGTAGAGTGTGCCGTGTACCCTCCCGCTGCGCCACCAGTGTAGGAAGCTGGCTCTCTATATACTATACCAAAAAAAGGTAGAGTGTGTCGTGTACCCCACTGCTGCGCCACCAGTGTAGGAAGCTGGCTCTCTATAAACTATACCAAAAAGAGGTAGAGTGTGTCGTGTACCCTACCGCTGCGCCACCAGTGTAGGAAGCTGGCTCTCTATATACTATACCAAAAAGAGGTAGAGCGTGTCGTGTACCCTACCGCTGCACCACCAGTGTAGGAAGCTGGCTCTCTATATACAATACCAAAAAGAGGTAGAGTGTGTCGTGTACCCTACCGCTGCGCCACCAGTGTAGGAAGCTGGCTCTCTATATACTATACCAAAAAGAGGTAGAGTGTGTCGTGTACCCTCCCGCTGCGCCACCAGTGTAGGAAGCTGGCTCTCTATATACTATACCAAAAAGAGGTAGAGTGTGTCGTGTACCCTACCGCTGTGCCACCAGTGTAGGAAGCTGGTTCTCTATATACTATACCAAAAAGAGGTAGAGTGTGTCGTGTACCCTACAGCTGCGCCACCAGTGTAGGAAGCTGGCTCTCTATATACTATACCAAAAAGAGGTAGAGTGTGTCGTGTACCCTAACGCTGCGCCACCAGTGTAGGAAGCTGGCTCTCTATATACTATACCAAAAAGAGGTAGAGTGTGTCATGTACCCTACCGCTGCGCCACCAGTGTCGGAAGCTGGCTCTCTATATACTATACCAAAAAGAGGTAGAGTGTGTTGTGTACCCTCCCGCTGCGCCACCAGTGTAGGAAGCTGGCTCTCTATATACTATACCAAAAAGAGGTAGAGTGTGTCGTGTACCCCACCGCTGCGCCACCAGTGTAGGAAGCTGGCTCTCTATATACTATACCAAAAAGAGGTAGAGTGTGCCGTGTACCCTCCCGCTGCGCCACCAGTGTAGGAAGCTGGCTCTCTATATACTATACCAAAAAGAGGTAGAGTGTGCTGTGTACCCTACCGCTGCGCCACCAGTGTAAGAAGCTGGCTCTCTATAAACTATACCAAAAAGAGGTAGAGTGTGTCGTGTTCCCTACCGCTGCACCACCAGTGTAGGAAGCTGGCTCTCTAAATACTATACCAAAAAGAGGTAGAGTGTGTTGTGTACCCTACCGCTGTGCCACCAGTGGAGGAAGCTGGCTCTCTATATACTATACCAAAAAGAGGTAGAGTGTGTCGTGTACCCTACCGCTGCGCCACCAGTGTAGGAAGCTGGCTCTCTTTATACTATTCCAAAAAGAGGTAGAGTGTGCAGAGAGTCCAGTGGATTCCCAAAGGCTTTACAGAGGCTCAAGTAGATAATACTAATGCTCTCTTTTGTAGTAGTGTGAAAGAGCAGTTAGGCTTATCCGAGGGTAGTCGTAAGCATTTATTGTACACACAGTAGCAATAAAAGAGACACACACTCAATGATTAAATCTGAGACCAATTCATAAAAATGACACTTGGTTGGATTTATTTTGCAGAACCACAGAACTTTGTCTTAGGTAAATACTTTTCGCAATAGAAATATATTTTCAATATAAAAAGTGGACACACTGCAATTTTCAGACTTTGCAATGTTAACAATGGTAGGAAAAAAGCATTAAACATACGTATACGCAACATTGACGTACAAGACTAGTCTTCAGAAATTAAGGTCAGTACAAGGCAAGGTTCAGTTGAGCACCAACATTGCACCACAAGCGACAAAGGGGTGGGTGGGTACACGGTGCAAGTTCGAGGTCAGTCACCGAATACAAATTAAAGGGGACTGGGGCAATCGGACAGAGACTGCTTACAGTTAAGAAGCAGTAGCTTGGAGGAACCGTCTCCGGGGCTGAGGCTAACACTGAGCAGGGGTGAAGGCAGCACCAATACTACAATACTAGCGAAACAGGGGCGGCTGGATGCACGATGCCAACACAGCCTCGGGTGCCCAAGGAAAAGCAATAGAGGCAGGCCAAATCTGAAAAGGGCTGCTGGCTCCAGCAGGAGGCCGGTCGAAAGAAACTAACAGCCATTGAGGTAAGTTATGATGCTCAGGGACGTAGGGACACCTTTTGTCCTCTTCACCAAGGCCCAGGATGGACGGGTGAAGGGGTGTCTTTTGGTGTCAGAAATGGCTAACCAGTGCACGTCGCGGTTGAGGGGTCTTCTTGCAGAAGCTGCAGGCAACTTCTAGGAGTCCAGGAGAGGTCAGCTCATGGTGGAGTTGGGCTCTTGAGAGCAGAGGAACCTTGCTGAACCGGTGGGCCACTTGGACTCGGGCTGGTGGCATCAGGTGCAGAGGTAAAATCGGGGGGCAGTCTGTGCAGTTCTTCAGGTCACAGAGCCTTTACTTTGAAGAGGGTTGCTTTGTGAATAGGTCTGCTTTTCTCTTGAGACCTCGGTCTTTATCGAAGTCAGGCAGTCCTCACAAGGTTCTGGAGGTCGCTGGGTTGCAAGACGAGTTGCCTTTTGAGTCAGGATCATCCAGGGATGCAGGCAGGCCAGTAGTGCTGGGACCATGTCCGGCTTTCGAGATGGGTATTCGACAGAATCAGCGCTGCTTCTTGCCACTGAATCCATCAGGCAATTTGTGGATGCAGGTCAAACGGCGGCCTTGATCCTGTTGGATCTAAGTGCTGCCTTTACACTGTAGCCCATCACACGTTGCTACAGTGTCTGAGGAAGGGTGGGGTGTCTGGCAATGCCCTGAATGGCTAAATTCTTTCCTGTCGGGTCGCTGCTTCTAGGTGAGACAGGGCGAACACTACTCTAGGGTCATCAAGCTGAACCAGGGAGTGCTGCAGCCTGACCCTGAGCCCGACCCTGTTTAATCTCTATGTAGCTCCCGTTGCGGAGATTGCTGAGGGGTTCAGGACCTATGCCGATGAAATGCAGCTGGTGGTCTCCCTGACCCAGGCACCGGAGTCGGCTGCCTCCAACTTCATGGCATGCATGCCAGAATTGGCTGCATGGATGGCTAACAACTGCCTGAAGTTGAATGGCAACAAGATAGAGGTGCTTGTGGGGGGTAAGGCCCCGACTGTGTGGTCATTGGCATGGTGGCCCCAGAACTTTGGGGGGGGGGGAGGGACACCTACGCCCTGTGTGCAGGCAAAGAACTTGGGAGTTTGGTTAGATCCCAGTCTTTCCTTCGACTATCAAACCAGACGGGTGGCAGGCACCTGTTTTGGGATCTTGAAGGTTCTGCGTAAAACCTTGGACCTACTCCCTGTGGCGGCTAGGAAGACTCTGGTTCATGCCCTGATGACATCGAGCCTGGACTATGGTAGCATCCTTTATCTAGGCGCGACAACCAAGTGTATGCTCCATCTGCAGGGAGTGCAGAATGTGGCAGCCTGCCTTATTTTGAGGCGTCCAAGTAGGACATCGGCTAGGGAAGCCCTGGCCACGTTACACTGGCTCCCGATTAAAGAAAGAGTCACTTTCAAGAAACTTTGTGTCTGTCATCGGATCCTGCAGGGAAAGACCCCTCCGTATCTGTCGGATCTCCTGACCCCCTATGTCCCCACATGTCAGCTGCGGTCTGGTGGGGTAGGATTGGTGTGCGTACCCGCCATTAAGAAAGCCAGGATGGCAGGTCGGTCCGTCCGCCTATTGGCGGCCAATCAATGGAATGCTCTCCTGATGGAGCTCCGGATGGAGGCCCAGGAGAGATGCTTCAGGAAAAAACTAAAAACGTTTCTCTTTCCCTAAGTTTAGTAGGGTGAGGGTAGTGGGCATCTGATTACTGGCTAACTCTACCGCAGCGCGGGGACACACTGGCATGAGTGTAACCATTGCGCTTTATAAGTGGACCTATTATTATTATTATAGTTCTCTACAGAGCCTCACCAGCAGAGAAGGCAGGAACTGAAATTCAGGGTCTGAGGATGCCACCTAAAATCTTGATTTAAGGGTGTTACAAGGGAGTAAAAGGTAGTGGCCAATGGGCCACTTTCCCGGGGTGTCTACACCCTCTTATCATGCCCACCTCCTGTGGGAAGGGGACATAGTCCTAGCCCTGATTGAATAAGTCCCACCATCTTCAAGATGGTGGGCACTACAAAGTGTACTTCACCTCGCCTCCAGCACCTGAGGGGTGGAGTTGGCAGAGGGGACGGGGGCACACCTCCTATTCTATCTAAGGTTTTCCACCTGTCCTCGGCCAAAAAGGGGGTGAGGACAGGAAGATCGCTTGCTTCCTCTAACAGGAGAGGCTGGGGTCGCATTAAAAAGGCGGCAAGTCCTTTGAAAATCCATGCCACAGATAGCTCTTCCTGACCAGGGGAGGAGTGAACACCTCCAGCCAGGAAATGGATTTTTCCCGACCTCAGAGTGCACAGGCACTCTCTCTCCCCATTAGGACAGAACACTCTCTGGTGGTAGCAGGCTGACTCAGGCCAGTCGATGATCACAATAAGGATTGGTAGATCTTAGGGGACCCCTCTAAGGAGCACTCTGTGTGCAATTTTTAATAAATCGGCCACTGCAATTGGCACAGGTTTATTATGCTGAGATGTTTGGTACCAAATATCCCATATTTCAGTGAAACCTTCATGGAGCTGTGGAACTCGTAATGACAAGTGTGCAGCCAATGTACTTACTAGAGAGCTTCCCTGGTCACTTGCAATATCCCGGAATAGACAAGGATATTGCAGGGGCATATCTGCTCATGCAGATATGCCCTCACAGGAGATATCCCTAAAGCAGCCTGTACTATAAGGCCTGCTTGAGAGGTGTCTTACCTATATCTCAGACAGTCCCTATGGGCATCGCATACGGGGATGAGTGCCATGTCGACTCTTCAGTTTTGTTGGCACCAAGACACACAGCTGCAGTGGCAGTATGTATGTATGTATGTATGTATGTGCTTGGTGAGGGGTCCCTTAGCGTGGCATAATGTGTGCTGCAGCCTTTAGAGACCCTCTTTAACAACAAGGCCCTTGGTACCAAAGGTATCTTTTACAAGGGACTTATAAGTGAGATAATGCAGTGCCAATCGTGGAAACGATAGGTACACTTTAGGGACGGAGATCTGTCCAAGGGGTCCGGGTTGGCAGGGACCCTGTCCACTTCCAGTAAATACTATATCATTTTCCAGGTAAAAAGTAAAGGCTAACCATGTCTAAAACAGACCCTTTCCTACATTGAGACATTTTTCCTAGGATAGTGAAAACTCTACAGCAGGTCTTGCTCACAGTCCTTATACTGTGACTGCCACTACTGAACATTAATCTTGAATTTTTAAAGCAGGGCCAGGATCTGGACAGGAGCCAATGAACAGGAGGGCAACTCACCCGATAATAGAAGTCTTCTGTCTTCACACTCACTCAGAGAGAACAATGCCATCCCATGTAAAGAAACCACAACCCTCAGTGAAACACTCACCTCTCAGATGGGATTTGTTAATAAAAATAAAATGAACATAACGCGTCCCTGGGGACCCCACAGATACACCGTTCCTACCAGTACTATAAATGCTTGGGGTCCCGCAGGTAAACCTGACAGTGCTACAAAGGCTTAGGGCCCTACAGGTAAACCTTTCCTAACCCAGTGCTACAAATACTATGTGCTCACTGCAGCAGGACTGGGAGCTCTAGGGCAGCAATTAAGTTGCTTGGCATTTATCTACCCTTAGCAAAGCCACGTGATAAAGGCAGTAGATCAGGATGATTCTCCTCGATCAGAAGTAGCTCTCACTATTGAAAAGGTGGAGACCCTGGTATAACACAAACGCAGACATGCGGTTCGGCTCTACCAGGACATGTAGTAAACTATTTATGTATGTATCTGTAGGATTAGATTGCATTGCAAGTTAATTCTTATGTCACTATTTTCCGCACACAACATACAGCATAGGTTGGGGGCGTGGCTACGGTGCGGAGCGGAATGGCTGCCATGTAAGGGAGCTCCGTGCGCCGGAATCCTACACTGGGCAAATACCATCCTTTAACACTGCTAAAAAACCTTCCTGTGCTCCCCGGGAGGACCCTGGCATGATTTAACGCGGTGCGGGAGGCTGAGGTCTCGAGCATTACCCCCGAACTCTGTGAGGCAGCGGACTGCGAGGGCGCTGAGAAAATGGCGACGGCCTCTCGAGAGAACGGAACGATCTCAGTCTGAACTAGAGCTCTGAGGACTGGCCTGGCGCTGGGAGCGCACTGTCTGGCGGAGGCGTAGCAGCGGCTAGCGCCTTGACGACACAGCAAAGGCCCGACGGGGCGGAGTTGGCGGAACATCAGAAAAGCGCCCGGGCAGACGGCGGTCCCTCTCCACTGAGTGACTCGGCTTCGCGATTGCTGGTGTGGGCCCGCTCGACGTCAGTAACGGCCAAGAGAAGAGCAGTCTGGCCTCCAGGCATTGAAGGCGGCCGTAAAGGGGCACGTGGACTCTGGCGAGGTAAGTGAGGGGCCACGGAAGGCCTGATCTCCGGGGGTGCGTGGTGGGGGGGCTGGCGGGGTGGTGCGCCCTCTAGGTGCGGCGGCGCCCTGCGGGTCCTGCGCGGCGGGGCCTCGGAGTGCCAGGGCCGGAGCGGTACCTCGCAGCGTGTCGGACCGTGTCCCGGGTCGACTCTCGGGCCGGAGGGGTGCTCCCTGTCGGCTATTTTGTCTAGCCCTCCGGTCAGTCGGATCGAGGGCGGGCAGGGTGCTGTGGGGGGGCCCTGAGGTGGCCGGGATTGGCCGTACGACCCACAGCTGTCTGTAGCCGGCCATGCAGCTGGATGCGTAAGAACAACGCCGCACTGCTATACCCTGTTGGCAATGTCTTGTGCACCATTTTGCTGTGAAAGCTGTCGCCAGGCCTAACGAGGCGCCCTGGGTGGCGGAGTATCTGTCGGATTGAGGTGTGGCGGAGGTAACCTGGTGGCACTCCTCGGACTGGTCTATCAGTGCGCTCTGGTAGCTGGGCCCGACTGGCTGACTAAAATGGGCAAGTCGGAGCCTAAGTGTCAGAGCTCCAAGCATTACCTGGTATGTATAGTCTTGACTCTCACTTGCGCAGGAGCAGAGATGAATTCAGGCTCGGGAACTAGATGCTAATACCCGAATCCCAAGAGACGATGTCGGGAGGTCTAGAAGAACCTCCCTACATCATCCTCCGGGAAGGGGGTGTGGATAAAATAACAAACAGAGAAGAGACTGGTCCGGAAAGTTTCTTCAGACAACTTCCTTCAGGGTGTCTGCGTGTTAGAAACCTGTAAGAGGAGCACACCATTAGTTTTCCCTCCTCAACTACTCTGACTCTGATATTCACGGGTTCTATATTAACTCACTTTACTTTTTCCTGGACCTTGCTTCTCTTCTAAGGGGTATTGGTTTTCTCGTCTAGTTAGTCGTTATTCGCTAACTAATCGATGACGCTGCATTTGGAGTTCTGTAAAGTTGCACTGAGTAGGAATCTCTTGAACAAGTCTTTACTTATAGATAGTCTTTTCTCTTAGGCAATGGACTCAAAGGAGGCAAGTTCAGGTAATCTTTCTTTTCTCTTTTCACACAAAAGTTCAAGAAATAAGTCTTTCTTCACTTGAGAACACAATTTATGTCACTGTGGATATCTTCAGTTTGGCCAAACACTGTTTATTGTCACTTAGCTTTCCGTTCGCTGACTGACTCTCTTCAACGTTGGAATTCTTCTTCTCCTCAGGAAATCACCATTACTCGCTATACTCTTCGTCGACTCTTCGAAGGTTTTCTTCACCGCTGGGAACTCGGACTTGGAAAAGGGGAAGGTTATTACGCGTTTGAATTAATACGCTGTAACAACATTTCCTCGACACTCGCGCTAAACGCGAATGGAGTACTACAACCAGGATACTTTAGAACTAAGGATTCAAGGAAATCACCAGAGTTACGCACACAGGTTCGTTTTCGCTAACGGTTCAGGTGAAGTGCGTAGTTTCTAGAACTTGCGCCCCGCTCGTACTCTCCGCACCAAAACGAGGCTAAACGACTAGAGCGTCAACCTCACAGCACCACAGCACTGTGGCAGCCATTTTGTCTCTCCAGAATCGGACCCTCTCCGACCATGACGAATATGCGTACATTCGGGCTTCATCTTGGGTTGAGATTGAACCACATATCTGCGAGTCCAAATGACGGGTTCTGACAGTACCCCCCAACAAGGCAGGCTCCCTCCGTCTGGGCTTGGAAGGGTAGCGTTGATGGAAGGAATGAATCAATCTGGGAGCGTGAACATCTTCTTCCAGTTCCCACGATCGCTCTTCCGGCCCATAACCTTTCCAATCGATGAGGTAGTACAGTTTCCCTCTGGAGATCTTAGAATCCAGAATTTCTTTTACTTCAGTCCAAATGACGGGTTCTGACAGTACCCCCCAACAAGGCAGGCTCCCTCCGTCTGGGCTTGGAAGGGTAGCGTTGATGGAAGGAATGAATCAATCTGGGAGCGTGAACATCTTCTTCCAGTTCCCACGATCGCTCTTCCGGCCCATAACCTTTCCAATCGATGAGGTAGTACAGTTTCCCTCTGGAGATCTTAGAATCCAGAATTTCTTTTACTTCAAACTCCGTTCCCCTCTCCAGGTGAATTGGCTTAGGGGGTGATTGCATTCTCAGCTCTGCAGAAGTTCTCTTAAGCAAGGAAACATGGAAGACAGGGTGAATCTTCATCTTAGGAGGGAGTGTCAATTGATAGGTAACTGGATTAATTTGCTTCTCCACAGGGTAAGGACCAATAAAGCGGGGTTGAAATTTTCGATTTCCTTTTAGTCTCAGATGTTTTGTGTTCAACCACACCTTATCTCCTACGGACAGTGGAGGACTAGCACGTCTCTTCTTATCTGCATAAGTCTTATATTTCTCCTTAGCCCTTTGCAGATTGTCTGCTGCTTTTTGCTGGATTTGACTCATCTGGGATACCAGGTCTTTGACAGCTGGGACTGCAATTTCCATTTGTCGAATTGATGCATTTGGGTGTCGTCCATAATTCAAGAAGAAGGGGGAGAAACCAGTGGAACTGTTTCTTGCATTGTTATGGGCGAATTCCGCCGACCACAAGTAATCGGCCCACTGAATTTCCTCTTTCAGGAGGAATAGTCGGAGATATTGTTCCAGCTCTTGATTCACCCTTTCTGTTTGCCCATCAGTCTCTGGGTGATAGCTCGTAGAAAACCTAACTTCAGTACCTAGACCTTTCATGAATGCCCTCCAAAAATGGGATATAAACTGGGTACCCCTATCCGAAATGACCACCTTGGGTATGCCATGGATCCTGACTATTTGGGAGCTAAAATGATCTGCTAATTGTTTGGCTGACGGAGTTCCTTTTAATGCTATGAAGTGGGCCATTTTAGAGAAGGCATCTACTACCACTAGAATGGTGTCATAACCCCTGCTCAAAGGTAAATCAGTGATGAGATCAAGAGTCACTGTGTGCCAGGGATAAGGAGGGGTGGGTAGGGGTTGCAGGAGCCCTTTTGGGGCTTGTCGTTCAGATTTTCCCTGAGCGCAGACCTCACAAGCCTTAACATATCTCTCAATATCAGTTGACATTCCAGGCCACCAATAGTGTCTCTTTACCAACTCTTCGGTTTTGTTTTCTCCCTTGTGTCCGGCCAGCTTATCATCATGACATTCACGCATCACCTGTTGCTGCAATTCCGTTGTTGGCACATACAAGGCCTCCCCATGATATGGCAACTGACAAACAATTGTCCTGTTAGGATCTTCCTTAAGATTGTTGACCCAATCCTTTTCCTGGCAAAAAGGGTAGCTCCCTCCTTACAATTGAGGATCTTCCTTAACCCAATCCTGCTTAGCCTCCGAACTCATGCTTTCTGCTATGGCCTCTTGGATATCGATCGAGACTGTGGCCCCAATAAACTTGTTCTCAGGGATGATCGGTTGAATATCTATGGCCGCTCTCTGAGGGTCGGTGCCCAATCTGGAAAGCGCATCGGCCTTCCCATTTTGTGCTCCTGGAAGAAAGGTAATTACAAAGTCGTAATCTGCAAAGTACAAGGACCATCTAAGTTGCCTTGGCGTGAGCGTTCTGGCGGATTTCAAGAATTTCAGGTTTCGATGATCCGTGAATACTGTGACTTGATGCTGTGTTCCCATCAGATAATGCCGCCACTCCTTGAAAGCATCCTTGATAGCCAGTAGTTCCTTCTCGGTGATGGTGTAGTTGATTTCTGCTGGGGTCAGCTTCCTAGATCTGTAAGCTACTGGATGCAGTTGACCTGTGCTCTTGTGACGCTGCGACAGGACCCCCCCCAGCGCCTGGTCTGACGCATCGGTCTCTACATAAAACGGTTCCGATGGATCAGCATGAAGCAGTACCGGTGCTGTAGTAAAGGCTTCTTTTAAGGCTTGGAAGGCCTCTTCGGATTCTTTCGACCACTCGAACTTCGTTCCTTTTCTCAATAGTCTGGTAAGGGGTAAAATCTTTCCGGAGAACTCACTGATGAATCGTCTGTAGAAGTTGGCAAACCCAATGAAGCTTTGGACCTCTTTCACACTCGTTGGAGATTTCCAGGTGGTCACCGCCTCTACCTTCCTCGGATCCATTAAAATGCCAGACGGGGAAAGGACAAATCCTAAGAATTCGACCTGAGAGACATCGAAAGCACATTTCTCCAATTTTACAAACAACTTGTTCTCTTGCAATTTTCTCAAGACTCCTTTCACCTGCTCATGGTGTCTCGTCACATCGGAGGAATAAATCAAGATGTCGTCAATGTACACTATGGCACACTGGTCGATGAACTCCTTCAAGACATCATTGATAAAGTGCTGGAAGGCAGCTGGGGCATTACATAGCCCATAGGGCATCACTTGGTACTCGAACAGCCCGAATCTAGTCCGAAAGGCTGTCTTCCATTCATCTCCTTCTCGCATTCTGACTAGATGGTAGGCCCCTCGCAGATCTAATTTTGTATAGATTTGGGCTCCTTTGACTTGATCCAATAATTCCGATATCAAGGGCAGAGGGTATCTGTTCTTTTTTGTTATCCTATTGATTGCTCTGTAATCGATGCACGTTCTCAATTCTCCTTCCTTCTTTGGCACAAAAAATAGGGGCGATGAGACAGGTGACTGTGATGGTCGGATGAAACCATTTGCCAAATACTTGTCCAGGTATTCCTTAAGATGTTGGTGTTCTTTCTCCGTTAATGCGTACACTCGACTGCATGGCAAATTGGCTCCAGATTCTAGGTCTATCTTGCAGTCGTAGGCTCTATGTGGAGGTAAAAGCTCTGCTTCCACTTCGTTGAACACGCTCTCGAACTCCTTATACACCTCTGGGATCTGGTGTGTGTCGATGGCACACACAGAATGCTCCACAAGACTCAAGGCATGAGCTGGGTTTATTCCTTCTCCGCTATTCCTTGGAACAAAACAGTTCTCACAACAGTAATTTGAGTCCATAAGAACGGTCCTGGAGTTCCAGTCGATCGTAGGGTTATGCTCCGTGAGCCACGGCAATCCAAGAATTAACTGAAACTGTGGAGCGTCGATCAAATTGAACTGGATCTGTTCACGATGGCCATCTGCGGTAATCAGTTCCATCACCTCCGTGTGGCTCACGATGGGTCCCGATGATAAATTAGTTCCATCTACGGCGCGGACTGGCTCACTCTTCTCTTTCTTTATTGCTTGGATTCCCACCTTGTCCGCAAAACGCAAGTCACAGAAATTTCCCGTCGCTCCAGAGTCTATCATTACTGAGACTTCGGTTAGGACCGTCGATCGGAACATCACTCTCATAGACAGAATCAAATGTGGAGCCGCCGCTTGTAGGGTATTCGCCACATGGTGTTCTTTTGGAGTCTCTTCTGTAATCGCACCCACCCGTTCAACTCCAGCCACGGGTGGTGCCGCTAGTTTTCCTTCGGCTTGAATGTTCCTTTGGGCTTCTTCGGACAGTTTCGGACAAAATGCCCACTCGAACCACAATATATGCACAGGTTATTCGTCCTTCTCCTTTCTCTTTCTTCCTTCGTTAGGGGTCCTCTGATGGTTCCGATTTGCATTGGTTCAATTCCTGAGGTCGCTTCAGAGGTTCTTGTTCCTTCAGAACGCGCCCTGTCAAACCTAGGAACGGCCGCTCGGAAATCCTTTTTCTTTTCCCCTCTTCGCTCCCCTTGACGAAAATCTATTTCTAGAACTAAATCGATGAGGGCCGATATCTCCGTTGGGCGATTCGGAATTTGGGCTAACGTGTCCTTCAGCTCGTCTCTTAACCCACGATAAAAAACTGCTGCTCGCTTGCTTTCCGGCCAATCCGTCTCCACCACTAACTTATTGAACTGCGCCAGATATGCTATTAAATCTCGATTACCTTGTCGTAAATCAAGTAATTCATTGTCCACAACCTGGGAGATTCTCCTGCGATCAAATATTCGAAGAAATTCTTGTTTGAAATTTTCGAAGTTCCTCAGCAGCGGGTCTTCTCTCGTGACTAGAGGCATGGACCAGGCTGCTGCATCCCCGCTCAGATACGAGAGAATGAAGGCTACTTTGGACTGCGCGTCAGGGAAAATGGACGGACGGCAAAGGAAATGCAAGGAGCATTGTGAGAGGAATATCTGTGCCTTCTGTGGATCCCCGTTAAACCTTTCAGGGGCGGCTAGAGGAATAACTGGAGACAGTGAGTGAAAGACTTGTGTTGTTGACCTGTTTGTCGCTTCTAACACTGGGTTCATGGCCTCTCGCTCTAAACTACTAGTTCTGTGTAATCTCAGGGCTAACTCGGCTGTCTCCTTTCGGGCGTTAACTACTTCTTGTTTTAAATTTTGGTTCTCCTCTCTTACTGCCCCCAGTTCCTTGTGGATTGCGTCTAGGATTGTCCCTAACGATTGAACATCTATTCCTTCGGCCATCTCTGCTCAGGCGCAAAAAATACTTGGGCACTTCACTCTGTCAGAGCTCCAAGCATTACCTGGTATGTATAGTCTTGACTCTCACTTGCGCAGGAGCAGAGATGAATTCAGGCTCGGGAACTAGATGCTAATACCCGAATCCCAAGAGACGATGTCGGCAGGTCTAGAAGAACCTCCCTACATCATCCTCCGGGAAGGGGGTGTGGATAAAATAACAAACAGAGAAGAGACTGGTCCGAAAAGTTTCTTCAGACAACTTCCTTCAGGGTGTCTGCGTGTTAGAAACCTGTAAGAGGAGCACACCATTAGTTTTCCCTCCTCAACTACTCTGACTCTGATATTCACGGGTTCTATATTAACTCACTTTACTTTTTCCTGGACCTTGCTTCTCTTCTAAGGGGTATTGGTTTTCTCGTCTAGTTAGTCGTTATTCGCTAACTAATCGATGACGCTGCATTTGGAGTTCTGTAAAGTTGCACTGAGTAGGAATCTCTTGAACAAGTCTTTACTTATAGATAGTCTTTTCTCTTAGGCAATTGACTCAAAGGAGGCAAGTTCAGGTAATCTTTCTTTTCTCTTTTCACACAAAAGTTCAAGAAATAAGTCTTTCTTTTCTCTTTTCACACAAAAGTTCAAGAAATAAGTCTTTCTTCACTTGAGAACACAATTTATGTCACTGTGGATATCTTCAGTTTGGCCAAACACTGTTTATTGTCACTTAGCTTTCCGTTCGCTGACTGACTCTCTTCAACGTTGGAATTCTTCTTCTCCTCAGGAAATCACCATTACTCGCTATACTCTTCGTCGACTCTTCGAAGGTTTTCTTCACCGCTGGGAACTCGGACTTGGAAAAGGGGAAGGTTATTACGCGTTTGAATTAATACGCTGTAACAACATTTCCTCGACACTCGCGCTAAACGCGAATGGAGTACTACAACCAGGATACTTTAGAACTAAGGATTCAAGGAAATCACCAGAGTTACGCACACAGGTTCGTTTTCGCTAACGGTTCAGGTGAAGTGCGTAGTTTCTAGAACTTGCGCCCCGCTCGTACTCTCCGCACCAAAACGAGGCTAAACGACTAGAGCGTCAACCTCACAGCACCACAGCACTGTGGCAGCCATTTTGTCTCTCCAGAATCGGACCCTCTCCGACCATGACGAATATGCGTACATTCGGGCTTCATCTTGGGTTGAGATTGAACCACATATCTGCGAGTCCAAATGACGGGTTCTGACAGTACCCCCCAACAAGGCAGGCTCCCTCCGTCTGGGCTTGGAAGGGTAGCGTTGATGGAAGGAATGAATCAATCTGGGAGCGTGAACATCTTCTTCCAGTTCCCACGATCGCTCTTCCGGCCCATAACCTTTCCAATCGATGAGGTAGTACAGTTTCCCTCTGGAGATCTTAGAATCCAGAATTTCTTTTACTTCAGTCCAAATGACGGGTTCTGACAGTACCCCCCAACAAGGCAGGCTCCCTCCGTCTGGGCTTGGAAGGGTAGCGTTGATGGAAGGAATGAATCAATCTGGGAGCGTGAACATCTTCTTCCAGTTCCCACGATCGCTCTTCCGGCCCATAACCTTTCCAATCGATGAGGTAGTACAGTTTCCCTCTGGAGATCTTAGAATCCAGAATTTCTTTTACTTCAAACTCCGTTCCCCTCTCCAGGTGAATTGGCTTAGGGGGTGATTGCATTCTCAGCTCTGCAGAAGTTCTCTTAAGCAAGGAAACATGGAAGACAGGGTGAATCTTCATCTTAGGAGGGAGTGTCAATTGATAGGTAACTGGATTAATTTGCTTCTCCACAGGGTAAGGACCAATAAAGCGGGGTTGAAATTTTCGATTTCCTTTTAGTCTCAGATGTTTTGTGTTCAACCACACCTTATCTCCTACGGACAGTGGAGGACTAGCACGTCTCTTCTTATCTGCATAAGTCTTATATTTCTCCTTAGCCCTTTGCAGATTGTCTGCTGCTTTTTGCTGGATTTGACTCATCTGGGATACCAGGTCTTTGACAGCTGGGACTGCAATTTCCATTTGTCGAATTGATGCATTTGGGTGTCGTCCATAATTCAAGAAGAAGGGGGAGAAACCAGTGGAACTGTTTCTTGCATTGTTATGGGCGAATTCCGCCGACCACAAGTAATCGGCCCACTGAATTTCCTCTTTCAGGAGGAATAGTCGGAGATATTGTTCCAGCTCTTGATTCACCCTTTCTGTTTGCCCATCAGTCTCTGGGTGATAGCTCGTAGAAAACCTAACTTCAGTACCTAGACCTTTCATGAATGCCCTCCAAAAATGGGATATAAACTGGGTACCCCTATCCGAAATGACCACCTTGGGTATGCCATGGATCCTGACTATTTGGGAGCTAAAATGATCTGCTAATTGTTTGGCTGACGGAGTTCCTTTTAATGCTATGAAGTGGGCCATTTTAGAGAAGGCATCTACTACCACTAGAATGGTGTCATAACCCCTGCTCAAAGGTAAATCAGTGATGAGATCAAGAGTCACTGTGTGCCAGGGATAAGGAGGGGTGGGTAGGGGTTGCAGGAGCCCTTTTGGGGCTTGTCGTTCAGATTTTCCCTGAGCGCAGACCTCACAAGCCTTAACATATCTCTCAATATCAGTTGACATTCCAGGCCACCAATAGTGTCTCTTTACCAACTCTTCGGTTTTGTTTTCTCCCTTGTGTCCGGCCAGCTTATCATCATGACATTCACGCATCACCTGTTGCTGCAATTCCGTTGTTGGCACATACAAGGCCTCCCCATGATATGGCAACTGACAAACAATTGTCCTGTTAGGATCTTCCTTAAGATTGTTGACCCAATCCTTTTCCTGGCAAAAAGGGTAGCTCCCTCCTTACAATTGAGGATCTTCCTTAACCCAATCCTGCTTAGCCTCCGAACTCATGCTTTCTGCTATGGCCTCTTGGATATCGATCGAGACTGTGGCCCCAATAAACTTGTTCTCAGGGATGATCGGTTGAATATCTATGGCCGCTCTCTGAGGGTCGGTGCCCAATCTGGAAAGCGCATCAGCCTTCCCATTTTGTGCTCCTGGAAGAAAGGTAATTACAAAGTCGTAATCTGCAAAGTACAAGGACCATCTAAGTTGCCTTGGCGTGAGCGTTCTGGCGGATTTCAAGAATTTCAGGTTTCGATGATCCGTGAATACTGTGACTTGATGCTGTGTTCCCATCAGATAATGCCGCCACTCCTTGAAAGCATCCTTGATAGCCAGTAGTTCCTTCTCGGTGATGGTGTAGTTGATTTCTGCTGGGGTCAGCTTCCTAGATCTGTAAGCTACTGGATGCAGTTGACCTGTGCTCTTGTGACGCTGCGACAGGACCCCCCCCAGCGCCTGGTCTGACGCATCGGTCTCTACATAAAACGGTTCCGATGGATCAGCATGAAGCAGTACCGGTGCTGTAGTAAAGGCTTCTTTTAAGGCTTGGAAGGCCTCTTCGGATTCTTTCGACCACTCGAACTTCGTTCCTTTTCTCAATAGTCTGGTAAGGGGTAAAATCTTTCCGGAGAACTCACTGATGAATCGTCTGTAGAAGTTGGCAAACCCAATGAAGCTTTGGACCTCTTTCACACTCGTTGGAGATTTCCAGGTGGTCACCGCCTCTACCTTCCTCGGATCCATTAAAATGCCAGACGGGGAAAGGACAAATCCTAAGAATTCGACCTGAGAGACATCGAAAGCACATTTCTCCAATTTTACAAACAACTTGTTCTCTTGCAATTTTCTCAAGACTCCTTTCACCTGCTCATGGTGTCTCGTCACATCGGAGGAATAAATCAAGATGTCGTCAATGTACACTATGGCACACTGGTCGATGAACTCCTTCAAGACATCATTGATAAAGTGCTGGAAGGCAGCTGGGGCATTACATAGCCCATAGGGCATCACTTGGTACTCGAACAGCCCGAATCTAGTCCGAAAGGCTGTCTTCCATTCATCTCCTTCTCGCATTCTGACTAGATGGTAGGCCCCTCGCAGATCTAATTTTGTATAGATTTGGGCTCCTTTGACTTGATCCAATAATTCCGATATCAAGGGCAGAGGGTATCTGTTCTTTTTTGTTATCCTATTGATTGCTCTGTAATCGATGCACGTTCTCAATTCTCCTTCCTTCTTTGGCACAAAAAATAGGGGCGATGAGACAGGTGACTGTGATGGTCGGATGAAACCATTTGCCAAATACTTGTCCAGGTATTCCTTAAGATGTTGGTGTTCTTTCTCCGTTAATGCGTACACTCGACTGCATGGCAAATTGGCTCCAGATTCTAGGTCTATCTTGCAGTCGTAGGCTCTATGTGGAGGTAAAAGCTCTGCTTCCACTTCGTTGAACACGCTCTCGAACTCCTTATACACCTCTGGGATCTGGTGTGTGTCGATGGCACACACAGAATGCTCCACAAGACTCAAGGCATGAGCTGGGTTTATTCCTTCTCCGCTATTCCTTGGAACAAAACAGTTCTCACAACAGTAATTTGAGTCCATAAGAACGGTCCTGGAGTTCCAGTCGATCGTAGGGTTATGCTCCGTGAGCCACGGCAATCCAAGAATTAACTGAAACTGTGGAGCGTCGATCAAATTGAACTGGATCTGTTCACGATGGCCATCTGCGGTAATCAGTTCCATCACCTCCGTGTGGCTCACGATGGGTCCCGATGATAAATTAGTTCCATCTACGGCGCGGACTGGCTCACTCTTCTCTTTCTTTATTGCTTGGATTCCCACCTTGTCCGCAAAACGCAAGTCACAGAAATTTCCCGTCGCTCCAGAGTCTATCATTACTGAGACTTCGGTTAGGACCGTCGATCGGAACATCACTCTCATAGACAGAATCAAATGTGGAGCCGCCGCTTGTAGGGTATTCGCCACATGGTGTTCTTTTGGAGTCTCTTCTGTAATCGCACCCACCCGTTCAACTCCAGCCACGGGTGGTGCCGCTAGTTTTCCTTCGGCTTGAATGTTCCTTTGGGCTTCTTCGGACAGTTTCGGACAAAATGCCCACTCGAACCACAATATATGCACAGGTTATTCGTCCTTCTCCTTTCTCTTTCTTCCTTCGTTAGGGGTCCTCTGATGGTTCCGATTTGCATTGGTTCAATTCCTGAGGTCGCTTCAGAGGTTCTTGTTCCTTCAGAACGCGCCCTGTCAAACCTAGGAACGGCCGCTCGGAAATCCTTTTTCTTTTCCCCTCTTCGCTCCCCTTGACGAAAATCTATTTCTAGAACTAAATCGATGAGGGCCGATATCTTCGTTGGGCGATTCGGAATTTGGGCTAACGTGTCCTTCAGCTCGTCTCTTAACCCACGATAAAAAACTGCTGCTCGCTTGCTTTCCGGCCAATCCGTCTCCACCACTAACTTATTGAACTGCGCCAGATATGCTATTAAATCTCGATTACCTTGTCGTAAATCAAGTAATTCATTGTCCACAACCTGGGAGATTCTCCTGCGATCAAATATTCGAAGAAATTCTTGTTTGAAATTTTCGAAGTTCCTCAGCAGCGGGTCTTCTCTCGTGACTAGAGGCATGGACCAGGCCGCTGCATCCCCGCTCAGATACGAGAGAATGAAGGCTACTTTGGACTGCGCGTCAGGGAAAATGGACGGACGGCAAAGGAAATGCAAGGAGCATTGTGAGAGGAATATCTGTGCCTTCTGTGGATCCCCGTTAAACCTTTCAGGGGCGGCTAGAGGAATAACTGGAGACAGTGAGTGAAAGACTTGTGTTGTTGACCTGTTTGTCGCTTCTAACACTGGGTTCATGGCCTCTCGCTCTAAACTACTAGTTCTGTGTAATCTCAGGGCTAACTCGGCTGTCTCCTTTCGGGCGTTAACTACTTCTTGTTTTAAATTTTGGTTCTCCTCTCTTACTGCCCCCAGTTCCTTGTGGATTGCGTCTAGGATTGTCCCTAACGATTGAACATCTATTCCTTCGGCCATCTCTGCTCAGGCGCAAAAAATACTTGGGCACTTCACTCTGTCAGAGCTCCAAGCATTACCTGGTATGTATAGTCTTGACTCTCACTTGCGCAGGAGCAGAGATGAATTCAGGCTCGGGAACTAGATGCTAATACCCGAATCCCAAGAGACGATGTCGGCAGGTCTAGAAGAACCTCCCTACATCATCCTCCGGGAAGGGGGTGTGGATAAAATAACAAACAGAGAAGAGACTGGTCCGAAAAGTTTCTTCAGACAACTTCCTTCAGGGTGTCTGCGTGTTAGAAACCTGTAAGAGGAGCACACCATTAGTTTTCCCTCCTCAACTACTCTGACTCTGATATTCACGGGTTCTATATTAACTCACTTTACTTTTTCCTGGACCTTGCTTCTCTTCTAAGGGGTATTGGTTTTCTCGTCTAGTTAGTCGTTATTCGCTAACTAATCGATGACGCTGCATTTGGAGTTCTGTAAAGTTGCACTGAGTAGGAATCTCTTGAACAAGTCTTTACTTATAGATAGTCTTTTCTCTTAGGCAATTGACTCAAAGGAGGCAAGTTCAGGTAATCTTTCTTTTCTCTTTTCACACAAAAGTTCAAGAAATAAGTCTTTCTTTTCTCTTTTCACACAAAAGTTCAAGAAATAAGTCTTTCTTCACTTGAGAACACAATTTATGTCACTGTGGATATCTTCAGTTTGGCCAAACACTGTTTATTGTCACTTAGCTTTCCGTTCGCTGACTGACTCTCTTCAACGTTGGAATTCTTCTTCTCCTCAGGAAATCACCATTACTCGCTATACTCTTCGTCGACTCTTCGAAGGTTTTCTTCACCGCTGGGAACTCGGACTTGGAAAAGGGGAAGGTTATTACGCGTTTGAATTAATACGCCGTAACAACATTTCCTCGACACTCGCGCTAAACGCAAATGGAGTACTACAACCAGGATACTTTAGAACTAAGGATTCAAGGAAATCACCAGAGTTACGCACACAGGTTCGTCTTCGCTAACGGTTCAGGTGAAGTGCGTAGTTTCTAGAACTTGCGCCCCGCTCGTACTCTCCGCACCAAAACGAGGCTAAACGACTAGAGCGTCAACCTCACAGCACCACGGCACTGTGGCAGCCTTTTTGTCTCTCCAGAATCGGACCCTCTCCGACCATGACGAATATGCGTACATTCGGGCTTCATCTTGGGTTGAGATTGAACCACATATCTGCGAGTCCAAATGACGGGTTCTGACAGTACCCCCCAACAAGGCAGGCTCCCTCCGTCTGGGCTTGGAAGGGTAGCGTTGATGGAAGGAATGAATCAATCTGGGAGCGTGAACATCTTCTTCCAGTTCCCACGATCGCTCTTCCGGCCCATAACCTTTCCAATCGATGAGGTAGTACAGTTTCCCTCTGGAGATCTTAGAATCCAGAATTTCTTTTACTTCAGTCCAAATGACGGGTTCTGACACTAAGCAAGTGAAGCTGACCTTCGAAAATAAGAGGACGACGCGTAATGCAGAAGGTTCGGCTGACCAGAGTGACCCACGTGGCGCCCCGAGACACCACGACGATGCAGAAGATGATACCAGGACGATACATCTGGAACTGCGCGGAGGGATGAAATCTATCGACAGCAAAATTAATGCCTTAGCAACTGGCTTGGAAATTGTCAAAAAGTTAACAAGCACGAACACCGTCTAGATGTCCTCGAGAACCGAGTGTCGGATGGACATGACTCGCAGGCGGAGGCGCGCACGCAAATCCTACAAATGGAGAAGATACTAGAAGTGATAAGTGCAAAGAATGAGGACTTAGAAGCAAGGTCTAGGCGGAACAACGTCCGCATCATTGGCCTATCGGAGACCACACCAATATCAAAAATGGAGCCTTTCATTGACGGAATGCTGCGTGAGCTCTTTGGGCCTGCTCTCTCCAGTGTCATGACAGTAGAGAGAGCGCACAGATTCTTGGGGCCCAGGCCCAAGCCTGGAGCGCCGCCGCGCCCGATCATTGCACGACTATTGAATTATGCCCACAGAGACACTATCCTCAGAGAGGCGAGGGCGAAGGAACCAGTGGTGTATAAGGGAGATACGCTGTCCTTTTTTCCGGACTACACGCCAAATGTGCAAACGGCCCAGAGGGAGTTCGTGCCGGTAAAAAAGTTGCTGAGGGAGGCGGCGGTGCCCTACGCCATGTTGTAACCTGCGAAATTGAAGATCACGCATGAGGAACAGTCCCATTTCTTTACAGACGCGAAGTCGGCTCTAAAGTTTACAAAACACATTTGCAAGACTAAGCAGAACCGGAGGCGAGTGGAAGACAAACAAGCGGCATCGGGACTTGTGATGCGGACTGAACCTTAGACAAAATGGATGACTACTGGAGTACCTTCTAGCGACCATGCTATCCCTGCACTGTTGGCATTGGTATTGTTGAGACTGCATTGTTTTGTACTGAATATAGGTACAGGGGGTGGAATGGCGGGACTGATAGCCCTACAGGATGTCCTTCTGGGGTTGGCGGGAGGAGCTGAGTTATGTTGATTACAAGGTTCATGTTCGGTGCCCAGCGGGGAAGACATTGACAAGTTCCGGCGGCTGCACTTCGGTGCGTGTATGCGCTGCTGTACCTCTTCCCCAGGAGGGTATCGCCCTTAAGATCGAAGCACTACGTATGGGGGGTAGGTCTGGATCTCGACCTGATTGGGAGGTTAGAGTGGGAGGTGGGTGGGGGTAGGCCGGGGTTTTTGTGATTTATTTGTGTCTTATGTGTTTCCAGCATTGAATTCAGTCAGATTCGCGAGTCAGGTACTGTTGCAGTTGCTGTGCCAGAGCTGTGCTGTTGCTGCGTATATAATGCATCCTTGGGTTCAGGGTCATAAGCTGCAAGAAGAGGGATTTCTAATGTATGATGACGACATGGAATGTCCGCGGCCTCAACTCTCCTAAAAAAGTGAGGCAAACGATAGCATAGCTCAATAGACATGAAACACAACTGGTGTTACTGCAGGAAACGCACTTAGCACCACATGCGACGTGTGGGGCCCTGAACAGGTGGGCGTCGTTTTCTTCCTATGCCAGAGGTGTGATGATACTGGTCAAGAAAGGCACAGATTTTCAAGCATTGCATACTTATGTGGATGGTGATGGAAGGTGCGCAATGGTGTGTGGGAAGCTACGGGGCCACTTGATCATAATTGTTAGCATGTATGGGCCCATCGCTGATGACCCATTGTGTGTGGATTGTATTTGCGAACGACTGAGAGAGTGGCCGGCTGCCCCTGTCATTTAGGGTGGGGACTTCAACACGTATCTGAACGCTAAGCCAAATCCGGTGACGCATCGTACACCGAGAGTCGCTGGGAGAGTGCTAAGGGATACAGAAGAGTTTGGGTTAAGAGATGTCTGCAGGCAGCGGAACCCGCAAAAGCGAGAGGGGAGGCATGCGACACCCATGCATGGAAGATGGTCAAGGCTTGACTATTGGCTGATTGACGTTGAGTTGGTTAACTGGGCCGATGAAGTGGTGGTGCTTGCACGTACGCTTTCCGATCACAACCCAGTGAAATTGATTCTTAGGAACCCGAAGGGTGTTTACCGTCCCTTCACATGGCGGTTTAGGTATGAGGCACTTCTGGACCCTGTGTATGAAAAAGCCGTACATGAGGCCATAGTTCAGTACTTTGCATTAAATAAAGGTACAGTAGACCAAGCAGGAACGCTGTGGGAGGCCTTCAAGGTCACTATTAGAGGAGTGTGTATCAGGACAGCTGCTGGCATACTGCGCGATATACGAACGCAGTTACAGAGGATAGAGAGTGAACTGAGAAGCTTGAAGCACGAATATGAGAGACAGCCTGCGGCGACCACACTGGCTCGGATACGAGAGCTGATAGGGGAATACGACTCTTTTGCGGAGACAGAGGTGAAATATCCGACCCGTAGACATACAGCCAGGCGATATGGAGAGGCAGGCAGACCAAGTCGCACGCTTGCATTCAAAATAAAAGAATGGTTTGAACAGCAGAGGGTGGATAGGATAGTAGATGATGAGGGTGGAGAGCACTGTACTCCGGAGGCCATCACTGAGCAAATCCGTGCCTTATACAAAGATCTATATAGCACAAGAGGGTCGCCGCCAGCGGAGGATTTTGACGCATTTTTGGAAGATATCGCCTGTGCCTGGCTGTCAGACGCGCAGCGTAAGTATCTATGTCTCCCCATAGATGAGCAGGACATAAAGCTGGCGATAGCGGCACTCTCCAATGGCAAGGCGCCCGGCCCTGATGGGCTGACGATCGAATTTTATAAGAAATATGCTGACCTGATTGCACCGCACCTATTAGAAGTCTACGCTGAAGGGTATGACTCGGGGCTGCTCCCTACATCCCTAAGAGAGGCACTCATTGTCACCTTGCTTAAGAAAGACAAACCGGCGGACCGCTGTGAGTCGTACCGCCCGCTGTCATTAATCAATATCGATGCTAAAATCCTGGCGAAGGTCCTTGCCACTAAGTTACAGCCATTGCTACAGGGGTTGATACTGCCTGATCAGTCGGGGTTCGTGCCGGAGCGGTCCACCTCGCATAACCTCCACACGCTATTCTCTATGTTCCACGTCTTGGAACCTGATCTGGAGGCAGTGGCGGTGTTGCTGGACGCCGCCAAAGCGTTTGACTCAGTGGAATGGCATTATATGCATCAAGTTCTGCGACGCATGGGCTTCCCTACAATGTTCCTCCAGTGGATAACGGTGCTTTACACGGCTCCGTCGGCAAGAGAGCGGGTGGGCAGAATGACTTCGGAGGCACTGCAAATTGAAAGAGGGACTCAACAGGGGTGCCCTCTCTCGCCTTTATTATTTGCGATCATCCTTGAGACGCTGGCCTGTGTTATTCGACAGCGTCACAGGGAGACAGCCTTGAATTTTACACACCGACCGGTATCAATTTCACTATATGCTGATGACATGGTCCTGTTTGTACGAGAGCCGTCCAGATACCTGGCGCAGCTGTTGCGGGAGTATGTGCGCTTCGGGCTCATTTCGGGCTTTCACATTAACTGGGAGAAGTCCTTTGTAATCCCACTCACAGCTGGCACACCTCGGCCTAGTCTGGAATACCCGCTACTATGGTCAACTGACCCCGTCAAGTATCTGGGTGTTTGGGTGCATCGCGACCCTGCGGTGGTGATTCGTGAGAATTACGGATGGGCATGCTCGAAACTGAAGACCATGGCTGAGACTTGGATTTTATTGCCATTGTCGCTGGAAGACCCTATCGCTCTCATCAAGATGGTGGTGTTACCTAGATTCTTATATTTGTTTGTAAATCTTCCAATAGTGCTCAATATGGAATTTTTTAGGACACTCCGTGGCCACTTAATCAGACTGGTCTGGGCGGGTAAGACTGCGCGAGTGCAGTGGTCGCTCCTCACCAAGGAATACGAGAGGGGAGGATTTGCGGCACCGGATTTCTACGCATATTACCTCAGTGCGCAGACGCAGTATCTATATTATTGGTTTAGGCCGCACGCTTTCACTCCGCATGTTGCGGTTGAGGAAGGTGACACGGCTCCCGTCCCCCTGCACAGTGTGATTAGTCAAGTCAAGTCAGTCAAGTCAAGTGATTTATATAGCGCACTACATACCCAGAGGGTCTCAAGGCGCTAGAGGAGGGGTGGAGAATTACTTGTCGAATATCCAGGTTTTAAGCTGTTTTCTGAAGGCTAGGTGGTTTTGAGTAAGGCGGAGGTGAATGGGAATGGAGTTCCAGGTTTTAGCCGCTAAGTAGGAGAAGGATCTTCCCCCCATGGTGGTTTTGTTGATGCGTGGAACAGCAGCGAGGGCTTGGTTTTAGTCATAAAGGATGTTCGGGGGGGTTTAGGTTCGGGGGTAGGTTGGGTGGGTTGGTCTCCGGATTGGTTGTCGAAGCTGTTATGGATGTCGGTGATTTTGTCGTGGAAGAATGAAGCTAGGGAGTCGCAAAGGATTTGAGAGGGAGTGATGTCGTTGGAGTTGGCAATGGGGTTGGTAAACTCTTTGACGATGTTGAATAGTTCCTTGCTGTTGTGGGCGTTGTTGTCTAGTCGGTCTTTGAATGCAGATTTCTTGGCTGATCGGATCAGTTGGTGGTGTTTACGGGTGGCGTTTTTGAAGGCGTCTCTGGTGCTAGTGTTTGGGTCTTTTTTCCAGGCTTTCTCAAGGGAACGGCAGAGTTTCTTGGATTTCTTAAGGTCATCGTTGAACCAGGGGGCGTTTTTGCTGCCTAGCTTGATTTGACGTTTTTTCAAGGGTGCTAGGTTGTCGGCGCTGTGGGTAAGCCATTGTGTGCGGTTGATGGCTGCTTGGTTAGGGTTCGACGAATAGGCAGGGGGGTTTTGAAGAAGCGATGTGGAGATCTGTTCAATGGTGATTTTGTTCCAGTTGCTTCGCAGAGTTGGTTGGGGGTGGTTGTGGATTGTGGTCTTTTTGTAGTTAAAGTGAACTCAGCTGTGGTCCGTCCAATGGAGAGCTGTGGTGTGATTGAAGGAGATGTGCTTGCTGGAGGTGAAGATAGGGTCGAGTGTGTGTCCTGCGTAGTGGGTGGGGGTGTTTACAAGTTGTTTGAGTCCGAGGTTGGCGAGATTGTCCAGAAGGGTGGTTGTGTTCCTGTCGTTGCTCTTTTCCAGGTGGAAATTGAGGTCTCCCAGTAGAATGTAGTCCTTGGAGGGGAGGGCGTGTGGGGTGATGAAGTCAGTGATGTCTTCACTGAATTGTGTACGGGGTCCTGGTGGCCTGTAGAGGAGGGTGTCTCTGAGTGTGGTCTTGGGGTCGGTGTGGATCTGGAAGTGAAGATGTTCGGCGATAGTGAGGTTGTCGTCTGAGCTGGTTGAGACGTGGATGGAGTTCTTATGGACGATGGCGATGCCTCCTCCTGTTTGGATGGTGCGGTCTTTTCGGATGATCTTGTAGCCGTCCGGGATGACTATGGTGATGTCTGGAGCTGATGAGGCGTTCATCCATGTTTCTGTTAGGAAGGCGACGTCCGGAGAAATGGTGTCTAGTAGATTCCAAAGGTCGATGGCATGTCTGTGGAACGAGCGGGTGTTGAGCAGGATGCATTTCTCGCGGGGCACCCCGTGATCGGAAATAAATACAGTTGATACCACGGTCTCGGCGTGGCAGAGGATCGGGAAGCTAGCACAGAAGCTGCCGTTATACGCACCGGAAATGCGACTAGAGCATCATGCGCGAATGTCTGTCACGTATGAGGCACCATCTATGAGGGTGCTTAGGGAGGCAGGCATTTCCCATATGAGAGATGTTTACCCCAACTGCACTTTTGTCACACAAGAGGGTTTACAGCACATCACAAACCAGTCGCTTCTCTTTCGGTTTGCGATCCATAGACTGCGACACGCGACTAGAGCACATTATCCCAATTTTCCGAGTGAACAGCCAGTGCTGCTTTCTCTACAGATGGTCCTCACCACGCCTAATAGTAGAAAGCTAATCTCTAGATTGTACACCCTTATTAAAAGTGAAACGGTGGGTGTGGCGGATAGGAGCTGGGAGAGATGGAATGAGTGTCTGCCTGAGCGTATATCTGAAGATAACTGGAAGCATGTTTGCGGACTAACGGGGAAGCTCTGTATGAATGGTAATTTAAAGATAATTCACTTTAAATATATACACCAGGTGTACTACACTCCAGCTCGATTGTGCAGGTATGGACTGCGGGAGTCGGCGTGCTGTGATAGGTGCGGACAGGACGATGCAGACTTCATGCATTTGGCGTGGAGTTCAATCAATCAATCAGTGACACTTATAGAGCGCGCTACATACCCGTAGGGTCTCAAGGCGCTGGGGGGGGGGGGGGGGGGGGGGATTTGTGCCGCTACTGCTCGAACAGCCAGGTCTTCAGCTTCTTCCTGAAGGAGAGGTGGTCTTGGGTCAGGCGCAGGTCGGACGGGAGGGAGTTCCAGGTCTTGGCGGCCAGGTAGGAGAAGGACCTTCCTCCTGTAGTCGCTCTTCGGATGCGGGGGACGGCGGCGAGGGCGTGGTTGGCTGATCGGAGGTGGCGTTTGGGAGCGTAGAATTTGACTCGGCTGTTGAGGTAGCTCGGGCCTTGGTCGTGTAGGGCTTTGTGTGCGTGGGTGAGGAGGCGGAAGGTGATTCTCTTGTTGACGGGGAGCCAGTGAAGGTCTCTCAGATGTCCGGAGATGTGGCTGGATCGTGGGATGTCGAGGATGAGTCTGGCTGAGGCGTTTTGGATCCGCTGGAGTCTCTTCTGGAGCTTGGCGGTGGTACCGGCGTAGAGGGCGTTGCCGTAGTCCAGTCGGCTGGTGACGAGGGCCTGGGTGACGGTCTTCCTGGTCTCGGTGGGGATCCACCAGAAGATCTTTCGTAGCATGCGTAGGATGTTGAAGCACGCCGAGGAGACGTTGTTGACTTGCCTGGTCATGGAGAGGGAGGAGTCCAGGATGAAGCCCAGGTTTCGTGCATGGTCTGTCGGTTTGGGTGCGGTGCCCAGGGCGGGAGGCCACCAGGAGTCGTCCCAGGCGGAGGGAGAGGAGCCCAGGATGAGGACCTCCGTCTTGTCCGAGTTCAGTTTCAGGCGGCTGGTCGTCATCCACTCGGCTACCTCTTTCATCCCTTCGTGCAGGTTGGCTCTGGCGGCGGCGGGGTCGTTGGTCAGGGAGAGGATCAGCTGGGTGTCGTCGGCGTAGGAGATTATGCTGAGGTGGTGTTTGCGTACGATGGCCGCGAGGGGGCTCATGTAGACGTTGAAGAGGGTGGGGCTCAGGGATGATCCTTGGGGGACGCCGCAGATGACTTCGGAGGCCTCTGACTTGTACGGTGGTAGGCGGACTCTCTGTGTTCTTCCGTCGAGGAAGGAGATGATCCATTCCAGCGCCTTGCCCTGGATTCCGATGTTGCTGAGGCGCCGTACTAGAGTGCGGTGGCAGACCGTGTCGAATGCCGCGGAGAGGTCTAGGAGGATGAGGGCCGCTGTTTCTCCATTGTCCATCAGGGCTCGGATGTCATCGGTGGCGGCGATGAGGGCGGTCTCGGTGCTGTGTTTGGCTCGGAAGCCGGACTGTGAGGGGTCGAGGGATCCGTTCGTCTCGAGGAAGGCGGCCATCTGCTTGTTGACGGTCTTCTCGATGACTTTGGCTGGAAACGGGAGAAGCGAGATGGGGCGGTAATTCTTGAGGTCGGTGGGGTCCGCTGTTGGTTTCTTGAGTAGGGCGCTGAGTTCGGCGTGTTTCCAGCTCTCAGGGAAGATGGCGGTTTCGAAGGAGGTGTTGATGATGTCTCGCAGGTGGGGTGCGATGACAGCGTCGGCCCTGTTGAAGACGTGGTGAGGGCAGGGGTCGGTCGGTGATCCGGAGTGGATGGAGTTCATCGTGCGGATGGTGTCTTCGGTGCTGATCGGGGTCCAGGCGTGGAGGGTGGTGGTGGGGGGGGGGTGGTTGGTCGGTCATGGTGTGCGTTGGTTGGTTGTTGAAACTGCTGTGTATGTCCGTGATCTTGTTGTGGAAGTATGAGGCGAGGGAGTTGCAGAGGTCTTGCGATGGGGTGATGTCGTTGTTTTCTGCGCTGGGGTTGGAGAGCTCTTTCACGATGTTGAAGAGTTCCTTGCAGTTGTGTGCGTTGTTGTCCAACCGGTCCTTGAATGCTGTTTTCTTGGCGGCGCGGATCAGCTGGTGGTGTTTCCGGGTGGCAAGTTTGTAGGAGGTCCTGTTGTCCGGTGTCGGTTCCCTTTTCCAGACTTTCTCGAGGGCTCGGCAGTTCTTCTTGGAGCTCTTGAGTTCGTCGGTGAACCATGGGGCCTTCTTGCTGCCGGGTCTGCTAGGTGGGGTCCTCAGCGGGGCGAGTTCGTCCGCGCAGTTGCTGATCCACTTCGTGAGGTTGTCGGCGGCCTGGCTGGGGTTCGCTGAGCTGGCAGGAGGGTGCTGGCTCAGGGAGGTGGCGAGCTGGTCTGCTGTGATCTTGTTCCAGCTTCTGCGGGCGGTCTGTTGCTGGTGATGGTGGGTCGTCGTTGCGGGGCGGTGGCGAAGTTCTGGGTGCCGGTGGTGGATTGCTTGCGGAGGATGGTTGCTGTGGATGTACCTTGCAACCCTCTGGTGTGCCTCCTGTGTTGTGTGCCACATGTGAGGGGGATAAATGGCAACTTTGTACGACTGGCGTTGCTGATGGCTGCGCGCAGGGTGGCGGTCACATGGGGGAGGGGGCGCCGGCCCGTCCTCAAGGAATGGCTGAATGACCTGGTGCACTGTCGGGATAACCTAAATGTATATGCGGAAGAACTACCACTTAGATCAAGGCCAAGAGATGTATGGGAGTCGCTAAGACAATATCTGTTAAATATGACTGAGTAAGCGGTGGTTGAATGTGGATACCCATGGGGGGCATGGGCTTGCTAGTGATGACGCGGTTTGGAGGCTACAGCTTAATAGGCGACCAGCGGGGCGTCAAGGATCTGCAATGGACGCGAACTTATGACTGATAATGCACAATTTGTCCTGGGTATAATTTACATTTCCCTTTTTTCTTTCTTTTCTGTATGTGGTTATTGTTAATTTTTTGGTTTAGGTACGTTCGGTTAGATCGCTTAATGGATAAGAGGCTATAATCATGGCGTGCGGAACTACTATCAGAATCCAGAGACGGCCATTATAAAGAACTGTATCATTTGTAAAATGTATGTGTATGAGCCGCACTGCTGACGTAGATGTACCTTGTCTTTTTATTATGTCTTGTAATTTAGAGAAAATTTAATAAAAAATAAAAAATAAACCATACAACATAGGTTCCTCACATGCATCCCCTGATGAAGGGAGAACCTCCAAAATGAATTGGGGCAGACTGAAATTAGATTTACTTGCGGAACAGTGGATTTTGAAAGTGATTCTATGAGAATAAATATGCTTAAACTGGAACACAAGTGGATTTGCTTCCAAGGGAAGGAGACATTGATGCACTTTTACGGGTACAAGCTGTGGAGGAGGAGACACAGACCTGGTCTAGTCTGGCGCTATTTAAACAACTGTAGCCAAATACATCTACCTTCTGGCACGTGATGAGTGGATTTCATAAATACTACAATAATGAATGAAAAATACATGGCATGCATAGACAAGGTCTGCTATGTAACATCTGGACTCCTGTAAACCTAAACAAACACCAGTAATCAGACACTAGGGACATCACCTGAAGCTCGTAAGATTTTCCTTTTGTTTAGTATCTTGTTTTAGGAAGGTGCGTTTTTAAGATAAGCTATTTTTGGGTGCGTCTGGGGTTGGGGTGTGTCAGGTAGCCCCTGTGGTAGACAATGGGATAGAGGATAAGGAGTGCCATGCCATCCCTTCATATATTTCTCCCCTCCTATATTCACAGTCCCCTTTTACCAGTTGTCCGCTTTGCTGTCATCAAGAAGTGGAGAGAGGGGAATCGGCAGGCAGCCCCTTTAACTCTTTTGACGCTATTGACGGAACCGTTACGTCACGCCCCTTGGGTGGGCTGTGCTCATGACGGAACGGTTCCGTCACGGCCCGCTCGCCGCGGCTGCGCGGCGCTGATTTAGCGCCTGTGTGACGCGTTTCATTAAGCGGGCGGGGCCGTGACAGAACCATTCCGTCACAAGCACAGCTCACCCGCGAGTCGTGACAGAACGGTTCTGTCACCCGCGAAGGTGAGCCGCGTGCCCCCCGCGACCGTTAGCACTGCGGCGGAATAGCCGCCGCAGCAAAGGTGTTAAGCCGGAGCTGAGGACGGACATCAGAGGATACACACTTGAAGAAGGCGGGGGCGGAGAGCACGTCAGGTTGGTCAGTAGTTGGTACAGCTACACGCTGAATGGGAACGCGAAGCGGAGACACCAGCGGGGGAAGACCGGAAAAGCAGAGAAGGACTAACAGCCTTACCAGAGAGAGAACCGCAGCCCTGGGGAGGTCACAGCTTGTCGGCGAGCAGAACACCCGAACCTGGCGGAGGAGGGAAAGCCGAAGCAGATGACCAGACTTCACTGAAGGACGCGGAGTCACCCGCCATGGCCCCGGAGGGACGTGGCTCTTCCAGGTGCGTGGGCGTCTAAGGGTTTTTTGGAAAGGGGCTGAGTAAGAGAGGGTCGGGAGGGGAGGCTGAGGGTGAAAGGGACCCAGGGAAAAGGAAATAAGTGAGACGGAAACAAAGACAAGAGCAGAAATCATTGGCTACTCTTTTTCATTTGGTTGCTCCAACCTCTACACCCTCCCTTCACATTTATTCATAGCTATTATTTATCCCTCACATCCTCCCTTGACTAAACCATAAAGCAAAAACACTTACCTGAGTCTTTACCTTCTGTCCGAGGGACGGCAGCAGCCGAGGCTCACCTAAGGGACTGAAGTGGAAGACCCTGTGGGAAAGAAGAATATAACAGAGACAATCAATCATTGTGATTTCCTGTAATACTAATAAAAAGTGCATACCAAGAAATTATTCAATGCAGTGTGCTCCTTCTTGACCGACTCTTCTACAACGGGGAGCTACATACTTTCCCTACAGGGAATGGGAGACAGAAACACAGAGACCAACAGACACACACAGACACACACACATACAGGAAAGCATAGTAGGAAAATGCTATATACAGTTTTTATATGCCTGTACATTGTTTTAGAAAGATGGTGGAACTATTTATTCTGTTCAATGTGCTTATTTTGCTAATTACTTTTATCTGCTTCTATTATCATTGCAGTTCGGACTGGACTGTTCCCATGAGGCACAGGGTCAGGACTGATTTGCATATGGCCAGGTCTAAACTGGGGTGGCATGGTGAGAAAAATAATGATGGATTTAACCCAGATCTCTTGACTGGGGGTGAATGTTTTGATTTGTTCTGCATTCCGTCCATCAATTGTGTGTCTTTTGCTCTATTGTCATTGCAGCACATAAATTCTATCCAAGAATTAGGATGGTTAAATTAATAATGAAAATGCTAATGATATGTTATTTTAATTTGATATTGCATATGAATTACCACTAAGCAGAAACTACTTTAAAGAGAAATTTAGGATTGGTACGTAGAACCACTCAATCTTTGTGAAGTTGAAAGAAAGGCTCTTGTATAGTTAATGCCTGAAGTTCATCAACTCTCCTTCGTGAGTTTATCGTTATGAGGAAAGCAACTTTCCATGACAGGAATTGTAACGGACATTTGTGCATTGGTTCAAAAGGTGGGCCCATTAGCCTTGGAAGAACTATGTTTAAGTTCCACTCTGGAGCAGGGGGAATACTTGGCGCCATAACCCTTTTTAATCCTTCCATGAAGACTTTAATCACTGGTACTCTGAAGAGAGATAGGTGTTGTCTATTTTGCAAGTGTGCAGCTACGACTCCCAGGTGTAAACAAACGGATGTGTAAGTGAATCCACATTGCTGTAAATGCAACAGATAACAAATTATGTTCTGCACAAACGCATCAAGATGATTAATATGGTTGTTGTTACAATAGGCAACAAAACGTTTCCATTTGCTGCATAACATGCTCTAGTAGTAGGCTTTCTAGCTTCCTTGAAAATATTCATACAGTCTGGTTGTAGTTGTAAATAACCAAACTCTATGACTTCAGGAGCCAAATCGCTAGGTTGAGTTCTCTGGGAATTGGATGTCTGATTTCTCCATGGCTCGGAGTGAGGAGACAAGATGTGATATAGTTCAAGTTCAAGTTCGGAAATTTGTATAGCGCACTACTCACCCATAGGGTCTCAAGGTGCTTGAAGAGGGAGGGGGGAGGGAGGGGTGGGTACTTTACTTATCGAATATCCAAGTTTTAAGTTGCTTTCTGAAGTTGGTTCTGTACAAGGCAGAGGTGGGTGGGGAGAGAATTCCAGGTTTTGGCCGCTAAGTAGGAGAAGGTTCTTCCCCCCATGGTGGATCTATGGATGGGCTTGATTGGATGATCGTAGTTGGCGGGTGGGGGTGTAGAAGGACAGTCGCGTGTTGAGGCATTCGGGTCCTAGGTCGCAAAGGGCTTTGTGTGCGTGGGTGAGGAGACGGAACGTTATTCTCTTGTTGACGGGGAGCCAGTGGAGGTCTTTCAGGTGACCGGAGATGTGAGCTTGACGGGGGATGTCCAGTATGAGTCTGGCTAAGGCGTTTTGGATGCATTGGAGTTTTTTCTGTAGTTTGGCTGTGGTTCCGGCGTAGAGGGTGTTTCCGTAGTCCAGTCGGCTTGTGACCAGTGCGTGAGTGACTGTCTTTCTTGTTTCGGTGGGGATCCAGCGGAAGATTTTTTTGAGCATGCGTAAGATGTTGAAGCATGAGGATGAGACGGTGTTGACTTGTTTGGTCATCGAGAGGGAGGAGTCCAGGATGAAGCCCAGGTTACGTGCGTGGTCCGTAGGTATGGGTGAGGTTCCCAGGGTTGGTGGCCACCATGAGTCGTCCCAGGCGGAGGGGGATGATCCTAAGATGAGGACTTCCGTTTTGTCCGAGTTTAGTTTAAGACGGCTGTTCTTCATCCACTCGGCTACTTCTTTCATTCCTTCGTGTAAGTTGGTTTTGGCGGTGTTAGGGTCTTTGGTGAGGGAGAGGATCAGCTGGGTGTCGTCTGCGAGGGAGATGATGTTGATGCTGAGCTTTTGATGTGGAACCACTGAGAGTTCTAAGGATGAGAGTACCAAGGTTGACGAGAACATGTGGGGGCCATTAAGATCAGTGAGGGACATTTGTCTGAGCTTCCGAACTATAAATGGAATTAGGAGGAGAGGCGGAAAAGCGTAAGCAAAAGCGTTTTCTCCATGTTAATTTCCATAGGAAATTTTGCGACAAGCTACAGCCCGAACTGCTGAACGGAATTACCTGAAATTTGGAAAAAAAGGTAGAGCTTGGTTCAGAACGCGACCTTTTTGAAAATGGTGTAAATCCGTTCAGTAGTTTTTGAGAAAATCAAAAACTAAGAGTAAAAAAATCAATTTCCCATAGGAAAATTTGTGCAAGGCTACAGCCGAAACTACTGAACGGAATTACCCCAAATTTGGCAAAAAGGTAGTGCTTCGGTCAGAAAGCGATCTTTTTAGGTCTCACCTGAGCCAGCGCATGCCCTGCACTGGCGAGACTTTAAATAAGTGGGCTTCAGAAAATTCTACCACTGTGGCCTAGAGCTTGCGGTTACGTGCTCGGGCGCGCGCTCACGAGCAGAGGAGCTATCTGGCTTTCCTCTCTCCTCATGGGTCATCAGCTTTCAAAATACGAGAGCTTTCTTTCACATTCCTGAAGTTGATAGCTTCCTTTTCATTTGCCTGTATATCCCTACCTCTCTTCTACCCCTCTACCTCTACTCTATCTCTCTACCTCTACTCTACCTCGCTTCTACCCCTCTACCTCTCTTCTACCCCTCTACTTCCCTTCTACCGCTCTACCTTTCTTCATTCCTCTACCTCTCTTCTATCCCGCTACCTCTCCTCTACCCCTCTACCTCTCTTCTACCCCTCTACCTCTACTCTACCTCTCTTCTACCCCTCTACCTCTCTTCTATCCCTCCACATCTCCTCTACCCCTCTACCTCTCTTCTACTCTTCTATCGCTCTACCTCTCTTCTAGCCATCTACCTCTCCTCTACTCCTCTACTTCTCCTCTACCCGTCTACCTCTACTCTACCTCTCTTCTACCCCTCTATCAATGTGTTTGTGGTGCGGGCTTAAACCTCGATAAATATTGTGCAAAATACGCATCATAGTAGCTTTTAAGATTGGGAAGTGCTAAACCACCCTGATCCAAGTCTTCATATAAAGTGCAAGGCGTGGGACTTTCTTGGCCCATATAAAGGCTGTAAACATTGACTCAACCTGAGAAAAGAAGGAATTTGATAAAGTGCATGGAATTGAGGCAAACAAAAAATTAAATAGCGGTAAAACAGACATCTTAATCAGAGCCACTCGTCCCATAATAGACAAAGGAAGTAAATTCCATCGGGAGAACAGCCCTTTAACTTTCTTTATCAGGGGATCAAAGTTTAATTTATATAGATCATCAATTAGATTTGAGAAAAATATTCCCAAATATCTCTTTGGATTCGAGTTAACAGAGCCCCGGATATCAGGGTGTAGATTTATAGCGTCACTCCCACACTGAATAACTGCCGTCTTGCCCTTATTAATGCGGTATCCCCCTAAAGCTTCAAAGTCCTCAAACAAGTTGAAGACCTTGGATTGCACCTCAACTGTGGGCTTAATTAAGAGCATGATGTCATCAGCATACAGCTTTATTTTGGGCATTGCTGTAATTGGAGGACAAATATCAACACAGTTACGAATAGCTGTTGCTAAGGGTTCAATAAAGAACGCGAATAGCATCGATGATAAAGGGCAACCTTGCCTCGTGCCTCGCTTAATTTTAATAGATCCTACCACTTACAAATTGATGATTATATTGGCCATCGCGTTCTCATATAGGGTCTGAATTAAAAGTATCAATGACCTTGGGATATTAAAAGAGTGTAAAATTAAAAATAATGTCTCCCAGACCAAAAGGTCAAAGGCCTTTTCTGCATCTAATAATAAGATGAGAGACGGAATCTTCTGACCCTCTAGGAATCCAGGGCTTCTGCGAGAAAGTGAGTGTTAGTAGACAATTGTCTACCAGCTAGAAACCCGTTCTGGTCAGGGTGGATCAACTGTGCTGCAAATGTATTGAACCTACAAGATAAAAGTTTTGTAACGATTTTGTAGTCCGAGTTCAGCAGCGTGATCGGACGATAAGAGCTAGGATCCATCTTATCCTAACCTTTCTTTGGGAAACTTACAATGTTCCCCTGCCTAAAAGATTCCGGAACTGGCCCTCCTTCTAATAAAGAATTAATTAGGAATAGAAAAAAATCTGAAAGTGCCCCAAAAAGGGCCTTAAAAAATTCTGCGGGGGGAGGAGCCTAGCCTGCAGCCGAGATGGCCGTCTAGACTCTCGGCTCCGCCGACCCTTGTGCTTTTCTTCACTATCCTGCCGCATATCCTGTGCCTTAACCCAGCGAGTGAACTCGGGAAGTGATCCTGATCACGTTGATGTGCTTCCCGGCGCAATCCGAGCGCTACCGGCGGTGAAGCGTCCTTGTTCTCTTCCCGGCCCTTCGAGGAATCGCAGCCGGGCCATAGCTTGTGGGGGACGGCCGGACGCGGACACAACAACAGCGGCCGCCGCGGTGGAGGAGGAGCCGATCGGCTGGTATTGCATTGCTGCGCTGGGCTTCTTGCCGCAGCGCTTCCCTCCGCTCGGCGACCCTATGCGCTTGGAAACATTGTACCGGCGGCGCAAACATTGTATCCTCACCCGGCTTGGCGGTGGCCTGGTCAGCTTCTTTGTTGTTCTTCCCCCGTAGCGGACGCCATTTTCCGCATCGGGCACCAAGCGCCTGCAAGTGGAGTCCTCTGCACGTTTTTGGGGCTAATTGCTCGCTGGTATTACCTCAGTTGGAGCTGCACCACGATCAGTTGCCCTCATGTTTTTGTCCTAGCGGTGCCTCGCAGATCCTCGGCGGAATAGTTGGAAGTCGATGATTGGAAATGGCGACTTGCTTTCAGAAATGCTCTGCGACCGTTCGCCCTGGGCGGGGGACACTGCTGCATCCTCTATTCCTGATACACCGCTGGGAATCTATGACGTTTTGGACGCTCTGGAGGCTCTCAGGATTGCCTTTCACGACACTGCCCAAGAATTGGGGAACCGGCTCGACGCAATTTCTCCAGCTGGCCGTGATTGCCTTTCAGTGCTGCACACTACGCCACATCCTCAACCTGTTTACAGTGGATTGTCTACCCAGGTGCATGTGGAGGCGTTGGCTGGTCAAGCCTCAAATTCTGCTGCAGTACTCTCCGTAGTTGATCGGAAGAGGTCTGGCGATAATGATCTTTCGCAATGGCTGGTGCATCGTCTTCGGACGCCATGTTTTCCATCTCCTTTGTGTTCTGGTGGCGTGCCTCTTTGTTCCTTCCTGGATTTGATGCCCTTGCCTCGGCATGCTGCTACAGTTGGACTTTTGCTTTGTCTTGATCCCTACTGCACTATCCTTGGGCAAGCAGTAGTGGCTTTTATTGACTTTTGTGGACGACCTTCCAGCCTGTGTGACTCATCCCAAGTGCCTCGACTTCTGCAGTGGATTTCACAGTTGCCTTCTCCGTCCAAGATGGCTGCTTTAGAACTGGACTCCGTCGACATGCTGGATCGAAGGGGACAGGGCTGAGGATGTTTCTCCCTTTTTGCTGCATCCTGTTGTGTGCATTGCTGGGACTGTAATGGACAATTATGGGAGGTAAATGTTGGTTAGGTACTAGGTCGGGGTCCGGGGTTGGGTGGCCAAGGGTAAACGTGCTGATTGTTTTGGTCATTTCTCTGGCCCTCCTCCGGTCTTATGTGATTCTCTTTTTCCTTCTTTCCTTTGCTCCTGAATTTCGGGTACTCTTTTGGGGCGACAGACACACTGCTGGGGGGGTAGGCCGTAGCCTCTGCATTCGTGTAGGGTGGGGGGTGTGCGGGGGTTTTTTCTTTGTTCGTTTCAGTTCCTATGGGCCTTATTTTTTCTTCTTCTTCTTCTACTCTTTTCTTCTCCTATTTCTTTGGGTCATGGGGTGGATTGGTGCGATGTGGGTAGTGGCTGGGGTGTATTACACTGTTTGCTCGTCATCTCTCCTGTGCTACTCGCCTCCAGCCATTTGTTTAGTGGATAATGTTCGCTGGTTTTTCTGAAGACTGTTGCCCACTTCTGTCCTGGACGGATTGTTTGGACTCTGATCCTTCTTAGCTCCTACTACTTTGGACACACTTTAAAACTTTAAAATTAAACCTTCACTTCTCCTACCTCTCGGCAGCGCAACTACTTACAGTGTAACTCGGATTGATCGTGCTTGCTTTGCTATGCTGCTGAGTCGCCCAACTGCTTGCTATTGTGCTTTAAATGATGTCGAGGCCGGCCGGTCGGTTGTAGGCCCGTATTTGTTTGCTTATATTGTCTAATAAAGGTTTAAAAAAAAAATTAAAAAAAAATCTGCGGGTAGTCCATCTGGACCACAGGCCTTGCCATTCGCCAAACTTTTTACGACTTCCTCCAGTTCTGACAAAGAGAAAGGGCTCGCCATAGATTGATTATCTATTTCAGACAGGGTTGAGGATGGATTTTCTTGAAGGAATTTAGCAAGCAGTTGGCCATCAACCCTTTGTGATTTACCATAGATAGAGTCGCAGTGGGCCATCATAATGTCCCCTATTATCCCTGGGTCTTCTGTGGGAGCTGCTGTCAGGGGGCATTTTAATGCTTTAATTTGATTTGCCGCGACCTGCTCTTTAGCCTTCCACGCTAATATCAGACACCGCCAGGCATATTAGGATGTCTGCATTTCTATGCTTTTCCACGGTGGCTTTTTCGCTGTGGAAAAGCATACGGACCTTCACTTCGGGGGCCCGTTGCGGGCGCCCTGGGTGAAGGGGTGGTGGGGGTGCACATGGGGGTACCTATGGTACCCCCTTGCATTTGCGTGCACAGAGCAGCAGGCACCGCGCGGTGCCTGCCGCTTTGCGCACGCAAATACCGTGCATGCATTTTTAACATTGCAGTGGGTGCAGCTTGAAGCTGCACCCGCCGCAATGTTAAAGATAGAGGATGTGACCGCCACCCTGGCGGTCACATCCTAATCTGCACAGAGGGAACGCCGCAGCCCATGCGGACGTTCCCTCCTACTCCTACCCTATATGTGGTGCAGCAGACATAGTGTTCTGATTTTAAAAATTGTCTAATCTCTAACTAAATGGACTTTACCCAGTCTTCATCATTTAAGTACTGCTTATTGAAAGCCCACCGTTTTGGGAGTCTCAATCCTTCCCCAGATGGATTTCCAATGTGAGCATTGCGTGATCTGAGAATGCATTAAAAAAAAAATTGTTGCGAAAACTCTAAACCCCTGGGAGATAAATCAATACGGGAGGATACACATAGTGGACACGTCCTCCAGTGAATGAGTGGAAGTAATAGCTGATTACATCAGTTTTAGCAACTAGGAAGGCAGCGCCTTGTGCTTTGTGGACTCGATTTCATTTTTAGTGCTTTTCGTACTGTATGTAACGTAGGACCTGGCCATAGTTCTATAGCACATCTGCGCTGTAACCGGTGGGAGTATCGAACACCACCCAGTATGAGTAAGCGGAAGGTGATTCCTGGGGTAGGGGGCGGGGTTAAGGGGACCCTTGATGCATTTCTTCAAAGAGCAGAATCACCGTTAGTCCATGAAATTCAGCTCACAGAAAAAGATTGTCGCTAGATACACTGCTAGAACATAAGCGATCATCAATGGGCCCCATAGCAAGGTCTAAAACACCAAGTAAAAGTATCCTCCAAGGTCAATCAAAGCAAGATAGTGGCAGCATCACTAGTGCTATGGCTCATGTTCCCCATATGACACAGGAGGGTGGCTCACTTATGTACCCTGATGACCCACTTATAACGGATTCTGACCCTGACCGGTCTCACATTAGTATTGAAGAGGTGGAGAAGAATTCCAGCGCGTCCACTCCAGTGATTGACAGGCCCGAACAAGGGCCATCAGAGTTGGTAGCCTCTAGGGCAAACTCAGGTATAGGAACCATAGTAAGGGGGGTGGAGAAGTGATCACAAGATCAAAAGGTGCAATAAAAGACACATCTACTACGCAGTTGGTATCACCTCTAGCTGACGCAAGGACCCGGGGCACACAATGGGGGGGGAGAGGGCGATTGTTTCAAAGCCAAAATCAAAACAGAAGGGTGCCGTAAAGATCAGCAGAGTGAACACTGCCGTGGGACCCATTTGTAGCACGCAATGTTCAAACTGTGGGAAGATGGGGAGTGGACAAGGAATGGAAAACCTATTACGGTCAAACGTAGAGTTCCTTTTTTCCACCCATTTGGGACCGGTGCTCGAAAGAATCAAGGTTATTGAGGAAAAACTATCTCGGCTATGCGATCAGGGGAATAGTGTGCCAGGAAGAATTAGGGGACCGGAGGAGGGGGGAGAAGAAGCCTCATCATACTCAAAGCCCACAACTAGTTATGAGGGTCAAGGAGGGGGCACCGCGAAGGCGGGCAGTTGGGCAAAGACAGTGAGGGCACCAACAAGAGTGCCTTGGCGGGTAAAACGAACGGGACTACCCTAAGCATAAACAGAATGGGGCCATCTAATACGGTTTGTCCTGACACAGCCCAGAAGGCTCGGAGGGAAGAAGGGCAATAGTTAGTGATGAGAAGTTAACAATAGCAGACGCTGTGCAGAGCACTAGGGGTTTACCGACATTGGATCTCCCGCCAGCCTCAAGCCCCTACACAGTGGTCCTTGTAGGGGTCCTACTAACGGGGATGAGAGGGAGGAATCCCTGCGCACTATAATTAACAAGACAGCACATTGGCAAGTCAAAAACACGGGTTTCAATATCACACAACACAGACATATTCTGATGGCAAGGAGGGTGGCTTGGATCGGAAGTAGCAGAAAGAGCTTTGCAGGAGATTGTGTGATTTTGAATTTCAGGTATCTCAGAGTTAGTCAATGAGCTCCTCCATAGTCAATCCAGCAGTCAATACCAAGGCGATGGAGGGTCCAGTATCAGACTGCTCCCGTTGGCTTTTTTCTATAGGGATATGGCCCATAGGAATATGCAAGGTGACCATAGGAGGAATAGGATTGCATCAGACGGGGGGACCAGCTAGTTTCACTCATTAAACGATTTGCACCTCTCCACTGTGCTTCAGCCCTAAATGAAATAGATTGACTGGTGGGGGGGGGTTGAAAGACGAGACTAGCACGAGGGGGGAGGGGTCACCCATAATAGGAGACAATGAAGGTCCAGGGCGCACACAGTCAGATGATTCCAATGCCAATGTGAGAGTTATAGAGCCCGGTGGGAGAAATGTGGAGAAAGATGCAGGGAATTTGGGTGAAGTTCCTGTAATGCCCACTAACCCTACAACTGTCACTGCATGCAGTCAAATAGTGTGAGAGATTAAGATCATATCCTGGAATGTAGCGGGCTTAGCCTCAAAAATCAAAAATCACAACTGGCTAACGTATATTAAGAAACATCAAATAATCCTCCTCCAAGAAACATGGGAGTACATAGTAACACCCAGGCAATAGAAGGCTACAAAATGTTTTTGTCCCAGCACGTAAGTCAGCGCCGGGGAGGGCAAGGGAGGACTGCATACTGGGACTCACATATCGTAATAAGTGTTTTAATTTAACTGTTGTAAATTTCTAAAATGCCATTACTCCACGACAAACTCTCCGAAGCCTAAATGAATTAGGGGCTCGGCTGGCAGGCATGGAGGAGCAAGGGGCACTGTGCTCCCAGCTATTAGCAGGGGAGTTCAATTGTCACCCATGCCCCTTCCTAAGAATGAATGAAGGGAACTGGTCGGCTTGCCGATTGTAGAGGGGTGGCACCTGAATCACACAAGGGAAGGAGGAGCGCTGAATAAGATCCTGGGCAGGCATGCCCTAACATATACCATGGATTTTAATGGTGGGGAGGGCAATAGCACGGTCACCCCTACTTTCAAAGGTAGGGCGAAGGGCACTATAATTGATTTTATTTTCGTTACACCCATGTTAAAGTGTCAGGTTACAAAGTTTGAGATAGAGGTTAGCATTTTCAGCGACCATAACCTACTTCTCCTGTGCATCATAGATCCAAATGCGGTACTTCTACCACAACGTAGGAGGTCCGGAGGTTTGATTAAAGCCACTGACCAAGGTAGGAGACTAAGGTGGGTCAGCACGGACAGTGAGGCATTTTACAGAATCTTACTGACACAGGCCGAGTCCAATGCTTGGAAGTGTTTGGACTTGGAGGTTGAGGGGGCAGACCTGATCAAGGCATTTGAGGGAGCGGCTAAACAAATAGATGGCTTACTTAGTAGCAGGTAGATCAACAAGGAACACGGTGCACCAAGGTGGTTCGATCATGACTGCACCCTCGCCTTGAGGGATCTGAACTCGGCTCTGAAATGCGTACCTAGGGACAGAGGGAAGGTATCAAGCTTCAGGGCTAGGTACAATAAAACACTAAGATGCCGCAGAACCGTATTGTAGAACCAGGCATGGGAAAACTTGAGAGAAGCGGCCGAGACAAAGGACTCGACTGCTTTTTGGAGAGTTGTTAATGAACCATGCTTTCAGGATTCAAATAAACCCAAGCAGGCCTGCCACATCCTCCCAGAAACCTGGCTTGAGCATTACAAGGGCCTGTATAACCATGGTAGCATTGAGAACTGGAAAGTGTGAACCCACCCCAGATTACCTTTTCCTTGGGAGAAATATAGGCGGGGATTGAGAGGCTAACCCGTAATAAGGTGCCAGGACCTGATGGGATTCCACCAGATCTCCTCTTAAGCCAGAAAGAACTCTGGATGCCCATACTCACCAGAGTAATAAATACCGCAGTGCAAACAATGATGCCAATATCCTGGTCTACGGCCACAATAGTCCCCATATTTAAAAAAGGCGACAGAAATAGCCCTCAATGCTATAGGCCTATTTCATTAATTGATGTTACTGTGAAAGTGCTAGGTAGGGCCATTCTTAACCGATTGATTGATTGGGGGGGAGGAACATAAGATCATTACGGATACCCAGTATGGGTTTAGGTACGGCCGCTCCACCACAGATCAATGCCTTAATTTATATCTCCTGGCAGCCAAGTACACCGTAGCCAGTGAGGGGACGGTGTACATGGCTTTCATGGACCTCACCGCGGCATTTGATCGAGTAAATAGGAAGAAATTGTGGGGACTATTGGGGGCCTTGGGAGTTGACCCTGGTCTGGTAAATATATTACGGACACTGCATCAGAATACTTCTGCCCAGGTCAGATATGATAAGGAGGGAAAAGTCACAGACCACTTCCCATGCTCAAGGAGAGTGAGGCAGGGATGTATTTTGGCCCCCTTCCTCTTTACTTTATATATAAATGGTTTGACCCAGGCGCTGGTAGCTCTAGGGGTGGACTGCTTGCAGATGGGTAGGAGAGGGATACCGGTGTTACTGTATGCAGATGACGCGGTACTCTTGGCCCGCACTGCGCGTGGACTGCAGCGCCTCATAGATGGCTTTGTCCATTTTATGGATAGCTTAGATTTGTCACCGAACCTCACCAAATCATATGTTATGGATGTAGGGAAAGGACCATCCAGCAAAACTAAGTATGCAATAGGCACACAGGGACTGGAAAAGGTCAAGTCATTTTCATATCTGGGGATCATGTTCGACAGTCGCCTTAGTTTTAAAGCCCTTGTGGAGGAGAAATGCAATAAACTAATTAATTCAACAGGGGCAACTATGAATTTTGCAAAGAGGCTAGGCCGATGGTCTCCGGAACAAATCCTGAACCTCTACAGTTCTGTAAGCTGTGCCAAAGTTATATATGGGAGTGAGTTCTGGGGCTTTATAGACCCGCTTAAGGTACAAATAGAAGGAAACAAATATTTGAGGCGGGTACTAAAAAGTCCCACAAAGCATTTCCTCCTACATGGTTCATGAGGAACTGGGTATAACCCATCTGTGCGATAGGCTGCAATGGAAGCCCCTCGCATGCTGGATTAAGGTATGGACAAACCCAGAGGCGGCGTTAAGTCAACAAACAATATCAGACTGCATTGCACGAGCACAGGGTTACAATATTCCTTGGAGTAGACACATCAAGGAAAACCTGTTAGCCATGGATTGTGTTGAATATTTTACCCACCCGACCAAATTGCTATCTAAGGATAAGGGCCGTATTAAGTCCGAATTTTTAAACAGAGCCAAGTCAAATAGGGAAGCAAGAGAGCTGACTAAGCCATCAGTAAGAACTCATCAGTTAACAAAGTCGTGCCTGGGCATGGAACCTTATTTGTGTCTTATTTACAATCCTCAAGACAGATTTCTCATGACCCGTTTCAGGCTAGATTTGTTACACCATACTTTGGCGGTTCCAGCAGGGTATACACAGCATTTGGAGAGTAAGGGCTCCTGTGGCTGCGACCAACGGTCTCCACAGGATACGCTCCATTTGGTCCTACTGTGCCCATTTTACGCTTACCCTAGGTGACTATTTTTAAAAGGTATTTTAAGGAAGGCCAAGTTCAAACAAGCTAAAGTGCCCCTACTGTTTCTGAAATTGTCAGTAGAACCTTTAACGCTTTTCTGTGTAGTACATTTTCTAAGATTAGTGATGAAACTCAGAACCAGTAGAGGGGAGGAATAATGGTCCTGTGTGTTCAATATTTGCTCTGATTTGCACTATACAATGGATGAAACATTTTTAACCGGGTACCTCCTTGTCATTTCTATAAGATGATCCCTGTGCCGAATCATTTATAATTTATGTATTGATGTTAAACAGGTTTTTAGTATGTTTTTTATAATGTATGAGATATTGTTTTTAAACACTGTACTTTTATGGTATTGCTTTATGCCGAATAAAGTATATTTTGAATTGAATTGATTGTGTTTTATTTTAACAAATGTACATAGCAGATATTGGTGCTTGCTTGTTTCACAAAAATGATCGGATACCTGCCTCGGAGCGCACTTCTTACAGACGAGTATGGGGGTATCATGTTGCTGCTACAAGCTCCTTACCTGTGTGAGTTATCGGGAATGATGCAGGGGGCAGACCCAAACCAGCCACTCATGGAGATCAATGTCAAATACTGAAGAATGAACAGAGCTTCCAAGCTGGTGACCATTACTTAATTGACCTTGAAAATAAAAGACACAGTTTTAGTATCCTGGTGACTCATGACCATAAAAAACAAAGATTATAACTTCAATGTTGTGTCAAATACTTAAAAAATGGAACTGGATGTGCTGAATCCGATGTTGTCCTAGGTTATGCGTGACACCTTCCACCACTATTGCTTATGAGACTTGTAGTTTTGTTTCCCTCATTAAAAGGATGGTCTCTAAAGTCCCAGTGTTCTAAACGATGTTGGTTAAAATCAGAGACCTGAGTGAGGGTGAAGCATGACATGGCTCTGCTTAGCAGTGAGATGACTGACAGTTCCCCAGCCCTTCCATTCTTTGACAGACAAAGGCTCGTCAGCCGTTCATATTTTTTTGCAACGACAAAGAAACTTTTATTGTAGCTTCTGTCAACTGAAGATATAAAACCCCTGGGCATGTTTAATTAACTACTGACAAACATGAACAATCAAGAACATGAGTTTCTGGAAAACTATCAAGCACCCAATCAGAATCAGCCGCCCTTCACACCCAGGAATTCTTGAGGCTTGGCTTTGGGGAGGATGAATTGCACGTGGTATAAGCAGTGGCGGTTGGTGCATAGGGGCGAATGGGGCGTTGCCCCACTAGCCTCGGGAGTCGGGACGGGGAGGAAGACAAGAGAGACACGTACCACACGCACGCAATGCAGCGGCGTCAAATCAATGAACTGCTCACTTCCCCGTGTGTCACAAATTAAATTCAGTCAGTCTGACTCTGACTGTTTTGTTATTTTTCGTCAAGGGACGGACGATGACGAGGGCACAGCAGGTCAGAGACCTCCTGCGCATGTGCTGGCCGGGGCGAGGAACATTGCTCACCCTGGAAGCACATGCAGAAAGAGTGATGTCACCATGAAGGGAGTGGCATAATATCGGGGAAAATGCCTGGTTTCAAATGGGTACAAAAGGGGGTGGTGATGGACGGAGCATCTGAACCAATCAAACACTCACACCCAGTCAACAGATCTCGGTTTAATCCCTCACCGTTCTTTAGCCCACTCTGCCACCCCAGTTCAGACATGGCCATATGCAAATCGGTCTGACCCTGTGCCTCATGGGAACAGTCCAGCCCGAACTGCCAAGCCATGCCTTCCCTGGACCGGAAACAAGCTTCCTAGGACCGGTTTCTGGCATTTCAGCTAAACAAAGCGGTCCATTACTACCCCCTTTTGTAAGACGGCTGAAATGCCAGAAACCGGTCCTAGGAAGCTTGTATCTAGAGCGGAGACACCCGCGAGCAGCAGGTTAACAGCAGCAGCATGTGCGCACTTCTCTTCTGCTGCATTGTTTTCCTGCCCCGAGGAAAGGGATGGCTTACTTAATTTAACTGCAGTAGATGCGGCTTCATTTTGCATACGTTATGCCCTTGATTGGTAAAAGAAAGAAATGAAATACCGCAAATTTTGGCAGGTGTAGCTGTGACGTTAAATGGGAGCTGTGTTGATGTGTCTGACTGTTTTTGTATCAATGCATCTGTCTCCCATTCCATGTTTGCATTGAGTAAAAGACAGCCTGTTTCCGGTAACAAATCTATGTACAAGCCATTGTACAAGCATTTGTAATGCAATAGGTCTTGCATTTACACAAGTTTAAGGTATTGGTATTGTAAATGACAATGCTTTTTATTTACGTTTTAAAAACGAATCAAAAATAAAAGGCATTGTTATTTGTAATGTCAATAGCTCAAACTTGTGTAAATGCGAGACCTATTGCATTGCAAATGATTGTTTTGTAAAAGCGCCCCATACTGCTCTTTCACTTTAATGGCGACTCACCCCTTTCTTTAGACACGGCTCGTCTAAGAAAAGGGGCCCGGACAACATTAAAGTTAATGCGCTGCATGGGCGTTTTTACAAACAGGCATTTGCAATGCAATAGGTGTCGCATTTACGAAACTCTGGTAAATTCGATACCTATTGCATTGCAAATGCTAGTTTCAATTTACCATGAGCAGTATCGACCTTTTTAAAACAAACTCTTTTCCATGTGCACCTTTTGCATTTTCGTGCTAAAGCAAAACATATATTTTTGATAAAACAAAGAGGGTGGCACATATCTCAGCAGGCCACAGGTTGGTCATTTAGACTCAAATGTGCAAATGGCAGGTCAATACACATGTCCAGTGCTTACAAAGCCAAGGGCGTGAACACACATCTTTCTCGGGGTTGGGGCAATGCACCAGTGAGAAAAGACCAGGTAGAATGTACTACTTTTCACAGTTCTCCCATTAGAATCTAAATAATGTTGATAACTCTGCAGTGTAAGCATCTTGTAGAGTTAAGCACTTAAAGGAAATAGGCCCCAGAGCTGTGAACACTTCACAACTAATGTGCGTGCACCATTTGCTTTGTGGAAACATCGAGCTGTAAGAAATAACACTGGAATCAGTTCCTATTGTAAACATGTTGTTACATTGAGCAGAAAAAATGAGAAAACCGAATGCACTCAACTATACCTCGAACAAGAAGCAAGGTGCTTTGAAATTCCGTTTACCTGTATCCACTCTTCAAACACCCGCCATGGGGCCCCCTGAGGAACTAGAAACTGAGACCCCTTGTCCCAGACCCACCTGGACACCCAGGGGTCTGTCAATGGCGCCTGTGACAAACAACCTATCAGCGCGGGTTAGAGGCTTTGCATTAACTGCGCATGCGCTGGGGACAGACACCGCTGAAGATTGCCTATTGATTAACAACTGCGCCTGCGTGCAGGACTGAGACTACATTCCCACTGCGCAGCACCCGAGCAAGGGTTACGGGGGGGGGGGGACCAACTCAGACATTCCTATATTTTGAACAGCGAGAAGCTCTAAACATATTTTGAAAATAATGGGAACGACTGAAATGAAAGGTCACTAACCTACAACCTCTTTGTAATATAACTACATTTTTAAACTAATGGCGGCAAAGAAGACACAAGAGAAGGAAGTTTGATGGGGCTGAGAGACACTTGCTTAGCTTGACAAGACCTCACTCGTGGATCAACACTGTGCAGCAGACAAAAAGGAAGTTTTAGAGGCCAGTGCGTCAAGAAATATAGACGGGCCAGTTACTCAGAATCTCTTTTGCAAATGTGCGCACTGTACAGTTATACAAATCTCAACCTCAGCTGCACAGAGAGTGTTATTATTGGTGCAGAAAAGAGTGATGCTTCATTTCAACCGCGCTATTCTAAAACACAGACTCTTATTTCGTCTGCAAACGACGTAATAATTAATTGCCTGTCAATTGTCAAGGTACGAAATTGTGGCTAACATGAGGCTTTTCCAAAAATGATATTCCCATGAAGTATAGGCTAAGTAAGGGATTTTTTCACATAGGTCAGGTGGGCTGAGGAATTTCCTAACGCTTTAAATCACAGACGGGCAAAGTTAGTTTATGCGATTGTTATTTACGAGTGGGAGGCCAAGGGGGGGGGGGGGGGGGGGGGGAGGGGAGTCGAAAGCGCCTCTGCTGTGTGACTGTGTGTAAGTGTCTAAGTAGAGTAAGTGAGGATGGAGCGTGCTGGATGCAGATGTCCGGGCGGCAGTGTTTAAACAGCAATCACGTAACTGCCTCCAGATGCTATTGTTTGTGAAATAATTTTTTCTCTTGATCAGACAGACTCGTGTCGCTCCGCAGCTGTAATGACACAAAAGTCCAATAATAAACTGACTGCACAGTTCTAAGTCAGTCACGGCTCTGCCTGACGCGCAGCACTTTGCCCGTTGGGCTGATGTAACTTAAGTAACACTTACTTGGACTAGACAAGTTCAGACTGCTGTCTCTTCCCGGTCCGTGACCGTCTGGTCAGCAGTGCACCCAGACTAGTTATGCCACATGATGCACATGATGGACAGGTTACCGATGAGGCCCACGGCGAAGATGATCGATGAGAGCAGTATCACGGCATAAGCGCTATACGAGTTCTCCGTCATGGGGTAGAGTGGGTTCTAGACTTGCGCGTGCTTCTGGTCGGTCGTGGTTCGGTTCCCCAGGGTTCCGGCTCTCAACCCTGTCTGTCTTGAGGCCCCGCCATGCCTGACTTTGGACGGGTCTGTGATTGATGTGAGCAGTGGCTTGGTAGGCCTCAGGTGGCTCATAGTGCTGCACGGCCTTACATCTGAAGTCCCAGGTCTTTACAGGTATAAATGCTTGTTTGTGTGAAATGTATTCACTGCTGGAGGCGGCGGTTCCGTCAGTGGCCACTAGAGGGTGCTCCTCGCCTGCTGATGAAACCCACTGAGCTGCACATTGGATGAAAGGGAGAAGGCCTGCTCATCCGGGTCAGCGGCGGCAGAGACAACACCAGCAGCGGTGCTGACATCACTCCCGGCCTCTCCTGGTGTGTTCAGCCTGCTGCAGAGGAGGAAGGAGCCGTGTCTGGTGAGCAGTTACCTTCATCTTTCGACCCTCACAGACTCCCCCCCAAGACACCAGATCTGCCCAGCCCCAGGGAGAGGAGAGAACCTGGACATATCTGTGCAGGTTTCTGCTAAGGTAGGAGATTGTCTGCACCTTGTAAATGTAAATTGATGCTTGTATATGTTATGTTATGTTATGTTATGCAGGTTTCTGCTAAGGTAGGAGATTGTCTGCACCTTGTAAATGTAAATTGATGCTTGTATATGTTATGTTATGTTATGTTATGTTATGTTATGTTATGTTATCCGGATTTGTAGAGCGCACAGATGCACCAGCAAAGGGGCGTCCTGGCGCTAACAGGACAGAAAACCGGACCAAAGCAATACCAGGGACAAAAACACAACAACACTAGGAATCCAAAGGAAAGAGGAAAGTTTTAACAGCCTTCCTGAAAGCCAAGAGTCCGTCAATCGCACAGATATGGACGGGAAGAGAGTTCCATAGCCTAGCAGCAAGCACTCAATTTCAATTTCAAAGTTTCTTTATTCGGCTGAAGGTAAGTTCAGTCATAAAAGTACAGAAAAAAACACATGTATAAACAATTCATCAGTTAAAAAGATTAGATATAAGACAGTAGAATGATAGCCTATCACAGCTCGTGCAAATGTGAAAGTGCAGTTTATCAGACACTTGTTAACCTTCCATACTTTTTCTAAATCTCAGGGCTGTTTTTAGAAAATTGCATACATATAAAGTGCTTTCACTGTGCAGCATTTTAAGATAAATTAGTGCGGGCCTTATTTGCACAAAATTAAATTTTTTAAAAAGAGGTTTTAAAAACATTTTTCGTGGTAACGTGTAATAGGAGCATATAAATAAAAAGTGCGCCAGGTCTTGCGGAGACTTATTGTCGCAGCCGCAAGCTGGCAACACTTGTCCCTTGTGGGCTCCACTGGGCACGGCTAGCAACAGGTGGAATAAATCAAAACGAAATCTAGTCAATAAAAAGCGCTCATATCTGGAGATGGGCCAGGATAGATATGGTTCTATTTGAATACACGATTTAGTTAAAGTATGACTCATCACGCTGCCCTTCTTCAATTCGGCCTCTTCCCTGACCATCTGGCGAGTCATTTAAAAGGTGTCCTTTACAAAAATTACATCTCGCTTTGTTACTAATAGTGGTGTTAAGAAGAGGTCCATCCTGCCCAAATCTTGAAGACAGTTTCGAATATACTTTATCCAGGGTATCTTGAATTTCCCTTCCCAGTTAAGTGCTTCCGATAAAATGTTCTGGGTGAAAGGTATTTCATTGTTCATCCAGCAATTTAGCCAGCACAGGAGGGGGTTTACCGCAATTTTGTCCTCTAAATAAGGCATGCCCAGTTCCTCGTGGGTAGAGTAGTTGGCCGTGCTCTTTGGTAAACATAAAACTTGTTTTAAAAAACTGTTTTCAGTGGTTGCTAGGTCGGCCACAGGTAAGAAGCCCCAAAGGTCACTCCCATAGCAGGCAACTGATATGCTTTTGGCTTGGTATAGTTTCATCAGCGCAACCACTGGTGTATTACCCATTTTACGTGCAAAGTCAGTTATTGCAGCGTTGGTCCTTATTAGGTCTCCTCTCTTTTTCTTTAATGCGGGTCCCCATGTAAGTTTACTGTCAAACAATACGCCAAGGTATGAGAAGGTTGTTGTAGTAGGCATTTTTTCCCCATTGACAGAAAGTGGGTAAGACTTTTTGGACCCAGATCCTACCTTCATGACGTATGACTTGGCGTTGTTAATGCTCAGGCCTCGTGAGTTCATAAAATGAAAAAAGGAGTCCAGTAGAGTTTGAAGGCCAAGTGCAGTTCTGGAGATAAGGACGGCGTCGTCAGCATAGAGCAGGACAGGAACGCCCCGTTTCCCTATGTATGGGTAGTCCGTGTTTGTTTTTAAAAGATGCTCCTCTAGATCGTTAATATAAAGGTTAAAAAGAAAGTGCGCTAAAATACAGCCCTGTCTAACCCCTCGATTTATTTTGAAGTCTCTGGTTACTTTTAAGTCTTTGGTGTACCGCACATTTGCTTGTGTGTCGCTGTGGAGGTCGGCCAGAAAGTTGATTAAGTTTTTTTCAACCCCCATTTTCAGCAGGACATCCCAAAGTTTACTTCTGTCAACAAAATCGAAGGCCGATGAAAGGTCCATAAAGGCCATATTTAGTGTGCCGTTTCTGGCCAAAGTATATTTGCCACTAATTAGGTATAGATTCAGGCATTGTGTTATTGTAGAATGTCCTGGTCTAAAGCCATATTGTACTGGTGACATAACTTTATTGTTTTTGGCCCAAACGGACAACCTATTTAGGATGATCCCACCAACAACCTTAGCGACTGAGTTGATCAGGGAGATTGGCCTATAGCAGGCTGCATTGCTTCTGTCTCCTTTCTTGTACACGGGTACAATGGTTGAGGCTCCCCAAGACTTAGGAGCCCCGGTAGCAGCTCCAGCGTTAACCACCGCCGTAAGAATTGGAGCCCAGAAGGGGACGTTAGATTTGAATAAGTCTGGGGGAAGACCATCTGGGCCCGGGGCTTTGTTACTAGTTAGACAGCGAATCCCCCTTTCCACTTTCTTGTCCGTGAACAACAGCGGCGTTTCTACGGGAAGTGTCGGAGCTTGTGTTTGCCGAGTATCTTCGCTCTTAAAAATTGCGCTATAATGGGAGACCCACTCATCTTCAGGTATGCCAGTACCGATGGTGGCAGCGTCAGGATCATCGAACATCGGTTTGTTGATTATGCTCCAAAACTTGGAGCTGTTGCCCAGGATAGATGGATCAAGTAGAGATTCCCATATGTTTGCCTTTATAACCTTTTTACGGGATGCCAAAGCAGATTTATATTCGGAGCGCAAGATTTTAATTAATGTCGGATCCCTTGGTTTATTCTTAAGAGCAATTTTTAGTTGTCGACTGGCTCTTGAGCAGGTGTGATCAAACCATCTTGGCTGTTGTTCGTTTAGTCCCTTTGATGGTACTGAGAGTAGTTGATCGACTCTTCGAGTCAGCACAGCAAAGGCAGATATGAGATCCGGAGGTGTGGTATTAGAGGTGCAAAGGGTGAGTTCTTGATCACAACTCAGTTTAACGGATTCAAGTAGGGCATCACTGTTTATTGAGGACCACTTTAGTCGACGGTTACCATTAATTAGTTTTAGGACACCCGGGTCTTTACGGTTTTTACGGAGTTCAAACAGTCCATTTTTAACTTCCACAGAGATCGGGTTATGGTCACTGTGAATACTTTCATGGATATTAAAATTTATAGCTGAAATTGCCATGTCGACGGATAGGAGTATATGGTAAATAAAAGATCCTTGCTCTGAGCCTTTATAAGTTGGAGTTTCGTAAATAAAGGAGTCCTCTTTCAGGGACATTGCAATTCTCAGGTCCAGACCGTCAATTAGATTGTTCATGTTAGAGCCTCGTGGGTAGTGCACAAAGTGAAGGCCTGACCTGTTAGCACAACCAAGAGAGCCCAAAGTTGACGATGTCGGGTGTCCACAGATATGCACGTTAAAGTCGTCAACAATTATTTTGTTCCATTTCTGAATCATGGTGCACAATAAAATGTAGGAACCGAAGGGCATCTTTAGGTATAGCATTCATTAAGGTTTGACCAGGCTTGAAACTAGAGTTCCTGAACTTTTGGACATTTAAATGTCGTATTTTAAAAGAGTTCAAACAGACCCAGCACGAGCACCGCGAAAAATAGAAGATGAGTGAATTGTACTTAGAGAAAATGTGCTGATTAGTAATCTATTGATGTAAAATACAGTGGTAAGGCAATGCTTGTGGATCTAATCTATTCAGATTTTAACTCCATAGTGTGTTCAATAAATTGACAAGGCAATATCAGTTCTATTACAGTTTTATTTGCAATAACACTAAAAGAGATCAATGAAAAATAGATTTTAAAAGCCATGGGTAGAATTGATCCTTGGTCTAAATCTAGATTATTGTCTGCAATAGAAACCAGTACAACAGATCAAATCTAAAAGGATTGAATATGTTTATTATAGTGGTTTAGAGTAAACCCAGAAGATACACATTAGTCCTAAAACTCAGAAAATGTATCTAAAGATTATGATTACATCCAATTTATGTCCAGAGACCGCGTTAGATGCTTTCCTGTTTAAGTGACAACATTTGCAAATATACTTAACAAAACATTAAAGCTGGATGTCAGAAATTCTGTCTTTAAGTATTGTGTAAGAGTTACGTGTGATGATTTTTATTTGATCTGAAGCAACACTATCACAAAATAGGTATGTGCACCGGTTATCATTCAACTAACATTATTAGCAAACTTAATTTGGAGGGAATTGAGAAAAATTGCCTCATGTACCAAGGGTTTTATTCAAAAATCCACTGGTTCGGTAACTCACAGAGTTTGCAAATGCTAACCCCCTTTTTGAAATGTACTAAGCCCATTTAACAATTCAGAATTTGGAAGGGGATTGTTAATAGTGTCCCTTCTGAATATATAATACATCCTTAAGGTATGTATTAAGCTTTGAAACCATATGTGGGCTGAAAAACAGTAACAGGAGGTAGTAACCCAAGGGAACATTTGTGAACCTGAAAGTAAAATGGGGTGCATTAAAAATGCCTTATTTAAAAGCAATCGCAGACACAGTAGTGTGCTGACTCCACAAGCAACCACTTTTACCAAATGGATTATTAATACATGAACCTCAGTATTTCCTATATATTGCTGAAATGTAGTCTCTAATGTTTTTGTCATGTGGTGTAAATATTTGTTTCTGTTATTTTATTTCCCATTTCAATATAGTCATGAAATGTACCTATTCTTTTTGTCATACATAATGAAATATCGTTATTACAATTTTTGGGGCATTCTAAAAAATGTGTTCACTCTATAACTTAAAGCATCCTGAGAACAATACTGACGCCAGTTCCTGGTTTCTCCTAGATCATTTAGCTTTCTCACTAAAACAAGCACAATATTGATTTGAGAGAGGTGGGTATGGAGTCATATGCACTGGGGTTAGTTTAGAAAAGACAAATATTGACCTTCCTTTATCTTTAGAAATAATACTTGCAAACATTTATATTAATTAATTTCAGATAATTTACTGATAAAGATATCAGATAAAGATCCCCTAATTTATTATACCTTGTGGTATCAAAAGCCTGCTAAAATTAACAAACTTCTCTTCTAGATAAATCCAGGTATGAGAAGGTATTAAATGAGAGTATCAACTTTCTGTTATTTTAACACATTTTCTCAGTGCACAGAGTATTTTTCCTACATTGATCACAACATTTCAAGCAATGGTCTGTGCTTAAACGTACAATGAAGGGGTAAAAATGTATTTCTACCACAATCAAGAAACCCTTGGGTCTCTGAGGATTACTGTTGCAAATGAAGACCTAGCTAAAATGAAATATCCCTTTAAAAGGAAGATTTCCCTCACCCACCATAGTTGGCATGCCTCCTCATTCGGAAACTCCTCGCACAGTTATACCTAGTCACAGTACAGCCCCCTCACTGAGAGGGAGGAGTTCAGGCATGGTTTGTTATAGAGAAAGCTATACTAAATACCACAATAATGAGATCAGGGTAGTGGGGGCAGCCGAGTGAAAGTTAAAACTTGCTAAAGGGTATGTGGTTTCCATTATTTGTACTCCCATGGGCCACGATTAAAAACAGCAAAAACAACAAGTGATGGACCGAATGTGGATCAATGTCACACATTCCCCCAGTCAAAAGATCTGGGCCCGAATCCATCGTTTTTTGCACTCCACACCACCCTGGGTTAGACAATGGCGATATGCAAATCATCTCTGACCCTGTTGCCCCATGGGAACAGTCCAGTCCGAACTACAAAAGCCATGTCCTTCCCAGAACGGAATCAAGCATCCGAGGACCGGACCGGTTTCGAGGTAACACCTCTCATCAGCCCGGCTAGCTTGACTCTAAGTGGTGTGGAGTGCCTGGGACCCACGTCTGGGCATCCCCAGCGCACTTAGGGCGGCAATTGCAAAAACAACAAGTGATGGACCGAATGTGGATCAATGTCACACATTCCCCCAGTCAAAAGATCTGGGCCAGAATCAATCGTTTTTTTGCACTCCACACCACCCTTCGGTCCATCACTTGTTGTTTTTGCAATTGCCGCCCTAAGTGCGCTGGTGATGCCCAGACGTGGGTCCCAGGCACTCCACACCACTTGGAGTCAAGCTAGCCGGGCTGATGAGAGGTGTTACCTCGAAACCGGTCCGGTCCTCGGATGCTTGATTCCGTTCTGGGAAGGACATGGCTTTTGTAGTTCGGACTGGACTGTTCCCATGGGGCAACAGGGTCAGAGCTGATTTGCATATCGCCATTGTCTAACCCAGGGTGGTGTGGAGTGCAAAAAAGCGATGGATTTGGGCCCAGATCTTTTGACTGGGGGAATGTGTGACATTGATCCACATTCGGTCATTCACTTGTTGTTTTTGCAATTGCCGCCCTAAGTGCGCTGGGGATGCCCAGACGTGGGTCCCAGGCACTCCACACCACTTGGAGTCAAGCTAGCCGGGCTGATGAGAGGTGTTACCTCGAAACCGGTCCGGTCCTCGGATGCTTGATTCCGTTCTGGGAAGGACATGGCTTTTGTAGTTCGGACTGGACTGTTCCCATGGGGCAACAGGGTCAGAGCTGATTTGCATATCGCCATTGTCTAACCCAGGGTGGTGTGGAGTGCAAAAAAACGATGGATTTGGGCCCAGATCTTTTGACTGGGGGAATGTGTGACATTGATCCACATTCGGTCCATCACTTGTTGTTTTTGCAATTGCCGCCCTAAGTGCGCTGGGGATGCCCCGACGTGGGTCCCAGGCACTCCACACCACTTGGAGTCAAGCTAGCCGGGCTGATGAGAGGTGTTACCTCAAAACCGGTCCGGTCCTCGGATACTTGATTCCGTTCTGGGAAGGACGTGGCTTTTGTAGTTCTGACTGGACTGTTCCCATGGGGCAACAGGGTCAGAGCTGATTTGCATATCGCCATTGTCTAACCCAGGGTGGTGTGGAGTGCAAAAAAACGATGGATTTGGGCCCAGATCTTTTGACTGGGGGAATGTGTGACATTGATCCACATTCGGTCCAACACTTGTTGTTTTTGCAATTGCCGCCCTAAGTGCGCTGGGGATGCCCAGACGTGGGTCCCAGGCACTTCACACCACTTGGAGTCAAGCTAGCCGGGCTGATGAGGTGTTACCTCGAAACCGGTCCGGTCCTCGGATGCTTGATTCCGTTCTGGGAAGGACATGGCTTTTGTAGTTCTGACTGGACTGTTCCCATGGGGCAACAGGGTCAGAGCTGATTTGCATATCGCCATTGTCTAACCCAGGGTGGTGTGGAGTGCAAAAAAACGATGGATTTGGGCCCAGATCTTTTGACTGGGGGAATGTGTGACATTGATCCACATTCGGTCCATCACTTGTTGTTTTTGCAATTGCCGCCCTAAGTGCGCTGGGGATGCCCAGACGTGGGTCCCAGGCACTCCACACCACTTGGAGTCAAGCTAGCCGGGCTGATGAGAGGTGTTACCTCGAAACCGGTCCGGTCCTCGGATGCTTGATTCCGTTCTGGGAAGGACATGGCTTTTGTAGTTCGGACTGGACTGTTCCCATGGGGCAACAGGGTCAGAGCTGATTTGCATATCGCCATTGTCTAACCCAGGGTGGTGTGGAGTGCAAAAAAACGATGGATTTGGGCCCAGATCTTTTGACTGGGGGAATGTGTGACATTGATACACATTCGGTCCATCACTTGTTGTTTTTGCAATTGCCGCCCTAAGTGCGCTGGGGATGCCCAGACGTGGGTCCCAGGCACTCCACACCACTTGGAGTCAAGCTAGCCGGGCTGATGAGAGGTGTTACCTCTAAACCGGTCCGGTCCTCGGATGCTTGATTCCGTTCTGGGAAGGACATGGCTTTTGTAGTTCGGACTGGACTGTTCCCATGGGGCAACAGGGTCAGAGCTGATTTGCATATCGCCATTGTCTAACCCAGGGTGGTGTGGAGTGCAAAAAAACGATGGATTTGGGCCCAGATCTTTTGACTGGGGGAATGTGTGACATTGATCCACATTCGGTCCATCACTTGTTGTTTTTGCAATTGCCGCCCTAAGTGCGCTGGGGATGCCCAGACGTGGGTCCCAGGCACTCCACACCACTTGGAGTCAAGCTAGCCGGGCTGATGAGAGGTGTTACCTCGAAACCGGTCCGGTCCTCGGATGCTTGATTCCGTTCTGGGAAGGACATGGCTTTTGTAGTTCGGACTGGACTGTTCCCATGGGGCAACAGGGTCAGAGCTGATTTGCATATCGCCATTGTCTAACCCAGGGTGGTGTGGAGTGCAAAAAAACAATGGATTTGGGCCCAGATCTTTTGACTGGGGGAATGTGTGACATTGATCCACATTCAGTCCATCACTTGTTGTTTTTGCAATTGCCGCCCTAAGTGCGCTGGGGATGCCCAGACGTGGGTCCCAGGCACTCCACACCACTTGGAGTCAAGCTAGCCGGGCTGATGAGAGGTGTTACCTCGAAACCGGTCCGGTCCTCGGATACTTGATTCCGTTCTGGGAAGGACATGGCTTTTGTAGTTCGGACTGGACTGTTCCCATGGGGCAACAGGGTCAGAGCTGATTTGCATATCGCCATTGTCTAACCCAGGGTGGTGTGGAGTGCAAAAAAACGATGGATTTGGGCCCAGATCTTTTGACTGGGGGAATGTGTGACATTGATCCACATTCGGTCCATCACTTGTTGTTTTTACGATTAAAAACGGCACTGTGGTAGAAAAATATATGCACTGTTAGAGTCAATAAGAGGTCAACATGTTTCAGCCTATTAATCCTTCAAAGAAGTGTTTGCGGCTTTCTTCAGGACCTAATCAAAAGTGCTGCTGCTCATTGTACTCAATCAATAACAAGCATTGGCATAGCAAATAGGTCTCGCCTTTGGGACCTTATAAGTGTTTAGCAATGCAGATCCAGTAACAATGTGAAATAATTTCTATTAAAAAAAAAGAAGACTATAAACTAACTAAGCTAGACGTGACTTTATAACTGGTTAATCAAACATTTCTGGATGTTTAGTATATAACAACTCCTTTTTTATATGGTGTGTCATATAAAATTGATGCTCTGGTAAGAGTACACAATGTCAACAAATTCAATACTGCTTTTATATCAATTTACTTTTGAAAGCTTGAAGTGAAAGACAATTCTAAATGTCATTTGCTTATGAATAGGCGCTAATAACTATTTCCGGATGACAATGTAGTTAGCATTTTTTTGTATAAGATGTGTTAGAAGTATGGGTAGGGAAAATTCCTATTTTGGCCAAAGGCTCCCCTTTTTTTATTCATGCTAGTTTTAATTTGTACACAGAATCACATTTTTTTTTAAGTGGTACACTGTAATGTTAGATGAATCTGTTTTACCCTTTTGATAAGCAAGAGATGACAATGAACCTTTTTTCATCCCTGGTTTTAAACTGATTCAGGTTGGAACAATCAAGGTGTTTGCTGACTTTGCCTCAGAAATGGTTGTTTCCCGCTTGCTGCTTTCATGCAACTTAAATCCGTTCAGTGGAAGAGGTGGCTGCATGACTGCAGAAATGGCCAGATCAGTACTTGGCTGTTTCGGTTCACCAGTGGGGCTAGAATGGAAGCTGTTACGGGCAGAGGCTTAGCTTCCCATTGGTGCAGCAGGTGCAGTGGCACCAGGTCCCAGATGCCTTAAAGAAGCACTTAACTCTGAAAGCTGCTGTTTGTCACAGTTCAGAGATCTGAGGGACCCACAGAACAATGACTATTGCTGTTTTCCACAGTCCAAACAGAGGGCATGTGTCACATTTCCCTTCTTGCCTTAGGGCCCAGGGCACACCAACTAGGCCACTGGTTAAGGATGCAGTGGGGAAGAGGTGGGGAGACAGGTGGATATTTAAACAGCTCGACGATGACTTCATGCCTGGGTATTAAAGTATTCATTGAAATTAAGGACTGAAGCAGGAATAGATCTCATAATATAGGGAGGCCTATGTACTAATGCAGCTCGATTAGCGGCTGCCTTTAACATCTCACTTATCACCTCTCCGAATGTACTGTTTTATTTTAGATGCAGACTTAAATCGTGACCTATGAATATGTTTATCTATCTTTAGGTTCCAAATGACCCATCTTTTCCATATGCAAGTATCATATAGGTCGGGAACACCCAATGGCTTTTAACTTCATAAATCCACATTAATCACTTGTCTTGAAATGCAAATGGCAGCATTCGGAACTCAGAGGTGTAGTCTAAGTATTCCCATTATGTTCAGGGTACGGGGGTGTTGAGGGCATAAAACACTTTGACAAAAACATTGCTGCCACCGTAGAAATTCAATCGTCCTTATCCTACCTTAGTACCACATTCTTTGTATACCGGAATTAAATAGGCACACAAAATAGTACCGTATTTAAAGGCCCAGTTCAAAATTACAGGGAAGGTGCACTGTCCCAGACTACACAACGGTGCAGTCTTCAGTGGGTGCTGTCATGTCACACAGAGGGAGTACACCAGATTATGCTGGAAAAAGCATGTGGTGCCCTAACGTAGGCGCAGTTATAAACCACCAGTCTGCTTACAAAGTAAAGCGTCTGGCAGCTAGAAATGAGGTGGCACATGTCCCCTGCAGGTGGTTGGGGTCTGTCACCATCCTGTCAGGTGGGGGTATACAATCAGTGCGCCTCCTGAATGCTTGTTTGCCCTTTCGCCCGTGTCAGTAATACAGTGCAGTCGCAAGACAAAAGGTTTTCCCACATTTGAATGTGGCCATGCCCAATACAAAGGAAAGAATGCCTGCTTAGAATCTCTCCTATGTGATCCACACTACATAAAGGGCTATGTAAGTGCCTGCAGCCTCTTCTGTAGAACAAAAGCCAAAATGCCCATGGGACGCAGAAGGAGGGTGCACTCTGATGCTTCATTATGTACGAGGACCTTTGGCGTTCGTCTGTACTTAGCTAGTGACAGAGTGGAGTGATTATTGCCCTCTATGTCACTCTACTTCCAAGCACCTACTACAGCTTGTACAGTGGTTACTGTCATCTGTACACCTACATTATGCTTAATGTAAATAGTGCATAATTTCGGCGTTTGTGTCTGCCTACAATGTGGACATGATACAAACAACAGTACCTACAAGGTGGATGTTACAATTCAACAAGAGTCTAAAATACTTCAGCACCACTGACTTTGCATCAATATTACGGGGCATCAGTCTTGATGGCAAGCCAACTTTGTATACATTATTATCAGAGACTATACTTGCCTCTTGGATACAACTTTACAACAGAATTTTATAAATTTTCGTACAGTTGTATTTATATAATAAAACAACCTACCCACAATAATTGATCTATCTATTCATCTTTTTGGGTTCTGGAGTAGCATGCTACTCGCTGAAAAGCGCTTCAACACTTCATCAGGGGTAGTAAGCGCTATATAAATGGAAAACCTTCCCACTTCTATCCCTCCACTCTCTTTTTCAACCGAACTAACAGACCAACATGTCCAGCTCTCAAATTAATTTTATATTTACCTACACTAATTCACCACTAATCATTTTTGGATTCTGGAGTAGCGTACTACTCGCCGAAAAAGCGCCTCAATGTTCGTCAGGGGCAGTAAGCGTTATATAAATGCAAATACATTATAGTTACTATTTACATCGGGCTGCACTAACACGAGGATAGAAGTAGAGTGGGGCTTAGAGTTGATCTACCCAGAATGAAGCATACTACAGAAAGTCTGTGAACAGTCTATATGTTATGAGCCTGGCAGAGAAAAACACAGCAAACAATATCTATCGAAGAGTCTATTGGCTCAGTCAAGGCTTGTACTTTTAATACATGTCATGTTCGCAAGCACAAGGATAGGAAAAAAGCTTTCTAAATATACAAAAGAAAATTGGATGATTTTGAAAAACGTTCCGGCCCACACCCATCAACCATATAGCAGGAAGGATACACTGTGAATGCGATATCCTCTGTGGAAATGTGCGCCTTTACAGGACTTACATTTGAATTATCAAAAACATACCTCCTCCCAAAAAGAAAATGTTACAAGGCCAACTGGAAAGTAAATGTAAAGGAATAAATAGGCACTGTATCAATACTGAAGGCATTTTGGACAAACAGGGGTTAAATGTTTCAAAAGGCAACAATTCGATGAACCAGACTACCAAAGCACAGGAATGCAACGGGAGCCTCCATCTCTGGGTCGGATTTCTGGAATGATGCACGTGCCGCAGGGAACAGATGCAATGGGGTACGCAGCGTTCTAGTAAACTACCTTGACTTATATGGTGCAAAAATCTAGGCGCTTTCATTATTTTGTATTAAAACGCATAGATATAGAAGACAGACCCACGCTCCAGACCTCAAAAGAAGGGATTCTTAGGAATTCTGAATTTTTGTGTGCAAGGGAGGATTTAAAATTAACTATGTCGCCTGCAAAAGGTCAGAGGGCATGGCGTGCATGATTTGGTTCCCATAACTCCTTGCAAGAAGGAGCTCTTGAATTTGAGTCTCCACAGAGCTGCCATGGGATCTCTGACTGGTCAGTTCATCTCTCCAAGCTATCACGGAATACATTTCTCCTTGGTTAATGCTTAGAAACCGGCAGACAAGGTCAATTTTTCAGGGGTTTGTCGTACTCCAATCTGCCACAGCTTCCTGGCACAGGGTGATAAAAAAAACGCTTTATTAAAAGTACAAAGGTCGGTCAGCAGGTTTTACAGCTTTTTGTTAAACATTGAAAAGGTCCCAAAGCAAGAGAGGGAAAGGCAGAAAAGGGGAAGGTGATAAACAGAGACAGCAAGGATAAATAAGCACACACACATGTGTTCAGAGTTTAAAGCCCTTACTAAAAGCCTCGCTGAACAACGCATGCGGCCTGGCTCAGGCAAAACCTAAAAATGGTGTACGAACCAATATAAGTATAAAGAAGGGTTGTGATATACAAAACCATCCAGTGATCATATTGATCTACATAGAGTGGTGAATTCACTGGTGGTACCTAAAAGAATACATACATAGGAAATATAAGAATGGTTTGAAAAAATCTAGGTCAGACATTTGAACAACTGTGCTAGCGTTACATTTCAAAGCTATTCAGTCCAGGACATACAAACCCGTTCAAACAGGACACAACCATATACTGTATAGTCAATGTCTGTTATTCTTAGTATAGGTGGGAAATAAAATAATTTATACAACAAGATTCACTACAATAATAATATACTGTAGAAAGGTTAATCTGCTGATGTCGGGAAATGTGCCTCAACTCACCGTGGCATGCGGCCTTGGGTGACTCTCCGCCCTAATAAAGAATTATAGGAAGGTGAGCATGGTAAGAAAATAAGTCTTCTGGAAGGCTGTAACAGTTCTAGGCATTTTAGAACAATTGTAAAGAAAAAGTGTGCCCATGTAGATTAAAAACTGTCCATATACTCATAGGCGGTGTCTGCAATAGTGACTGAGGTGGGGGGAGGAGCCAAGATGGCGACCGGAGCAGACGTGTAGTCACCCGGCTCCACCGGCCCTTGAGCTCCGCAACGGTATCCTGTTCTCCATCCTGATCGACCCCGGTGGCGGAACGTGTGTGAGGATGAGCTGAATACTTCGGTCTTTTCCCGACGTTTCAGCCTGCCCGGATGCCGGAGATAATCGAAGTAATGTCCTCCGCCCCGGACACTCGCCTGCAATGCCGTTCGTCATCGGCTCTTGGAGGCTCGGAAATGGCCGGAACAGTAGCATAGCGCCGAGGACTTAGATGCGGCGCCGTTCCATGTGAGGCGATCGCCACCGCGCTGATACCGATGTCCATTGCAGGCTGCGCCTGGGACGAGACGGCTGAGTGGGGAAGCCCCGAGGAAGCGGATTCTCTGCTCTGAGTGGGAAGTGAGCGGCGTAGGGTGCCCAGCGGGCCGGCTCAGCGCAGGCTGACGATTTTCTCATCCGGTGCCCAGCCTGATGCGAGGCGGTTTTATGGGAGGTGCGCCCGTCTGCTTTCGACTATGGTAGTGTCGGAGTCTTGAAGCGGTGCTTGCCTATGCTAAACCCTCCCCAGCTCCACTACCGCATTACCGGAATCATGGCCCCGTTTGACCACCCGCGGCTGGGGGGAGCTCACCCATCCCTGCCCGTGGACTGCCTTGCCCTGCCTGCGCGGTGCACCGGCTTGCGAGCACCGGCTCTGGAACCTGGTTCGAGGGAATTGCAGCCTCCACTATCTTGTGGACCCATCCTGGCCGCCCTGCGTGACTTCCACTCGGAGATGTGTGATGGCCTCCGAGCACTGGGTGAGCGATTTGATAGAATGATGTCTGATGAGGCTCGCGAACGCAACGTCTGCCTCCAGCGAGGTGTGGGTCTACCTCTGCCGATCTATGGAGATACAATGTTTCCCTGTGCCTATGATGATTGTGTACTTGCTGCTGCCTCTACCTGAGCCGACGGCTGGCAGCCCTCCAGTTCCGTGTCTGATACATTGTCTCCCCTTCCCTCGGGGCTTGACTCATTGTTGCCTGTACCATCGCGTTTGTCTATGGATCCAGCTGCGCAACTTTTGTCTTGCTTGTTGACTTTTTATTGGTGGCCTTCACCCTTCCCCCTGTGGAGTCTCTATTTTCCAGATGCCCTTATGGAACTATGTATGGTGGACAAAGGACCTTTTAACGATAGTCGGCGGCCATTTTGGGATCCTGCTTTGTCTTCTTCTTTCAAGCGGCCATACTGTCCTATTGTGCACAGGGGGGAGGGCTCTCATGGGGAAGTATGCTCAAAGTTACATCCACGATCGGGTCAGGGCTAGGCTGTTTTTTTGTCACTAACTGTTTTGCTGGCTGACGGGGATGGGGTTGGAACTGATTTACATATTTCATGGGCACGCATCACACGATGACTTTCTCCAACTGCATTGCAATAGCTGATTGATTTTGTACCGACGCTTTAGTAATGGACGATATCTATGATGTGGGAGTCTGTGGAGGGCCGGGATCTCCGGGTGACCTGATATCGAGTGGGCTCCTCCCCACCTTCTTCTCTTTGGGAGTTTGGGTTGATTTATTCTTTCTCACTCCCTATATTACAGGTGTTAATGTTATTCTTCTTTCTTCATTCTCTTCCTTCTTCTTTCTTGTCTATATTTCGGGTTCTTTAAAGGGCGACAGGCACTCTGTGGGGGGGGGTAGGCCGTAGCCTCCACAATGATGCAGGGTGGGCGGGGTAATTTGGTATTTTTTTAGTTCTATGGGCCTTCTTTTTTCTATTCTCTGCGCTTTCTTAATCTGGTTCGATTCTGGGTCTGGGCTGGGGTTGGCAGGGAGGGGGCGGCGCTGATTGGGGTGCGTAAATGCTGGATGACGACTTGCCGTTGTTTTGCACCGCCATATTGTACTTGATGTTAACTTCCACTGTTGTTTTCAGCTACAACGCCGCTTACCCATGTCGTGAAGCCATTGTGCGGACTCGAATCTTCTTAGTTTTTATTCTTCACTGACTTATCTTATGATGAAAACGCAAAAAAAACTTAAAAAAATTAACCTTCAATTCTCCTCTCCCCCGGCGACATGATTCTTCCCAGTGTAACGCTCATTGATTGTTGAACTTTTAACTATTGCTGCTGGGGAACTGTAATGCTTGCACCTGTGCTGACGAAGTATCGTGGCCGGCCTGACGGTTGTAGGCCCGTATTTGTTCTTTTATTCATGCACAATAAAGGTTTTCAAAAATTAAAAAAAAAAAAATAGTGACTGAGGTATTTTGTATGGCTATGAAGTCCCTAATACGTTCCCCGAGCATGTATTCAAATGTCACTAAGGTTTATCGAGACAAGCGGGCAGCGTAATGGTGTTAAATACTAGGGGGAGACACGCCAAGACTGTGGAGGCAGTCGTGTGTCTGCCTTGAAGTTTGTGTATCAATGTTTTTGATGGCTCGTGCCTCATAGCAGCATGGTGTTGTGGCAGCACAGGGTGAACAAAGGCAGAACCTAGTGCAGTAACTTCAAAAGGAAACATGTGGTGTTATGGGGGAAAAAAAGACTCTTAGAGCTAGTTGGCCTAACACCAAGTACAGCGTGCTTAGATTTCAGAAGCAACTGGCCCATTAAAATATGCAGCAGTAAGGCACATGATAACGCTGCCTAGTTTAAACATAGATGCAGCATTCTTCAAGTTGAAAACTGTAGACGTGTTAGATGTGCACTGCAATAACAAAGCTGCGATGCAGTGGAGGAAATGGACTTAAAATAGTTGACCTCTGCATGGGGGCAGCGTGCTTTGTTTTCAAGACACAACGCCTGCCACATGTGCACTGAGAACTTTCCTACGACATGAGAGAGTGTGCTTGGACACTTCCATATCTTTAACATGAATGCAGCATTCTTTACTTTTTCATAACAAGAAAAAAAAAAAAAGACGGGCTCAATGCACGAAAGATTCAAGTTAAACAAAAAGGTAGGTTCAGGGACCCATTGCTGTATATAGGGAACACGCTGCCTCTGTGCAGAAAAAATTACAGATATAACAAACGGCGGGTCAGAGACCCATAACTGTATACAGGGAGCCGGCAATCCGTTATACCACAGCAGATGGAAGACGGTGTCCAGAGTAATCGCAGTTGCTCGAATAGAGGATCCGGAGCTAGCTAAAGCTGAATTTGGTGTGTGGCAAAATGTAAATGTAAATGTGGGTGTACTTGTAAAGCACACTGTGACTCCATGGAGTATCCTGGCGCTGAAGACCGCTGGGGAACCCGTCCTGGTTTTCCCTGTGAGATGGTCCCGTTCTGGGTATCTCCAAGGTGAAACAAGGCATCCCCGGCGTCTGTGGGCAGCCGTTGTAGAGATGAGGCAAGCTTAATGCCCAGAGTTGCCGAGTGTGTTCCCTGGTTAGAGTAGGCACCGAGGCGAGACTTATTGAGTCCGATGACCCTGGTCCACGAACCTGCCGCGTCGGGAATTGAACCCTGGTCCCGGGCCGTTCTCTGCTTACGGGTCTGCCGCCTCTAACCAGTGAGCCACACCACTCCACTAAGGTTACTCACTCAGGTTGTATAATCGCATTACTCTGATGCAGTCACGTGACCACGAGTACTTGGGAAATGTATTCCCATGCCGGCAGCATGAATCTGAATGAACGCGCACTAAATGCTGCAGGCTTTCTTGCCTCTGTCACACACAGCCGCTTTTTCACGTGGAGTAGAATCACTAAAGACGTGTTTCCATCGAAGTTAAATGCAAATACCACGATGTACTGGCATGTGTTTTTAAAGGGTCAGCGCTGTATACCCAAGGGCGAAAGAATCATTAGAAAAATCAGCACACCCGAAAGTAGAAATGAGTGATGGGTGTGTAAACCATGTCCCTTGTACTACACATGTATCCTGTTGCAAGTGGTCAGCCCCATATGTCTAAGGGTATAGAGAGGTCAGTGCACCTGAATCAGAGTGCCCAATCTTGTATGTATAAGTGTAGGATCTTTGGGCCATGTCCAATGGACAGTGTCACAGGTATCTGGTGGAGGTAATCTTCTGAGCTTATGAGAGTACAATAAAAAAACATATATATGAAAATATAGAAAAGAACAGGCAGTGTCCCTCGCACATATTCTAAGGCACCTGGTTATCAGGAGCCATAGTTCAATATGGTTAGCCATACGTATTCTCTTCTATGTTAGGTGGCCGGTGGCACTTATTTATTTATTTATTATTTATTTTAAACATTTATAAAGCGCGGCTGACACCTTGCAGGTTTCCTGGCGCTGGTGAATACTCTTAACTCAGGGGAACAGATAGCGAGGAGCAGGAAGAAGGGGTCGTTTCTAAGGGAACAACCATGTCTTGATGCGTTTCCTGAAAGGGAGGAGCTGTGAGATTTGACGGATATCAGGAGACAGACTGTTCCACAGTTTAGCCGCTGCGACTCTGAAAGATCTGCCCCCGTCCTGACTTTGTTATATTTAGGAACAATCACCTTACACTTCACCACACACTCTGAAAAATCGCTCATGTGGAAATGGTCAAGTCTAATGGGGCCCCTTCCGTCATAGAAGGGACAACTTCCCTGTTCCTATTGCAACCAATGGAGATTTGGGACTATCCTACATGGACAAGGGAGAATGGTGTTCAGGCCCGGTCCGATCCAAGTCACTGCTTTGGTTCCCATGGTTTGTCTGTGCCAATTGGGATTGCAGTTATATGTGTGTATCAACGATATTTTGATCATCTGGCGAGGTGAAGATCAATCTATCACTACCTTCGGGAAATCGATCTGCAAGAACTAAGAGTGTGGCATGCCAATGACTGCTTCCACAACAACTTCAAGAAAATATTGTACTACCTTGTAGTCCCTATTAAAGTCCACAAACTGAATTTTCATGAAGTAAACCATTGGTTTAATAAAGAATTCAGACTTTCACGTAGATATCCTTCACAAAGGACATCTCAGAAATCAGTCTGGATGGAGAGAAGTACAAAAGGGCCCAGGCTCGGGCTAAGAAAGAATGGCAGGAACTCAAATTGACTTGCTCTTTTAAGAACTTCACCAGGTAATGGGCACTTGTAAAGTGGAGGGGAGAGAGGTCTCTCCTTCACCTCTGCAAAAAAACATTTCTCCCCAGACCTGGGATGATCATTTCTCAAATCTTTATTCAGTAACTCCTTTTAATGAGCCGGACACTATGCTGGGGACTGTGTAAACAGACAACTCTATAGCTGTACCTGGCCCTTTCCTTGACCTGGCCGACATCCTCAGCTCTGGATGCAATAACCAGCGGTAGAGCTTCAGGATTAGACAGCATTCCAACTTATATCCTTCTGCTAGAAAGAGATAAATTGTCTTGGTATAACATTTTCTTAACTAATGCCATTATCAGTGGTGCCCCAGTACCTGAATCTTGGAAGGGAGCGGTCGTCGTCCCAATATATAAGAAGGGTGATAGATTCCATCCAGCCAATTACAGGCTGATCAGCTTAATCAACTGTGTTAAGAGCATTTCTCCCCAATTGGTCTTGAGCAGGATTGAGGAATGGACAGCAGCTAAAGCCATTGTATCCCCCTTTCAGACAGGCTTTAGGAAGAAGATATCCACGATTCATCAGGTTTCCGCTTCCTTTTACTCTATTAGAAGATCGTTGTGGTCGGCAGGGAAACTTGTATGTTGCCTTCATCGACCTTAAATCTGCTTTTGTCCTGGTTCCACGAAGCAGGCTATGGAAGGTCTGGGGTGATATGGGCCATCCCAGGAGGCTCTTGAGCCTAGTGATAAGCCTACATGAGGGTAATTATGCCCAGGTTCGCTGGAGAACCCAGGGCCTGGTGACTGAACGATTAACTATCAATTAAGGTGTTCACCAGGGCTGTGCACAGGCGCCCACCCAGTTTTCTTTCTATATTAATGTTGTTCATTATCTGCCCTCTTTCTCAATTGATGCACCATCCCTGGTAGGCACAAAACGAACAAGTTACTTACCTTTGGTAACGATGTATCTGTAAGACATATATTAGTTATAGATTCCTTAGCTTAGAATTACCCCCAGGCGTCAGACTGGATGCGAAGAAATGTTTACTTAGCAGTACCCCTACGTGTCGGTAGGTGGCATCGGTCAACTCAGCGTCTGTCATGGGCATCATGGTCGCCGGGATGACGCAGTGGTGTCTATTTAGACTCTGCTCCTGCGCACTAATGTCAGTTCTGATACGACGTTCCATGCCAGAAGCGCAGAGCCATGCAAGACACTGACCCCTGGTGCACAAAACTAGGGCCCTATAAGGGAGTCCCTGTCCCTAGAAGTCTGTGTGCAGAATGGGGAGGATGGGTGGGGAGGTAGGGAATCTATAACTAATATATGTCTCTTACAGATACATCGTTACCGAAGGTAAGTAAATTGTTCATCTGAAATAGACTATTAGTTATAGATTCCTTACCTTAGAATAGATACCCCAGCAATACCAGCCCCGGAGGAGGGTCTGCGAATTAAGTTCATACCAGGAAGTCGTGGAGAACAGAACAGCCAAAAAAGCTAGTTCTCCGGATTTGGCTGTCCAGGCAGTAATGCTTAGTTAACGTGTGCAGGGATGCCCACGTGGCTGTGTGACAGATGTCAATCAGTGGAACTCGACGGCCCAAAGCAGTAGTGGCTGCCGTCGCCCTGGTGGAGTGGGTGCACAGTCCTACTGGAAGTTCCTTTTAGTCAAAGAATAACAGATCTTAATGCATAGAACGACCCATCAAGAGATGGTACCTTTGTGCATTGCCCGACCTTTCTTGGTGCCCACATAATCTGCAATGAGTTGATCGTCCACCCGGAAGTCTTTAGTGCGGTCAAGGTAGAAAGACAGCACACATTTTGGGTCCAGACAATGGAATCTACCCTCCTCTTTGGAAGGGTTTAGAGGCGGGAAGAAGGTGGGCAATGTGAGGGTCTGACCTATGTGGAAAGAGGTAATCACTTTGGGCAGAAAGAGGGCTTAGTACGGAGGACTACTTTCTCTGGATGGACAGCAAGAAAGGGAGGTCACGAAGATAAGCCTGACGCTCACTCACCCTGCGAGCAGAGGGGATGGCAAGCAAAAAAGCAGTTTTCAAAGGAGGCGAAGAGGACAATTATGTAGGGCTCAATGGAAGCACACATAAGATAAGTGAGGACAAGATTCAAGTCCCACTGGGGCATTACGAAAGGAGCAGCAGGAAAGAGATGAGTAATGCACTTCAGAAATCTGTTAATAATAGGATTGATGGACATGCTCAAGAGCTCGTGGTACCAGACTCTTCGTGCCCAGTCCGGAGCCACAAGAATGACTTGGGACCGGTCGTGTTTGATCTTCTTCAGCAATTTTGGCAGAAGTGGTACAGGCAGAAAGGCGTACAGGAGGCTGAAACTCCACTCGTGACGAAAAGCGTTGCCGAGGGAGAGCCGCCTTGAAAACTCCAACACGCAGAACTGCTGACATTGCGCGTTCTCTTTGGTGGCGAATAGATTTAACCAAGGCTCTCCCCACTGCTAAAAGAGACCTTGCACCACCTTCGAGTGAAGACGCCATTCGTGATCCATCACGCACCGGCAGCTGAGTTTTTCCGCCCTGGCTTTCAGGGAACCTGTTAGGTGTTGAACCACCAGAGGTATGCCCTGATGTTCCAGCCATGTCCAAGGAGAAGAGCCTCTTGACATCGGTTCACGACCCTACCCTGTTTGTTGCAGCATCACATGGCAGTGGTGTTGTCCGTGAACACTTGCACCACTCTTCCTTTGACAGAAAGAAGGAATGCCTTCAATGCAAGACGAATCGCTCGGAGCTCCAGAAGGTTGATGTGGTGCCTGGCCTCCGCCAGAGACCAGAGGCCTTTGATCTCTGCCATTCCCATATGGCTGCCCCAAACCAGGAGTGACGCATCCGTCACTACTGTGAACTCAGGTTGGGGAAGGGAGAGGGATCTGCAGTTGACTCAATCCTGGTTCGTGAACCACTACTGCAACTGACTTGGAGTAGTGACTTGAATAGGGTGGGAAGTAATTTAATAATAATTAATTAATTAATATATGTTTGTAAATATTTATAATTAATAATTAATTGATAGTTAATTAATAATAATTAGTTAATTAATTAATATAATTTTGTACATATTTTGTATTAGTAATTAATTGGTAATTAATTAATTGTAATTAGTTAATTACATTAATTAGAGTACATTTTAATATATATAATTTTGTGTTATTGTTAAGTAACTAATTGGGAAAAAATAATATTAATTATTAAAATAATTACAGCTAATGTGCTAATATATTTACTTTATTGTTATTGTTAATTAATAATTATTTGGTAATTAAATAATATTGATACATTTTGGGTAAAGGAGTATTTTTAGGGTTTAGGGTCAGTTTTCAGTTTTTGGGTAAAGGGGCATTTTTAGGGTTTTGGGTCAGTTTTCAGTTTTAGGGTAAAGGGGTATTTTTAGGGTTCAGGGTCAGTTTTTAGTTTTTGGATAAAGGGGCATTTTTAGGGTTCAGGGTCAGTTTTCAGTTTTTGGGTAAAGGGGTATTGTTAGGGGTATTTTTAGGGTTCAGGGTCAGTTTTCAGTTTTTGGGTAAAGGGGCATTTTTAGGGTTCAGGGTCAGTTTTCAGTTTCTGGGTAAAGGGGCATTTTTAGGGTTCAGGGTCAGTTTTCAGTTTTTGGGTAAAGGGGCATTTTTAGGGTTCAGGGTCAGTTTTCTGTTTTTGGGTAAAGGGGCATTTTTAGGGTTCAGGGTCAGTTTTCAGTTTCTGGGTAAAGGGGCATTTTTAGGGTTCAGGGTCAGTTTTCAGTTTTAGGGTAAAGGGGTATTTTTAGGGTTCAGGGTCAGTTTTGGGTTTTTGGGTAAAGGTGTATTTTTAGGGTTCAGGGTCAGTTTTTATTTTTTGGGTAAAGGGGTATTTTTAGGGTTCAGGGTCAGTTTTGGGTTTTTGGGTAAAGGGGTATATTTTAGGGTTCAGGGTCAACAAATAAGATTGTAAAAAATTATTTTTATTATTTTCATTTATTATTTAATTATTATAATTTAATTTAAGTATTTTTAAGTATATTTTAGTAATTAAAATGTAATATTAATTTAATTTAACACTGTTTTTAATAAAGTCGATATTTTTTACATCTATATTATTGTAAACGATATTTTGTACTCGATATTTTTGTACTTACCTATTTGTAGATACAAACTCGATATTTTGACTGTCGATATTTTGTCCACGATATTTTGGCAAGTCGATATTTTGTCCCTCGATATTATTTCAGTGATCCCATTAACATAGAGGAGAAACAGGGTAGGTGCCCGGGCACAGCCCTGACAGACCCTCTCCTCACCGGTATCTCCTCTGTCAACTCCCCGCCCATACCCCAGCGCACTTTTGCAAAATTATCTTCATGTAATTTCATGAGTTGCACCAGTATGTTTTTTGGGACCCCTTGATTTAGCAGATTTATCCACAGCAGATCTCTTGGAATTGAATCGAAAGAGGCCTTTAGGTCAATAAAGGCCACATACAAATTGCCGGATCTTAGTTTAGTATACTTCCAGGCAATGATTAGCAGCCTGAACACCTGATCTATGGTGCTGATTCTTTTTCTGAACCCTGCCTGGCATGGGGATAATATGTCGTTGTCAACTAGCCAGTTGTTGAGCCTGTCCAGTACCTGCTTTGAATAGACCTTTTGGGCAATGTCTATGAAGCTGATAGGTCTATAATTAGCAGGATCATCCCTACTGCCCTTTTTGTATATAGGGACGATCTCCGCGCCATTCCATGATATAGGGATAGGCTGCCCTTTGCTAATTGCATTGCACAGTAACTTGATATACGGTGCCCATACCTCTGGGTCATGTCTAAAGAGGTCTCCCGGGATATTATCTGGGCCTGGCGCTTTAGACGGCTTAATGGCGGCTATAGCCTGCTTAGTATCTAAGATACTAAAATATAGTGGTTCAAACTCCTTGGACATTGTCAGCTCTTTAATTATGCATAAGTTCTCGCTTGAAGGGGAACCCGGACATGCATATAAATGTGCAAAGTGTCTGAACCATGTTTTAGGATCTAGATGGTAGTCCTGGGCTGGCTTGCTAGACTTATTGCCGTTTGCAACAATCGGCCAAAAAAGTGATTGATCTCCTGCCCTTGCTGCGGCTAGCAAGTCTTCCCAACCAGAGTCCTCCCAATCTCTACGTTCTTGTTTTAGAATCTGATTGTATATTTTCTTTTCTTGCCTAATTTTAATCTGTTCTTTCAACTCCAAGGCCTTGATTAGGTTCTTCTTTGCTTCCCTGCATAATTCATTAAACCAGGGATTGACCGGTATCAGCTTATCCTTTGAAGAGGTTTTACCCATCACTGCTCTAGTAAGATGAGGTTACATTTTTTCCACTAATGCTACGTGGGTTTGGGTAATTGGGATTGGATTTATATTCTCGTTAAAAAGAAAAGAAGATAGAAGGTCACTAAAAATATTATAAATGGAAGTAAGGGGTTCAAGTTTCCCTAAAATGATTGGCCATCTAACTGTCCTTCTATTGTTGCACAACATAGGCTTTGATACCTGCAAGCCTGATCTAGGATGATGCTGGAAATATTTTGCTGCTAGTTCTAGGCATAGGGGGAGGTGGTCACTTCCCAGTAGTGGCTGGTGACATTTGAAAGTGGTGGGGCGCAAACGGATGTGCATACTGCACCGTAGCGAGCGAGCACAGCCAGCGAGTCCGAACCCCATAAGGGGGTTTGGGACGATTACCCCCCACCCCCAAGAAAATTTTGAAAAAAGAGAAGAAAAATCGTGCATTTTCAAGCAAATTTGAGAAAGCAGGAAGGTTAATAAAGCAATTGTGAAAGTGCAGTTATTACATTATTAGATGGCATAACATAGGTAGCTGCTTATTCAGTATAACCACAGAGCTTCATACATTCCCTCCTATTATGCTCAGGTGCTGAATTCAGACTATAGAAAATATAGCATCAGTTTGCTTACCTTTAACACTGGTGTTTGCTGGGTGGTAGCCGGGGTGAAAGAGCAGCAAAGGAGGTTGGGGTCCTCTTGTTGTTTGCTGAGAAATTGCCCCAAAATGCGGTAATGTTTCAGGTTGTCAGGCTTTACCAGGTGCTGAAAATGAAAAGATAACAATTTATTTTTGAAACACTAGGGTAATCAAACAAAGACTGTGGGGAAAGAAACATAACGCTCCAATTTTTTCCTTGCAGTTGGCATGCAGCTCTTAGATGACCGTTATTAGCTCGCAGTTGTATGTTAGGATTTTATCTTACAAACTGCAAGTAATAAAAGGATCTCTCTGACAAAAGCACTGACTCACAGATCTATTTACATCATATGCACATGTTGTGATCTGCATCAGGTACATAGTAGTGTTGTATAGTGGATTGGTGCACTGCCATTACAGACAACACATTATCAATTGAAATGACCATTACATTTGCACCAACATACAGTTTTACTGCACACAAACGATAATGTGTGGAAATGTCATCACCTACTGTAATGATGTGTTTTGATCATATTAAAATATTTGTTTTCATCCCAGTTCAGAATTACAAAGAAAATGTACTTCATTTGTACTTTCCTAATTCCGATATACCATCAGCACAGATAATGTTTGTTGGGTGCAAGAAAAAATAACATCCTACACCCTCTAGTCTCATATGGGCACTGTGCAGGATTGTCACATAAAAACATTTCTATCACTTTGAAGTCAGAGAAAGAAATTAAACACCAAACTCCCTTGGAAGACAGAGAGTGACATTTGAGCTCTGTCTTCAATGCACAGCAAATGTGACAAGATAAGATTTAAAGGCCTGTTTACAGAGAGGCAGGACTCGGAAGGATCTAGTAAACAAGGGATGCCCACGAGAGAGATGTACTCAAGCTGGACAGCCCAAAGCAACTAAAACCAGAAAATAAAAAGCAGGCAACTGTGAGTTACAAACTACAAAGACAATGGTAAGCAATAGGTGAAATGTATTCCCAGAGAAGCTTTCAGAATTTCCCCACGATGTCATGAGCAAACCAAATAGCTGCACCGTCTGGTAGGCTTCAACCTAAAAATGAGGCTCTGTGGAATAAAATGTTTGCCTAGGATCACACAGTTTGGATAAGCAGGAAAGCTGGTTTTGCATGTTATCTGATTTTATGTTTTGAGATTTGGCCACTAGATGTGTGCGTCTCTCTCTCTCTCTCTCTCCCTCTCTCTCGCCCTCTCCCTCACCCTCTCCCTCGCTCTCTTTCTCCAAATTGCAGTTTTATATAGTGCAAACTTGACCTAAAGGTATCAGAGCGCTGTACATGAGCTGGGAGAGAACACATATCCTATACTTCGCAACATGCCCCTTTATATTTGTGGCAGGATGTCGAAGTCTGTCATGCTTGGTGGTAATGATTCACACATTCAGCGCTCACCTTTGGCCAGTTAGCATCCTTCGTGAAAACACATTTGATGCCACTCCGCTTTATGCAGAAAAACTCCACTTCCCTGCTTTCGATGGTTCAGATGTCTCTCGCAATAACAAGTAGTATTTTCATTGTAGCCTTGCAGAAACTGCAGCTATAGCGATGGCAACGTGTATGACACTGACAGGACACTGTTTGATGGCACGGAAAAGTTTTTTTTCATTCCAGCCTCGCAATAACAAGTTATTCTAAAGAATACCATTTGTAATAAGTCTGTAGCCTCGCAGAAATCATAAGATGTGAAAACTGCAGGGCCACATAAAAGGAGAGAGGGTGTGGTCTGACGGCTAGCGTGGCCGACTTTGGTGCTGGAAAACAAGGTTCGAGCCTCATATCTAGCTAAAGCTTTTTTATGACACTCACGAGTGGCTCTATTTCTTAATTCAACCCTCAATATTTCTTAATCTAACCCTGGTGGCTGGCTGGGTGGTTCATGGATGGATGCGTGATGGGTGGATGGATGGATGCATGATGGATGCATGCATGATGAGTGGATGCATGATGGATGGATGGGTGGATGGATGCATGAATGATGGATTGGTGGATGGATGAGTGGGTGGCTGGGTGGTGGATGGATGGATGCTTGATGTGACAACGTGTGTGAAAGGACACTCTTTAATGGTCCCAAAAAGTTTCATTTCATTCCAGCCTCGCCAACGTTTCTGGCATGACAGGTTAAGTGTCACTAAGTCTTCTTACGTGGCAATGGTCCACAGGTAGTGAACAAAATATGAAATGTGCCTTGTGCTATTGTTATGGACACGTTCAGATAGAAATATGTGCGCCCTCTTCTACACCACAGACAGCAGCTTCAAGCTTGTAACTAACAGGCATTGTGAATGGGATGGAAGGCGCATAAAAATGAAGCATGTGGCAAAGAGAGGAATGGACAAACAGGCAGATACAGACAAATACAGAGACCGGCAGATGGACAATCACACCTGTCCCTGGAGCCGAATCGTATTCTACTACATTTTCAAATTAAGTAACGCGGACGCCCAATGCCAGGACAAGTTTTCGTACTCAGTGCGGCCCTGCTTTCCTTCCTGCCCCTTATTAGTACTTTGCACAACTTACATTTAAATCCATTGTTACATTACTGTAAATGAACAGATAAACAATTTAAAACAAGAAAGAAAGCCCAGTGCTCTCATTTCGAGTCGTCTTCCTGCCTGGCGCACTTTGCAGCTGATCGTGTGGGAAGAGGAGAAGTGAAACGCGGAAACCGGGGATCTTGCCTTTCCCTTCCTCTTATCCAATATTTATTTCTCGTATTCACTTGGGCCCTGTTCCACTTTCCTTCACTGTCACGAGCAGCCTTTAAAAAATACATATATCGGAGAAATGTTTTTTTCCCTTTCCTGAACTGCATTCCTCGGATCGTAAAGTGTCCAGTAACCCAGGTGTCGGTGCATTTCCCCCAGTAATATATATATCACAGTGAATTACATCACCCCTCGCTGCTCAGAGCAGAGCGGGGATCAAATGAAGCAGGGGATTCCAGCTGGTGAGAAATATTACCTTACCCAAGATAGGTCGGGGCTCTGCGGGCTCAGGTGTGTCCCTAGAGTCTGCCCCGTCATGCCTCACAGAACTGCCTGATTCCAGTCCAACAGCCACATGTGGCCTCATGCAGAAGGGGATATTGTGCTCAGTCCCCTTGGCTTTGTGATAAATAATGAGTCACTGTCAGCTCCAGGAGGCTCTGAACTAACCTATGACGGGGAGTAACCAGCAATAGCAGCCCACTACTAACTGTCTCTCAGAGCACTAGTCAAACAGCGTCTTGGTGTTCCTCTACTCTGCAGCAGGCTTCCACCTAGAGAATCTGGTGCTCCAGTACTCACAGTAGGTAATCCACAGATATATGTCGGCCATGTTTGTCTTCTAAGGTATCTGCAGAGTATCTGTCTCCCTCAAGAGGGCCGTCTAACCTTTGAGGGATCACATCAGCCCTGTAGCCCATTAGGCACCTCCCTGGCAGGCCATGTGTAGGGGGTTCACCTCCAGTTCCATTCAGGCTGAAAACACGACGGTAATCGGGGCCTCAGGCAGGTCACACACGGTAGCAACAGATCCGCGCCGGCAACTGGAGCTGCACTCCAGCCTTGCTGCACCCACCTTTCTTGCTGTAGTCGCCACCAACGGGGTCCATCTAAACCAGGCAGACATACTACTCGGACGATTAGACAGACATATTAAAATGGAAAAGAGGCAGGTGTGTGGTGACTAGATGTGTGTCCCGGATTTGCACGGACAGTCCAGGTGTCGCGACACTTCCTCCTAAAATCAAATGTCCCAGTTTTTAACGGAGAGTAGGGTGAACCTGCACATACATCGTAGTGTTGTACAGGCTTAAGTAAGTTACAAACGGCCCTCTCAGAAACTGGGGACAGATTCGGAACTACAGTTGTTTAGACATTACTGCTGTGAACGCAAATAGTCATCATGTGTACACTGTACAGTAGTTAAATGAAAATACCTGATCAAGTAAGTAGTACTCGAGTCGAGTCGAGAGAAAGGGCACACAGGCTGGCTCATGCATACGGTCCACACGAGGCGACTGGTGGCGAGTAGAGAGAGGATCTGACGTCAGTAGCGCCGCGCTCCACAAAATGGCCAATCACTGCATGACTACATGAAGTCACACACAGTGATTGGCCATTATGCAGTGTGTGTGCCACCACCCACGGGCGGCATCCAATAATGGATTGCCCTGCCCTGCTGCGCAGTGACCGGCCAATCCTGGCACTGCAAGCAGCGCTAGGATTGGTTAGGGGGGCTCACTGACAGCTCGCCCTGTGTCGCCTTTCAAAGCCGGGGGCCCAGTTAAACAAGCACCCCCCTGGTCACTCTATATGGGGGAACACTGATGAGCATGCTCGGGCTAGTTTCTGCGCCAAGCATCACTTGCGCGCTAGAAGATACCTTGGCTGGCTGTCTGCTGCTGCAGCTGAGTGAGTGCGTCACGTGGACTGTCACTCAAGCTGCGCAGCAGTCCAGACCAGGCCCCCTGCGCAGCGCACTCCCGGATAACTCGGGTGCTTCCCGGAGGCGCTCGCTCGGCGCTTACTAAATTTTTCATTACAGTCAGTGTGTGTTTATTTTCTTGCAGCAGCGTCCATCAGGGCTTGTGGGGCTCCGCCCCTACGCCCCAATGGACGCACCGCGGCTGTCACTTTCCCTCCTAGCCTCTACTCTAAAATCAGTCGTGTATGCCCAGTGCGCAGCGCTTATCGTGATATAATCTATAGCTGAAAACGATTGGCCCCTCAGAAAAGTGTTTGTGCGCTCAAAATCAGAGAGACATCTACCATTACACGCCCGTAGCCTTTTTTCTACTGTTAAGTTAAAGATCTGCAGGGCTGAAGCGGTGCACATCGCTGGTCTTTCAGAGCTGAGTAATGGGATGCCCAATGCAAGGTCGCCTTCTTCCAGTATGGTTTCCATGCCCCTTAGTGGTTCATTACAACAATTTAAATCACCACCAATTACAATGAGGTTATTATTTGAAATAGAATCAATAATCCCTCCTAGTTGGATAATTAATGGTGATTCTTTAGAATGATCTCCTGGTCTTATGTATATGTTAAGGGGAGAGATCATAGATTTGTTGGAGAACTTTAAATATACACCCTGGATATCATCTGAACTAGTAGGTATGACGACTATTTTGGGGTTTACTTGGTTTTTAGCCCATATTAAGAGCCCGCCTGAGGGTCTGCCTTTTTTTGGTTGAATTGCCTCGATACTGAATGTTCGATATCCCACCTTATATAGGGGTTCCAATGTTCAGGTCTCTTGGAAGAGGCATAGGTCATATTTATCTATATAGTCTTGCCAGTCAGATTCCAGGTGTTTTTTTGTTAAACCAGCAATGTTCCAGGACAAGAATTTAACACCATTTATATTGGGGGCACTAATCTCTTCTCTAGTTAGCCCACTATCCGGAACTAAGTTTGATCCTTGGTTCGAACCAAAGATGGGTCCGCCCTTAGCATCATCATCATCATAAGCAATTTCCCTGTTCAAACTTGTTGTCTCGTGAGTTCCCCAACAGAGACGCTGTGTCCCTAGACTTGTTGGTGTCTGGTCAGTAGATGAATTTAGTCAATCTACTGCTTCGAGACCGCTTTGGGGAATCAGGGTGGTTCCAGGGGCTCCACAGCTCATTCTATCAGCTTTATTTTGCCGAATGGAAATGTTAGAATTGAATAATGAGTGAGTCCTTAGGTTCAAGGTTATTAAGTTATCAGCTATAACTTTTGAATACAAGGTTACCCTAATTTCATCTAAGCCCCCTCCTTCTTGCTGTAGCCGTTCGGCGCTCTTTATGTCAGATTTGATAACAGAAAGGCAGAGGCGCTCGGTCCTTATCCAATGTATAACCTTGTTAACCAGGGAGTCCCCATCCTCCCTGGTTCCTGGTTTCAATCTAGGGACGTTTGTAAGAAAAACGTTATGAGAAGGAAAACCCACATGGGGCTGGCGCGGCGGTTCCGTGTCTGGTGCTTGTTGAGGTGCTTCTTTTCTCCATCTGTTTCCCCATTCCCTGTCCCCCTTTCGAAGCTTGCGGGTGGTAGACTACCCAGGGGGCTTTTCTTGTGCGGGGGATTTGCTGCCCTCTGTGTGCTATATGCCATTCCTGTGGGGTGGTCACCAGATGTCCTAGGTTTGGTCTTAGGCTACGGGTATAACCTGTGTTTTGCCGCCCATGGAGGTTATCAGTTTGGGAATTTTCGGCTCTTTCTGTTTGCTCTTTGGGGCTATCAGATCCAGTAGTAATATTTCTCATCCTTATCTCTACAGGTTTAGTCACATCAGGTGTATAAGCTAGACCCTTATCACATATACAGAGATTGCTGGTAAGAGCTTCTATCATTTTTTTAATCGCTCTGACCTCCTCCTCAACAGTACTTAATTTATTGGACAGTGCTAACACCAAGCTGTGTATGTCAATGGCGTGAGTTTGCACCTGGGTATATGGTGGGGATGGTTTGGGCAGCCTTCTGCTATGTAATTGATCCCCCCCGAACAAGGCCCTATAGTTGTTTCTGGATTTTCTACTAACACTGAGTATTTGTAAGAACACTCAATGGTTATAATTTCATAATGAGAATCAACACCATTATCTAGGTTGTCTAATATTTCATCACTATTGGTATTAGTTTTATTTATGTTAATCGCTTTTTCTTGGGGGATAGGAACTGAGGTTACAAGTGGGTGGGCCTTTCCATTGCTCTGATGGACTGTAACTATATGGCTGTTGATATTTCCACTTATTGTTTTATCCTTTTTGCCATAGTATGAAAAGATTGTATTACTTCCTTTAAGGCTAGGCCCCTTACCATTAGACAATATATTCTCTACTTCTTCAATCAGGTTATCAATGGCTGCAAGCGTGCATTTCTCAGCTGCTGATTTTGGCAGCTTCTGTGTCTTTGGGATTTTTTTCCTACCTGTGATAGCTTCCGCTGCTTTCCTTTTGCCCATTGTTGGTATACGTTTAACGCTAGTAGTGAATCTGCGCAGGGGGTAAGGGGTTGCTTAAATGTGCACGACAAGCTCTTAGGTGCTAGTAGTGTCTTTCACATACAAATATGGATTCCTAAACGCCAAGTATGGATCAAGTACCAAGTATCTATCTAGCACAGTTTACCATTAACGGGTACAAAACAATACATACACAAGATCATTAAGAATTCAAAACAGTCTTCCCTCGATGGGTGCATGACAGAGTGAAACTTGCCTATACGGTAGCAACAAGTCCCATAACATGATTCTTCAGCGAAAAAAGTTATTGCACGTTGTTCCATTAGCCATAAGCCCGAAATCTCTCTTAAGTTTGTTCTCTTACCAGACAGAGGAGGCACTCGGGACCACTGGGTGTGATATCAAGGGGTAGCCCAGCCCAGTCTTATCCAGGCTAAGACGGGCGCGGATGGGCCCAGCCCCTGGCCCGGGCTTTGCCCGGGCACGCCTGCGTGCGTCATTCGCCACGGAATCCCTGTTCCGGTTTTGACGCGCCTCCTTGAGCTGAGAGATAACGCTCGCTTCAGGTATCACTAGGGGACTCTGGGTAATGGAGTCCCCTACTCAATGGATGATCGGTGCAGCCCCCACGGGCTGTTCTGCTGCAGGAGGATCGCGGGCTAGCAAGGGCAAACCAGGGCTGGTATATTTTTACTTGTATGATGAACTGAAAAAGGGTTACCTCTGTCTCCTTCGTATAAGTCTTGAATGTCCTAAGGACACAGGCCTTCCTTTTTTTTGTTTTAAGGAAAAGACAGAGGTCGCAATAAAAGGACCAAAAGCAATCAAGACTTGATGGATTTCCTTCATCACTTTCCTGTAAAGATCTTTCTGCCAGAGCTGTAAAAGCTTCCACTCCTCCTCAGAGAAACGGGCAACAACATCACAAAATGTGACAGGATCGGTGAAGGTGGCTCGTTTTCAAATCGATGCCCTGGGATCATCGTCAGCTCGGTGTGCCACTGATTAGGCCTGTGGAAGTCGAGGTTTCCTGCTACGACGGGGAGGGACGTGAAACAGCACCAGGCAATGGAGCGCTATCTATTTATTTTTCTAAGGTTTTTTATCCTGTACATGTGTTACTTTTATGGATATGTTGCTATCTGAATAAAGCCTTTTGGATTGGGGTTGGATTGGCTACTTTCAGTCATCTCACTCTTGAATGGGATTAGAAGTGTTTCTTTAAGTTAGCTGCTGCTTATGTCTTTCCCTGACAGTGCTCTGTGGATAACTCATGTTCCTGCAGCTAGCAGATAATTAATTTCCAAGTTTGAGGGCTCTCTGAGAGGCACAGTGACAAGAGCTGACTCACAACCTTTTGTGTATTAAGCTTCTGTGCAGGTCAGTAGTGTAACAAAACTTGAGCCCTCCCCCCACTCCCTATCTGCAAAAAACATGGACGCCCTCCTTCCCCCTGACTGTCAGGACCTCTCGGGCCAGAATGAATTAAATGAAGGATGTCAAGAATTCATATTGTAACCTCAAACTGCATATTGTTTTGTATTATCATGGTTCACATTCTAATCATGGCAAAGTGTAATATTGTTTTGAACCTTCTTTGTCTAAACAATATAGCAATGTAACTTGCTTATATGCGCAGACTTTCATTCACTGCTCTGGGTAAAAGCAGATTGTTCTGCTAATCCTTCCCTAACATTCCAGAAGTGTCGGAGCAGACATGCTTGCGGAGTCATTCTTGGTTACTGAGTGAGTTTGCAACATTTCTTCTGTGAGTCTGTTTATTCTTAAATGCATTGTGACAAGAGGCTCAGATAAGATGTTTATGTATTTGTAAAGTGCATAGCTGCCCTTAGGCTTCACAGCGCTAAGAGAAACATAACTACGGTGGACTAAGTCAAGTTGCCGGAGATCGGGAGTTTTTAGGGAAAGATCAATGTTTTGAGTCTTTTCCTGAATGCTAATTTGTTGGTTATCATGCGCATTTTCCTGGGTAGTGTGTTCCACATTTTAGGAACCAAGTGCTTGAAGGACGTTCCTCCCCAACTTGCTCTTTTTATTCTGCCCTGTTGCATAAGAAGATCCTCTGATGACCTTAGGGTCCTACTCGGGTTTCCCCTACCCAGACTTAACACCCCCGCTGGCATCAGTGTGGCCCTCGGTCACACCATAGACCAAACTTTGCGTCCCCCGGGAAAATTTGAGTACCCGTGATCTAGATCAACAAAAGGCGGAAGTAGTTAGACACGAGGACGAAACAGAAGCATGCATCTCTAAAAGGCTCAAACAGGAACCAATGAAAACAAGCATTGGCATAGCCAATAGGTCTTGCCTTTGGGACCTTATAAGTGTTTAGCCATGCAACAGTTGATGTTGTTGCACCAAGGATATTGTGCTGGATAACTAAACACTTATAAGGTCCCAGAGGCGGGACCTACTGGCGATGCCAATGTTTGTTTACCTGATGGGCATTGGCTGACCCCTACCTGGTTACTGAGGCCCTAGTGAGGTTGAGACATATTTGGGGGAGTTTTAGCCACATCAGATGATGCTGTGCAGGCCCAGGAACAATGAGGCGCAGCCGGTGCTGACTGGGAGTGTATTCTTTCACTTTCAATTGACGGGGCTGCCCCCCTCTACTCTGGTGAAAGCCACAAACGGAATTCAAGTCGATCTTCTCATCACACAGACTTTTCAGGCGAAAAAAATGTCAATGTTTGCTGAGGCCTTCAAAAGAGCGACCCAACTCCACCAATGAGGGACAATGAACATTTTTGATACAAAATAATCATTGATCGATGCAGACAACAACAACAAATGAATCCCGGGCAGCAGGCTTGAGAACTGTGGTGTTGCGCTCTAGTCTACGAGCGTGAACGCGATGACGCGTCACGCTATGGACAAGAGCGAAGCGCATGCGCAGCGTAGAGCATAAGTAGAAAGGCGCGAAGGTGTGAGCGCCATTGGTGACCGAAGCAGCACATAGCTAGACGCTCGGCGCTCTTTAACGATTTCGAGCTATGTTTGATGTTCAATAAAACTGGTCGAACTCTACCACGACTCCGAGCATTGTGTCACAAAGGGGGAGCGCATAGCATACATTACAGTGGCGACGAGGATTGGGATTTCCCCACTGTGCACACACAGCTGAACCGAGAGTCGAGTCCGGATGCGGAGAGGAACTTCCCTCATCGAAACATCATCGGACGAGAAACGCCAGCAACACGAAATCGTAGAGCGCGGCAGAAGCGCACCACCACCACTTGGCAGCGGACCAGCCACGGGCCACACCTCAGGTCAGTGCGGTCCCGGAGAAGAGGGGTCCCTCAGCCTGCACGCTGGCAACTAAGGGCACTGTCCAGGCTCCAGACGAGGGCGAGCAGAACTCCAACCCTCCACGAGGCGCAGAGGACAACACCCCAGGCAGTCCCAGAAGCCAAGGAGAAGCTGCAAGTAGGGCAGAAGGCCCCAGTGCAACGAACAACCCCAGGGCCCAAACAGAAGCGCCTAAAGACGTACCCAAGATGGCGAACCAAGCATCCGCACTGATGGCACCCATCCCCTTCTTACCCAGGCCAGGTGAACCCCAAATGAAATGGGAAGACTGGAGGGAGTACTTCAGGAACTACATAGAAGCACTCGAAGATGAGAACGGGGCACCATACGCTCCAGCGCCAACATAGTTCCTAAGGAACGCGAAGCAACAGAGGACGATGTGTTCCAAAATGCGCTGGAAGATCTAGACAACCACTTTCGTCCTGCAGTGTGCGTTTCCATAGACCGCTACAATTTCCAACAAAGAAAACAAGAAACAGGGGAGCCAATCGACGACTATGTGGCCGCTCTGCGGCGCCTAGCCATCACGTGCAAGTACGGGACACTGCAAGATGAGTACATAAAAGACCAGATTGTGATGCACACCACCAACAAATCGATCCAGGACAAACTATGGGCACAAAGCGAAACATCACTCAAAGACGTCATAGCCATGGTGAAAAAAGCAGAGATGTCGAAGCGCTGCGCAGACGCGGCCAAACGAGAAAACACTCAGAAACAAATGGTCAACAAAATCGACGAAGCCCCGACCATGCACAAACAAAAAAGCTCCTATGGAGACCAGAAGCAAGAAACCAGATGGACAGGGAAACAGACAAGTCGCCTGCCCACAGAAAGCAAGTTCTCATGTTACAGGTGCGGCAGCACGGCCCACTCGGCACAAGACAAACGTTGCCCAGCGTTTCGCGCCAGATGCGCGTTCTGCGGCCTGGTCGGCCATTTTGAAAAAGTCTGCCGGAAAAAGGGAAGAAGGACCACCGTGAAATGTGTCGAGTCAGCACCGTCTGAAGTCGGAGCGGAGGAAGACCTAGAAGACAGCGACATGGTACTATGCATCGAAGGGCAAGTACTAGAAGTGACGGGAAGACGCACAGACAAACCGCGCACAGACATGTTCATCGGCGGGGCGAAAGTGCACGTGGTAGTGGACTCGGGATCCCCCTGGACGATAGTACAACGGTCCATTTGGGAAGGAGACTTCGTGCCCACAGTAGGGCCAGAGCTACACCCACCTGACATCCGGGCAATTTCCTACACAGAAAACGCCATACCCATGATAGGTTTCCGACCACTGAAATTCGAATTCCGAGGCAGAACGGCGACCTGCAAGTTATATGTGGCCGAAAAAGGCCCCTCAGTCCTGGGGTGGAGAGATGCAGGATACTTGGGAATAAGACTGGATCCAGGGGGCAAGGAACAAATCCTCCTGACGGAAGAACAGCCCATCACGAATGGCGAAGAGTGGAAAGAAACCTACCCCAAAGTGTTCGATGGCACGGTAGGAAAATTGGACAAATTCGTCCACAAAATAATACTCAAAGAAGGAGCGACACCAGTAACACACAAAGTCAGGAACATCCCCATATCCACGATGGAGGCTGTACAAGTTGAACTCCAGGGACTAGAGAAACAGGGCATCATAGAGCCCATAGACAGTTCGGAGTGGTTGGCCCCCCTGGTGGTGGCCAAGAAACCCAATGGCAAGGTCCGTCTGTGCGTAGACCTCCGTGAACTCAACAAGTGCCTCATTGTGGAAAAGTTCCCTCTGCCCAGAATAGATGAAATGTTAGCGAAAACCAAAGGCATCACCCACTTTTCCACCATCGACCTCACGTCGGCATACCACCAAATCGACCTGCACCCGGCAAGCAGAAAGTACACCTCTTTCATCACGCCCTTTGGATGCTACCAATTCCGCCGTATGCCCTTTGGCCTGGCATCGGCCGCCGCAGTCTTCCAGAAATTAATGCATCGCTTATTTAAAGACATTCCCGGGGTCCAGTATTTTCAAGACGATATCCTGGTCATGGGAGCCAACAGAGAAGATCACGATGGTAAACTGACCAAGGTGCTCATGGTGCTGCAAAACAGAGGCCTCACAGCGGAATGGAGCAAATGTAAAATAGAATTACCCTCCGTAACCTATCTGGGACATGAAATCGGAAGCCAGGGCATTTCGCCAAAAGGGACGAACGTGAGGGCCATCAAAGAGGCCGAGGCTCCGAAATCCAAAGAAGAGGTACGGTCGTTCCTTGGAATGGCAGAGTATTACAGCCGGTTTGTGAGACACTTTGCGACAAAAACGTACAGAATGCGTCTACTCATCCGAGACAAGTCGAAGTTCGAATGGAATGCAGAAGCCCAGAGAGAATTTGAAATGGTGAAGAAAGACATTAGTGAAGCCATCCCGTTACAGGGCTATGATCCCTCAGGGAACACCATCCTGACAACAGACGCAAGTGACAAGGGCTTGGGAGCGGTGCTGGCACAGATGAGGGAGAACGGCTCTGTAGAGACAATCAGTTTTGCGTCAAGGGCCCTATCCCCCACTGAACAAAGATACAGCGTCATAGAAAAAGAGATGCTGGCAGTCACGTGGGCAATGAGCAAGTTTCGGCAGTTCATCTGGGGCACCAGGTTCAAACTCCAAACAGATCACAAACCCTTAGTCAAAGTCTTGACGTCCTCGGGCCATGACACAGCCACCCCACGCATTGCGAAGATGATGCTCAAATTGCTGGACTATACTTATGATGTCGAATACCTGCCGGGCACCCAGAACAAAGTGGCTGACTACCTCAGCAGGGCGTCTGCCATGGAGGAAGCCCCGGTAGCAGCACCGGAAACAGACGAGATGGTAGCGGTCATGATGGACAATGAGATGTCGATAAGCAGTCAGGAATGGGCTGCAGCCTATGAGCGAGACCCAGAGATGTCAGAAGTCAAAAAACACCTCACATCCGGCTGGCCGGACAAACGGAAGCTCAGAGTGGAAATGAGGAAGTTCTACGAAATTCGGGAAGAACTGTCCCAGAGTGACTCTGGAATTTTCCTATACAGAGGAGAGAGGGTTGTTCCACCCGAAGGCCTCATACCGACGTTGCTGAAATAGCTGCACGAAGGGCACCTAGGCATTGTGAAGACCAAAGCCCGGGTGAAGCAGATGTACTGGTGGCCGGGTATGGACACCCAGATTGAAAGACAGGTGAGAGAGTGTGAACAATGCCAAGGAGCAGACAAAATACTCCGACCCCTCAGACCAGCGCTAGGGAAATTCGATAACCCCCAAAATCCATGGGAAGACATAGCCATTGACATCCTGGGGCAGGTGCTAGACAACAGGGGAGTGAACAAATTCCTGTGTGTGGTTATTGACAAGTACTCTAAGTGGCCTGAAGTGGACGTGCAGGAGGCCATGGACACCGAGACTATTCTGAGATTCTTGACCTCTTTGTTCTTAAGAGAAGGCATACCTAAAAGTATACTTAGTGACAATGGACCCCAGTTTGTCTCAGAAAAATGGTCCCGATTCATGAAGAGGAATGGAATCACTTCTAAGCACACTGCGATATACCACCCAGCAAGCAACGGCCATGTGGAGAGGTTTAACCGCGTGCTGATGGGCTCAATACAAGCGGCCATCACACAAGGTAAGGACTGGGAAGCAGAAGTACATAGCATGTTGTGGGCATACAGGATCACCCCCACTGTGGTAGGATACAGCCCCTTCCAAATCCTAAGAGGCCGATTCCCGTTCACCCGGGACAACGTTGTTTGGAGAGAAAAGACTGTAACCAGCAAATGGTCCCCAGCAGTAGTACAGCACAACTTGGACAAGGCCCAAAAGGTATACGCTGCCCACTATGATAGACGGCGCAACGTAAAAGAGACGGTGTTGGAGGAAGGAGAATGGGTTAGAGTCAAACTACCCACCCTACAGAAGAAGGGAGATAGCAAATATAGCCCACCCTTGCAGGTCAAGGAAGTCCGAGGTAGGGCTGCGCTACTCAGCGACGGCAAAGTGTGGTCCCAAGATCGCATGGCGAGAGTCAACAGGATCGTAAATTGGCCTAAATCAGAGGAAGAGGAGATATGCATAGGAGGAGAAGAGGAGACTCCTGTGAGTGAGGAAAGCTTAAGAGAAACTATTGAGGACAGAGAAGAAGGAGGAGGATGTGAGACAAGTAGAACAGAATGTACTAAAGACCACTCCAACCTCGAAACTGCTAAGGAGAGAGACAATGGTAAAGACATTGGGGATCTTCCTGGAGTAGACGGAGGTGAGGAGAACAACCTGGTAAGGCGGACCCGCACGGGCAGAACTGTCGCCTTACCCGCAAAGTATAGAGACTATGATATGAGCGGACTATAGAGATTCCTCCCCAGTTCACTTAATAAAATCGTTGTGTCAAAAAGGGGGGAGATATGTGGTGTTGCGCTCTAGTCTACGAGCGTAAACGCGATGACGCGTCACGCTATGGACAAGAGCGAAGCGCATGCGCAGCGTAGAGCATAAGTAGAAAGGCGCGAAGGTGTGAGCGCCATTGGTGACCGAAGCAGCACATAGCTAGACGCTCGGCGCTCTTTAACGATTTCGAGCTATGTTTGATGTTCAATAAAACTGGTCGAACTCTACCACGACTCCGAGCATTGTGTCACAAAGGGGGAGCGCATAGCATACATTACAAGAACGTCCAGCAGCAGACAGTCTTTGTATCTCAAAACCTCACCTGGGGTTTCATGTGGGTGCTGTGGTCCCTGCTGTGGTCAGGTTTAGAGATGGGCCTCTGGAAGAACAACCGCGCATGCGCCAAGGACAGACACTGCTTCCCACAGTGAGGGTTAAAGGAGCCTTAGATGAACTGCGCATGCGCGGCGGACAGACACCGAGGTTAAGGCAATCGATCTCCAGTAGTCGTTGCAAGAAAGATTTCTTTATTTAGTTCACAGCACAGGCGCAGTAAAGGGGTCCACCTGTGACTCATCAGCTGACACCTAACGTCAAGTACAGAGGGGACGGGGGCCTCGCAGGGACACAAAGAAGCACACGAATAACAGTGTCCGCGTGGGGGGCCAATGAATGAGAGACAACTGCCTCCCGCCGCGGAACACGAGACGCCTCGCGCTACAGCACGCGCTGTGATGTATTGCAGTGCAAAGCTCCTCTGTTCGCCTCCTTTATGTTGGGGGAAGTGTCTCTCCTCTGCGCAGGCGCAGTGAGACTGAGTGTTCTCTTCAGGGAAGTTCGCAGTCTGGGCGCTAGGAAGTAGTGTCTTCGCTCCGCACATGCGCAACTGTGACGCGCGGTCTTGCGCGTGCGCAGCTGTCATGGATGTTCTGTTTGCGCGTGCGATGTTGGCTCGAGCAGTGGCGTGAGCGCGCGCGTCACTCTGGGGGGAAGAGCACACCGGGCCCCACTCCTCTCAGGCGGCCGGGCCCCCTGTGTGCCCCCTCTCTCCCAGCCCCTGCAGCCCCTGCAGCCCCCACTGAGCGGAGCACGAGGAGAGGTGAGGTGACCCCGCGCGCTGCATATACAATAAAATGTCCACACGTTACCATCACTGTCTCTGGTTTCTAATGAAATAAGGTAAAAAAGAATGCTCGGAAGAGCCAGCGCAAAACCTGTAGCTGTTTTGCTCTCATCATGCTAGAGTGCCAATAAATGAAAAAATACAAATTGCACAAAGGTGTAAAGAAAAGTTCCAAAAACAGGTGGACATTATAATCTACTAGTTTTTCACATATTCGAAGAAATAATGTTTTGATTTATGACACGATGTGGTCACGTGCTGAGCCCTTTCAAAACAGAAAATAATTCCTTTTTTCAATGTAGATTTTCTTTAAAGATTTGTTATATAAATCTGTCACTGCAAATGGACTAGCTGTTACCTTGATTATTTTAACAATATATAGATGCAGAATGGAATGCAAACGAGGCTCGTGGATGTAATTATGCTTGTGTGGTGAAGAACTTTGTTCTTCGCCACTTGTGTTGCTGGGCGGCCGGAAGAAAACAATTAACAAATCATCCGGCCTCCGCCACACTACGCCAACTCCCCACCACCACACCTCCATGCCCCCGGTTCTAATTATTAGCATGCTGCAGAGCATCAGATTGGACTCCAGTCTGCTATCTTTCCCACGTGGGTCCAGGCCCGGCCGACTTGAGCTTCCCAAAAAACATAATGTGATAGGCCCCATTCCTGGATCTGAGGCGCTTGTTTTACCGAGCCACCGGGACGGTGGACCCGAGTGGGATTGAAGCTGGTAATGAGAAAGCAGCAAAATACTATGAAATATTAGTTAGGCATGCGAAAAATTAACAACCAACCTGGGCATGAACAACCAATAAATAAAAAACGTAACAAGCCGCGTTTGCATAAAAATAGCAAGAAATACTTTTTTTTTATAGACCAAGCCTGTGTCGTTTGATTTGAGTAAAGCTCAAGTCATGCCCACTTCCAGCAATTGCAGCGTGCGTGCGCTCGTGTTAAAGTTACACAGGCTTGTTTCTTTAGTCAGTGCCAGCACCACCTCTGCAACCTGGCGGAAAGTAAAGTGTGAAATAGTAAGTGAACTTACTAGAACTTGAAGTCTTATCTCGGTCTTCTTTACAGTCAAGACTGACTGTCTCACACAGTCTCCTCTCATGTCACTCTGGCAGACTCCCTGCAGCGCCCGAGATGCCTCTGATGCAGCGCGGCCTGGGCCATGATCATGCTGAGAGTCACTAGTAAATTGCGGTCCATGTCGCAACGCCGCTGGGAGTGGATATAATTAATTAAGTATGCTTAGCCAGCGGCAGGCTGCCTAAGGCTGAGGCAGAGGTGCTTGAGTCGACTGACGAGTCTCCCCCGCTGCTTCTCTGGCAACCTCACTTCCTCCTGATGTGCAGGACGGGCCGCGTGAGGTCACATTTGGATATTAATCTCCCGCGCCCACACGCGGCCAGTAGCAACTGACTCTTTCTGTATTGGTGAGGGCAGGCCCCCGGGTTTCACATCGGCAGTGATCTGGTGTCAGTCAGTGAATCAGACAGAAGCGCGGCGCCGCGGGCGCCAGCCGGGGGTCCGGGAATAATTGGCCGCAAATTGTAACATTGTAGCAGCACTGACTCTCACTCAGCCAGAGCTGAGGAGAATTGAATCCTTAACTGTTTCTTGATTGACACTGAACCCGCTGAGTTGTTGCCGGCAAGTCTGCGGGGCGCAGCAGTGCCGGCGCTGGCACCTAATAGCCAGTTTTAGTGTCATTAAAAATGTGTGACAATGCATTTCAGTGCGGTGATGCGGAACACAACACTGAAATGCGTTAGAGTCACACGTGATGCGTGATACTTGGCAGGCATGCATAAGTACATTAAAATGTTACACATGAGCAATCTCAATTTATAGGTTTCCCTCGTCTTTATTGGCTGATTGTTCTCGGGAGAGAGTGTCACTCATAGTCGTTAAGTGTCACTCATAGCTGTTAAATGTCACTTATAGCAGTTCGGCGATCTGAACCCTTGGCGCTGTGGCTCTCTGCAGGGTGCAGGGGCCCCAGCCCCTCCTCGGGGTCCCTTTGTGGCCTTCCAGGCCTCTCCTGTCCTCGTGCACCGGTTGGTGGGGGTAGAGGAGGCTCCGCCCGGGTGTCCTCGAGGCTGACGCGTGCGCTCAGGCCGCTGCACGAGCCGCAAGCTCACGAGAACTAAACATCGCGCCTCATAACTGCGCATGCGCAGGACCGCGCGTGATAGCTACGCATGTGCAGAGAGAAGACACGGCTTCCGATGGCAGAGCAATGAAAAAGAGATAGGACCTTGCATGGAGTGCGGACTGTAAACAGCCCTGGACAGAGGGCGCAGCCTGGAAAGAGTCTAATCCAGCGAGGATACAACCTCCGGGATGAATCACGTGCGCAGGTTGGTGAATTTAAGTGCGCCTGCGCAGAGGAGAGACACTTCCCCACCCCCCAATGGAGGAGCTTTGCTTAAATACATCTCTGCACGTGCTGTGGCGCGAGGCGCCGCAGGAGGCAGTGTCAGTCCTCGGCGCATGCGCAGTTGTTCTGTTTAAGCCGCTCTCTTAGTTCAGTCCTGGGGCCTCTTGTTATTCTTGTTCTTCGTTTTTCTCTCGCGCTCTTTCCCCGAAGGCGTCAGAAGCCTCACAGCAGGAGCAGAACTGAAACACGAGAACACATTACAAAAGAAAAGCAGGTGCGGCGGGGGGGGCTGGGAGAGTGAGGCGCAAGTAGGGGGCGGGGCCGGGGGGGCTGGGAGAGTGAGGCGCAAGAAGGGGGGCGGGGGGGCTGGGAGAGTGAGGCGCAAGGAGGGGGCGGGGGGGCTGGGAGAGTAGGGGGCGGGGGGCTGGGAGAGTGGGGGGCGGGGGGCTGGGAGAGTGAGGCGCAAGGAGGGGCTGTGGGGGGCTGGGAGAGTGAGGCGCAAGGAGGTGGCGGGGGCTGGGAGAGTGAGGCGCAAGGAGGGGGGTGGGGGGCTGGGAGAGTGAGGCGCAAGGAGGGGGCGGGGGGCTGGGAGAGTGAGGCGCAAGATGGGGGGCGGCGGGGTGGGAGAGTGAGGCGCAAGGAGGGGGCGGGGGCTGGGAGAGTGAGGCGCAAGGAGGGGCGCGGGGAGACTGGGAGAGTGAGACGCAAGGAGGGGGCGGGGTGGGGCTGGGAGAGTGAGGTGCAAGGAGGGGGGCTGGGAGAGTGAGGCGCAAGGAGGGGCTGTGTGGGGCTGGGAGAGTGAGGCGCAAGGAGGGGGGCTGGTAGAGCGAGGTGCAAGGAGGGGGGGCGAGGGAGCTGGGAGAGTGAGGCGCTGTAGGAGAGTAGGGTCTGCTATCCTATGGTCACCCCAATTTTTGCTTTTTGCTTCACTGGTTTTCGACTTACTGAGGCTGTGGGCCTGCTAATCAGACCCCCAGCCTGCTGTTCTCTCTCTAAATTTGTAATACATGTGCTATAGGTACATACCACAATTGGAAATGGACTCCTTGTCAGCCCCTGTACCATGCACTATAGGTGCCCAGGGCATAGGTGCCACCAAGGCCTACCAGGGGCTGAAGCATAGCTTTTGCCACCCCTGGCTGGTTCTTAAATTGACACAACTGGCTGATCACTCAGCTGGGGCAAGTGGGTGTAATCACCCCTTGCTTAGATATAGTATCCCTATATCTAAACCTATATCTGGACACATATATAGCCTGTAAGCCACTCCTACGGAAGGCCTCATCAATCCTGGAGGCAGAGTGCGTGGTTTTATGTGAGATGGTGCTCTGGCGTGAGCTGAGCCTGTCTGCAGCTGTCGGGAACAACTCCCTAAGCTGATCCGGGATAATGCCATACCATATACTCTTAAGCGCATTATAATCCTCGCGGTTATATAGCAACTTTGGTTTGGCTTTATCAAAACATGTCGTGTAAGGTGTCATACGAATTGGAATACTATCCCCTCGCCAGTTCTGGCGACGGGGATAGCATTCCACCCTTCTAGAGGGAGAAGACATGTTACTTTACTGAAACGCGGTTGATTTAAAATGAGCCTCAGATCCACAAAATGGATGCCCCTGCCACAGACACGGGTCTGACCTCCTGCTGCTGACCGAAACCCGGCAGAGGAGGCCTGGACAAAGAGTTTCCTGTCACAGGGCGGTGTCAAACCACCCCAGACAGGAGATAGTGGATTGGAGTAGGGAGGTTTCAATGAAACCAGACACTGCCTGGGGAGCACAAGGCTGCCCCTTGCAGGATCCGGCCAAACCGGTTCTGGGGCCTCCCAGCCCCTGTCCCAGCGCGGCCAGGATCAAAGGAGAGGGGTGTAACCACCCCCTTCCTGGGTCCCACCCATAGGAGGGGACCTAGCAGGATGTCCAACCCCCGAGATTCGAATAAGAGGGGGAGCAGTCCCAACGGACCTCAGATCATCCTGAAGAAACATAAGAAACGAAATCTGGACCCTTCGACTTTCTACACGACGTGAGAAGACTGAAGAATCTCCCTTGTGGTCAAGGAGTGACCACCCTGTGCAAACAGGCACCATCCAGCCCTCGACCCTTGCTTTGTTGCAGTTCCCGCCGGAACTCGAGCGACAGAGATCGACGAGATCAAGCTTGCCTGCCTTCTACCTGCCCGATCCACAGTCCCTGCAGAGCTGAGACCCGTGGAGGCGACCGGAAGCGTGGGGCACGCCATCTTGAAAAGGCCACGAGACGCTGACCGTGCGGCCCACGAGTGACCCTCGAAGCTGTACACCGGGGTTTGAGAAGCCCCAGCCCCGAGCTCCACTTGCACCAAAGCTCACCCCTCCACACTCGCTGAGTGCTGCGTGGGGCCCTTCTGCTTGTGTGCGCTCGACGCGTTGGCCCGGTCACTTGCCAGCTGGCTTGTGGCCCCTGTGCCGACGAACTTCGAAATACGACTTGCTTTTCTGGTTGCTCCAGATCTGCACCAGCTCCTGTGAAAAGGAGCACCCACTCTGACCCTCCTGGTTCGAGTGATAAGCAATCTCCCGGTTCCGCGTGGATTGCTTTTGCCAAGTGCTGTTTGCTACAATCTTCAAGCCGACGGTGCTGACGGCGAGAGCCTACGTGGGACAGATCGTGACCTGCTCCTGGACGTCGCAGATGCCCCAGAGCCCACGTGACAGCGGAGAGAAGCCTATCGACAACCGCCTGATTGCGCCCGACATTGCCTGGTTCCGTCCTGGTTCCACCCTGGTCACTGCTGAGTGACCCAGACTCTGTCCCCTCTGCTTTCAGGTACTTTTCTACATCGATCCACCCTTGGATCGCACCGGACACTTCTGCTTCACAGCGCCTGCAGCTGCAACAGCTCCAAGCACCCAGAACCTGCGTGACAGAACCCGACGCCACTTCGACCCTGTGCACCCACGGCCTGTGGGTGAGGTAACTTTGCAACGCCGGTGTCTTTACACTGGTACACACCTCTAGGGTCTGTGTCTAAAGTTTTGTGTTCCTAGGTTCAGCGGAAGTATCTTTTTATTCACTTTAACTGACTTTTACGCACCATTGACAGTGCATTGGTGCGCGCCGCACTTTCCGTGCTGCACCCGTCTCCTGTGGGCTACTCCCGACTTCTTCATTGCTTGTCCTGACTGCTCCCAGCGAATCTCTAGGCCCTAGGCCTAACCATTGTTCGTAAAGTGTTACTTATACCACTTTTTTGATATATGGTCTGAGTGGCCCCCCGCCCTCAGCCATAATTGTGCCAACTTTCTATGTGTAACAGTGCTTTTGATTTAACGCTTGTGCCCCTTTCCTCATAAAGAGTACTGGGGAGTAATTTAGTAATAAATACATATATTTTTATAATATATACTTGTGTGGTGTCCTTTCATTTGATTACAGGATTGTATGTGGTAAAACAAGCTCGCTTAACACGACCTCTTAAGTTAAGCCTTTAAGGCTGCTTAGTCCATGCTACCACTAGGATAGCTTGTCTACAAGGTTGACTTACAACCTGACATCTTTGGGGTTTGTTTGGACTGATAACCAGTGGTTCCAGAATTGGAAACACTACCTATCAGGCCAACTTCTCACATTGGTGTGCAGCGGTGCGGATTTGAGCTTGCTGTTTGTTTTACCATTGCAATCTTTATCAAATTGAAAGATCACATCAAGTACCTCTAGGTACATATAAATCAAAAGCTTAGCATATTAAGTTCTACTGAACTTAGTAGTTGTAGATTAAAGGGATTAGCACACCCTGACTACAACTCACTAGCAAGGTACAGTAGGAAACCACTTAGTGTAGGTAAGTGCACCACTTACACCTCACTAGCAGTCATGTCTGATACAGGTAGAGCCTCAGGCTCTGCTCCTGTAGAAGTTGATCCTATAGGGACAACATCCAGATATGACAACCTTAGCCACAAAGACCTGAGTGCCTTGTGCACAGCCAGGGGGCTAAAAAAGGGCAGAGGCCCTACCATTCCTTCCCTAATAGCTCTCCTAGAAAAGGATGACCTAGACAAGGTGAGTCAGACTCCCTTAGAAACAGAGGAAGGGATAAACTCCCCTGAGAATGAGGATCTTCAAGATGATGTAGTGGAGGAGGAAGAAGAAGAGGAAGGCTCTGATGTAGATGAGCCTGAAGATCAGGATCAGGTGGGAAACCAAGTACAGGTTGCCAGGCTTAACCAGGCCAACTTGGACCTACATGGGAATGGAGGGGGCCAGCACCACTCCAGATCTCATAACCAAATTCTCCCAGGTAATAGAAGGGAGAGATCTCTGTCAAGGGACTCTCACCTTTCTAGTGCCTCAAGAGAATCTCAAAGAGGGATGACTCCCTCCCAGAGAAAAGAGCATAGGGCCAGGATGAGGGCTGTCCAACTCCAAATAGAAAGGGAAGAGGTAGCCTTGGCTCAAGCTAAACTTGCTTTAGCAAGAGAGAAAAAATTGTGTGGCTTAGATGCCACTGGTGGCAGCAAAGTTCCTAAAGAAAAAGACAGGGCCTATGACAATAGAAACCTGACAAAAATTGTGCCCCCCTACAAGGAAGGGGATGATATCCACAAATGGATGACTGCTCTTGAGAGGGCCTGCATGGTACAGCAGGTCCCTGAGGATCAGTGGGCAGCAATTTTATGGTACTCCTTTTCTGAGAAAGGGAGGGACAGGCTCCTCACTGTTAGACCTGAGGATGCCAAAAACTACTCTGTTCTGAAGAGTGCTCTTATTGAAGGGTTTGGCCTAACCACTGAGCAATACAGGTTGTTGTTCAGAGACACCCAAAAAGCACAGACTCAGGACTGGACTGATTTTGTAGATTGTGCCACTAAGGCTCTGGAGGGTTGGCTGCAGGGAAGTAAAGTTTCAGACTATACAGGATTGTACAATCTTATGATGAGAGAACAGATCCTTAATAACTGTCAGAACCAGCTGTTGCATCAATACCTTGTTGACTCTGATTTGACCTCTCCCCAAGAATTGGGAAAGAAGGCAGACAAATGGGTCAGAACAAGGATTAAGCAGAAAAACCAGAACCAAGGTGACCAGAAGAAAACAGACCAGAAGGGTGGGAATCAGAAAGATAAAGAAAAGGACCAGAAGTCTTCAGGCCCCCAAACTAGCAATAAGGAGGGGGGTTCCCAAAATGGAAACAAGAAAAAGAAGAATGATGGCCCAAAGAAACCTTGGTGTAATACCTGCAAATCAGTTTCACACTGGGGCAGTGAATGCACTAAGAAAAATCCAGTCCCCACCACTGCAGCTCCTAAAGCAACTGCACCCCCTAGTACAGTCAGCAGTGGTGGTACACAGCCAAAGGGTTTAGTAGGGTTGACCCTGGGTACTGAGGTGGAATCTGGCCTAGTCAGAATCCCCACACAGGCAGTTCTCCTATATGATGTGGACATATCTTTGCCCACTGCAGTAAGCCCCAGTAACCTGGGCAAATATAGGCAGACTCCCTTAATTAATGAGAAACTGGCTCAGGCCTACAGGGACACTTGTGCCAGCGTCACAATGGTGGCACCTGGCTTTGTGGACCCTGGACAAATTGTACTAGGTGAAAGTTACCTAGTGACCAATGCAAGCAACTCCACTACTTCCCATAGTGTGGCTGTTGTGAACTTCTCCTGGGGAGGGGTAGATGGCCTAAAGAAAGTTGTTGTGAGTGCAGACCTCCCAGTAGACTGTCTGTTAGGCAATGATCTTGAAAGCTCAGTTTGGTCAGAAGTGGAGTACAGGACTCATGCAGAAATGCTAGGGATTTCAGCTCATGTCCTTGCAGTGACAAGGTCTCAGGCTAAGAAGTGCCTTCCTGAACCAGTGGTGGATCTTGAAACAATAGACCAACCACAACCCAAGAGAAGGAGCAATAGGGTTAAGGCTGTGCCTTCCCACTTGCCCCAGGTTGAGGATCAGGTTTCACAGGAAACTGATTCTGCAGTCCAAGAGGAGACTGTCTCTGAGGAGCTTGAACCTGATCAGGTTGAGTTTCTGGGGACAGGGGGACCCTCAAGGGCAGACCTGGGGCAGGCTCAATTAGATTGCCCTTCACTTGAACCCCTCAGACAGCAAGCTGCTGCTGAGGCTGCAGGGAATGCTCAAGGTACCCATAAGGTGTATTGGGATGAAGGACTCCTTTATTCAGAGGCTAGAGACCCCAAGCCTGGCACCACCAGGAGGTTGGTTATACCTTTGAAGTTTAGGGGCTTCCTTCTTACCTTGGCCCATGATATTCCCCTTGCAGGACACTTAGGCCAGAATAAGACTTGGGACAGGCTTGTTCCACACTTTCACTGGCCTCACATGTCAGAAAATGTCAAGGAGTTTTGTCGCTCCTGTGTCACTTGCCAAGCCAGTGGTAAGTCAGGTGGCACAACAAAGGCCCCCCTGATACCACTACCTGTGGTGGGGGTACCCTTTGAAAGAGTTGGAATAGACATTGTGGGTCCCATGGATCCTCAAACAGCATCTGGGCACAGATTTATACTGGTGGTAGTGGATCATGCCACCAGGTACCCAGAAGCAATTCCCCTGAGGACCACCACAGCTCCTGTGGTGGCAAAAGCCCTCATTGCAGTTTTCTCAAGAGTGGGCTTTCCAAAGGAGGTTCTTTCAGACAGAGGTACCAACTTCATGTCTGGATACTTAAAAGCAATGTGGAAAGAGTGTGGAGTAAACTATAAGTTTACCACACCCTACCATCCACAGTGCAATGGGCTTGTGGAAAGGTTCAACAAGACCCTAAAGGGAATGATAAAAGGGTTACCAGAGAAGCTTAGGCGGAAATGGGACATCCTTTTACCCTGCTTGCTCTTTGCTTACAGAGAGGTCCCACAGAAGGGGGTTGGCTACAGCCCTTTTGAACTTTTGTTTGGCCACCCTGTAAGAGGTCCATTGAGTTTGGTGAAGGAAGGATGGGAGTTACCTCTCAAAAAGCCTAAACTAGACATTGTGGATTATGTACTTGGTCTCCGCTCCAGGATGGCTGAATACATGGAGAGAGCATCCAAAAACCTGGAGGCCAGTCAGGAATTACAGAAAGCCTGGCATGACCAAAAGGCTGTTCTGGTTGAGTACCAGCCAGGGCAGAAGGTGTGGGTGTTGGACCCAGTGGGGCCAGCAGCTCTCCAGGACCAATGGACTGGACCCTACCCTATCATTGAAAAGAAGGGAGAAGTCACCTACCTGGTTGACTTTGGCACCCCTAGGAGCCCCCACAGGGTGCTCCATGTCAATCGTTTGAAAGCATTTGTTGACAGGGAGGACATGAGTCTCCTCATGGCCACAGATGGGGAACAGGAGGAAGAGAGTGACCCTCTCCCAGACCTGCTTTCCCAGAACCCTGATGATGGTTCAGTTGATGGAGTAGCCTTGGCAGGCAGCCTCACTGAGCAGCAACAGGTGGACTGCAAACAAGTGTTGCAGGCCCACAGACAATTGTTTTCACTCACACCCAGTCAGACTAACTGGTGCACCCATGAGGTGGATACTGGTGACAATCTGCCTGTGAAGAATAAAATCTACAGGCAACCTGACCATGTCAGGGATTGTATAAAGGCTGAGGTGCAAAAGATGTTGGAGCTTGGAGTGATTGAGCCATCAGAGAGCCCATGGGCTAGCCCAGTGGTCCTTGTGCCAAAACCTCATACCAAAGATGGGAAGAGAGAAATGAGGTTTTGTGTGGACTACAGAGGTCTCAATGCTGTCACTAGGACAGATGCTCATCCCATTCCAAGAGCAGATGAGCTCATTGATAAATTGGCTTCTGCCAAGTTTCTGAGCACATTTGATTTGACAGCTGGCTACTGGCAAATCAGACTAGCTGAGGAGTCAAAAGCCAAAACAGCATTTTCTACCCCTAGTGGGCATTATCAGTTTGTGGTAATGCCCTTTGGTTTGAAGAATGCACCTGCCACTTTCCAAAGGTTGGTGAACCAAGTCCTTGCTGGGTTGGATGACTTTTGCGCAGCATATCTAGATGATATTGCTGTCTTTAGCTCCACCTGGGAGGATCACCTGATCCACCTGAAGAAGGTTCTGGAGGCCCTGCAAAAGGCAGGCCTGACTATCAAGGCTACTAAGTGCCAGATAGGGCAGAGCAAGGTTGTGTACTTGGGCCACCTAGTAGGTGGGGGTCAAGTTCAACCACTGGAGAGCAAGATCCAGACCATACAGGACTGGACTCCTCCAACTACCCAGACACAAGTCAGAGCCTTCTTGGGCCTGACTGGGTATTACAGAAAATTTGTAAAGAACTATGGGTCCATTGTGACACCATTGAATGACTTGACATCCAAGAAGATGCCCAAAAAGGTTCAGTGGACAGTTAGCTGTCAAAAGGCATTTGATGACCTGAAGAAGGCCATGTGCTCTGCACCTATCCTGAAGAGTCCTGACTACTCCAAACAGTTCATTGTACAGACAGATGCTTCTGAGTTGGGGGTGGGAGCTGTGCTTTCACAACTTAATCAAGATGGTCAAGACCAGCCCATTGCTTTTATTAGCAGAAGGCTGACCCCCAGGGAGAAACGTTGGTCAGCTATTGAGAGGGAGGCCTTTGCTGTGGTTTGGGCCCTGAAGAAGTTGAGGCCATACTTGTTTGGTACTCACTTCCTAATTCAGACAGACCATAAGCCCCTCTTGTGGCTAAATCAGATGAAGGGTGAAAATCCCAAACTGCTCAGGTGGTCCATTTCCCTACAGGGGATGGACTTTACAGTGGAGCACCGCCCAGGGACTGACCATGGTAATGCAGATGGTCTCTCCAGGTACTTCCACTTAGAACATGAAGACTTATCTGGTCAAGGTTAAGTTTAATGTCCCTGCGTTTGGGGGGGGGTTATGTAGGAGAGTAGGGTCTGCTATCCTATGGTCACCCCAATTTTTGCTTTTTGCTTCACTGGTTTTCGACTTACTGAGGCTGTGGGCCTGCTAATCAGACCCCCAGCCTGCTGTTCTCTCTCTAAATTTGTAATACATGTGCTATAGGTACATACCACAATTGGAAATGGACTCCTTGTCAGCCCCTGTACCATGCACTATAGGTGCCCAGGGCATAGGTGCCACCAAGGCCTACCAGGGGCTGAAGCATAGCTTTTGCCACCCCTGGCTGGTTCTTAAATTGACACAACTGGCTGATCACTCAGCTGGGGCAAGTGGGTGTAATCACCCCTTGCTTAGATATAGTATCCCTATATCTAAACCTATATCTGGACACATATATAGCCTGTAAGCCACTCCTACGGAAGGCCTCATCAATCCTGGAGGCAGAGTGCGTGGTTTTATGTGAGATGGTGCTCTGGCGTGAGCTGAGCCTGTCTGCAGCTGTCGGGAACAACTCCCTAAGCTGATCCGGGATAATGCCATACCATATACTCTTAAGCGCATTATAATCCTCGCGGTTATATAGCAACTTTGGTTTGGCTTTATCAAAACATGTCGTGTAAGGTGTCATACGAATTGGAATACTATCCCCTCGCCAGTTCTGGCGACGGGGATAGCATTCCACCCTTCTAGAGGGAGAAGACATGTTACTTTACTGAAACGCGGTTGATTTAAAATGAGCCTCAGATCCACAAAATGGATGCCCCTGCCACAGACACGGGTCTGACCTCCTGCTGCTGACCGAAACCCGGCAGAGGAGGCCTGGACAAAGAGTTTCCTGTCACAGGGCGGTGTCAAACCACCCCAGACAGGAGATAGTGGATTGGAGTAGGGAGGTTTCAATGAAACCAGACACTGCCTGGGGAGCACAAGGCTGCCCCTTGCAGGATCCGGCCAAACCGGTTCTGGGGCCTCCCAGCCCCTGTCCCAGCGCGGCCAGGATCAAAGGAGAGGGGTGTAACCACCCCCTTCCTGGGTCCCACCCATAGGAGGGGACCTAGCAGGATGTCCAACCCCCGAGATTCGAATAAGAGGGGGAGCAGTCCCAACGGACCTCAGATCATCCTGAAGAAACATAAGAAACGAAATCTGGACCCTTCGACTTTCTACACGACGTGAGAAGACTGAAGAATCTCCCTTGTGGTCAAGGAGTGACCACCCTGTGCAAACAGGCACCATCCAGCCCTCGACCCTTGCTTTGTTGCAGTTCCCGCCGGAACTCGAGCGACAGAGATCGACGAGATCAAGCTTGCCTGCCTTCTACCTGCCCGATCCACAGTCCCTGCAGAGCTGAGACCCGTGGAGGCGACCGGAAGCGTGGGGCACGCCATCTTGAAAAGGCCACGAGACGCTGACCGTGCGGCCCACGAGTGACCCTCGAAGCTGTACACCGGGGTTTGAGAAGCCCCAGCCCCGAGCTCCACTTGCACCAAAGCTCACCCCTCCACACTCGCTGAGTGCTGCGTGGGGCCCTTCTGCTTGTGTGCGCTCGACGCGTTGGCCCGGTCACTTGCCAGCTGGCTTGTGGCCCCTGTGCCGACGAACTTCGAAATACGACTTGCTTTTCTGGTTGCTCCAGATCTGCACCAGCTCCTGTGAAAAGGAGCACCCACTCTGACCCTCCTGGTTCGAGTGATAAGCAATCTCCCGGTTCCGCGTGGATTGCTTTTGCCAAGTGCTGTTTGCTACAATCTTCAAGCCGACGGTGCTGACGGCGAGAGCCTACGTGGGACAGATCGTGACCTGCTCCTGGACGTCGCAGATGCCCCAGAGCCCACGTGACAGCGGAGAGAAGCCTATCGACAACCGCCTGATTGCGCCCGACATTGCCTGGTTCCGTCCTGGTTCCACCCTGGTCACTGCTGAGTGACCCAGACTCTGTCCCCTCTGCTTTCAGGTACTTTTCTACATCGATCCACCCTTGGATCGCACCGGACACTTCTGCTTCACAGCGCCTGCAGCTGCAACAGCTCCAAGCACCCAGAACCTGCGTGACAGAACCCGACGCCACTTCGACCCTGTGCACCCACGGCCTGTGGGTGAGGTAACTTTGCAACGCCGGTGTCTTTACACTGGTACACACCTCTAGGGTCTGTGTCTAAAGTTTTGTGTTCCTAGGTTCAGCGGAAGTATCTTTTTATTCACTTTAACTGACTTTTACGCACCATTGACAGTGCATTGGTGCGCGCCGCACTTTCCGTGCTGCACCCGTCTCCTGTGGGCTACTCCCGACTTCTTCATTGCTTGTCCTGACTGCTCCCAGCGAATCTCTAGGCCCTAGGCCTAACCATTGTTCGTAAAGTGTTACTTATACCACTTTTTTGATATATGGTCTGAGTGGCCCCCCGCCCTCAGCCATAATTGTGCCAACTTTCTATGTGTAACAGTGCTTTTGATTTAACGCTTGTGCCCCTTTCCTCATAAAGAGTACTGGGGAGTAATTTAGTAATAAATACATATATTTTTATAATATATACTTGTGTGGTGTCCTTTCATTTGATTACAGGATTGTATGTGGTAAAACAAGCTCGCTTAACACGACCTCTTAAGTTAAGCCTTTAAGGCTGCTTAGTCCATGCTACCACTAGGATAGCTTGTCTACAAGGTTGACTTACAACCTGACATCTTTGGGGTTTGTTTGGACTGATAACCAGTGGTTCCAGAATTGGAAACACTACCTATCAGGCCAACTTCTCACAGGCGCAAGGCAGGGGGCTGGGAGAGTGAGGCGCAAGGAGGGGGCGGGGGGCTGGGAGAGTGAGGCGCAAGGAGTGGGGAGGGGGGCTGGGAGAGTGAGGTGCAAGGAGGGGCTGTGGGGGGCTGGGAGAGTGAGGCGCAAGGAGGGGGCGGGGGCTGGGAGAGTGAGGCGCAAGGAGGGGAGTTTGGGGGGCTGGGAGAGTGAGGCGCAAGGAGGGGGCGGGGGGGCTGGGAGAGTGAGGCGCAAGAAGGGGGGCGGGGGGCTGGGACAGTGAGGCGCAAGGAGGGGCGCGGGGGGCTGGGAGAGTGAGGCGCAAGGAGGGGGAGGGGGGCTGGGAGAGTGAGGTGCAGGGAGGGGCTGTGGGGGGCTGGGAGAGTGAGGCGCAAGGAATGGGGCTGTGGGGGGCTGGGAGAGTGAGGCGCAAGGAGGGACGCGGGGGGGGCTGGGAGAGTGAGGCGCAAGGAATGGGGCTGTGGGGGCTGGGAGAGTGAGGCGGAAGGAGGGGCGCGGGGGGGGCTGGGAGAGTGAGGCGCAAGGAGGGGGCGGGGATTGGGGCTGGGAGAGTGAGGCGCAAGGAGGGGGCGGGGGGCTGGGAGAGTGAGGCGCAAGGAGGGGCGCGGGGAGACTGGGAGAGTGAGGCGCAAGGAGGGGGCGGGGTGGGGCTGGGAGAGTGAGGCGCAAGGAGGGGGCGGGGGTTGGGGGAGTGAGGCGCAAGGAATGGGGCTGTGGGGGGCTGGGAGAGTGATGCGCAAGGAGGGGCGCGGGGGGCTGGGAGAGTGAGGCGCAAGGAATGGGGCTGTGGGGGGCTGGGAGAGTGAGGCGCAAGGAGGGGCACGGGGGGCTGGGAGAGTGAGGCGCAAGGAGGGGGCGGGGTGAGGCTGGGAGAGTGAGGTGCAAGGAGGGGGCGGGGGGCTGGGAGAGTGAGGCGCAAGGAGGGGGCAGGGGCTGGGAGAGTGAGGGGCAAGGAGGGGGCGGGGGCTGGGAGAGTGAGGCGCAAGGAGGGGCGCGGGGGGGCTGGGAGAGTGAGGCGCAAGGAGGGGGGCGGGGTGGGGCTGGGAGAGTGAGGCGCAAGGAGGGGACGGGGGCTGGGAGAGTGAGGCGCAAGGAGGGGGTGGGGGGCTGGGAGAGTGAGGCGCAAGGAGGGGGGGTGGGGGGCTGGGAGAGTGAGGCGCAAGATGGGGGTGCGGGGGGCTGGGAGAGTGAGGCGCAAGGGGGGGCTGGGAGAGTGAGGCGCAAGGAGGGGGGCGGGGGGCTGGGAGAGTGAGGCGCAAGTAGGGGGCGGGGTGGCTGGGAGAGTAGGGGGCGGGGGGCTGGGAGAGTGGGGGGCGGGGAGGCTGGGAGAGTGAGGCGCAAGAAGGGGCTGTGGGGGCTGGGAGAGTGAGGCGCAAGGAGGGGGGCTGTGGGGGGCTGGGAGAGTGAGGCGCAAGGAGGGGGGCGGGGGGGCTGGGAGAGTGAGGCGCAAGGAGGGGCGGTGGGGGGCTGGGAGAGAGGCGCAAGATGGGGGGGCGAGGGGCTGGGAGAGTGAGGTGCAAGGAGGGGGGAGGGGGGCTGGGAGAGGGAGGCGGGCGGGGGGGCTGGGAGAGTGAGGCGCAAGGAGGGGGGAGAGGGGCTGGGAGAGTGAGGCGCAAGGAGGGGGGCGGGGGGACTGGGAGAGTGAGGCGCAAGGAGGGGGGTGGGGGCTGGGAGAGTGAGGCGCAAGGAGGGGGGAGGGGGTGCTGGGAGAGTGAGGTGCAAGGAGGAGGGAGGTGGGGCTGGGAGAGTGAGGCTCAAGGAGGAGGGCGGGGGGCTGGGAGAGTGAGGCGCAAGGAGGGGGGAGGGGGGCTGGGAGAGTGAGGTGCAAGGAGGGGCTGTGGGGGGCTAGGAGAGTGAGGAGCAAGGAGGGGGTGGGGGGGCTGGGAGAGTGAGGCGCAAGGAGGGGGCCTGGGAGAGTGAGGCGCAAGGATGGGGCGGGGGGCTGGGAGAGTGAGGCGCAAGGAGGGGGGAGGGGGGCTGGGAGAGTGAGGCGCAAGGAGGGGCTGTGCGGGGCTGGGAGAGTGAGGCGCAAGGAGGGGGGCGGGGGGGCTGGGAGAGTGAGGCGCAAGGTGGGGGGAGGGGGGCTGGGAGAGTGAGGGGCAAGGAGGGGGGACGGGGGGCTGGGAGAGTGAGGCGCAAGGAGTGGGGAGGGGGGCTGGGAGAATGAGGCGCAAGGGAGGGGCTGGGGGCTGGGAGAGTGAGGCGCAAGGAGGGGGCGGGGGGCTGGGAGAGTGAGGCACAAGGAGGGGGGCGGGGGGCTGGGAGAGTGAGGCGCAAGGAGGGGGCAGGGGCTGGGAGAGTGAGGCGCAAGGAGGGGGCGGGGGCTGGGAGAGTGAGGCGCAAGGAGGGGCGCGGGGGGGCTGGGAGAGTGAGGCGCAAGGAGGGGGGCGGGGTGGGGCTGGGAGAGTGAGGCGCAAGGAGGGGGTGGGGCTGGGAGAGTGAGGCGCAAGGAGGGGGGGTGGGGGGCTGGGAGAGTGAGGCGCAAGATGGGGGTGCGGGGGGCTGGGAGAGTGAGGCGCAAGGGGGGGCTGGGAGAGTGAGGCGCAAGGAGGGGGCGGGGGGCTGGGAGAGTGAGGCGCAAGTAGGGGGCGGGGTGGCTGGGAGAGTAGGGGGCGGGGGGCTGGGAGAGTGGGGGGCGGGGAGGCTGGGAGAGTGAGGCGCAAGAAGGGGCTGTGGGGGCTGGGAGAGTGAGGCGCAAGGAGGGGGGCTGTGGGGGGCTGGGAGAGTGAGGCACAAGGAGGGGGGCGGGGGGGCTGGGAGAGTGAGGCGCAAGGAGGGGCGGTGGGGGCTGGGAGAGAGGCGCAAGATGGGGGGGCGAGGGGCTGGGAGAGTGAGGTGCAAGGAGGGGGGAGGGGGGCTGGGAGAGGGAGGCGGGCGGGGGGGCTGGGAGAGTGAGGCGCAAGGAGGGGGGAGAGGGGCTGGGAGAGTGAGGCGCAAGGAGGGGGCGTGGGGGCTGGGAGAGTGAGGCGCAAGATTGGGGGGCGGGGGGGCTGGGAGAGTGAGGCGCAAGGAGGGGCGGTGGGGGGCTGAGAGAGAGGCGCAAGATCGGGGGCGAGGGGCTGGGAGAGTGAGGTGCAAGGAGGGGGGCGGGGGGACTGGGAGAGTGAGGCGCAAGGAGGGGGGGTGGGGGCTGGGAGAGTGAGGCGCAAGGAGGGGGGAGGGGGTGCTGGGAGAGTGAGGTGCAAGGAGGAGGGAGGTGGGGCTGGGAGAGTGAGGCTCAAGGAGGAGGGCGGGGGGCTGGGAGAGTGAGGCGCTAGGAGGGGGGAGGGGGGCTGGGAGAGTGAGGTGCAAGGAGGGGCTGTGGGGGGCTAGGAGAGTGAGGAGCAAGGAGGGGGTGGGGGGGCTGGGAGAGTGAGGCGCAAGGAGGGGGCCTGGGAGAGTGAGGCGCAAGGATGGGGCGGGGGGCTGGGAGAGTGAGGCGCAAGATGTGGGGGCGGGGTCTGGGAGACTGAGGCGCAAGATGGTGGGGCGGGGGGCTGGGAGAGTGAGGCGCAAGGAGGGGGCGGGGGGGCTGGGAGAGTGAGGCGCAAGGAGGGGGCGGGGGGCTGGGAGAGTGAGGCGCAAGGAGGGGCTGGGGGGGCTGGGAGAGTGAGGTGCAAGGAGGGGGGCTGGGAGAGTGAGGCGCAAGGAGGGGCTGTGGGGGGCTGGGAGAGTGAGGCGCAAGGAGGGGGGAGGGGGGCTGGTAGAGCGAGGTGCAAGGAGGGGGGGCGAGGGAGCTGGGAGAGTGAGGCGCAAGGCAGGGGGCTGGGAGAGTGAGGCGCAAGGAGGGGGGCGGGGGGCTGGGAGAGTGAGGCGCAAGGAGTGGGGAGGGGGGCTGGGAGAGTGAGGCACAAGGCGGGGGCGGGGGGCTGGGAGAGAGAGGCGCAAGGAGGGGGTGTGGGGGCTGGGAGAGTGAGGCGCAAGATGGGGGGCGGGGGCTGGGAGAGTGAGGCGCAAAGAGGGGGGCGGGGGGCTGGGAGAGTGAGGCGCAAGGTGGGGGCGGGGGGGCTGGGAGAGTGAGGCGCAAGGAGGGGGGAGGGCGGCTGGGAGAGTGAGGCGCAAGGAGGGGAGTGGGTGGGCTGGGAGAGTGAGGTGCAAGGAGGGGGTGGGGGGGCTGGGAGAGTGAGGCGCAAGATAGGGGGGCGGGGGGCTGGGAGAGTGAGGCGCAAGGAGGGGGCGGGGGGCTGGGAGAGTGAGGCGCAAGGAGCGGGGGTGGGGGGCTGGGAGAGTGAGGCTCAAGGAGGGGGGACGGGGGGGCTGGGAGAGTGAGGCGCAAGGAGGGGGGAGGGGGGCTGGGAGAGTGAGGCGCAAGGAGGGGCTGTGCGGGGCTGGGAGAATGAGGCGCAAGGAGGGGGGCGGGGGGGCTGGGAGAGTGAGGCGCAAGGTGGGGGGAGGGGGGCTGGGAGAGTGAAGGGCAAGGAGGGGGGACGGGGGGCTGGGAGAGTGAGGGGCAAGGAGGGGGGACGGGGGGCTGGGAGAGTGAGGCGCAAGGATGGGGAGGGGGGCTGGGAGAATGAGGCGCAAGGGAGGGGCTGGGGGCTGGGAGAGTGAGGCGCAAGGAGGGGGCGGGGGGCTGGGAGAGTGAGGCACAAGGAGGTGGGCGGGGGGCTGGGAGAGTGAGGCGCAAGGAGGGGGGAGGGGGGTTGGGAGAGTGAGGCGCAAGGAGGGTGGTGGGGGGGCTGGGAGAGTGAGGCGCAAGGAGGGGGATGGCAGCTGGGAGAGTGAGGCGCAAGGAGGGGGTGCGGGGGGCTGGGAGAGTGAGGCACAAGGAGGGGGCGGGGGGCTGGGAAAGTGAGGTGCAAGGAGGGGGGTGGGGGGCTGGGAGAGTGAGGTGCAAGATGGGGGGGCGGGGGGCTGGGAGAGTGAGGCGCAAGGAGGGGGCGGGGTGCTGGGAGAGTGAGGCGCAAGGAGGGGGGCAGGAGGGCTGGGAGAGTGAGGCGCAAGGAGGGGGGGCGGGGGGCTGGGAGAGTGAGGCGCAAGGAGGGGGGACGGGGGGCTGGGAGAGTGAGGCGCAAGGAGGGGGGCTGGGAGAGTGAGGCGCAAGGAGGGGGCGGGGGGGCTGGGAGAGTAGGGGGCGGGGGGGCTGGGAGAGTGGGGGGCAGGGGGGCTGGGAGAGTGAGGCGCAAGGAGGGGGGCGGGGGGGCTGGGAGAGTTAGGCGCAAGGAGGGCGGCGGGGGGCTGGGAGAGTGAGGCGCAAGGAGGGGGGCGGGGGGCTGGGAGAGTGAGCGCAAGGAGGGGGGTGGGGGGCTGGGAGAGTGAGGCTCAAGGAGGGGGGACCGGGGGCTGGGAGAGTGAGGCGCAAGGAGGGGGAGGGGGGCTAGAAAAGTGAGGCACAAGGAGGGGGTGTGGGGGCTGGGAAAGTGAGGCGCAAGGAGGGGGCGGGGGGCTGGGAGAGTGAGGCGCAAGGAGGGGGGTGGGGGAGCTGGGAGAGTGAGGCGCAAGGAGGGGGGCGGGGGCTGGGAGAGTGAGGAGCAAGGAGGGGGGCGGGGGCTGGGAGAGTGAGGCGCAAGAAGGGGGGCGGGGGGCTGGGAGAGTGAGGCGCAAGGAGGGGGGGGTGGGAGAGTGAGGTGCAAGGAGGGGGGGCTGGGAGAGTGAGGCGCAAGGAGGGGTGCGGTGGGCTGGGAGCGTGAGGCGCAAGGAGGGGGGTGCGCGCATGAAGGGTGCGATGCAAGGAATGTTAAGAGCGGGCGGGAGAGCAGCATCCACGGAGGGCGCAGAGGAAGGTTCCAGCTGAACATTGACAGTAGGGAGGCAATCCCCTCATGTTCATCAACAAGAGGGGGACAGAAGGGCTTTTGGAAGGTCAATCAATCAATCAATCATCGCATTTATTTAGCACACTACTTACCCAGTGGGTCTCAAGGCGCTGGGGGAGGGGGATCTGCTACTGCTCGAACAACCAGGTCTTGAGTTGCTTCCTGAAGGCGAGGTGGTCCTGGGTCAGGCGGAGGTGGGTGGGGAGGGAGTTCCATGTCTTGGCGGCGAGGTAGGAGAAGGACCGTCCCCCTGTGGTGGCTCTACGGATGCGGGGGACGGCGGCGAGGGCGTGGCTGGTCGATCAAAGCTGGCGTTTGGGAGCGTAGAAGTTGAGGCGGCTGTTGTGGTATCCTGGGCCTTGGCTGTGTAGGGCTTTGTGTGCGTGGGTGAGGAGACGGAAGGTGATTCTCTTGTTGACCGGGAGCCAGTGCAGGTCTCTCAGGTGTCCGGAGATGTGGCTGCGGCGGGGGATGTCCAGGATGAGTCGTGCTGAGGCGTTCTGGATCCGCTGGAGTCTCTTCTGGAGTTTGGCGGTGGTTCCGGCGTAGAGGGTGTTGCCGTAGTCCAGACGGCTGGTGACGAGGGCCTGGGTGACCGTCTTCCTGGTCTCGGTGGGGATCCACCGGAAGATCTTACGTAGCATGCGCAGGATGTTGAAGCACAACGAGGAGACGGCGTTGACTTGTCTGATCATGGAGAGGGAGGAGTCCAGGATGAAGCCCAGGTTGCGTGCGTGGTCTGTTGGTTTGGGTGCGCTGCCTAGGGCGGGGGGCCACCAGGAGTCGTCCCAAGCGGCGGGTGAGGATCCCAGGATGAGGTCTTCCGTCTTATCTGAGTTCAGTTTCAGGCGGCTGTTCTTCATCCATTCGGCTACCTCTTTCATCCCTTCGTGAAGGTTGGCTCTGGCGGTGGCGGGGTCGTTGGTAAGGGAAAAGATCAGCTGGGTGTCGTCGGCGTAGGAGATGATGTTGAGGTTGTGCTGGCGTGCGATGTCTGCGAGGGGGCTCATGTAGATGTTGAAGAGGGTTGGACTGAGCGAGGAGCCTTGAGGGACGCCGCAGATGACTTCGGTGGCTTCAGATCTGAACGGAGGGAGGCGGACTCTCTGTGTCCTTCCGGCGAGGAAGGAGATGATCCACTCCAGTGCCTTCTCCTGGACTCCGACGTTGCTGAGGCGTTGTACTAGGGTACGATGGCAGACAGTGTCGAAGGCCACGGAGAGGTCGAGGAGGGTGAGGGCCACTGTTTCTCCGTTGTCGAGCAGCGCTCGGATGTCATCGGTGACTGCGATCAGGGCGGTCTCGTTGCTGTGGTTGGCCCGGAAGCCAGACTGCGAGGGGTCGAGGGATCCGTTCGTCTCGAGGAAGGCGGCCAGCTGCTTGTTGACGGTCTTCTCGATGACTTTTGCAGGAAACGGGAGCAGCGAGATGGGGCGGTAGTTTTTGAGGTCGGTGGGGTCAGCCGATGGCTTCTTGAGTAGAGCGCTGAGTTCGGAGTCCTTCCAGCTCTCCGGGAAGGAAGCGGTGTCGAAGGATGTGTTGATGATGTCCCGCAGGTGGGGTGCGATGACAGAGTCGGCCTTGTTGAAGACGTGGTGAGGGCAGGGGTCGGTCGGAGATCCGGAGTGGATGGAGTTCATCGTGCGGACGGTGTCTTTGGTGCTGATTGGAGTCCAGGCGTGGAGGGTGGTGGGGGGGGGGCGGTGGTTCGGTCGTGGTGTTCGTCGGTTGAGTGCTGAAGCTGTTGTGTATGTCCGCGATCTTGTTGTGGAAGTAGGAGGCGAGGGAGTTGCAGAGGTCTTGCGAAGGGGTGATGTCGTTGTTTCCGGCGTTGGGGTTGGAGAGCTCTTTGACGATGTTGAAGAGTTCTTTGCTGTTGTGTGAGTTGTTGTCCAGTCGTTCCTTGAATGCAGTTTTCTTGGTGGCGCGGATGAGTTGGCGGTGTTTTCGGGTGGCGAGCTTGAGGGCAGTCATGTTGTCCGGTGTTGGGTCTCTGCGCCCGGTTCTCTCGAGGGCTCGGCAGTTCTTCTTGGAGCTCTTGAGCATACATGCCCAGGCCAATACCAGAGAAGAGGGTATGCAGTTCCTTATGTGGGTCAAGAGAAGTAAAGAGAGATCAACAACGTGTATTGTCACAAAGAGAAATGGAAGTCTTAAAATAATCGGCAGGAGTGGAATTCCAATACAACAAGAAGGTATAGGAGGGTCCGAGGGAAAGTTTAACGACCTCACAGGTAGTTACCCCCAGTACAACAGCCACAAGAACAAAAAGTACCTGTCGGTCGGATAACGCCGAGGTGCTAAGAAATAGTGCTGGAGAAAGGAATGCACAGAAGAAACAATACAACAACCAGATAAATCAAAAACTCAAAGGTGGAAAGTGGCTCGAGTAGTGAGCCTATCCCCGAGATGATGGGTCGTCCAGGCGGTGGTCTCTGGGTCTTGTGTATCTTTGGTAGACAGTAAAAGTAAGGAGTGACCGGATGTGCTGTTACTAGGTATCTCGCCTCCTGAGGAGTGATCCAACCCTCTGATACTCCTTCTTCTACAAGACTCTTGATGTCATTCGAGACTCTCTGCGTGGGGTCTTGTTGAAGGCGCCGATAGGCTCTGGTGTCACTCAGTTGTCTTTCGCATTCTGCCTGATAGGTGGTGGTATCTTGTAGCACGATCGCTCCGCCCTTATCCGCGGGTTTGATGGTAAGGGACATATCATTAGCTAAAGCAGATAGTGCTTGTTTCTCGATGGAAGGCAAATTGACAAAGTTCTTCCGTTGCTGAGTGCAATTCATGGCGTCATATGTTACCGCTTGCTCAAATGCTAAGACAATCTACATCTGGGCATCTGTAGACTGACCATGGCCTGAGTGTCCTACATGATGAGGCCCCGCCTTGTTTGGTTGGTCTGATAGGACTTTAATCAGCAAATGTTGATGGTCAAATGAGGAGTGGAATTCCTCCTTTCGGAACTAGGGCCCTCACACACCCAGCCAGCTAGGTGCCATGCTTCATCATTTGGGCCTGCTCCTCGTTGGGTCGACGCTGCAAGACCTGACTGGCACCCAAAGAGGGCCTCTTAGGCGGTGAACTTTTGTTCTATGCCGTTTGGTGCAGTGGAGGTAAGGGACCTAAAAAGTGTAGATGAGATGTAATGGAAAGTGATTAAAACAGGTTGGGTAGTGCAAAGACTGACTTTTATTAAGGTTGGCTCCCCACCTGGTTAAAAGGAAGAGTGGTGACTCTCTGAACTAATGGTTCGGGATAACTGCGCTCTACTCTTAAGGGGTCGACATGTTTGTTGCCTAATAGTCTGGAGAATCAGTGGCAATTCATCAGGACCTAGTGAAAAACTATCAGTACGAATTTTACTGCATATTGTGCTGTGCGTTATGTAGTTGGCACCTCATATGCAATGAATTATTTCGCTCTTCTCGTTTAGTCCATTGTCGGTTGTGCCCAGACGTAGGATCGTTTTTGCTTCGAAGCACGATAGTATGGAGTCAGTGCAACTTCCTTTTACGTGTTTTAGGACTGTCCATTTTATGTCTTGTGTCCCATGTCTTTTTTTCTTCGTAATGTTGTACCATGGGTGCATTCTGGGGTTTGCATTTAATTCTTCATCTGTGTTGAGTGATCCTCTTTTTTACTGCCTGAGTTGTTTTACCTACATATGCAACCTGGCATGGGCATATTACACAATATATTACGTTGGTACTATTGTAATTTGTGAATTCTTCATGTATGATACTTTTGCCTCTGTATTCAAATGTATCTCCTTCGATGGTGCTCAAGCATGAGATACAATTTCCACATAGGTGGTGTCCTTTAATGTGAGGTAGTGCTAGCATGGTCTGTTTGGAAACCTTTGGTCTCTTCACCTATGTATTGGCACGTTTGTCTTCAATGTTTTTGCCAGCTGACAGCTGTCAGGGGCCTCTGTTGGTTGCTGTCTTAATTCACAGAGTTTACCTTGGGTTGGGAACAAAAGTCTGATCCAAGGGGTGTACTGAGCCAGATCACTTTTGTTTGCCATGGTGTTACTGTCTGCCACCTGGGATGTATCTGTGAACAAGTTACGGTTAGGTGCTGCACAGATGAGGAGAAGAGTTCCCCGTAGGTCAGTTCAGTGTCTCAGGAGAGTGTAGATAGAGGTATCCATCTGAGTTCAAAGGGGCATAGAACTGATGAGTGCCTCTGAAGTAAAGGGCCACTGTCCATGTTCTTTCACCTAAGCATGTAATCAGATGTAGTATTCATATATAGGCAATCAATGTAGCATCAGTTTGGTACATTCATGATTGATTTAATGCCTTCGATCCATATTGAAATAGTCTAATTGAAGAACACCAAGTCGCTTATTCTTATTAAGAGATGCAATATCAATAAGGTGGTAATCACCATCGCATCCAGTCAGATAAAATCTTGAAAGGATTATTGCCTTTGATAAGTACTAGCGTGTAGTCTCGTCGGGTATGCCGGGTGATTGCCTATATATCTATCCTACATCTGATTACGGGAATAGCACCTTGGTGAGCCTCCCTGCACCTGCTTCTCTAATGATTGCTGCTCCTTTGTGGGCATAGGGTAGGATTCAGTGAGCTCTTACCCCTTCTTCAGCCCTGGTGCCACTGTGCCTGCTGCACTAACAATAGATGTGCCCATGTGCTGTGTAGTGTTCAACCTACAAGGATACAGAACACTAAAAAGGCCTTTGCTACAACTGTCCAGCTGACCAGAGGCATGGACTGGACTTGTCCCGGCTGTTGGTCCTTGACTGAGCCCATATGAGGCTCTACGTGCTTCCCCTGAGGTCCTGGGGGGCTAAAGAAGTGCACTTTGATTATGGAAGAAGACTTAAAGGACTAAAGTCAAAAGGTAAAATCTTTGACCAGCACGAACCTGGTTGGTGTATCCGACCTGACTTCCATCGTGGTCACCATCAATTTATGCCTAGGTCTTCTGCAACAGTGGAGTATCATTGGCACCTTGTGATTCTTGGCGCTATCGCTACTTGAAGCGTTACATTTCATATTTCAGATTCCGCTTATTGGGTTTTGTCATTTTAGTGTTATTTTGTTCATTACATTTTACATTATTTTTCTATTTCGTTTTTTTATTTTTATTGTTTTGCATTTTGACTTTTACTGTTTTGGTTTCTGCATACATATTTTACATATTGTCCTAAGTTAAGCGTGCCTGTTCCGTGCCTTAGGTACCAGGGGGTTGACTCCAGGTTACTTTAATTGGCGTTGAGAATTCACTCTGACAGGGGTTGTGATTTTATCTCTTTCACCACAAATAATAATTCAATTTCTTGCAGAAACTAGCAGAGAGTTTTTAGAAATGATCTGTAAAAAGGCAGTTGATATCCTACCAGGGTTGAAGCACTTGGAATATGGGACGAGTATTGTGCGGGAACAGAACCGCTATAAAATTCAGTTTAGAGATAAACCAAGCTTCACGCTTGAACGTCACAACTTTTTAAAACAAATATATTGCAGCTCTTTGCATTTTGACAGCCCCAAGAAAATTTGAGAACAGAAGGGATGGATGTAGCAGAGACGAGTTTGTGTTTAACTGATTATCTAAGAATTTGCAGGAGAGATTACTGAGCTGCAGGAACCCAACTCTCCCCGAGAGGTGAACATTCCTTAAAGCATAGAGCGCTCCACGCTTTCATCTAAGACACTGACCTCTGGGGAAGGCGCATCACCAGTGAGTCGCATTCTTGGGACTGCTCTGGGTTGTTCTGTGAACTCCAGAGACCGAACAAAAAGGAATTGGGCTCAGAAAGCTCATCATGGCAGTTGTTACAGGTGTGGGTTTAAGGCACACGTGGGAAGTAATGGAAAAGCCCGGATCAAGGACAATGTTGCAGTGTTGGGGCATTTTCAAGCAGTATGAGTGTATGCACTACTGTGAAAGTCGGTACAATTGATGTTTACGAGGAAGCATGTCCCCAGAGGGAATAACTTAGTTTTAGCAATTGATTCCATAGTTCCACCTTCATGTGACAGGTAATGTGTCCCTTGTGTATGGTTCATGCTGGTACAATGCTGTTAATGGAATGGCGGATTCAGGACTACCCATCAAGATTTTGTGTGATGTAGCCTTTGATAAAACTAGAGCCGTGAGAAACAGCCGACCAGCTCCAGTATAAATCCCCACACCTTAGGTGAGCAGGATATCGATATATACTGGATTACTTTGTTAGTCCGCTGGAATGATTGGTCGAGTGACATGCCTGTATCTAATGTAGATTTTGATGCCAATGACATTAAGAATACTTTACTACATTCTCCTTATGTTTCTCGAGTGGGTCCAGTGAATGGGTTGAGCATTGTATCAAACTTAAAGCTCAGGCAGTACCTCTCATTCAAAGAGTGCGCTCTGTTTTTCTGAGGGTACGGAGTGAGCTTACTGCCCTCTTACATGATTTATGATACCAATTCCTCTGAATGGTTTCACCAGTTCTTATTGTCCAGAAGAGGTCTGGGGGCAGGCATCTTTTAAAGTTCACAGACCACAGTCCTTTGCTTTGAAACCTTAATGGTGTCAGTAAGGCCCCTGTAAGGTTGCTAAGGCTGTTTTTAAAATTACAACTTTGGCATCAAATTAGTACACAGAGACAGACACTACAGGGCTGGCTGCTTATCTAGAAAGCCACTTTTGGGTAGTTTGGGTGTTGAGGGTTTGGATGTTGATGAATGTTTGTGGTAGCGGTGTTAGACGCTTTCCATGATGCTGTTTGTGCTGACCCAGGAGTGGTGCAAGTTAACAAGGACTTCACACATGGTCTCCCCTGGGACTGGTGCTTAAGTGCTGAGGTGTTTGGGTTTAGTCGAGTGGCGGCAGAGCTAGCTGTGGCTCTAGGTATGGTTATGAGACCCGATTATTTTGTTCTGCTTGGTAAGCCGAGACCGTACTTATTAATATTCACCCAATGTGAGTGGTGAGATCCGCATTGCTGGTCTGCCTGAAGTTGTGATGCTGCTGACAGTAGCGTGTCTGCTAAAAGCGATGGCATGACTGGTGGATCTATGAAGCCAAATAAGAGAAAGTTATCTTCCGACATCACAGTCTTCGTGACTGAGACCAGTAACACTGAAGACTCTGAGCCTCACAGCAGTATTTTCTCCTTTCAGAGCGTTATTGCTGCAGATGGAGTGAAGCCAAGAAGGAAGCACATTACTAAGGTACCAACAAAGTTTAATATTTTTTCAATTGTATTAACTGTTTCTCTTTTGCAGCATTTGGAAATGCATTTTCTAGTTTTGTTGCTTTTTGTTTAGTTTTTTCTTGTAGGCTTTTACCTTTGGTTTAAAGGGAATGATGCTGTAGTGTGTGATCTTAATGCTGCAGTTTGCATTTCATTACCATCATTTGCTTACCCAGGAGAATCTCCAGGGTAGAGGAGGTTTGCTGTTCCAGAGTTCTTTCTTCAGCTTCTGGGCAGTTGTCACTCTGTGGCGATCTGTGGTCCTGTTTCTCTGCTCTCCTTGTAGTAGCTCTTATCAGAGCTTCATCCATCCGCCAACGATAATAAGATGCCAGGCATCACCCATCAGACAACACAGACTATGATGTGCTACGTCTATCTACTCGGCGCAGTTAAAGTGCAGATAAAGTTCTCCGGACCCATCTGGCTGTGAATGTAACCTATGGGCTTAAGATGAAATGAAGAGCTTACCTCTTTACTGAGTGGCTCCAGACTGCTGTGTGTACACCCGATAGCTGGCAGCACCCTGGAGTATGTATGTATAAATCAGATTATGTTGGAAGTAACCTGCAATATAGTGGCAGGCAGCACCCTGCCAACAAGTAGGATTTCCTGGGTGTGAAGGGCGGCTGATTCCGATTGGGTGCTTGATAGTTTTCCAGAAACTCATGTTCTTGATTGTTCATGTAGTTAATGAAACATGCCTAGGCGTTTTATCTCTTCAGTTGACAGAAGCTGCAATAAAAGTTTCTTTGTCGTTGCAAATAAATATGAACGGCCGACGAGCCTCTGTCTGTCAAAGAATGAAAGGGCTGGGGAACTGTCATCTCACTGCTAAGCAGAGCAGTGTCATGCTTCATCCTCCGTCAGGCCTCTGATTTTGACCAACATCGCTTAGAACACTGGGACTTTAGAGCCTATCTTTTTAATGAGAAAAACAAAACTACAAGTCCCATAAGCAATAGTGGTGGAGGGTGTCACACATGACCTGGCGCAACATCCGATTCAGCATATCCAGTTTCATTTTTTTAAGTATTTGACACAATATTGAATTTATAACATTTGTTTTTTATGGTCATGAGTCACCAGAATACTAAAAACGTGTCTTTTATTTTGAAGGTCAATTAAGTAATGGTCACCAGCTTGGAAGCTCTGTTAATTCTTCAGTATTTGTCATTGATCTCCACATGTGGCTGGATTGGGTGTGCCCCCTGCATCGTTCCCGATCACTCACACAGGTAAGGAGCTTGTAGCAGCAACATGATAACCCCATACTCGTCTGTAAGAAGTGCGCTCTGAGGCAGGTATCCGATCATTTTTGTGAAACAAGGAAGGGCCAATATCTGCTATGTACATTTGTTAAAATAAAACACAATCATATCACCGTATACTGTTCCGAAGGTTCAGTCCCAGAGTCATTATCTGTAACTGAACGCAGACACCCTAGGAAGCATATGCTTTTAAGACAAGTTGCGTTCACTCACCTGAAGGTGACCTGCTTCATCATTGGGCTATACTCCTCACCAGGCCGGCGCTACAATGCCTGGCGGGCACCACAAGAGGGCACTTTGTCGGAGATCTTTTATTAAGTACGCCGGATAAGCATAAGAGGACAGAGGATGTTGTGTCATAAGATGTGAGATTGGTGAAAGTCTGAATATAAGATCAACTATCGACCAGTTGCCACAATATAGTTAATGTGATCATCCTGGTCCATGTTGAGATTAAAAACGGTGGCAAAGAAATTGAGGAACTAATGGCCCCTATCACTGTGTGAAAGTGTCGTGCACCTATGGACCTGCTGTTAAGCTGGGGTCTATACTTCAGGTCAACTTTTTTCATTCTTTGTGTAGTCATGGAGCAATCTGTTGGCATTTCATAAGGACCAAATATGGGAAAATGGGTAAATGTGACCTAATCTTCTCCACAGCGTAAGGAGCTCTGTAACTCAAAGCCCTGCACCGTGCATAGGTGATAAGGTGCCTAGTACCATCTTACTACCACAGGTGAGCGCTGTCTAACAGAGTGCACTACATACGGCAACCCTCCTAAAATTCTGGACAAACTGACTTATCCAATAGCGAAGACGCCGCATCAGACGGCACCTGGTTTGAAAAGCACATGCTTCCTAGGGTGCCTGTGTTCAGTTAGAGATAATGTCTATGGGACTGAACCTCCAGAACAGTATACTGTGAGTTGAATTATATGAAGAATGTGTATACTGGACTGTCATTTTCCTCGTCATCTCTTGTGATTTGTAAAATAAAACACAACACACCTGGAGGCCAACAAATCTATTATGAATTTAATGCAAAAATAGCAAAAGGTCAAGCAAACTAACAAGTGACAATTATCTTTGCAATGGACAAGAGCATCCACCCTAAAGCAAGTTGGAGTATATAATGCTAATGCTCCCCATGTATTTTTATACACTTTTCTCCTAATACAAGTCAATGAAACCTGAACACATGATAGAAACAGTTACTGAAACGACACTAATGAGTAAGAGGCAGGATCTTCTCTCGAGAGGAATGTGAGGAGTCCGTGAGGTGCAGAGTCCGTGAGGTGCAGATAAAAGATACACAGACAAGCTTCAGAATTCACTGTTTCTGGAAATAACACTTCTGTTTGTCAATATTCAATTTACTACAAGATGCAGGAAAGTGTGCAGATGGACATCACTAAATAAAAGGGTTCTGGGCCCTAAAAGAATCATGTAACTTTGCAGGTTATCATTCTAGCCAACTTGAGTCATTAGTAGGACTAGTGATCATACTAACCAGCTTCAGTCAGTATTGGCCCCCTGAGACCTATTATCCTGCTAAGTAAATCCAGTCAGTAGTGACCCCTGTACCTTAAATCCTGCAAATATTCAAAACCAGAGTTTACCTCTACTGCCAACCAGTTCTAGTCAATATTGACATGAATTGTTACCCTGCTTGTAATGAATACCAGAGGCCAGCGTTGTTGCTAGCCAGCTCCAGTCACCAGTGGCCCGTCACATATTATCATCAATAGGATCAATGCCCAAGGCCTGTGCAGCTGCTAGCCTGCCCTAGTCAGTAGTGACCTCCCAGACCTGTTATTCTGCATATAATCATCAAGGCTTTGGCCCTAATAACACTCACCCCCACATCCTTACCGTATAATAGCAATATAATTTATTTACTTACATCATACGGTAGGTACCACACTATTTCACACGATCCCAAAAACAAAGAAAATCAAAATTTGCCTAATTGTTCAGCACTCCACCTTGTCAAAAATGACCAAATCACACCAAGCACTATAGCCTGCCACATCACATGGCACACTCAGCCACAACATGACCAGATACCACGGCAGGGATTTGGGGCCATTAATCCTCTTTTCGTGTGCTGTAGATGCACATGCTTTACATACTCCTGCCATCTTGTGTTGGGTCGGATGTTTGCAAGTTATTTTCCTTTGAAGAAGTCTTTCCAGTCACAAGGTAAGGTGACTCCACCTTTTGGTGATAGTGCGCATGGGCATCGACTGCATTGTTAGATTTTTTTTTTCCCCAAACGGGTTTGGATGTGTATTACTGCACTCCGAAACCGCTCTTCAGGTTCCCCTCGGTGCGCAGTCCACTCTACCCTAAAATGTATTGTTTCAGTACACGTTTCCCTGTTCTCCGCGTTTCAAATCAATTGGCAAACTCTCCATTTTTGGTAGAAAACCTCGTGGGCAACCGTCGGGCCTTGCTGCGTAGGGCCAGCCATCTGCAAATGGAACGCACTCCATTCTATTTCTGTCCTGGGTGCCGCGCAAAGTACCCTCGCACCGACGTACATCATGTTTTTTACTTGTGCATCTCTCCGGAGCACAAGAAGGAAGACTGCGACGCTTGTAAGTCGTTTCGGTCCAAGAGGACTCTTCACGATCATCAGGCTCGATGATGAGAGAGACAGCGTCAAAGCATTCAACACACTCTGGATATCTTCGGGGAAGAATCTGACCAAGACGAGATAGAAGCGTCCGCCGTAGAAGAAGAGGCCCATCTCTATGACAGAGCGCAATTGCTGGGGCATGCTGGGGCAGCCATGTGATTGCAATTCTACGTCATACCATTACCATAGGCGACTGACCAAATGTATAGGTTATCTTGCGCCCTTCTGGCATCTAAAGAGGCCTAATAAAAAGCATTTGGGTGTCAGCTCAATACTTAGTTGTGTGGCATGCACCATTTCTTCGACAGCTAGTTTGATCTCACATCAGAGTACTGGCTGATAGGTCTGACGACTCCAGGAGCAAAATAAATATCTGCATTTCCAACCACAGATTGGTGTTATCAGTTCACTGTAATGCCCTTTGGTTTGAAAAATGCATCTGCCACTTTTCAAAGGTTGGTGAACTAAGCCTTGCTGGATTGGAATCCTTGAGTGCAGCATATCTACACAACATTGCTGTCAGCTCCACCTGGCAGGATCACCTGATCCACCTTAGGAAAGCACCAGTGGCTCTGAGAAGTGCAGGCCTCGTTATCGAGACATTCAAGTGCCAGATAAGGCAGGGAAAGGTTGCATACTTGGGGTACTTTGTTAGTGGAGGCCAGGTTCAACCTTTGCAACCCAAGATCTAGACCACTCTGGACTTGGTGGCTCCAACTACCCAGACTCAAGTGAGGGCCTTCCTTGGCTTCCCTGGATTATGTCAAGCAATTCATTGTGCAGACCGATGCCTCTGAACATGGTGTAGGAGCAGTGCTATCCCAAAAACATGACCACGGTCAAGATCATCCACTGGCTTTCATCAGTAGAAGGCTAATCCCCAGGTAATAGCGTTGAAGTGCCATTTAGATGGACACCTTTGCTGTGGTTTGGTCCCTTGAGAAGTTTAGGTCAAACCTCTTTGGCTCCCCGCCATTCCTGAGGCCGCGGTGTTTCCCGGAGGTGCAACAGGTCCCCCACTCTTTGGTTCCTCCTTCTAACTTCCAGGTCTGGCATTTGCCCGCCCCGCTTGGCTTCGGTGACGGCCGCCTTAGTTTACAGCCGTCGCCCACAGAGGACCTGCTTTCTCCACTGTGGGGCCCTACGGAGGCGGGTGCGGCCTTCGCTCACGCAGTGTCCACGGCTCTGGGATTTCTGCGCATGGGTGACCCGGTTGCTCATTTCCCGGCAGACCATCTTTTGGAGGTTCCCCACCATGGCTCTAGTGGGAGGGAGCTATTGCTACCCTTTGAGGGTTCGCTCCTTTGTTCCCTGATGGAGACCTGGGGCGTCCCGCCACAGGCGATCCGGTGCTCCAACACCTCCTGCACCGGCACCTTCCAGCGCCACGTGACCCGGCGTGTCTTTCCCTCCACCCCTCTGCCTCCAGTCCACTTTTGCAGACTTATTTTCCCTCCTTGCCGCCACTGTTGTCTCCGCCATCGTGGGAGGCCCGCTGGCTGGACTCTTGGGGACACAACATGTTCGCCTCGACCAGCGATGCTTTGCGGGCCCTTAACACTTTATGTGTGTTGGCTAGGGCCACCTCTTCTTTTTGGGACTCGGCTGAGTCCATGGGATTCGCCGCTTCACAGGAGACTGTTTAGGTCGACTTACGGCATCATGCGTTGGATGGCCGGGAGCTAGCAGCGTTTATTCTCCGCTCCGCTCTGGACATCTCGGAAGTGCTGGGCCATGCCATGGCTACCTCGGTCGCCCTCCGTCGGCATGCTTGGCTTCGGGACAGTGTGTTCCCTGAAAATGTTCGGGAGCAGCTGGTTGATCTTCCATTCGGTGGCACTCTGTTATTCCATGCCCCGGCAGACTCCACCATCCAGAGGTTCTTGGCAGGGCTCCATCCTCCTCCTTCTCCTATTCCTTCTCCTCCTCCTCAGTGACTGCTGAGTTGATCTGGTTCTTGGACCTACTTTTGGGCAGTTTGCCCTGGCTGTGAAGTGGGTTTTATGGCCACTCGAGTCCTCCTTGCTGAGACTGTGGCTTTGTTGGCTGCTGGTGTTGACTGTGTGTATTTTTGCTTGAGTTATCTGCACAGAATTGGCCCTGAGATTAGGCCTTCTGTTTTTCTCTTGGGCTGCTTGACAAGCCTTCTGCGGGTTTTTCTTTTCCCCTCGTTTTTTCCTCTGCTGCGGAAGTTTCTTCCAAAGAGGGATCCCATGTCTTGGGACTTAACGTACCCTATGTGGGGTAGTAGTAGCTGTTATATAGCTTGCGCTCTACTAGGGAGTTATGGTCGCCTTCGGGCCTCTGCTCTCCATGGCGTTTATGTATGTTGCTGATGCTTCTTTAGGTCGTGTGTGTGGATCCCTCGTAGTAGTGTGTCCGGGCATTTCCTTGCCTTCATGCTCCTTTCCTGGAGGCTGGGTTGGTTCTGTGTTTCTCCCTTTGTCAGGCGTAGCCTGCCCGGTGCTCCTGGGGCCCCAGGCTGTTCGTCCTGCTTCCGGCGGCTCATTACTGCCGGCGCAGCTCTGTCTGATCTGTTGCCTTCCGTCTATGGTGGGCTCGCCTTCTTTTTCATCGTTTACTTGGGCCCTCTAGGCTTTTCTTCTTCCTCTTCCTTGCCCTGGCATTGGATGGAAGCTCTGTTGCCTTGTAGGGGCGTGGGGTGCTTCGGCCTCCCTGGCCTTGCCCGTGGTTCCTCTGTTGAGAGTGAACAGGCTTTCTTCTTCTTCTTTTTTCTTCTTCTTCTTCCACTCTTGGGTTCGGTGGTGTTCTGCTTGTGGGGGGCTGGGAAGACGGGGCTCTTCGCCCTGTCCATTGGATTAGTCCCCTGGCTGGTGAGGTCCTTCCGCAGACCCTTTTTTCCCTAGGGTATGGCTAGGGTATCTATTCAACGTTAAGGAATCTGTGGCTAGTAGTCTGTATCAGATGTACAAGTTACTTACCTTTGGTAACGATGTATCTGGTAGAGACGATTCTAGCCGTAGATTCCTTCACGGCCCGCCCTTCCTCCCCGTTCTGCGAGGACCCTTTGGCTTGCCCTTCTGCACTCGCCTCCCGTTGGATGGCTATGATGAGTGAGTGCAGTCTTTCGCTCTCTCGCCAAGACGTTGTCTTGCTTTGTTCCTTCCTCTTCCTTGGCAATGTAGAGACTGGGTCTATAGGTACTCCTGTGCCCCTCTACTCTGGTTGCTCCAGGATTGAGGCTGGCGTTCTTTCATCCCTCTTGTTCCTGAGGGTCCTGGCCCCTCTGCTATCCTCTGGGTTTGTGTCATTTGGCCGTGCCCTGTCCTGGCTCCCTTGGGGGGGGGGTTGTGGCACTCTGTGCTGGGGTTGCCTTGGACGTCTTTCGTTCCCTTTTTTTCTTGGAACTTGCTCCCCTTCATGGGTCTTGGTCGGGGGTGTAGTCCTGCTGCATGTTGTCATGATATTTTGCATATTTTCCTTGTCTTAAGGGGGTACTATTTTCATACTGGCAGGGTGGCTGCTCAGGGCTGTGCTCTGTTCTTTCTTCTTTCCCTGCTTTTGGGTACTGCAGTGTTGGCACTGCTCCTTATTGTGTTCTTCGTCACAATTCCTTCTTTTCCATTTTTCTGCTGTTTCACACACTGGTCCCATGCTCCCACAGTTTCTCTGCTGGCTCCACGTTGTGGTGCGGAAAAGTTCTCCGAACACAACTGACGTAGGCGCGCCGGGGTGGGACTTATGTGTCTTTGCTGACGTCACATACGCGGACGACGCCTGGTCGGAGTCGCGTGATGCTGTCCCCCCGGCGCACAGGGATGCTGTGGCAAAAAGTTTTCCAGATCCTGTTTCACGCCTGAGGATAATTCTACGTTAAGGAATCTGCGGCTAGAATCGTCTCTACCAGATACATTGTTACCGAAGGTAAGTAACTTGTACAACAGGTACATCATAGAAAGACTGATGGACATATTGAAGCGGACCTAGAGATATATGCATAACACAGAAAATATAGAGGTCTTGATTTAGAGTTTGGTGAGCAGGGTACTCCTTCACAAGCATGTTTGAGTATCCTGTCCAACAAACGGATGGTCTGCCTGACCTAAAGCAAGTCAGGTGGAGTGTCATGTGTCGAGCCTTGCTTGGGTGCCGTTGGTTTAAATACATCGGACGGCCATTCCTTTTTAGATCAAGCAGTCTGATGATTTTTTCTCTTATTCAGGACCACCAGGGAATACCTGGCAGTCGTGATGAGAATCTTTTTTTTAAATGAACCCCACTTCCTGGGAGAAAATTAATTAGGGAGAAAGTTCCTAGGGTGCGAGGGTGATTAGTTATTGGTTTTTAAAAACAAACTACTGCTTTGGAAGCTTGTTTTTGAAAAACACACAAGTTGGTGAATGGCCGCCTGAAACAACGCAGCCGCTCACCACCCCTGCAGTGCCTTCAGAGGAGCCACCATGGCTGCTGCTCTTCTGAAGGAACAGAGAGCGCAACAGGGCCAGCAGAGATCTCTAACAAGTCGGGGACCCTTTGGACTTTTAATCAAACCCATAGTCTTGATAATTGACAAATAGAGGAGTGGAGAAAAGAGAGTTAATTAGAATGCTGCCTCTATGTGATTTCTTGTATGTGAATAAGTAAATGACAAGACGCTGCTGTGTTCCTTACCTTAACTCAGCCTTTTTTTAAAAAACCTGCTATATATGTCGCATTGGTTTATCTCTGCAATGTCAGCTGAGCAAGTTACTGGTTATGTTAAATTATGTCATACTGGATTGCTGTCTAAAAAGCATACAAGGACCAAACGCTTCAGCTTGACAAAGCACGGGAGTTTCAGTGCCGCCTCTCTGTTCAGTCTAGTTCCGGGGCGACGGGATAGGCAGCGGCTACTGGGTTGAGGTCACTTTCCTTTGATGTCATGTGACCTGTCCTAGTAATGCTGCGCAAACTGACCAAGTAAACCCTTTTTTGTTCTTGACTCTCAAGTTAGCGAGGGCGAGCAGTCACAATATTCACAGCTTTGTAATGTCGACCAGCTTGAACTCAGAACTCAGCAATAGATCAACAGACTCGATTGAATAAATGACCAGCACGCTGCTTATCTTGCCAAGACACGGGTACTTTTAAAAGCTCTTTTTATTGAACAAGTGCTCAATCGATGGTGTTGACACCGAAAATACGGTGCACATTAGTGAGAGTGATTAGAACGAAAGGGCAAAGTCTGCAAATATGGAGTGAGTAACATAGCTTGGCTTGTCCTGACACTCCCTGGCTAAATACGACTACATAAAACTAGCTCACAAGAATGGTACATATTTAACTTTCACCACTTCATGGTGCGTCACATGGCCCGGTAGCTCTACCATCCCTCCCATATCTTTTCCCATTTACAAGGGCAGCCCCTGCTGAGATACACCCTGTGTCCACCCGTTGACACCAATCAAGATCTGCTTCCCAATCCTCCACCCTAGGGGGGGAGAGCTGGCTCCCTAACCCCGTGCAATATTACGCTGCCAACCGCTGATGCCAGGGCCAGTCATATTCTGTGAATACTATGCCATGTCACCTCACTTGTGATATTCAGGAGGTGCCATTTGGCCCCCATGGGGATCGCTAGTCCCATGACCTGGGACATTATTCTCATGATCTCTACCCAGTAGCATTGAATTACCGGACAACTCCACACCACATTAAAAAAAGCCCCCCCTCACATTACCTTATGCAGAGAGGTGGCTGCCCACCCTATTTGGTGCAACAAAGTTCTGGAGTAATAGGTCTTATGTAGGATCTGTAGTTAAATTAGACCAAAACAAGTTCTAATTGAAACCTCCCTGGCACCCTTAATGGCCTCAACCCAATCGCCATATACAAGCGTGCCTAGATCCCTCTCCCACACATCCCTCCGCGTCCCCAAGGGATCCAGGGAATTGTAGATCAACTTCCTATAGATGGTTGAGATTGCTTTTTCAGTCAGGGATTAGTTAGCAGCTGGTCCTCCAGTGGGGATTCTTCAGGCAACTGATCCCCTTCCCAGATGTGACCTTGCAGAGCGTGATCCAGCTGCAAATGTTAGAACCATTTTTAGTCACCTAATTTATACTTTTGTTGTAGGATCGTGAAGGACACAAGTGCCTGTCCCCTCCACACGTCGCTCGGCCGCTTTAAGCTAATCAATCCCCATTTTGTGAAGCCCTGCAATACTCCTGTTGCACTTATTAGATCACCATCATTCAGTGGAGTAATTTCAGTCAGCTTACCTTCTCAGCCTAAATACTTGGTAGCCTCTCTCCACACCCTTACCACTGTTTGGGTATGAGTTGGTAGGGTGCACTCATACTTTCTTCGATACAGCACCGGGGTAAGTTAACCTCTCTTGCCCATGGCCAATCTATCTACCCGGTAAGCAGGTTCCTCACGGTCCGCAAAAACCCAGTTGTTTACTGCCACCAGCTGCGTGGTCCAGTAATACTTGAGAATGCTCCGAACTGCTGGTCCACCTTAATAAACTCACTTCTGCAACGTACTCAGCGGGAAGTACCACCATCGCACAACAAGAGCCGAAGTTCTCAGTCTACCTTTTGAAAGAAAATGTCCAGTAGGATCTTAAAGGACGTTTTTGGCACGATGTACAGGAGACCCTGAAGGGTTATCACTTTAAATAGGGCCACCCGGCCCAGTAAGGAGAGCCAGAGCGCCTACCAGTTTGGGGTATCCCTGCAACACCGGTCTAATTCCGTGAGTATGTTCCTGCCTGTGGCTCTCTTGTAATGAACATGCCCAAGTATGTTGTTTGAAATCTATTTTTATTTTGTAGGTAAAGAATAGAACACAGGTCCAGATATACACAGCGTTAAGCCCACAACCCTATTTAGGGCCGGCCGTGTACTGTAGGAGAGTCTCCAAGAGTATGGAGAAGCAGTAGCAAAGTAGCTTGAACACAGCATGTCGCCTACAACCCTTGTTGGGGGGGCCGCGTGACACATTATGTATAGCAATATTGGTCTATTGTGGGAAGTCGCAGGACCCTTTAAAAACAACAACACTAAGAACACGGGCAAGAGGCCCATAAGAAGTGAGCAGTGATGAGTGGACAGAAAAGTGTCAGAAAGAGAAGAGGTAGTAGGAAAGACAGATTACGCCCAAAAAAGCTGCAGGGTCCCTGCCTCCAGCAGGAATATTAAGGACTTCTTCAAATTGATCTTATATCCTGAATGACGCTCGTACTTTGTGGGCAAAGCAGCAGCAGCAGCAGAGGGGGATACGCAAGGAGGAGAGCCACGCTCCCCACAAGCCAGCGGGGCTGAGAGACACCCTTTGGAGACACGCCCTGCCCAGGTGGAAGCCAAATACCTCTCGAGTTTCCTGCGGAGCGGGAAACGCTCGTACTTTGTGGACAAAACCTACCGGCAGCAGCAGAGGGGGATACGCAAGGAGGAGAACCACGCTCCCCACAAGCCAGCGGGGCTGAGAGATGCCCTTTGCAGGCACGCCCTGCCCAGGTGGAAGCCAAAAACCTCTTGCGTTTCCCGCTCTGCGGGAAACGCTCGTACTTTGTGGGCAAAACATACCGGCAGCAGCAGAGGAAGATACGCAAGGAGGAGAACCACGCTCCCCACATGCCAGTGGGGCTGAGAGACACCCTTTGCAGGCATGCCTTGCCCAGGTGGAAGCCAAATACCTCTTGCGTTTCCCGCGGAGCGGGAAAAGCTTGTACTTTGTGGGCAAAACTTACCAGCAGCAGCAGCAGCAGCAGAGGGGGATACGCAAGGAGGAGAACCACGCTCCCCACAAGCCAGCAGGGCTGAGAGACGCCCTTTGGAGGCACGCCCTGCCCAGGTGGAAGTCAAATACCTCTTTTCTGCGGGAAACGCTCATACTTTGTGGGCAAAACTTATCGGCAGCAGCAGAGGGGGATACGCAAGAAGGAGAACCACGCTCCCCACAAGCCAGCGGGGCTGAGAGACACCCTTTGGAGGCACGCCCTGCCCAGGTGGAAGCCAAATACCTCTTGCGTTCCCGCTCCGCGGGAAACACTCGTACTTTGTGGGCAAAACATACCGGCAGCAGCAGAGAGAGATGGGCAAGGAGGAGAACCACGCTCCCCACAAGCCAGCGGGGCTGAGAGACACCTTTTGGAAACACGCCCTGCCCAGGTGGAAGCCAAATACCTCTCGCGTTTCCCGCGGAGCGAGAAACGCTCGTACTTTGTGAGCAAAACTTACCGGCAGCAGCAGCAGCAGAGGGGGATACGCAAGGAGGAGAACCACGCTCCCCACAAGCCAGCGGGGCTGAGAGACGCCCTTTGGAGGCACGCCTTGCCCAGGTGGAAGTCAAATACCTCTTGCGTTTCCCGCTCTGCGGGAAACGCTTGTACTTTGTGGGCAAAACATACCGGCAGCCGCAGAGGGGGATACGCAAGGAGGAGAACCACGCTCCCCACAAGCCAGCGGGGCTGAGAGACACCCTTTGGAGACACGCCCTGCCCAGGTGGGAGCCAAATACCTCTGCGGGAAACGCTCGTACTTTTTGGGCAAAACTTACCGGCAGCAGCAGAGGGGAATACGCAAGGAGGAGAACCACGCTCCCCACAACCCAGCGGGGCTGAGAGACGCCCTTAGTAGACACGCCCTGCCCAGGTGGAAGCCAAATACCTCTCGCGTTTCCCACTCCGCAGGAAACGCTCGTACTTTGTGGGCACAACTTACCGGCAGCAGCAGAGGGGGATACGCAAGGAGGAGAACCACACTTCCCACAAGCCAGCGGGGCTGAGAGACGCCCTTTGGAGACACAACCTGCCCAAGTGGAAGCCAAATACCTCGTACTTTGTGGGCAAAACCTACCGGCAGCAGCAGCAGAGGGGGATACGCAAGGAGGAGAACCACGCTCCCCACAAGCCAGCGGGGCTGAGAGACACCCTTTGGAGACACGACTTGCACTGTATTTAATCAGACGCATAACCCGCTCCGCGGGACGAGCCGGGTGAAGCCCGGACCAAGGGCGGGCCCGTCTGAGCCCGTCCAAGCACGACCAAGGACGGGGCGGGCCCTCCTCTTTGACTTCCCATGCAGAATTGCACAGCAAGGTCAGTGTGTTATATTTGTACCACAAAGTCTCTGAGTAAATCCCACTGATATCGACTAATTTTGCTTGGGCAATAAAGCCTGGAGATACTGTATAACAACTAAACGTGATCATGGCTTTAAATGGTGCTGGGAAGGGGAGAAAGTCTACCACTGGAAGTGTTGTAGGGACAATTGACCAATTCCTAACCAGCGTAACGTCCATGTTGCAACGTGAAATTGAACTAACAGAGAGAAGGTTATCCACGGACCCAATTTTCAACAAACGGTCATCACTGGGGCAACTAGCCAAGGTACAATCCCCGATACCAGAATCTTTATCTGTGACGCCACCACCTGCAATACACACTGTGGCTGATATTGCATTTGCTAGACCGACTGGAGAGGGCAATCAACTGACAGAAGTAGTCATTGTGGCACCACCAACAAGAGACCCATCTATACTTTCTCAAAGCCCAGGAACTACTTGACCGGGACAGTCAATCCGGTTGGCTATGGAAACTAATCTAGGGGCTATTAACAAAGTGCCCGGCAAAGTAGTTAAAAGAAAACCTGGGGGAACTGCATTAATGAACAAGAAAATGAAAATGCAAAAACTGGTTAATATGGAAAATGAACCACCTGTTGTTGTACCTCATGGACCGCCGCCCTTAGTGGACGAGTCGCTGCCCATAGATGTCAATGAAAACATCTCACCTCAAGAGAGAGGGGGGACTTCTGGGCTAAAATGGAACTGATTTTTATAGAGTCCTGCCTCCCGATCCATGAAAGACTGGTCTCTATTGAGAAAAGACTATCTCGCCTTGAATCACTATGTTTACCAAAACAGGGAGGGGAGGGCTTAGGGGTTGTGGAACCCGCTAGTAGCGGCATGGGACCTTCTGGTCTTATTAGGGTAGGCACCCGGAGTACAATTCCGGTGGTTACAAATGCAGAAAGGGCAACACCAGTTCAAATAGGTCCAACGAACGATAACCCAATTATTCAGCCTGTCTTAGTCGTACCTAATGCCCCGGTAAATACAAAGAATGGGGGAGGAAAGGGGGGCTTGGGGGCTAGTAGCTCTGAACATAACCCTATACAGCCAACAAATATGGGACAAAGGACGAGGTCACAGGGTGCGAATTGGCCCCTGCTGTCTCGTCTAGATTTGCCCCCAGAGTCAATACCCTATGTGGTGGTCCTTGCAGGGGTCCCCTCCCTGAGCCTGGGAAAGTTGGAGGACTATAGAGACCTCAAAAACAAATGCATCCACTGGTTAAACTACAACAAACCCCTTCCAAACGGGGGATCTAACGAAATTCTATTCGCAAGACGAGTGGATTGGGTGGGGCCTCGAGGGAAAAACATAGACGGGGACTGTATTGTGATTAATTTCAGGAACAGTTGGACAGTCAAGCATATATATATAATTTGGAGACAGACGACCCAGAAATGTTAATAAAATCACTTCCATTAACGTATTTCTACCCGGGTGCCCACAGTAATGCTCATTTAGCACACAAGAGGAGGGGGAGATACAGTGGGAGGGCAAGGAAACCCAAGGAGGCAATCCCCTGCTAGGAAATGTCAACTGGAATGGGTCCCAAATAGCCCCTTGTTGCTTGATATGTTCCACCACCAGAATAGGTATAGTACTCTGGAATTAGTAGATTGACTGCCGAAGATTAAGGAGTCGTTATCTTCTGCAGTGGTAAACAAGAACTTACTGGAAGTCAAGGGCAATTTTGTTGAGATGAAACGTTTAATCATCCTGGGAGGATCCATGGGTGAGGAAGGTATACTAGGGGATAAAAAAGGTCAAACTAGGGGGAACTAAGCAGCTGGAAAAGTGGGTCCTAAAAACTACAGTGGCCAGGGTCAGGAGAACTTATGGAAAATGGAGGTGCGGGGGTAGGAGCGTTGGGGATCAGTGGGGTCAGCTGTGTAAATGAGGGGAGGGGAACTACACCGACGGGTGACCGTGTGCATAGACCATTTAACTGTGGCTTAAATATAAGCCCCACTCACAGGGTGTCAAATGGGAACATCAACATACTCTCCTGGAATGTGGCAGGACTAAAAAAACTAATTAAAATCTGAAGATTGGGGCTTGTTCATGGACAAACACGACATCTGCCTAATGCAGTAGACGTGGGCCGTGGACAATTACCAGCGGAGTGGGTTTGCCACATTTAATATTCCCGCATCAAAAGGGGGCAGAGGAAGACCGTCAGGAGGGCTAAGTATCTGGGTAGCCACTCACTTGGGAGCTACAGCCAAGCAGCTGACAGTAAACTCCCCAGACATCCAATGGGTCTTGCTAACTTTGACAGGAAATAAGCACATAGCCATATTAAACATCTACTCTAGGCCTATCAAGAGTGGGCAAGAGTCCATGGTTATTGAACAATTGAGGGAAATCGCACTGACTCTTGATCCCGAGGTTGGTTTAATCATTGGGGGTGATTTCAATTGTCAGTTTGAACCCCTCAGCAACATAGGCCTGGATGACACTGATGAGGAGAATCAGCATTGGAATATTCCGGAAACCTTAATTCCACCAGTTAAAGCTTGGACTCCGTTGGTGCTACAAATTACTTCCCTTACCCTGTCTTTATCTGTAAGGCCCTGTAATGGCCGACTAAAATCGGATAGACCCGGCCAGGTGACGTTTAACAGAGAAGGGCAATCATCGATCATTGATTACATCTTGATCGAATGTAGATCATGGGATAAGGTCCAGGATTTTAGGATCCACCAACGGATGGACAGCGACCACAACGCCCTAGTTATGTCTCTAAAGGCAGGGAGTTGGGGACTGTCCAATAACCAGACTGAGCCGAATCCTGCCCAACAGCCCCACCTTCTCCACAATAATAGACAGAGAGTAAAATGGCCCCACATAATAGGCTCTCCCAACAGGCAGTCGCAAATATATCTTCAGGTTTTGCCCCATCTTATCGATATGGCATAGGTAGGGTCAACGGGCCTATAGACGGGAGGGATAATAGGCCTGTTGAAATCCTCAACCAACTAGCCTCAATAATGCTGGAGGTTTTTTTCCCAATCCAGACCTATAGGGAAAACCCAGCTAAGACTCACCCATGGTACAATGCTGATTGTCGTAAGAAAAAAAAGGACCTGATTAAAGCAATTAAGGCCAAAGATAAACCCTGTATCAAGTTACTCCGGGTGCAGTACTAGCAAATTATAGAAAGGGTAAGAAAGTGCTGGGAGGCGGAAAAGTGGGAGGAATGAGGTCAGTTTTACAGCTTAGAGACCTCAAATCCTTCTGGGCAATTGTTAGTAATGATGGGAGGGGAGGGAAAAATGCAGTAAACTCTAACTTAGCCCCAAAAGTATGGGAAGACCATTTTGGAAGCCTCTATGTTCGGCCGAGCAATGCCGATCCTGTATCGGTGTCACAGAGCATCCTCCACGAGTATCGACTGGGGAGGGCCCAGGAGATATCGATACTAGAAGTGGAATCAGCCATTGCTAAGTTACTGCCTAACAAAGCCCCGGGGCTTGACAAAATCCCCGGGGACTTGTATCGGTCAGAACCGAAAATATGGGCCCCCTATCTCTGTGTCCTGTTTAATGCAATCTTAACAGGGATGGACCCACCAGAGACCTGGCGGGGGGAAGAGATAGTCCCTATTTTTAAAAAAGGCCGCTGCGTCCAGGAGTGCTTTTCGGTCCAGGGAGGAACTTACTGCCTATTTTGGGCCAACTTTGAGAAGCGCCGGGGTCGTGTGCTAGGACCCCCTGCGCCGTGATCTACCTGCTGGCTGCTAGTAAACCATCCCCAACGCCCAGCATAACCATCTGGACTTCATCCCGCAGAAGGCTCTGGGGCTGCCTGCGCCTGTGACGGGGCTTGTCACCGCCCCCAGCACACGTCTATTAATTGCTTCGCCCATTCCGCTACGCGGGAGCGTCCCGGGAGAAGCCCGGGACAAGGGCGGGACCGTTTTTGGCCGTTAGTGGCCGTGTGAGGCCGGGCTGGGCCACCCCCTTTGACTCTGCTCATTTGCGTTATAGGTATTTCTTGTTATATTTGATTGGGCTCCTGCATGCTTGCTTCTAGCTAGCTAGTGTTTTAAACTGTATTATTCGCTTGCTGGTATCGACTGTTGTCTATCAGAGCGTTCTTTGTTGTGGGCTATTTTGATAGGTAATGTTTGGCACATTTTTTCTTGCATCTTCCACTTTGGCTGTTATAGCAATAAAAAATTGTGAGACGTAACCCCGCAATGCCTGCCCCTCCCCCTAAGCAAAAGGAGGCTGCGAAACCCCAACTCCCTAGCCGGACAGCTATAGATTGCATGCTTCAGAAGACCATCGGGGTGGTGGAAAATGCCATAGAGAACACAGAGCGCCGTCTCTCGTTACCTGTTGGTTCTGTTCCCCCTTTACCCCTTGCTAATATGTCAACATTTTTTGTTAATTCCCAGGATTCGTTACTAGGACCTTCTTTTGTCGCTCTCCCTGGATGTAGTCATACCTCAACATCTCAGGATGTAGCCCCTACGGTGGGTAACTTATCCTCGGATATTTATCCTTTTGTTGCGAGGCTATCATTGACCCCTCCTATTTTCCAAGATGTGGCCATTGATGATTTCCCGTCTGAGGAAGTGGTCTCTAATGATAAAGGGTGCTGTAATACGCCAGCTGGCACTAATTCAGTCCCTGGCTCACAGTCAAGTGCGAATAGTGATAGGCCTTGTGTTACAACTAGAGGGCAGCTAGCAAGGTGTAGGTCGAAATACGCCGCCAAGGCACACCCAACTGTGAGTAATAGCAAGGGATTACCAGGAGGGAGTAAATCTAAGAAGGTACCTGCCAAACCCTGCACATCAAAGGGCAAGAATGCTAATGTCAAGGTACCTAATGTTGCACCTGACATTCTCAAGGATTCATGCCCATCTCTTGAAGAGGTGTGGCGCCGTGGCTAGGGCGACTGACTCCGGAATCTGGGGATCACGGTTCGATCCCCGGCATCGGCGGGAGATTAGCCCAGCACCATGTGACTCTGGGCAATAGCTTGCCTAATCTTCCCGACGGCCCCCAGCGCCTGGAGACCCTATCGGGTCATTGTGCGCTTTACAAATGTTGATTATTATTATTATTATTATTGATGAGAGTTTCCGGGAATTATTAGACAACCTTTTGGAAGAATCTCTTACCATCCCAGTGAGCAGTGGAACGGGTAGTGGTAATGACACCCAGCAAACAAATGCTAGCCCAAACATTGCGCGCCCTCTCAATGCCGATAAAGAAATCCCTTTGCTCATATTGAGCAAATTCTGAAGTCCTTGATCTTACCGGTGATTGAGAGGTTAAAAGAATTAACAACAATAGATTGCTTTGAACAGGGTACACTTGACAACTTTTTCTCTGTAGAGTCCCTAATTAAGCTACACTCCCAAAAAAATGTTGCAACAGGCGCACATAAGCAAAATCCTTCTGTAGCTCCTGCAGTAATGGGTAAACAGACACCTTCAAAACAACACCTTGCCTCAGGGACCCCAAATGGAACTAACCCTCCCACGAGATCTGTCACAACGAGCAAAGCTCCAGCTATAGTAGCTATTCCAATTAAGGCTAGCAATCTACCAGATCAATCGCTAACTAAAGGGGCTAAGAGGGTAATCATAATAATAGCAAACTAGATAAGCAGAGCAAAGATCCACTCTTAAAATCTGATATAGCTCATAGCATGGATTCCAATCTTCCTTGTGTTAATTTGCCTCCAGCCTGTTTGCCTTATGTAGTTGTATTGGCAGGAGTCCCTTGTTTGAAACCGGGCAAAATTGAATCATATGCCAAACTTAAGAATAAAACCATCTTCTGGCTAACCGATAATAGGCCCCTCCTGAGGGAATTAGATGGACAGATCCTTCATGTTAGAAGAGTAAGATGGGTGGGAAAAAGGACCAAAGACATTAAAGGGGATTGTATTCTAGTCAATTTTAGTGACATACGAGTGGCTAGGCACATTTGCGATCAGTACGCATGAGTTGGGATATTTTTACTCAAGCCCACTAAGATGGCATCAGGGACAGAACATTGGAAGCCAACTCTGGGGAGGGTACGCTGGCAGTTCCAATTTTTTCCCAAATCCTGCTTTTTACAGAGATATTATCCATCACGAAAGTAATTTGGGGTAATGACATAGCGATGATTTGTTTTCGCGTTCTTTGCCCTTTATTCCTGATTATAGTAGGCACAGTGGTTGTAGGTTTCCAATCCTCTCCCCAGGGACTATCCAGTCAGCCCCGAATTTAATTTCACCAGAAATAACTCGCCGGGGTGATGGGCTTCAGATAGGATCCCAAGCTGTGGCAACCAACTCCTGTAAACGGAAGGGAAAGGAATATGGGAACCATTCCATCATCAGATTTGGCCCATTTGGCCACAAGGATATATCTGTTAGTCCCTTGGGCACCCCTATTCCCTCTGCAGATTTATCTGCCCAAGAGAGCGCCATTTCCCCGTACAAGATCTCTTGCAATCTTCTATGGCAACTGACCCTGGTGGAGAGCATTCACCACTACATGCAGAGCAACTTAACTGCCTCCAGGGTGTAGAGGTGGCTGACGGGCTCTCAGCTGGAATATAGCAGGAATCGCTAGGAAGTTAGATCTCCCTGATTGGAACACCTTGGTGGAGTCCCACACAATTTGTATCTTCCAAGAGACCTGGAGCATGGAACCTAACCACAAGGTTGGCTACACCACGTATTTTATACCCGCAGTTTTGCCATCCACAGGGAGGGGTCGGCCTTGGGGCGGACTACTCATCTGAGTGAGCATCTCCCTGGGATGTAGTATCACACAAGAGCAGTGCAACTCGCCAGACATTCTTGGGATCTCAATAAGAGGCCCAGGCAGGGGGAGGTTACTTGATATATTTAATATATATGCCAGGGGCACTAAAGGCTGTTCCTTTTCCCCGACAGTAGCATTGCTAGAAAAATCTATTCGAGATTGTGGTAGTGGCACGCATGTATTGGTCGCGGGGGACCTTAACTGCACATTTGAGCCCCTTGCAGTAGAGGACATCCTAGATCTTACTGAGGACGACACTAGGAGGGGCATACCAGCGTTAGCGATCAAACCAATAACAAAATGGACCCAGAGGGCGATCCAGCTCAATGCCCTGATGCTGGAAGATGGTTTAAGAGCAGCAAATGGCAGAACCGCCTCGGATCCCTTAGGTGCCCACACATACAATAGGCCCAACCATACGTCAAGGATTGACTATATTCTCCTTGATTTAACACTTTGGAAATATATTCAGGATATGGTAGTAGTACCAACTGTAGACAGCGATCACAACTCGCTGTCTTTGAGCCTAAAGCACCTGTGGCCATGCCAAAGCGGCTTATTGCCTCCAAGCAAAGTAAAGTCCACCTCAGAAGTTCTTCCATCTAACTGCGGAAGGCGCCTCAAGTGGTGCAAAGTTGCCTTAGATGAAGCAAAGGTCCAGGCTATAGGAATGATACTGGCAGCCTCACTAAGCGAGATGGAAGTGTCCCTTCTGGAGCATCCAGACCCTTCCCGGGCTACGTTGGTATTCCAGGATACCACAAAGTCCATAGGAAATGTATTCTTGGTACAAACATGTGGGGGCAGGGCAAAAGGGCCCCAGAGGCCTAAGGCAAAGCAGGGCTGGTATACAACAGATTGTAGGCAGAAGAAGTTGGCATTAATTAAGGCTGTCAAGATGAAGTCACAACCTCTGATCCAGTACACCAGGAAAGAGTACTTTTTTTGCGGTAACTAACGCCAAAAGGGTGTGGGAGGACCTGCATTGGGAAACATTAAAAGAGGCTAGCGCAGGGCGGGATGCAGGCCGGTTCTGGAGCACTATAAGAGCGAGGAATAGTCCTGACAGCGACCTTATTACCTGTAACATCACTGACCAGGTGTGGTTTGACCACTTTTCTAAGTTGTATTCTTGCCTGCCAGAAGCTCCTAGTGATTCCGCTCCATGCAGTTCTCAAGTAGTACCCGGAGAGAATAATCAATTTCCTTTTTCAGTCAAGGAGGTTGAATTCGCAATTAGTTGCATTGTGCCCCAAAAAGCAGCTGGCCCTGATGGTATTCTTGGGGACTTGCTTTGTTCTAACCTGCCGAAATGGGGGAAGCTTATTCATACTCTTTTGACTGCTATTGACAAGGGTGCCGCCATTCCCGAATCCGGGAAGGGGGCCGAGGTCGTCCCTGTTTATAAAAAGGGCCAGAGGGACGACCCTTCCAACTACCGCCCAATAAGTTTATTAGACTCCACCCAGAAAGTTGTGGGGAAGGTGGTGCTTGAAAGAATTCTGCAATGGGCTGAGGACAATGAGATTCTCTCCAACTATCAAGCGGGCTTCAGAGCTGGCACAGGCACTATAGAGCAGGCTTTTAGATTACTACTTATTTATTGGAAAGTGGCTGTTATAGGCAAAGGCAGCCTTTACCTTGCTTTTATTGATCTAAGGACTGCCTTCGACCTTGTGCCTAGAGGACGTTTATGGGGGGTGCTGTCAGACATGGGGATTCCACCCAACATCTTGTCTATTCTAGTAAGGCTTCACGAAGGAAATTTCGCACAAGTGAGGTGGGGTACAGAGGGGCAGAAAACTAATAGGATTCCGGTGGGGAACTGGGGTCCGCCAGGGATGTGCCCTTGCCCCGACCCTTTTTTCACTGTATGTGAATGGGGTGGTTGAGCACTTGCTACTTAAACCATCAGATGCTCCATCCCTGGCAGGGGAGTGTATCCCTACCCAATTATTCGCCGATGATACGCTCTAAGACCCCAGTAGGCCTTCATGGCCTCCTAGATAACTTTCAGGCTTTTTGCATCCAACGTGGCCTAGTAATAAATACTGACAAGACTAAGTTTCTGGTGTTGAACCCCCCGAAAAAAATTGGGCGCCCCCCCTGTTACATTTTTACTTGGCAAGCTAGGCCTTACTGAAGCCTGGGATACTCAGTCTTCTCCCCCGAAAGCGACCCTTATGATCCTTTATTGGAAATGGGTCGCTACCAGAACTTGTATTGACCCAACTCTTGGTAGGTTGACGGAAGAGTTCCTAAGGCATAAAGATGTACTATTTCGGGAACTATATCTAGATATTGTATGGAAATCTTATGACAGGGCATTATATTTTAGATTCAGGGTAGGGGCACTCCCAGTGCGCGCCCTAACTGCTCACTGGAAACCCTGTCTCAGACAACATCTCTTTGTCCTATTTGTCAAACTAGTAGAGAAACTGTACTACATATCGTGTGTGCTTCCCCGGATTATGCCCACCCAAGACGAAGGTGGCTCAAACCTATATGCCAAGCTATGGGAACTAGGCACTCCAATGGGGCACTCCGGATTTTAATGTCGGACACACGGCCACTATATGTTTGTGGTCTTTCTAAGTTTTTAGCAGGGACATGGTCCATTAGGGCTAAAAGGCTAACACCAAATGTTTAATCTGGTTTTAAAACATGGTTAAATTTTAAATCTGTAACCACAATTTTATTGTCTAAGGTTTTAGATTTTAAACAATAATGAATTGCTAACAAATTGTTTTTATGTAAATGTGTTGTATATAATGTGTGCTTTTATGATATTTTTATCGAAATAAAGCCCTATGAACTGAACTGAACTGAAAAAAAGGTTGCCCTCTGCAACCCTCGAATTATAGGCCCATTAGCCTGATAGATATAGCCAGTTCAAGGGGTGGGAGCGCACCAGACACGTCCCAACGTAATTACCTCAAGCATGATGGTTCATGTAGTTCATTATTTCTCGCTCAATTCATTTCAAAGTGTTCATAGCCAGTGCTGTATTATTATTTTCAATTCGTATCCCTAGACACGTGTTTCATGATTCCTCAATCGTCAGTAGGGAAAAAGCAAAGTTCATAGGTTGCAGGGCGTGCTCCCTCGTCTCTCAGGACCAGTTCCACTCACAGCATGAAGGTGCAGGCTCCCGAGCTCGTCAGCTCACAAAATTTAAACAGTTCAAAGGGTGGGAGCGCACCAGACACGTCCCAACATAATTACCTCAAGCATGATGGTTCATTATTTCTCGCTCAATTCATTTCAAAGTGTTCATAGCCAGTGCTGTATTATTAGTTTCCATTCGTATCCCTAGACACGTGTTTCATGATTCCTCAATCGTCAATAGGGAAAAAGCAAAGTTCATAGGTTGCAGGGCATGCTGCCTCGTCTCTCAGGACCAGTTCCACTCACAGCATGAAGGTGCAGGCTCCCGAGCTCGTCAGCTCACAAAATTTAAACAGTTCAAAGGGTGGGAGCGCACAAGACACGTCCCAACGTGTCTGGGCCTCAACAATCACGTTGTCGTAGAGTTTTATTTTCTGCCTTGAACCGTTGGGAGAGTCTTGGCGGGGGGTCCCTCAGACTAGCTGGTCCTGCTGAATGGCTTTCCGGCCCGCCCTACAAACACCGGGGATGTGTCAGACCTTGGTTCTTCCAGGACCGCCTTGTCCTCCTACTGGATAGTCAAACTCCCTTCCCTTTCTCACCAGACAGGCAGACTTCTAGGCAGAGTTCTAGGCTCTTCAGGACAGGTACACAGCTTCTCCATTAAGTAATTCAGCCTGCAGGTGATGTCCCCTCAACTTAGAAAAACTGTCAGGCTGACACCATCCCTGGTGGCACAGCAGGCACCTGGGTACTTTGTAGAGCACATTATTCCTTGGTAACAGAGGACTTTGAACTAGGGTATAAAAGAGGGATAGATGGCCCCACTTGCATACACAACTGGCAGGCAGGAGATGCATTCTAATCTGTCCCACTCTCACATTGCATCTATGCTACGCACACCAACACCCTAAACACACACTGGATGTTAGCGCAAAGTCTGGGCACAGGCAAAGAAATGGAGCATTACATGGGTGTGTCAGTAGGAAGCGACTCCACTGACCATGATGCAAAGATCGCATCAGGCTATTGATCCTTACAACAGGGTGCATTGCCACCACCGCTCTAGCTGTTAAACCCATGACTGTCCTCTGCCTTAAATAAAGGCACACTTGGTGTGACCCTCCAGGTCAAAGGACCGGTCCGTGACCTATCATAACCCCTTGTTCGAAGTTGCACAGTACTGGGGTGACAGGAAAATCTCATGTAAATTTCTTTTTTTTTTTACTTTGTGGTAGATTTATCCCAGTAACGTGTAGTTACTAGTTTGACGCCATGGACTGGGGAGTTGCCACGAGGAACAGATTCTTCTGCCTGTCAAACCACATACCATTCACTATTTCATAGTGTTTTTCTGCTTTTATTTACCACTTGTTTTAAGCAGGTGGTATATATATATGCATGTGGTTGGTTGGGGGGGGGGGATTGGTGAAGTAGGGGAGGGATTGGTGAAGCAGGGGAGGGAAGGGGAAAACAGAGGGAAGAATTGTGTGTTTTCTGCAGTTAGTGAAAAAAAACAGCATAAGTCTTGGCTGCTTCTGCTGCACCCAGAGTCTTGTGCGTCTTTTCAGTCTAATTTTTCTGTCTGGAAAAAAATGGTGTCCTGTTTTTCTGCACCCATTAAATCCAGGTGCAGAAAAACCTAACCACTGATAATCAGGTGGAATAAAATGAACACATGAAAGTACGCCTTAATTTCATTGCCCTTGATTCACACTCTGGACAATAGTTGAGGGATAGGTCTAGGCATAGTCCTCGCAGCACAGAATAGATTTGCGTGCGGCAGAGGCCAGAACTCAAAAGTCAGGATACCAGATACAAGTTGGTGGGAACTCAGGGCAGGGGAAAACGCCTGTTGTCCATGGGGAAATTCCCATCCCAGAAATCTACATTAAAAATTTATTAATAGTATTTTTTTAAAATAGCTGTTTGGTGCCAGGGCATATGACTTTAATTTCTGCCTTTGGGATTCTATATTACAACTCCATAGGGTACAGGTATCCTTTGTGAGTTTAATAAAATGTTGAAAATTCTACAAATCCTTACTCCTACATCCAAGTATTTTCAGGCTACCATTCTACACTCTGATCTGTCAGAAGAACAGCTCAACATTTTCAAAATTCTGCAATTCTGTATTGATTTGGCTTGTAAATTATTTTTAGAGAAATTTACATGTATTAACTATTTAATTTTAATACTATAGGTGATTGAAATTATGGACGAAAAAAGCACGATTTACCACCAGGCAACTGAATGTTAGTGCCATAAGAAGGATTATTCTGAAAAACTGAAGGACATCCAGCATTCTAAGTTTAAAAAAAATCCGAAATCTAGGTGTGGCGAGGAAGTGGGAGCTGAGGAAAGTACTATACCTGTAAGTGAAGTATCTAATTTTGCATTTCATTAACCCAGAGCAAAGTCATACCTGTGCACACAGCATCAGAAATAATGCCAGAAAGACCAATCAGAGCATCCTCATCTGAAATATTATCAGAAAGACAAATTGGCTCAGCATGACAGCATAACGTTCATCTAAAGCATCATGTAATCCCAGAGAGGAAGGACACACTGCATGAATGAAAGTTATAACAAAAGGTTTCTTCTGCAGACCATCAAAGAAAAGACACTAAAGAAGACTTCGAAGCTGACACGCTAACAACCAAAAGATTGGAAAATCACCTTTGTTCAACAACCGTTTTTAACCAGTTACGCAAGTTTGAGACTATCTGCCTCGGGATATAACACCTCGATCCACTCTGCTCACTCTGGCGAAAACCTTAAAAATTCACCACTTTATTGTGTTCATGACCATCTCAGATTGTTTCCTTTTTATTATGTACAGTTCTGTAATTCTATGTAAATCGCCTCAACATTATCTGTTGTGCAGGAGTGATATGTAAAACTGATTAAATGAGCACCGTTGCGTAATAGCTAATGTGAATAAATCCTCGTCTTCAGAACTACAAACCTTAACCTTACACCAAACATAGAAAGGGTAAAAGGAACTGATGTTCTGCGACTAATGATCCACAATAGTACTGTGCATGTTTTAATGTCCTCGGTTACTGCCAATACGTCAGTGCAAAAAGTGACTTCTCAGCTTAAGCATTAAATATCAGACTAACACCTTATCACTGCATTGCTAAGAACCTATACAAATAGATTTGAGAAAAACTTCAGTCACAAAATAAGTTGCTGCCAGAGAGGCTATAACCAAAAGACTATTATCTGCTAGAAACATTTCGACAGGTGTTACAGGGCTGCTTCCAGTCATATTTTGCTCAAATCAAGTGTTAAGAAGATTACATACAATTTCTTTTAGAGATAAGTGCTGAACATTATCTAAACAAGCCCGACTTTAAAATCAGGTTCACTCTTACTGTGGCATATAAGCAAGAGAAAAGTAGAGATATTAACTCTAGGAATACAATTGATAAAAGCACGGGCTGTGAGAACAAATTCAGTGTTCAAACCCGTCTCAATCAAAGCAAAATAACCCAAGTTGGGGAAAAAAGTTACCTGTGCCAACAAAGATTCAACCATAAATCTCATCTCACTGAATTTGAGAGAATGCTCACTGGGGAAAACCACTTTCAGTGCAAAGTATGCCAAAAAAGTTTCAGGCGTAAATCTTATCTCACTAAGCATATGAGAATCCACACTGGGGAAAAACCTTATCAGTGCTCTGAATGCCAGAAAAGGTTTAGTTTCAAACCTAGTCTAAATCTACATGCATTAACCCACTCTGTGGAAAAACCTTACCAGTGCCCTGAATGCCAGAAATGTCTCAGTGACCAAAACAGTCTCACTCGTCATATAAGAACCCACACTGGGGATAAACCTTATCAGTGCACGGATTGCCGGAAATGTTTCATTGAGAAAAACAGTCTCACTCAGCATAGAAGAACCCACACTGGGGATAAACCTTTTCAGTGCTCTGAATGCCAGAAATGTTTCAGTTACAAAAGCAGACTCATTGAACATACGAGAATCCAATGTGGGGAAAACCCTTATCAGTGCTCTGAATGCCCAAAACATTTCAAACTTAAATCACTTCTAACTGCACATGTGAGATTCCACACTGGGGAAAAACCTTATCAGTGCTCTGAATGCCAGGAAAGATTTTGTAACAAACAACGTCTTTCTCAACATGCAATAACCCATTCTGTGGAACAGCCTTATCAGTGCTCTGAATGCCAGAAATGTTTCAGTGTAAAACGTAATCTCACACGGCATACAAAGATCCACACTGGGGCAATACGTTATCAGTGCTCTGAATGCCACAAATGTTTCAGTGACAAAAACTGTCTCACGCGGCATATAAGAATCCACACTGGGGAAAAACCTTTTCAGTGCTCTGAATGCCAGAAATGTTTCATTGACAAAAATAGTTTCACTCATCATATAAGAACCCACACTGGGGAAAAACCTTATCAGTGCTCTGAATGCCAGAAATGTTTCATTGACAAAAACAGTCTCACTCATCATATAAAAACCCACACTGGGGAGAAACCTTTTCAGTGCTCTGAATGCCAGAAATGTTTCAGTTACAAAAGCAAACTCATTGAACATGCAATAATCCATTCTGTGGAACAACCTTATCAATGCTCTGAATGCCAGAAATGTTTCAGTGTAAAACGTAATCTCACACGGCATACAAAGATCCACACTGGGGAAAAACCTTATCAGTGCTCTGAATGCCAGAAATGTTTCATTGACAAAAGAACTCTTTCTCAACATACAATAACCCACACTGGGGAAAAACCTTATCCATGCTCTGAATGTCAGAAATGTTTCAGAGACAAACGCAGTCTCACTCAACATATAAGAACCCACACTGGGGAAAAACCTTATCAGTGCTCTGAATGCCAGAAATGTTTCAGAGACAAACGCAGTCTCACTCAACATATAAGAACCCACACTGGGGAAAACCTTTATCAGTGCTCTGAATGCCCAAAACATTTCCACTGTAAATCACTTCTAACTGCACATTTGAGATTCCATACTGGGGAAAAACCTTATCAGTGCACTGAATGCGACAAATGTTTCAGGGTAAAAAGCAATCTCACTCAGCATATAAGAACCCACACTAGGGAAAAACCTTATCAGTGCTCTGAATGCCAAAAATGTTTCGGCCAAAAAAACAGTCTCATTATTCATATAAGAACCCACACTGGGGAAAAACCTTATCGGTGCTCTGAATGCCACAAATGTTTCAGTGAAAAAAACAGTCTCACTCAGCATATAAGAACACACACTGGGGAAAAACCATATCAGTGCTCTGAATGCCAAAAATATTTCTGCCAAAAAAACAGTCTCATTATTCATATAAGAACCCACACTGGGGAAAAACCTTATCGGTGCTCTGAATGCCACAAATGTTTCAGTGAAAAAAACAGTCTCACTCCGCATATAAGAACCCACACTGGGGAAATACCTTATCAGTGCTCCAAATGCAAAAAAAATTTCAGCCTTAAATGTAATCTCGCTAAACATATGAAAATCCATACTGGAGAAGAAAATTATCAGTGCTCTAATTGTCAGAAAAGATTCAGAGGTAGAGATGGTTACAAGCGCCATAAGAAAACACACCATCAAAATATTTTAGTGCCAGAAAAGCACCAGTTTTAAACACAATCTCACTCTACAGGAGCAGACGCACACAGGGAAAAAGCATTACCAATGCTGTGAATGCCAGAAATTCCTATCTGATAGGCACAGCCTCACTAACCATAAGCGATTCTCCATATTGATGAAAAACCTTATGAGTGTTCTGAATGCCAGAAAAGCTGCAGAGAAAAATGCTATCTCACCATGAGAAACTACACACTGGAGAAAATCCTTATGCCAAAAAAGCTAGTATCTGAAAGACAGAATCTGAAAGAAACACGTTCGTGTTGAATGAATGAATGAATAGCATTTTTATACCACGCAAAACTTAGCCCCAAGGGGCATCAAGGCGCCAGAAAAACAAACAAAAGGTCCACATTACCAGATAGATGAACCAGGAAGCCACAAAAGGCGCAGTCCCTAATATGCCTGGGAGAAAAGCCAGGTCTTCAGGTGTTTTTTGAAGACCGCTAAAGAGGATTGGCTAGTTAGCTCCAAAGGGAGAGAGTTCCAGAGTTTAGGAGCTAGAACAGAAAAAGCTCTGCCTCCCCACTTTGCCTTTGTGAACTTGGGGACCACAAGCAAATTATTGGAAGAAGACCGGAGGGTTTTACTGGGGGAATACACACACAGAAGGGCCCTGATACCTTCTGAGCCTGCGCCGTAAAAAGCACCATGGGCTAAGCACAGGAGTTTAAAGGTAATCCTAGAGGGGATGGGAGTTCCTGCCAAAAGTCTTGAATCATTTGAAAAGATACCATCCAGCGTATGGCCGGCCAAATGTGTGGGGCCAATGACCAGTTGACCCAAACCACATGCCGCTAGACCATCTACAAGTACTGCTGTATCCTTCGATTCTATGGCCTCTAAGTGAAAATTAAAATTGCCGAGAATACTGAAGTGGGGCTTATCAATGTAGGGCTCTATCAATTTAAGGATGTCATGGGCAAAGGTCGTTCTGGGGCCAGGAGGTCTATAACAGAGAATACCAGAGAAAGAGGCCGAGGGAAGGAAATTAATAGAGAAATACAAAGCCTCAAACTTATCAGAGGGTAATGAAAGAGGCTTAGTGCTACAAGTAAAAGTGTCTCTGTAAAGGATACCCTGACCTATCCATTCTGGCCAAAGAATAGCCCTCGGGGACTGCCTCTACGAAGTCAGGGCCGGAGGTTTCAGAACCCCAGGTTTCGGTAATAAAGACCCAAGGGGCCCTTTTTTGAGAGACAAAGTCGTTGAAGGCAACATTATTACGAGCCAACGACCTAGCATTAAGGAGCAGGCCAGCCTCACTTAAATCGTTAGGAACGGGAAACTGACTTCCATATCTCCTACATTTATTAAGACAATAATGGCGAGGGCGTATGGATCTAGAAACCCCTTTGCAACAGTTGAGATTAACCAGGTTGTTAGGAATAGAAGAGAAATGACACAGTTTAAACCCAGGTCTAAGTGCAAGAAGTGCAGAGTGGGAATATAACTCATGATGATTTTTATGAAGAGTAAAACGAGGACCAGCCCAACTAGCCCCTTGCGCGTCCTTAGCGCGGACGGGCGCAACTTCGGTGCACGCCCGCTGCGCGCGTCCGCTGTGCGCGGAGAAAGTCCTCCCGATTAAATATGGCCAGCCCGAGTCTGGCGCACCACCTGACCGGCACCAGCCAATGGGAGCGGGGGGACTAGCTGTCTGCCGCCGTGCCCTCCACGCAAACGGGAAAACCCGCGGTGGAACGGGGCACAGGCAGGTAGGGACCAAACAACACTAAGCAAAGCACCCAATGCACAGTAAAATGATTTCCAATTAAAATGCGAGAAGTTTTAAAATTCGGCGATATATGAAAAGTCAATTCTAAAATAGCAGCAGTAAAGACCAGTTAGCAGCAAGTCAATTCAAATTATTTTAGAGCAACCGGGCATAGTAAGTCATGCACCGGTAACGAGAACCAACCGAGGATTCCAGTCGTCCCGATTAAATATGTCCGGCCCGAGTCTGGCGCACCACTTGACCGGCACCAGCCAATGGGAGCGGGGGGACTAGCTGTCTGCCGCCGTGCCCTCCACGCAAACGGGAAAACCTGCGGTGGAACGGGGCACAGGCAGGTAGGGACTAAACAACACTAAGCAAAGCACCCAATGCACAGTAAAATGATTTCCAATTAAAATGCGAGAAGTTTTAAAATTCGGCGATATATGAAAAGTCAATTCTAAAATAGCAGCAGTAAAGACCAGTTAGCAGCAAGTCAATTCAAATTATTTTAGAGCAACCGGGCATAGTAAGTCATGCGCCGCTAGATTCCTTACCTTAGAATTACCCCCAGGCGTCAGACTAGATACGGAAAGTTCTTCGTCAGCAGTACCCCTGCGCGTCGGTAGGCGTCGTCTGCGGCTCCGTGTCCGTCGTCGGGATCGCCGGAATGATGTCGCTGGAGTACTTAGACGCCGCCCTCACGCGCTGACGTCAGTTCTTCTTTTTTCCGCGCCAGCTAGCGCAGATCCGGGAAGAGCACGTACCTTCAGTCATTTTTTGACTAACTTTTTTGACATTTTTGTCTATCTTTGTCGAGTCGACTCGACTCCTGGTGCCAGTAGGGATGCCCGGTTTAAAGCTGTGTGACGCCTTTAACCGACTGATGTCTGTTACCGACCCCCTCCGCCGGAGTCGCTACTGTTTGGGGGGCGACCATGATGCCAAGTCGTGCCCCGACTGCCGGGCCTTGACGTCGAAGGCTAGGCGGGAGCGTTCCCGTAAGCTCCTCGAGCTCCGGCAGTCGACTCTGTGACGCTCGAGGTCCCAGTCAGGGAGGAAGTCGAGGAACTGGTCGCGGAGTCGCAGTCATCACCGATCATCCGGATCCAAGTCGTCGCACTCGGGTAAGTCGAGGCATGTCAAAAAGAAGCAGTGTTGCTCTTCGGTCTCCCCTCGCCACTCACGCAGCTCAGGAGCTGCATCCTGTCCCACACCCTCCGCTCCCTGGACTCAATGCGACTCCGGGCGATATTAGAGACTTCCTCGTTGCCAAGAGGACTCTCTTCCCGCCGTCGACACCTGCCGGCGCGGCTTCGGGCCCGCGGGTCCGACTGGGAGTCCTAACTTGCTGGCGGCTTCGGCCCCAGTGCCGTCGGCAACTTCGGTCTCGGCGTGCAGGACCCCGTGGGATCCAGGCCTGGATCCCGGTCGACGCCAGTTGACCTTATGACTCCTCCGCTGGTGCTGACCCCGGCGCCATCCTCGGACAACACCGTCCCTGGTTTTAGCCCCAGTCCCGGTTCGGCGTCGGAGCAGCGCCGTCTCCGACGTCGATGGGTGAGCCCTTCACCTATTACCGGCTCTGTCATTTATGCAAGTGTGGCTCACTGGTTAGAGGAGGCAGACCCTGAAGCAGAGGTCAGACCTGGGACCAGGGTTCAATTCCCGACGCGGCAGGGTCTTGACCCCAAATGTCCACGGACTCGACAATTCTCGCTTCGGTGCCTACTCGAATCACGGGTTCACACTCTGCAACTCTGGGCAATAGCTTGCTTAATCTCCACTACGGCCCCCCCATGGCGGGATGCCTGGCTTTCACCTTGGGGATGCCCAGTAGGGGTTATCTCACAGGGAAAAGCCAGGACGGGTTCCCAAAGCAAGCGCCTTGAGACCTATCGGTGATAAGGCGCTATTTAAGAACCTTTGACATTTGACATTTGACAAGCCTGTTAATCAGGACACGGATCAAGGGGAGGACTGGGAGGGGTCTGAGGACCCTCTGGATCAGCAGTGCCGGTTAAGTCAGGACTGGACAGATGAGCTGGGGGATGCCAGTGGTCGAGACACTTCGCCTGACACTGGTTTTCTCTCTCCTCCCTCCGTGACTACGGAGGAGGGGGCTACTTATGCTGTGGTGTTGCACAGGGCGGCCAAGGCCCTAGCCCTTGAGCTCCCTGCAGCAGCGTGAGGACTAACTTCCTCACTGAGGTGCTTCAACCGCCAGTCAGCTCTACGAAGCCTCTGCTGCTGTTTAATGAGGCCCTCACTGACTTTCTGATGGGCACTTGGTCCAAGCCCTCCACAGTTCTCCCTGTGGATCAGTACGTGGACCGACGCCAATGCCCGGCTCCGGGCAAACCCTGCTTTCTGTCCACCCACTTTTTTTTTCCGCCGTGGTGGAGCAGGGGGTCAGAGAGCCGGTCAGCCCACATCAGCTCCCGCAGCTTCTGCCTCAAAGCCGTCCTAGTCTGAGCTTTCAGGCTCATTCCACGCCAGTCGGAGGTAGGGTTTACCATCACGTACTCCACTGGCGTTCCATCACTTCGGACAGGTGGGTGCTGCAAATCATCCGAAGGGGCTACTCCCTCCCCTTTGAGGCGACCCCTCCAGCCATGCCACCACAGTACCATGTCGGGGGATCACTTGCAACTTCTGGGAGAGGAAGTTACGGCCCTCTTGGCCAAGGGGGCCATCGAGCGCGTTCCAGGTCCAGAAGTAGGACGTGGTTGTTATTCCCACTACTTTCTGGTTCCATAGAAGGGCAAAGGGGGCCTGTGCTCTATCTTGGACCTCGGGAGCGTCAACGGCTTCCTCCTGAAGGAGTAGTTCAAGATGCTGACTTTAGCTCAGGTTCTGGCTGCCGTAGACCCTGGAGACTGGATGGTAGCGTTGGACTTGCAGGACACCTATTTCCATATTCATGTCCTGCTGGCCCACCGGCGTTACATGCGGTTCATGGTAGGCCACAAGCTCTTTCAGTTTACCATGCTCCCCTTCGGCCTTACCAGTGCCCCCCGGGTGTCACTAAAGTGATGGCAGTGGTTGCAGCTCATCTGCGCAGATTAGGGGTTCCAGTATTCCCCTATCTCGACCACTGGTTGTTGAAGGCAGGCTCGCCCCAGACAGTCGTCTTCCACCTCCAGAGTACGGCCGGCCTCCTGCACTCGCTGGGGTTCTCCATCAACGTGCCGAAGTCACACCTGAGTCCCTCTCAGAAGATCCTCTTCATCGGAGCGGTTTTACACTCGGCGCAGTTTTGGGTGTATCCTCCCGAGCAGCGGGTTTGGGATATTCAGGCTCTGTTTCTAATCTTTCAGCCTTTATCCAGAGTTTCGGTCAGAATCACCCTGCGGCTCCTGGAGCTGATGGCCTCCAGCATCCTGCTGGTACATCACGCCAGGTGGCGGATGTGGGCTCTCCAGTGGTACCTGAAGTTCCAGTGGGCACAGCATCAGGGCAACCTGACTGACCACATCCTGATCTCGAAGGGCACTGCGAGACAGCTGCAGTGGTGGCTCATGGACCGTGATTGGGTCAGTGGCAGATCCCTCTCCCTTCCCCAACAGGAGCACACATTGGTGACGGGTGCGTCCCTCCTAGGATGGGGTGGCCACATGGGACAGGCGGAGATCCGAGGCCTCTGGTCTCCGGCTCCATATCAACCTTCTGGAGCTGTAGGCGATCCGGCTTGCACTGAAGGCATTCCTTCCCTCTGTCTGGGGAAGTGTAGTGCAGGTGTTCACGGACAACACCATCGCCATGTGGTACTGCAACAAACAAGGCGGGTGGGGTTGTGGACCCTATGTCAGGAGGCTCTGCGCCTCTGGACATGGCTGGAATATCAGGGCATCACCCTGGTGGTTCAACACCTGGCAGGTTCGCCGAACACCAGGGCGGACGAACTCAGCTGCTGGTGCATGATCGATCACGAATGGCGTCTGTACTCGGACGTGGCACAAGGTCTCTTTCAGCAGTGGGGAGAGCCTTGGTTAGATCTATTCGCCACCGAAGAGAACGAGCAATGTCTTCAGTTCTGCGCGTTGGAATTTCCAAGGCTGCACTCGCTCGGCGACGCTTTTCGTCGCGAGTGGAGTTGCGGTCTGTTGTACGCCTTTCTGCCTATCCAACTTCTGCCCAGAGTGCTGAAGAAGATCAGGCGCGACCGGGCCCAAGTCATCCTTGTGGCTCCGGATTGGGCACGAAGATACTGGTATCTCGAGCTACTCAGAATGTGAATTGATCCCCCGATTCGACTGCCTCTTCAGGAGGACCTTCTGTCATAGCAGCAGGTGTCCTCCACCCGAACCTGTCCAACCTCCACCTCCATGCGTGGAGATTGAGCAGCGACAGTTGAGGCCATTTGACTTGCCTCCTGAAGTCTGTAATGCTATTCTGCCAGACAGGCGTCCCCCAACAAAAACGGTATATGCCTGCAGGTGGAACAAATTTGTGGCATGATGCACAGCAAAGGCTGTGGATCCTCTCTCTGCCCCTCTTTCAGAGGTTTTCCTCTTTCTTCTTTCTGTCGCCCAGCAGGGCTCTGTCCTGGGCACTTTTCAAGTTCCTTGTTGTAAATAGATTCTTGAAAGGCATCAAGCACATGTTTCCTCCTGTTCCTTTTGTGATGCCTCAGTGGGACTTGGATCTGGTTCTTACCTTTTTGATGTGCGCTCCCTTTGAGCCACTTCATAATTGCCCTCTCCATCTTCTGACCCTAAAGACTGCTTTCCTGGTTACCATCACCTCGGCCAGAAGAGTGAGTGAGCTCCAGGCTCTTAGCCTGCTTTCCTCTCTGTCCATCCGGACAAAGTTGTTCTGAGGACTCGTCCTTCTTTTCTACCCAAGGTGGTTACTGCCTTTCACATCGGACAGACCATTACCATGCCCACCATCTTTTCACCTCCACATCCCTCAAAAGAGGAAGAGAGGCTCCACCGTCTGGACCTCAAACGTGCGCTCTCCTTTTACCTGAACCGCACACAACAGTTCCAGGTGGACGACCAACTCTTTGTTGGCCACGTGGGAGCTAAGAAGGGACAGGCAGTGCACAAGCGGACCATCTCTCGTGGGTCGTTTTGTGCATCAAGATCTGTTATTCCTTGGCTAAAAAGGAACCTCTTGTGGGGCTGCGCTCCCATTCCACTCAGGCTACAGCGGCTACTACTGCTTTGAGACGGGGATTCCCTTGCAGGACATTTGTCAGGCAGCTAAGCGCCAGGATATCCTCTGGGTGACAGGTTTGCGCTCTATAAGTATACCTACATTACGTGGGCCTCGCTGCACACGTTTGCCAAGCATTACTGCCTGGAGAGCCAAGGCCGGAGAGACTTCTTCTTTGGCCGTTCTGTTCTCCAGGACTTCCTGGTGTGATTTTGGTTCGCAGACCCACCACCGGGGTTGGTATTGCTGGGGTATCTATTCTAAGGTAAGGAATCTAACGCTAACGTGTTTCTTTCAGATGCACAATTTACTTACCATCGGTAACGATATATCTGTAGGAAACATTAGTTAGTGTTAGATTCCTTACCGCCCCACCCATCCTCCCCGTTTCTGCGAACCGATATCTAGGGTTCAGGAATTTCCCTGTCAGGCCCTAGTTTCATGGTACCAGTGTCTGTTTCTTGCATGGCTCTGCGTTCCTGGCGCGGAAAGCTATGTACAGAACTGACGTCAGCGAGGGTGGCGTCTAAGTACTCCAGTGACGTCATTTCGGTGATCACGATGACGGACGCGGAGCCGCAGACGATGCCTACCGACACGCAGGGGTACTGCTCACGAAAGTCAAATTCCACCAAGCAGTTCCAGCGCCTGTTCGTCGTACCAAACAACTGCAGCCAATAAATCCCGGGCTCGCTGTCAAACAAGTTCAAGTGTGACTCCTGATGAGTCCATCGCCATTGACTGTCTTGTCTGTGAGAAGCTGCTCCAGCCCTCCTGTGATGGTGGGCCGGAAGACCTTCACCGCCAAGTGAAATGCTCGCAACTCCAACAGCTTGATGTGGAGTTGGGTATCTGCCGCTGACGAGGGTTCCCTAATCTCTGTCTCCCATATGGCCTTCCCATCCCATTCCAGAAGAGATACATGCGTCCCTGTGTCAGAAGTAGGTTGTGGTTGCTAGTCCCACTACTTCTTGGTACCCAAGAAGGACAAAGGCCTGCGTCCTATCTTAGACCTCAGGGACATCAACCGGCTTCTCCGGAAGGAGAAGTTCATGATGTTAACCTTGCCTCAGGTCTTGTCTGCCCTCGACCCTGGAGATTTGATGGTAGCGTTGGACTTGCAGGACACTTACTTTCACATCCCCGTCTTGCCTGCCCACTGTCGCTACCTACGGTTCATGGTAGGCCACAAGCTTTTTCAGTTTACCACGCTCCCCTTTGGCCTTACCAACGGCCCTAGGGTGTTCACGAAAGTGATGGCGGTGGTCGCAGCTCATGTGCGCAGATCAGGGGTTCCAGTCTTCCCCTATCTCGATGACTGGCTGCTGAAGGCAGGCTCGCCCAGGCTGTCGTCTCCCACCTCCAGACTACAGCGGACTTCCTGCGTTTGCTTGGGTTCACAGTTAACGCGCGGAAGTCGCACCTGATTCCCTCCCATAAGTCCTTTGAATCAGAGCGGTTCTGGCACAGCGCAGTTTTGGGTCTATCCTCCGGAGCAGCGAGTCCAGGATATTCAGACTATGATACCGAAGTTTCAGCATCCATCCCGGTTTTCTGTGAGAATGACCTTGAGGCTGCTGGACCTCATGGCCTCCTGCATCCTGCTGGTGGATCATGCCAGATGGCATATACGGGCTCTGCAGTGGGACCTGAAGTTCCAGTGGGCGCAGCACTAGGGGAATCTTTCCGATGACGTTCAGATCTCGGAGGGGACTGCAAGTCAGTTGCAGTGATGGCTCACGAACGAGGATTGGGTAAACGGCAGATCCCTCTCCCTTCCCAAACCTGAGTTCACAGCAGTGACATATGCTTCACTCTGTGATGGGCCGGGCAAATGGGAGAGGCGGAGATCAGAGACCTCTGGTCTCCGGCGGAGTCCAGGCACCACATCAACCTTCTGGAGCTCTGGGCGATTCATCTTGCACTGAAGGCATTCCTTCCTTCTGTTAAAGGAAGAGTTGTGCAGGTGTTCACGTACAACACCACCGCCATGTGGTACTGCAACAAACAGGACAGGGTGGGGTTGTGGACCCTATGTCAAGAGGCTCTTCGCGTTTGGACATGGCTGGAACATCAGGCCATATCTCTGGTAGTTCAACAACTAGCAGGTTCACTGAACGCCAGGATGGACAAACTCAGTGCCTCATGGATCACAAATGGCATCTTCACTCTAAGGTGGGGCAAGGTCTCTTTCAGCAGTGGGGAGAGCCTTGGTTAGATCTATTCGCCACTGAAGAGAGCACGCAATGTCAGCAGTTCTGCGTTTTAGAGTTTCCAAGGCGGCTCTCGATCGGCTACCCTTTTCGTCGCGAGTGGAGTTGTGCCTGTACCACTTCTGCCAAGATTGCTGAAGAAGATCAAACGCGACAGGTCCCAAGTCATTCTTGTGGCTCCTGACTGGGCACAAAGAGTCTGGTTCCCCGAGCTCTTGAGCATGGCCATCGATCCTATTGTTAACAGATTTCTGAAGTGCATTACTAATCTTTCTTCCTTCTCCTTTCGTAATGCCCCAGTGGGACTTGAATCTTGTCCTCACTTATCTTATGTGTCCTCCCATTGAGCCCCTACATAATCATCCACTTTGCCTCATTGGAAGACTGCTTTTTTACTTGCCATCACCTCTGCTCCCAGGGTGAGTGAGCTTCAGGCTTATCTTCCAGACCTCCCTTTCTTGCTGTCCATCCCGACAAAGTAGTCCTCCGTATAAGCCCTCTTTTCTGCCCAAAGTGATTGCCTATACATTAGGATCTGTTATTTGGCTAGAAAGGAACCGCTTGTAGGACTGCACACCCACTCTACCAGGGCGACGGCCACTACTGCTTTGGGACGTGGAGTTCCGCTGGTCACGCGGGCATCCCTGCACAAATTTACTATGCATTACTGCCTGGACAGCCAAGTCCGGAGAGATGGCTATTTTGGCTGTTCTGTTCTCCAGGACTTCTTGGGGTGAACTTAGTTTCCTGCCTACAGGGTTGGTATTGCTGGGGTATCTATTCTAGGGTAAGGAATCTATAACCAATAGTCTCTTTCAGATGAACAAGTTACTTACCTTCGGTAACGTTGTATCTGTAAAAGACATATATTAGTTATAGATTCCTTACCGCCCTACCCAACCTCCCCATTCTGCACACTGACTTCTAGGGATAGGGATTCCCTTGCAGGGCCCTAGTTTTGTGCACCAATGGTCAGTGTCATGCATGGGTCTGCGCTTCTGGCATTGAACGTCGTGTCAGAACTGAGGTTGGTGCTCAGGAGCGGAGTCTAAGTAGACACTGCGGCGTCATCCTGGCGACCACGACGCTGATGACGGACGAGGAGTCTACCGATGCCACCTACCGACACGCAGGGGTACTGCCAATTTCTTCGGATCCAGTCTGGCACCTGAGGGTAATTCTAAGGTAAAGAATCTATAAATAATGTATGTCTCTTACAGATACATTGTTACCGAAGTTAAGTAACTTGTTCGTTTTGTGCCTGCCAGGGATGGTGCATCAATTGAGGGCAGATAATGAACAACATTAAGATATAAAAAAACTGGGTGGGTGCCAGTGCACAGCCTTGGCGAACAGCTTAATTGATAAGAAATCGTTCAGTCACCTGGCCCTGGGTTTTCCAGAGAACCTGGGCATAATCGTGGATATCTTCTTTCTAAAGCCTGTCTGAAAGGAGGATACGTTGGCCTTAGCAGCAGTCCATTCCTCAATCTTGCTCAAGATCAGTTGGGCAGAATTTTTTTTTTGCACAGTTGATCTAGCTGATCAGCCTGTAATTGGCTGGATGGAATCTACCCCCCTTCTTATATATCGGGACGACTTCCGCTCCCTTCCAAGAGTCTGGTACTGGGGCACCACTGATAATGACATTAGTTAAGAAAAGGTTATACTAAGACAATTTATCTCTTTCTAGCAGAAAGATATATGCTTTAATGCTGTCCAATCCTAAAGCTCCACCTCTGGTTATTGCATCCAGAGCTGAGGATGTCGGCCAGGTCAAGGAAAGGGCTAGGTACAGCTGTAGAGTTGTCTGTTTGCACAGTCCCCAGCACAGTGTCCGGCTCATTAAATGGAGTTATTGAATAAAGATTGTAGAAATGATCAACCCAGGTCTGGGGAGAAATGTTATTTTGCAGAGGTGAAGCAGATACCTCTCTCCCCTCCACTTTACAAGTGCCCAAAACCTGGTGGAGTTCTTAAGAGAGCAAGCCAATTTAAGTTCCTGCCATCTTTCTTCCTCCCATTCTTTCGTAGCCCGAGCCTGGGCCCTTTTGTGCCTCTCTCCGTCCAGACTGATTTCTGTGATGTCCTTTGTGCAAAGTGCCTTACCCAGATATCTACTTGATAGTCTGAATTCCTTATTAAACCAATTGTTTACTTTAGGAAAATGTTATTTGTGCCAGTTAATAGGGACTGTAAGGTAGGACAATATTTTCTTGAAGTTGTTGTGGAAGCAGTCATTGGCATGCCACACTCTTTGTTTTTGCAAATCGATTTTCCGATGGTAGTGATAGATTGATCTTCACCTCGACAGATGACCAAAATATCGTTGATATACACATATAACTGAAATCCCAATTGGCACAGACAAACCATGGTAACAAAAGCAGTGATTGGGATAGGACCGGGCCTGAACACCATTTTCCCTTGTCCATGTAGGATGGTCCCAAATCTCGATTGGTTGCTATAGGAACAAGCATTGGAAATGCAATAGGTCTCGGATTTATTTGAGTTAGAGCTAATGGCATTGTAAATGGCAATGTCTTTTAGCCATGTGTTATGGAGTGTATGCATGTGGTGTGTAATGGAATTATGTGGTATGGATTGGAATTGTTCACCCTGCGCACTCACTGCTCTGCACTCACTGCTCTGCACTCACTACTCTGCACTCACTACTCACTACTCTGCACTCACTACTCTGCACTCACTACTCTAGACTCACTATGCACTCACTACTCTGCACTCACTACTCTGCACTCACTACTCTGCACTCACTACTCTGCACTCACTACTCTGCACTCACTACTCTGCACTCACTACTCTGCACTCACCACTCACTACTCTGCACTCACTACTCTGCACTCACCACTCACTACTCTGCACTCACTACTCTGCACTCACCACTCACTACTCTGCACTCACTACTCTGCACTCACTACTGTGCACTCACTACTCTGCACTCACTACTGTGCACTCATTACTCACTACTCTGCACTCACTACTCTGCACTCACTACTCTGCACTCACTACTCTGCACTCACTACTCTGCACTCACTACTCTGCACTCACTACTCTGCACTCACTACTCTGCACTCACTACTCTGCACTCACTACTCTGCACTCACTACTCTGCACTCACTACTCTGCACTCACTACTGTGCACTCACTACTCACTACTCTGCACTCACTACTCTGCACTCACTACTCTGCACTCACTACTCTGCACTCACCACTCACTACTCTGCACTCACTACTCTGCACTCACCACTCACTACTCTGCACTCACTACTCTGCACTCACCACTCACTACTCTGCACTCACTACTCTGCACTCACCACTCACTACTCTGCACTCACTACTCTGCACTCACCACTCACTACTCTGCACTCACTACTGTGCACTCACTACTGTGCACTCACTACTCTGCACTCACTACTGTGCACTCATTACTCACTACTCTGCACTCACTACTCTGCACTCACTACTCTGCACTCACTACTCTGCACTCACTACTCTGCACTCACTACTCTGCACTCACTACTGTGCACTCACTACTGTGCACTCACTACTCACTACTCTGCACTCACTACTCTGCACTCTGCACTCACTACTCTGCACTCACTACTCTGCACTCACTACTCTGCACTCACTACTCTGCACTCACTACTCTGCACTCACTACTGTGCACTCACTACTCACTACTCTGCACTCACTACTCTGCACTCACTACTCTGCACTCACTACTCTGCACTCACTACTCTGCACTCACTACTCTGCACTCACTACTCTGCACTCACTACTCACTACTCTGCACTCACTACTCACTACTCTGCACTCACTACTCACTACTCTGCACTCACTACTCACTACTCTGCACTCACTACTCTGCACTCACTACTCACTACTCTGCACTCACTACTCACTACTCTGCACTCACTACTCTGCACTCACTACTCTGCACTCACTACTCTGCACTCACTACTCTGCACTCACTACTCTGCACTCACTACTCTGCACTCACTACTCACCACTCACTACTCTGCACTCACTACTCTGCACTCACTACTCACCACTCACTACTCTGCACTCACCACTCACTACTCTGCACTCACTACTCTGCAGTCACCACTCACTACTCTGCACTCACTACTCTGCACTCACCACTCACTACTCTGCACTCACTACTCTGCACTCACCACTCACTACTCTGCACTCACTACTCACTACTGTGCACTCACTACTGTGCACTCACTACTCTGCACTCACTACTGTGCACTCATTACTCACTACTCTGCACTCACTACTCTGCACTCACTACTCTGCACTCACTACTCTGCACTCACTACTCTGCACTCACTACTCTGCACTCACTACTCTGCACTCACTACTCTGCACTCACTACTCTGCACTCACTACTGTGCACTCACTACTGCGCACTCACTACTGTGCACTCACTAGTGTGCACTCACTACTCACTACTCTGCACTCACTACTCTGCACTCACCACTCACTACTCTGCACTCACTACTCTGCACTCTGCACTCTGCACTCACTACTCTGCACTCACTACTCTGCACTCACTACTCTGCACTCACCACTCTGCACTCACCACTCTGCACTCACCACTCTGCACTCACCACTCTGCACTCACTACTCTGCACTCACTACTCTGCACTCACTACTCTGCACTCACTACTCTGCACTCACTACTCTGCACTCACTACTCTGCACTCACTACTCTGCACTCACCACTCTGCACTCACCACTCACTACTCTGCACTCACCACTCACTACTCTGCACTCACCACTCACTACTCTGCACTCACCACTCACTACTCTGCACTCACCACTCACTACTCTGCACTCACTACTCACTACTCTGCACTCACTACTCACTACTCACTACTCTGCACTCACTACTCACTACTCTGCACTCACTACTCACTACTCTGCACTCACCACTCACTACTCTGCACTCACTACTCTGCACTCACCACTCACTACTCTGCACTCACTACTCTGCACTCACCACTCACTACTCTGCACTCACTACTCTGCACTCACCACTCACTACTCTGCACTCACTACTCACTACTGTGCACTCACTACTGTGCACTCACTACTCTGCACTCACTACTGTGCACTCATTACTCACTACTCTGCACTCACTATTCTGCACTCACTACTCTGCACTCACTACTCTGCACTCACTACTGTGCACTCACTACTGTGCACTCACTACTGTGCACTCACTACTGTGCACTCACTAGTGTGCACTCACTACTCACTACTCTGCACTCACTACTGTGCACTCACTACTCACTACTGTGCACTCACTACTGTGCACTCACTACTCACTACTCTGCACTCACTACTGTGCACTCACTACTCACTACTCTGCACTCACTACTCTGCACTCACTACTCTGCACTCACTACTCTGCACTCACTACTCTGCACTCACTACTCTGCACTCACTACTCTGCACTCACTACTCTCTACTGTGCACTCACTACTCTGCACTCACTACTCTGCACTCACTACTCACTACTGTGCACTCACTACTGTGCACTCACTACTGTGCACTCACTACTCACTACTGTGCACTCACTACTGTGCACTCACTACTCACTACTGTGCACTCACTACTGTGCACTCACTACTCACTACTGTGCACTCACTACTCACTACTGTGCACTCACTACTCACTACTGTGCACTCACTACTCACTACTCTGCACTCACTACTCACTACTCTGCACTCACTACTCTGCACTCACTACTCACTACTGTGCACTCACTACTCTGCACTCACTACTGTGCACTCATTACTCACTACTCTGCACTCACTACTGTGCACTCATTACTCACTACTCTGCACTCACTACTCTGCACTCACTACTCTGCACTCATTACTCACTACTCTGCACTCACTACTCTGCACTCACTACTCTGCACTCACTACTCACTACTCTGCACTCAGCACTCACTACTCTGCACTCAGCACTCACTACTCTGCACTCAGCACTCACTACTCTGCACTCACTACTCTGCACTCACTACTCTGCACTCACTACTCTGCACTCACTACTCACTACTCTGCACTCACTACTCACTACTCTGCACTCACTACTCACTACTCTGCACTCACTACTCTGCACTCACTACTCTGCACTCACTACTCACTACTCTGCACTCACTACTCTGCACTCACTACTCACTACTCTGCACTCACTACTCTGCACTCACTACTCTGCACTCACTACTCACTACTCTGCACTCACTACTCACTACTCTGCACTCACTACTCTGCACTCACTACTCACTACCTTGTACTCACTACTCTGCACTCACTACTCACTACTCTGTACTCACTACTCACTACTCTGTACTCACTACTCTGTACTCACTACTCTGCACTCACCACTCACTACTCTGCACTCACTACTCTGCACTCACTACTCACTACTCTGCACTCACTACTCACTACTCTGCACTCACTACTCTGCACTCACTACTCACTACTCTGCACTCACTACTCTGCACTCACTACTCACTACTCTGCACTCACTACTCTGCACTCACTACTCTGCACTCACTACTCTGCACTCACTACTCTGCACTCACTACTCTGCACTCACTACTCACTACTCTGCACTCACTACTCTGCACTCACTACTCACTACCTTGTACTCACTACTCTGCACTCACTACTCACTACTCTGTACTCACTACTCTGTACTCACTACTCTGTACTCACTACTCTGCACTCACTACTCACTAGTCTGCACTCACTACTCTGCACTCACTACTCACTAGTCTGCACTCACTACTCTGGACTCACTACTCACTACTCTGCACTCACTACTCTGCACTCACTACTCACTACTCTGCACTCACTACTCACTACTCTGCACTCACTACTCACTACTCTGCACTCACTACTCACTACTCTGCACTCACTACTCTGCACTCACCACTCACTACTCTGCACTCACTACTCTGCATTCACTACTCTGCACTCACCACTCACTACTCTGCACTCACTACTCACTACTCTGCACTCACTACTCACTACTCTGCACTCACTACTCTGCACTCACCACTCACTACTCTGCACTCACTACTCTGCACTCACTACTCTGCACTCACCACTCACTACTCTGCACTCACCACTCACTACTCTGCACTCACTACTCTGAACTCAATACTCTGCACTCAATACTCTGCACTCACTACTCTGCACTCAATACTCTGCACTCACTACTCTGCACTCACTACTCTGCACTCACTACTCTGCACTCACTACTCTGCACTCACTACTCTGCACTCTGGAAACTCACTACTCACTACTCAGCACTCTGCACTCAGCTGGTGGTGTCTCTGTGTGCATGGCAGTGGTGGTGTGCGTGTGTGCATGGCAGTGGTGGTGTGCGTGTGTGCATGGCAGTGGTGGTGTCCGTGTGTGCATGGCAGTGGTGGTGTGCGTGTGTGCATGGCAGTGGTGGTGTCCGTGTGTGCATGGCAGTGGTGGTGTGCGTGTGTGCATGGCAGTGGTGGTGTGCGTGTGCATGGAACCTACTTGCAATCAGACGTGTTGGTTGTCACCAGAATGCTTCGTTACTGCTGCCGGTAATGCTGCTGGATGCTAGGACGTGAAGAGCACACCACTCACTTGAGTCGGGTCCAGCAACTTTTTGAATATCCGACCTCACTTCCTTCCAGAGGAGGATGCGAGGTCACAGCCACGACACACATAACCACTGCCCGGGTCTCCATACTATTAGGCAGTGAGTCAGTGTTCATCTTTCTTTTCCCGCTCGCCAGCAGTTAAGTCACCCATTCTTTCAGCTCAGTTTGATTCTGGTGGTTAAGTAAGTGACACCGCGGGAGCATTTCTTCATCGCTCCAGCGGTACTTAGTAATCGTCTCAGGCGGCATCAATGCTGTAGCGGCTGGGAGCCGACAGAGGGCGCACTAACAGCAACAGTCAGTGAGGTAATAAATAGCATGTGAATAAATGTGACATGCAGTAGACACGGCCCTGATAGGTAAGTGCCGGTGCTAAGCACCAGAAAGCACCGGCACAATTAGCAAAGCAACCCGCTTCTCCCTATGTACTGGCGACCTTAGGCCTGCTGCTTCAGCTGCGGGGGGCGCGCGCAGCCGTGAACGGCGGCTGCGCGCGAGCACTAGCACGCAATCTGAGAGGCAGGGACGGCACGCGACTGGGGCAAGCCGGTGTGTCCTGTTGAAAGAGGGTACCCCTCCTTAGGTGCTCGGTGACTTGTTGGGGGCCTGTTGACGACTGTGCACCTGCCCGTCCTTGTGCAAGACAGTCTGTCCAGTGCTCACCCTCATTTGGCGAACGTCACCATGGAGCGCAAAGACACGCCGAGATGAGGTAGGAAGGGGGGGGGTGTCTGTGTGTGCGTGCGCATGCGCTGCGGCGAGGGGGGGATGTTCTGTATGTGTGTGTGTGAGTGTGTGTGGGTGAGTGTGTGTATGTGCGGCGAGGGGGGGGGGGGTGGTCTGTATGTGCGTGCGTGTGAGTCTGCTTCCATGGAGCCATGGGAGACAGGAAGCGCGCGCGACCTGATCCCAGTTCCAAGGTTGCGCGTGCACCTCGCTTGTCTGTCTCCCTTGACTCCTCGAAAGCCAGAATGATTACAAAAGAGTCTCGGAACGACAGATTGCTTCGCAATCTGTTCGCAGTTCCGAGACCTAACAAGGGAGTTGTCCCTTCTCTGGCGGAGGCGGCCCCATTAGACTTGACCTTTTCCACGTGAGCAATTCTTCAGGGTGTGTGGTGCAGTGCCACAGGTCACCTAACATACAAGAGAATACGTATGGCTAACCATATAGAACTATGGCTCCTGATAACCAGGTGCCTTAGAATATGTGCCAGGGACACTGCCTGTTCTTTCCTATATTTTCATATATATTTTTTTTTATTGTCCTCTCATAAGCTCAGAAGAAGATTACCACCACCAGATACCTGTAACAGACTGTCCGTTGGGCATCATACACCTATCCATACAAGCCTGGGCACTCTGATTCGGGTGCACTGACTTCTCTATACCCTTAGACATATGGGGCGGACCGCTTGCAACAGGATACATGCGTAGCACAAGGAACACGGTTTACACACCCATCACTCATTTCTACTATGAGCAATCTGATTTTCGGGTGTGCTGAATTTCCTAATGGGTCTTCTGCCCTTGGGTTTATGGCGCTGACCCATTAAAAACACATGCCAGTACATCGTGGCATTTGCATTTAACTTCGATGGAGGACCGTCGTTAGTGATTCTATTCCACATGAAGAACCCTGCTGCATGTGACAGAGGCACGAAAGCCTTCAGCATTTAGTGCGTGTTCATTCAGATTCATGCTGCTGGCATGGGACTACATTTCCCAAGTACACATGGTCACGTGACTGCATCAGAGTGATTCAATTATACAACCTGAGTGAGTAGCCACACACCAAATTCGGGTTTAGCTAGCCCCGGATCCTCTATTCAAGCAAAAACAATTACTCTGGGCACCGTCCTTCATCTGCAGTGGTATACCGGATTGCTGGCTCCCCGTATATAGGTATGGGTCTCTGACCCTACCTTTGTTATATCTGTAATTTTTTCTGTACCGAAGAAGCATGTTCCTTGTATGCAGAAATGGGTCCCTGAACCTACCTTTTTGTTTAACTTGAATCTTTTGTGCCTTGTGCGCGTCTTTTCTTTTTTTCTTGTTATGAAAACGTAAAGAATGTTGCATTTGTGTTGAAGATATGGAGGTTTCAAAGCACACTCTCATGTCGTAGGAAAGCTCTCAGTGCACATGTGGCAGGTGTTTTGTCTTGAAAACAAAGCACGCTGCACCCATGCTGAGGTCAACTATTTTAAGCGCATTTCCTCCATTGCAGCCTCGTTATTGCAGTGCACATCAAACACGTCCGCTGTTTTTACTTGAAGAATGTTGCATCTATGTTTAAACTAGGCAGTGTTATCATGTGCCTTACCGCTGCATATTTTGATGGGGCAGTTGCTTCTGAAATCTAAGCACACTGTACTTGTGTGTTAGGCCAACTAGCTCTAATAGTCTTTTTTTTTCCCTATAACACCACGTTTGCTATGGAAGATACTGCACTAGGTTCTGCCTTTGTTCACCCTGTGCCGCCTTAACACACGCCTGTTATGAAGCGCAAGCCATCAAATGCATTGATACACAAACTTCAAGGCAGACACACGACTGCCTCTATGGTCTTGGTGTGTCTCCCCCTAATGTTCAACACCATTACGCTGCCCGCTTGTCTCGATAAACCTTAGTGACATTTGAATACATGCTTGGGGAACCTATTAGGGACTTCACAGCCATACGAAAATACCTGATTCACTATTGCCGACACCTCCTATGAGTATTTGGATGGTTTTTCATCTACATGGGCACACTTTATCTTTACACTTGTTTGTGAAATGCCTAGAACACTTACAGCCTTCCAAAAGACTTATTTTCTTACCATCCTCCCCTTCCTATAATTCTTTTATAGAGCGGAAAGTCACCCTGAGCCGCATGCCACGGTGAGTTGAGGCACATTTCCCAACGTCAGATGATTAACCCTTCTACAGTATATTGTTATTGTAGTGAATCTTGTTGTCTAAAAATGATTTTATTTTTCACCTATACGAAGAATAACAGACATTGACTATACAGTTTACGGTAGTCCCGTTCAGATGGTTTTGTATGTCCTGGACTGAATAGCTTTGAAATGTAACGCTTGCACAGATGTTCAAATGCCTGACCTAGATTTTTTCAAACTATTCTTATATTTCCTATGTGTGTATTCTTTTAGGTACCACCAGTAAATTCACCACTCTATGTAGATTAATATGATCACTGGATGGTTTTGTACATTAAAACCCTTCTGTATACTTATATTCGTTCGTACACCATTGTTCGGTCTCCCCTGAGCCAGCGTGCATGCGCTGCTCTGCAAGGCTTTTAGTAAGTGCTTTAAATTCTGAACACACGCCCATGCGTGTGCTTTTTGTTTTTTTATCACTAGCTATCGGCCTTTACATTTGTCTTTCTAAGAAAGACAGGGTGCATGTCCCGCCTTCTCTCACCCCTGGACTAGGCAGCTCGGGAGCGAACAGCAGTGTCATCTTTTTCCAGTTATCATGCCCGCGTCTCGCTGTTGCGGTAATTGGAAACAGATAGAGGCCCGCGCTGGCCCTGGTGCACTTTTGCTCCAAATGTGGCGCTTTCACTTTCGCCGCCGACCTGGCGCGCGCGGCCTCGCTTGTTCATCCTTGCTGCCTCTCTTTGTCACCTTCCTCTTTTCTGCCTTTCCCTCTCTTGCTTTGGGACCTTTTCAATGTTTAACAAAAAGCTGTAAAACCTGCTGACCGATCGTTGTTCTTTTTTTTATCACCCTGTTCCTAATAAATTATGGCAGATTGGAGTATGACGAACCCATGAAAAATGGACCTCGTCTGCTGGTTTCTGAGCATTAACTAAGGAGAAATGAATTGCATAATAGCTTGGACAGATGAACTGACCCATCAGAGATCCCGCAGCAGCTCTGTGGAGACTCAAATTCAGAAGCTCCTTGCAAGGAGTTCTGGGAACCAAGTCATGCACACTCCGGAGCATGTCGTGCCCTCTGACCTTTTGCAGTCAATGTAGTTAATTTTAAATCCCTCCATGCACAAAAAAATTTCAGAATGCCTAAGAATCCATTCTTTTGAGGTCCGAAGCGTGGGGTCTGTCTTCTATATCTATGTGTTTTAATAACAAATAATGAAAGCGCCTAGATTTTTGCACCATATAGGTCAAGGTAGTTTACGAGAACGCTGCGTGCCCCTTGTATCTGTTCCCTGCGGCGCGTGCATCATTACAGGAATCCTACCCAGAGCTGGAGACCGCATTCCTGTGCTTTGGTAGTCTGGTTCATCGAATTGTTGCCTTTTGAAACATTTAACCCCTGTTTGTGCAAAATGCCTTCAGTATTGATACAGTGCCTATTTATTCCTTTACATTTACTTTCCAGTTGGCCTTGTAACATTTTCTTTTTGGGAGGAGGTATGTTTTTGATAATTCAAATGTAAGTCCTGTAAAGGCACACATTTCCACAGAGGATATTGCATTCACAGTGTATCCTTCCTGCTATATGGTTGATGGGTGTGGGCCGGAACGTTTTTCAAACTCATTAAATTTTCTTTTGTGTATTTAGAAAGCTTTTTTCCTATCCTTGTGCTTGCAAACATGAATCGTCTTAAAAATAGAAGCCTTGACTGAGCCAATAGACTCTAAGATAAATATTGAATGCAGTTTCGCCTGACACACAATATATAGACTGTTCACACACTTTCTGTAGTATGCTTCGTTCTGGGCAGATAATCTCTAAGCCCCACTCTACTTCTATCCTCGTGTTAGTGCAGCCCGATGTAAACAGTAATTGTAATGTATTTGCATTTATATAACACTTACTACCCCTGACGAACTTTGAAGCGCTCTTTCGGCGAGTAGCACGCTACTCTGGGATCCAAAAATGATTAGTGGTGAATTAGTATAGGGAAATATAGAAAATATTTTGGGAGCTGGACTTGTTGGTCTGTTAGTTGGGTTGAAAAAGATAGTGGAGGGATAGAAGAGGGAAGGTTTTGCATTTATATAGTGCTTGCTACCCCGATGAAGTGTTGAAGCGCTTTTCGGCAAGTAGCATGCCACTCCAGAACCCAAAAAGATGAATAGATAGATCGATTATGGTAGGTAGGTTGTTTTATTATATATTTATTTATTTATTTATTAAAACACTTGTAAAGCGCGAACGAAGGCCCTAGGGCATCTCTGCGCTGAGGTCTCTGCAGTGTTTAACCAACAAGGGGAGCTAGGGTTTATTGATTAAAAAGCCAGGTTTTAAGTTGCTTGCGAAAAGACCAGAGGGAGGTACTCGTTTTAATCGAGTGTGGGAGGGTGTTCCAGAGTTTCGGTGCGGCTACCAGAAATCTTCTGTCTCCCCACGCAACAGATTTGGTGCGTGGTACCAACAGATCAAGTGAGCTGGATGAACGTAATGTTCTGGAGGGTCAGTAGGGAATGAGGTTTTGGATGAAGAATGCAGGTCCGACATTATGTAAGCCTTTATATACTAAGCAGAGGGACTTGAATTTGATTCTCTTTCTAACCGGCAACCAGTGCAGATGTCTTATAGTTGCTGACACTGATTGGTGTTTTGGAATGCGCCCAAGTAGCCTGGCGGCTGCATTCTGAATAATTTGCATTTTTTGTAGCACTTTTTCTTGGGCCCCCAAAAACAGAGCATTACAATAGTCTAAAGTAGACAAGACCAGGGAACTAACCAAGGTTTTGCCGGCATTCTCGGGTAGGAAAGGCAAGATTTTTTTTAATGAGCCGTAATTTGTGAAAGGCTGAAGAGGAGATCTGATTTGCATGGGGTAGGAAGTTCAGGCGATTGTCAAACATAACCCCTAAATTCCTCACCTTGCCAATCGGATCTCGAGGCTGGCCCATAGATGACGGCCACCAGAGAGAGGACCATTCTGGGGATAAGTTGCCAAAAATGACAACTTCCGATTTGTCGGAGTTCAATTTCAGGCAATTGGAAGCCATCCAGCTCCCAATTGCCAGCATGCCCATCATTCTTGACATCATTCTATACACACAACTGTGCGAAAATTAATAAAATTCCGTTGTAAAGTTGTATCCAAGAGGCAAGTATAGTCTCTGATAATAATGTATACAATACTGATAAGTTTTAAGTTGGCTTGCCATCAAGACTGATGCCCTGTAATGTTGATGCAAAGTCATCTGTGCTGGAGTATCTTAGACTCTTGTTGAATTGTAAAATCCACCTTGTAGGTACTGCTATTTGTATTAGGTCCACGTTGTAGGCAGACACAAACGCCGACATTGTGCACTATTTATATTAAGCATAATGTAGGTGAGCAGATGACAATAACCACTGTACAAGCTTGCTGGAATGGGAAGTGTTTAATCAAAAGGTGGATTGAATTCAAGTTTAGGTGATAATTTTAAAAATGTGTATGGATTTTGTATATATTTAAAATTGTTGATCTTCAAAAAGGCCTGAATCAATAAATTGAATTGGAATTCAAGTTTATCATTTTAATCATATTGTTGGAAAAGATGGGTTTTGAACCCCATGTGGCGGTTCCTTTCCAGAAAACATTCAGGTTGTAATCATGAGTCAAATAATGCTGAGGAGGTTAAAATATTCAAATTGAATTCAAATTACACATGAAATGTTCATTGTTCAATATATTTCTCTTAGTTTTTTAATTTAAGGACTTTATTGCTTAAAGAAAATAATTAGTATTTGTTTTTCTATATGTAGGAAGTATTACATTAATGAAATCACTGTATCTCACCGTCTTTCTTTCCTTTCCTGTTCTTTATGAACGTTTCTATTGTTGAACTTTAAAGATTGCCCGGAATTAAGAATTGTGCTCTACATAACTTTGCTGTGTTACAGTATGTTGATTTTTATGTACAACTTGTGTCTCTTATGTGTATGGCAACTGATGTTTTGTTTTGCTTTAATAATCAGTTTATGTTTATTAGGTTTTATTATTCAATAAAATGTTTCAAACACAACAAATGGTAGTTGATATGTATTTACAACTGCAGCATTTTTATTGTATGGGCAGTTTCAAAGTGGCCAAAAAATATGGTCTGCGGGATGACGGAGGACCACATTGGCATCAGCAAGGAGAGGTTTGGGCAGGTGATTGGGGGTACATGTAAGGTTGGAAGTAGTGGGAACAAAGCATGTACATTGTGTGGACTGTGACTCCTGGAGTTATTGTGAGGGATACCATGCTACCCTCTAAATGAATCCCCTAGTGATTATTATCAACAAACTTTATTCGGTTTTATAACATGAAAACAATAAAAGTCATACATAAAATGATAAAACATCTTCCAAGTTACAGATTGACATATATAATATATCCAAGTTAATCAAAACACAAGATACAAATTCATGAATTACAATACATTAGTTAATCGCAGCTGGACCTGAGTCTAGCAGCGAACCGTAAAAAGTTAAGCGTATGCAAAACAGTGTTATTAGAGAGGAGTTGTAAAAAGATAAGAGCTGGTCTCACCCTCCTAAAACCCGCTGTCTTGAGAATGGTAATAATAAATAACTTTCTAGTGACAGCATAAAAACTACAAAACATTGTAAAGTGCATCACGTCCTGAGGAGACTCACCGTTGCAGCCACAAGGCATGAGGCACTGGCCTCTGTGGAAGCCGCAAGGATGTGCCATGAGGTAATGGGAGAGGTTGAGCCAAAACCGAGTCAATAGAAAACGATCATGGATGCTTTTAAGCTCTAGACGATAAGGTTCTGTAGTTTGTACAGTTTTTAACATGTTGTACGTACACACACTAGGCTTACACATCTTATTTCCCTCGCTATCACAGTGGCTCATTCTTAAAAAGCACTCTTTGACCAAAGAAAGGTCCCTCTTACATATGCTCTCAGGGTTATCGAATAGTTCCTACCTACCCTGGAGAGGCCAACTCTTATATACTGGAGCCATCGGATGCGTGAGACACGGTCAAGTGAAAGGCATTCCTGTAGGATGTGTTTGCTAAGTGTATTTTCTTGTTTAGCCCAAATATTAAGCCACAAAGCCAGGGGACGGACTGCCAGTACATCTGAGACGAAAGGCATTCCCAACTCTTCGTGCACAACATAAAACAGAGTGCTTTGTGGGGCAGAAAGGGCCCTTCGCAGGAAAGAGTTTTCACCACGTTGCACTGCCCCTACCCCAATGTGGCCCCATATCTCACTCCCATAAATAACCTTTGAGATGTATTTGGCTTCATATGTCTTCAAAAAAGCCCCTATTGGCTTCCCTCCCACTCTGCTGGCAAAGTTAAAAACAGCTGCAAAAGCTTTCAATATATCCCTTTCTTCCAAGTAAGCAAAGGGCACCAACTCAAGGAATCGTCAAATTCAACTCCCAAACAGGAGAAAACATTGGTCTTCGGTATTGATGATAGTCAGAGTTTAAAAGGAAACTGCTTAGCTTTACGAGGTCCCACTTGCATAATGAATGACTTGGCATGATGAAACAACAGGTCCAAGTCCTCCATAAAAAGGGCAAAAGAATTCAGAAGCAGATGTAGGCCCCTAGCTGTCCTCGCCAAGAGGACTGCGCCGTCCACGTATAGGAGGACTGGCAGTCTATGCTTGCCTACCTGGGGACAATCCGCATTTGTCGCCAAAAGGGCCTTCTCTATGGAATTATTATATAGGTTAGAAAGAAAAGTTGCTAAAATGCACCCCTGATGCACCCCTCTCTTGATGTCAAGCTGACAGGACACGTTCAGGTCCTTTGAATAGCGGACAACCACTAGGTATATGGGGCTGGAACGAGCCACATTGTATTTGTTCAGGACCATGTACAGATTTAAACACTGTTCCATAGTGGAACGACCTGGTTGAAAGCCAATTTGGATATCGGATAAAAAGTTGTTTTTATCAACCCATGATACAAGTGAGTCAAGTACCATGCGGCCCACCACCTTCACCACAGAGTCCAGCAGAGAAATGGGCCTATAACAATAGGTACTGTCCTGTTATCCCTTTTTTAATACCGGGACTATAATCGATAAAGCCCAAGAATCTGGGCGGCCAACCTGGACTGCAGCATTGATGACAGCTGTGAGGACAGGCACCCAGATTTTTAAGTGGGCGATATAGAGATCTGGCGGGATCCCATCTGGTGCGGGGGCCTTGTTTGTAGATAGACCCAGGATACCGGCTCTCACCTCTGGCGTGGTGAAAATAAGTTCCGACTTGCCTTCCACCCTTTTCTGCCCTTCAGTTGGCAGGGTATCAGACTGGAAGATACCCTCGAAATGATGTACCGAATCGTCCTGTGTGATTTGGGCATCCAGTAAATTAGCATTATTTCCAGATAGAAATGGGCTGTTAATAATGCCCCAGAACTTTGAGCTATTACTCAGTGTACTAGCCTTCACTAAATTGATCCAGGCCTCCTCCTTCAGGACAGACTCGCGAGTTGCTAGAGCAGCCTCATATGCTCTTCGTAGTCCTTTGACCGCCTCCCGGTCTCGGGGCTTAACACCCAAGGCCAGTCTCAGGTTCCTGGAAGCGTGGGAGCACGCCGAATAAAACCATTGTGGACCTGGTTGCTAACAGACCCCGTAGAAAGTTCCTTATGACAGTAGACATGGATCCAAATGCACCCATGATGTCCGGAGCACTTGCCTCATCGTCACCAGCCCCCCATGCCCACCTTGGTGTGTCCGAGTGTTAGGGTCCAGCCAGTTGAGACACAAATGGGGTTGTGGTCACTGCATTCACTCGCCTGCACAGAGAGTAAAAGGGGGTATATACAAAGGTGAAACCAATAACGGTCTCACACCCTCTCCCAATAAAGGTGGGAGTAATGTCTGTTTTCCCCGGAGGCAGCTTATTTATTACAGATGTTAGATCAAATTCAAGCAAGATGGAGTTAAGCTCAATACCCTGGGGAGTATGTTCCATGTGTAAGCCTGCTTCTCGTGCACAGCCCATAGCTTCCACTCCTCCTTGCATGATGTCCCTACACATGAGTGTTAAAATCCCCTGTTAAAAAAATTTAGTGATAACTCTGACCTTTCAAGATGCTATCCTGAAGTACAGACCCCAGCAGAGTTATATTTCCCTCATCCGGGTGTGTAACGCCAGCGTTGAAAAAGTTACCAGAGCAGCTTGCTCCTTCCACTGGGCAACAACATCAATGTAAATTGAGAGAGACATACAGTGAGGTATTGTAAGAAACTGGCTCTGTATACTGCACCAAAGTGAGGTACAGTGTGTACAGAGTCCAAGGGTCTCCTGAGGTAGGCAGAGGTTAAAGTTAGATAGAACCTTACTCTCTAAAGTGGTAGCTTGGTCGAGCAGTGAGGCAGTATCAGAGGACAGTGTTAAGCATTTGATGTACACACTCAGTCAGCAAATGAATTCACGCACTCAAGAACTGAACTCTAGGCCAATTGTTTTTGTATAAAAAAATATATTGTTGTTTTATTTCTAGAACCAAGCAAGCCTGGCACAGGTAAGCATAAAAATACTTTGCGGTAATCATTTACTTGTATGAACACAGTTCAAGTATGCAGTAGAAATTGTACTTTGTTTGATTTACAGGGGAGCAGTAGTATGCAACACTTAACAAATACAGTACATTGAAATGAATAGGCTTTTTCACTAAATTGCAGTTAATAACTTTTTGCTTTACTTTTCTAACTCAGTGCTGGATACCTAGATTCAGCACTGGTACATTTCCAAGAAACAGCTAAGTAATTACGTTTTGGTTATTCGCATGATTTTTAAAGAATATTTCCAGTTTTCAAAACTCCACACTTGGAAACTTTTTGGAGCAGTACATTGAAATGAATGGGCTTCTACAATAAATTGCAGGTAAGTTACTTTTCGTGTTACTTTTCTAACTCCGTGCTGGATACCTAGATTCCGTCCATCATCCCATTTTTGTATCGCTTTGTTTGCCCTAAGTTGGCATGGTATACTCGGACATGAGTCCCTTGCTCACTTTGCCACTTGATTCAAGATAGCCTGGCTGATGAGGGTTATGAACCCGAAACCGGTCCCAGGATACTTGTTTCCGGTCCAGGGAAGACATGGCTTGGCAGTTCGGGCTGGACTGTTCCCATGAGGCACAGGGTCAGACTGATTTGCATATGGCCATGTCTGAACTGGGGTAGCGGAGTAAGCTAAAGAATGGTGATGGATTACACCCAGATCGGTTGACTGGGGGTGAGTGTTTGGTTTGCTCAAATGCTCCCTCCGTCATCCCCTTTTGTATCGCGTTGTTCACCCTAAGTTGGCAGGGTATGCTCAGACGTGAATCCCTTGCTCACTTTGCCACTTGATTCAAGATAGCCTGGCTGATGAGGGTTATGAACCCGAAACCGGTCCCAGGATACTTGTTTCCGGTCCAGGGAAGACATGGCTTGGCAGTTCGGTCTGGACTGTTCCCATGAGGCACAGGGTTAGACTGATTTGCATATGGCCATGTCTGAACTGGGGTAGCGGAGTGAGCTAAAGAATGGTAATGGATTACACCCAGATCAGTTGACTGGGGGTGAGTGTTTGATTTGCTCAAACGCTCCGTCCATCATCCGCTTTTGTATCGCTTTGGATACCTAGATTCAGCACTGGGACATTCCCTTGAAACAGGTAAGTAAACACGTTTTGGTTATTTGTGCAATTTAAAAAAATATTTTTAGATTTCAAAACTCCACACTTCAAAACATTTTGGAGAAAAAGTGTCCATGTTATCCAAAGGAGGGAAAACAGGTTAACGGTTCTCAGGTAAGTAATTGACTGTCGGAGTTAAGGTTCTGGGGTTAGACTCAGGGGGTCTCCCAGGGTCAGTGATGCACTGTTGTTGCACCCTCAGCGGCACTAGGACGGACGGGTGCAGAGTGTTGAGGCCCAATGTTATCCTACGGAGTATAGGGGGGCTTCGTTTGGTAGCTGCTGGCAAGCAGGCCACAGGATTGTGGGAGCAAAGCTCCTAGGGTTTAGCTCAGGGCAAGTTGGGGACCAAAGGTGCGCCCTCAGCGGCACTAGGGCGGCCGGGCGCAGGGGCTGTTTTGAGGTCGGATGCCCTGTTGATTTTAATTGAGATTCTCCGGGACAAAGAAACACTGCAGGCTTGTGGACGAGGATCTTCCAGGAGCGACCACCACTTCGAGTGGTAAGTTGGGATCTTGTAGGTTGGTTAGGCACCGCTGGGTTGGGCACACAAGGCCGTGGGGCGTCGGATGTAGGGGTGCCTTTGGACGTCGGATTTTCTTACCCGCTCCGGTCACGGTAGAGGGAGCCCTGTGGATTGAGGCTACAGACGTCTTCTGGAGGCTTGAAGCAAGTCATGGGTGGCCGGATCTCGGGTCAGGATCGCCGGGGGGACCTCCTTGTGGTGTTTTTCCACTCGAGCTTGGGTCGGGTTCGGCGGGTGTGGAGTGGGCTTTATTCTCGGTTTCTGGCTGGCACCAGAAGCTGCAGTTTAAATACGTCATGTGTTCACAGGAGAAACAGTCTTGAAAGTGAAGGCAGGCAGGTCCTCTGGGGTCTGTGAGGGTGCTGGCTGCTGGAAAGGCCGGGGTTTCGCAGGAGCAGGTTCAAGGGGAGACAGGCCTGTAGGGCTGGGGCCAAGTCAGTGGACTTCCGCCAATTACAACTGGTGCAGAATCAAGCGGCGAGACTCATATTTCGTCAACCTAGACATTAACATGTCTCCTCTATACTGAAAAAGCTCCATTGGTTACCAGTGATGAAACGTGGTCTTTTCAAACTTGGTTGCACCGTCTTCAAATCCTTGACTAGCCATGGTCCGGGCTTAATAACTTCCAGGATCCATCGCTATGTTCCCTCTCGTAACTTGCGCTCCTTGCATCACAACCTCCTGTCAGTCCTTCCTTTAAGCGGAAAAAACACGGCGGCCTCGGGTTTTCTTTTCTGGCCCCTAAAACTTGGAATACCTTCCCTCACGAAATTCGATCAACCACCTATTACATGCCCTTCAGGAAACTACTAAAACCCCACCTGTTCCGACAAGCATATAAGGACTGATCACATGCTCCTTCTCCCTGTCTCCTCCTTCTGAGTTCCTTGTCCTACAGCGCCATGAAACCAGTGGTGTCCGAGCGCTCTATAAATAATTTTTACAATTACAATTACAATTACTTCGTCCTCTTGTTAGCTCTGCACGGCTTCTCATCCTTCTTCTTTTATTTTCTTGTTGTTGCTGGACCTGAGGAAGGAAGGTTCAGGCTGCCACTAAATACTATATTTAGGGGTGTTACAGGTAGGTGAAGGGCAGGGACCAATGGGTCCCTTCCCTGGGGTGGGTACACCCCTTATTCTGTCACTCTCCAGTGGGAGGGAGGCAGGAGCCTGTCCCTGGTTGGCTGGGTCCCCCCATCCTCAAGATGGTAGGGACTCGAGGTTGCGCTTCACCTCGCCTCCCCCACCTTAGGGGTGGAGTTGGCAGAGGTGGGCACACCTCTCTTTCGCACTTGTTTTTTCCGCCGGTTCTCCCGCCCAAAGTGGGGGGTAGAACCACTGGGGACCCATTGCTGAAAGCGGCAAATGGTCTGGAGAGTCTCACAAAGGCAGCATGCCTTTGAAGCTTCCCCTTCGTGAACCCTGCATATCCTGGGGGAGGACGCTTGGCACCTTTTCCCAGGATGTGCATTGTTTCAGGCCCCCGAGAGCAGCAAGCTCTCGACCCAGGCGTCCAGAAACATGTCTGGTGGTGGCAGCCTAAGCAGCCACTCAGTCAGGTCACTAGGAGTTGGTCGAGTTTCAGGGGGCATCTCTAAGATGCCCTCTGTTGTGCATTTTACATTAAATACCATACTGGCATCAGTGTGGGTTTAATGTGCTGAGAAGTTTGATACCAAACTTCCCAGCCTTCAGTGTAGCCATTATGGTGCTGTGGAGTTCGTAATGACAAGCTCCCAGCACCATATATTCTTAATGGCAGCACTGCATTTACAATGCCCAGGAATAGACTTGGGCACTGTAGGGATATAGGGCGCATGCACCTGTACACTCACCACTGGCATAGGGCACCCAGCTAGAGGGGTGACTGATGTATGCCAGGGCAGTGGTTTGTGGGCATGGCACACAAGGATGTGTGCCATGTCGACTCTTCACTTTGTTCTGCACCAAGTTACTGCAACAGAAACCCACTGTTCGAGGCATATGAGCTGCAGAATTCACACTTTGTGCATAGATCGCCATCTGGTGTTTGGTTTGGATGCTTGCACCTTGTTGACTTTGAAGAAGTCTTTTGTAGTCACGAGATAGGTGATTCCTCCCTTGGACGATAGTGTGCATGGGCATCGACTCCATCCTCAGATTGTTTTTTTCCGCCATCGGGTTCGGATGTAACTTCTGCGCTCCGGTTCGGCACCCTATCTCCAAACCTTTTCGACGCGCAAACCATCATAAAATTTGACGGTATTGTTTCTCGATCGCGTGACCTTCGACACGCTCCTCAAATATCCCATTCCGGTCGTCGACACGGGCCGCTGGGCCTATCGACGCCATTCGGGCCTATGGCTCATGGAAAGGATCCCACACAGTGACCACCACAAGGTCTGTAATCTGGGTCTCTCGACAGAGCACGACGAGAATAATTGCCATACCTGCGCCTCCTTTCGATCCAGCGCTGTTAATCTGTGTGTGTCTGTACATTATTTAACTGGCTTCGCAGCTCGATTTTAAAGAGCTCTCAGCTGACCTGCATTTACCTCTAGCGCCGCTCGCTCCGCTCTGCATTGACCCCACACCCTGTTAGTGCTGCAGTTCGCTTTGATCATCGTTTTCAGCGCTGTGTATCTTGTGTGTTTGCACATTAACTGCCTGGCCTCGCAGCTCGATTTTAAAGAGCTCTCAGCTGACCTGCATTTACCTCTAGCGCCGCTCGCTCCGCTCTGCTTTGTAACGCGACATTTGCTGCGGCTCCCTGCTTGCTAGCACTTTGACTGTTTTCTAGGCGCTCGGTCCATTTGCTGCCCCTACCTCACTTTCCCTTTGACCCTCCATTTTGTTTGTGTTGCTGTTCCCTGGCACGCCCCTCCTCCCCGCTACCGCCTCCCAGCTGCTGACCCTCCCACGCTCCGCCCCCTCCACTGTCCATTAATGTCAGATGTCCCAACGCGCAGCGTCCACGCGCTTCGGTCACGCCGAAGGTGCGCCAAAGGTAAGCCCGTCTACGCCCGTCCGCGCCTGGACCGCGCCCAGCGCCAGACCCCCTGCCCCTCGCGCTGCCCAGCCCTCCCGCATTACCTACGATGCCGCCACCCTCCTAGCCCTTAACCCCCGTCGCGCCCCCAACTGCGTCCAAGCCGCTCCTGGACACACCCATGGACCTTTCTCTTGCTACTCCTGCAAATTCATCGGCACCGACAACACCTCCGCTGCGACCACACCACAGATTCCCGACCCCAACCACCTACAATGCATCTTGCTCAACACCCGATCGGTCCACAGGCACGCCATTGACCTATGGAATCTACTAGACACCACCTCTCCGGACGTCGCCTTCCTAACGGAAACATGGATGAACGCTTCCTCCGCACCAGACATCACAATTGCCATCCCTGAAGACTATAAGATCACTCGCAAAGACCGTACCAACCACACAGGAGGAGGAATCGCCATCGTCCATAAGAAATCAATCCGCATCTCAACCAGCTCTGACGCCAACCTCGCCAACTCCGAACACCTTCACTTCCAGATCCACATCGACCCCAAAACCACACTCAGAGGCACCCTCCTCTACAGACCACCTGCACCCCGTGCAAAATTCAGTGAAGACATCACGGACTTCATCACTCCACACGCACTCCCCTCCAAAGAATACATCCTTCTGGGAGACCTCAACTTTCACCTTGAAAAGATCAACGACCGCAACACCACCACCCTCCTGGACAACCTCGCCAACCTCGGACTTAAACAACTGGTCACTTCCCCCACCCACATCGCAGGTCACACACTCGACCCCATCTTCACCTCCAGCAATCATGTCTCCTTCAGCCACACTACGGATCTCCTCTGGACTGACCACAGCTGCGTTCACTTCACCTACAACAAGCCCAAACCCACCAACCACCTCCAACCAACTCTGCAAAGAAACTGGAACAAAATCACCACCGACCAGATCTCCTCATCGCTCCTTCTAAACACCCCAGCCAACTCCTCGGACCCAAACCTAGCCGCCGCCAACTTCACCCTATGGTTATCCAACACCGCCGACACCTTAGCACCACTGAAAAAACGTCAAAGCAAACCTGGCAACAAGAAGGCCTCGTGGTTCAACGATGATCTTAAGAAGTCCAAGAAACTCTGCCGCACCCTTGAAAAAGCGTGGAAAAAAGACCCAACCACCAGCACCAAGGACGCCTTCAAAACCGCCACCCGCACTCACCACCAACTAATCCGAAAGGCCAAGAAAACAGCATTCAAGGATCGACTTGACAACAACGCCCACAACAGCAAGGAACTTTTCAACATCGTCAAGGAGTTTTCCAATCCCTCGGCCAACTCCAACGACATCACCCCCTCTCAAGCCCTCTGCGACTCCCTAGCCTCATTCTTCCACAACAAGATTGCGGACATCGACAACAGCTTCGACAACCAACCTGGAGCCCAACCCACCCAACCACATGCTGAACACTCTCCCCCCGCGAACACCCTTAACGACTGGAACCCAATCTCCACTGAGGACACCATCCGCCTGATGAACTCCATCCACTCAGGATCCCCCACAGACCCATGCCCTCACCACATCTTCAACAAAGCAGACTCCGTCATAGCACCGCACCTCCGAGACGTCATCAACTGCTCCTTCAACTCCGCCACCTTTCCGGAAAACTGGAAACACGCTGAACTCACCGCCCTTCTGAAAAAACCCACAGCGGACCCCACCGAACTCAAAAATTACCGCCCCATCTCGCTCCTTCCATTCCCGGCCAAAGTCATCGAGAAAGCGGTCAACAACCAGCTCGCCGCTTTTCTCGAAGCCAACAAATCCCTCGACTCCTCACAATCTGGCTTTCGAGCAAAACACAGCACTGAAACCGCCCTCATCGCAGCAACAGACGACATTCGAACTCTACTGGACAATGGAGACACAGTCGCCCTCATCCTCCTCGACCTCTCTGCAGCATTCGACACAGTCTGCCACAGCACCCTTTTACAACGCCTCAGCAACATCGGAATACATGGAAAAGCACTTGAATGGATCACCTCGTTCCTCACCGGAAGAACCCAGAGAGTCCGCCTTCCACCATTCAAGTCCGAGGCCACCGAAGTCATCTGTGGCGTACCACAAGGATCCTCTCTCAGCCCCACCCTCTTCAACGTATACATGAGCCCCCTCGCGACCATCGCCAGCCAACACAACCTCAACATCATCTCTTACGCGGATGACACTCAACTGATCCTTTCTCTCACCAAGGACCCCAACACCGCCAAAACTAACCTACACGAAGGAATGAAAGAAGTTGCTGAATGGATGAAACACAGCCGTCTGAAACTGAACTCAGATAAAACAGAAGTCCTCATCCTAGGTACATCCCCCTCTGCATGGGACGACTCTTGGTGGCCGGAAGCCCTTGGAAAAGCACCCATCCCGACAGACCACGCACGGAACCTAGGCGTTATCCTGGATTCTTCACTTTCAATGAACAGACAAGTCAGCGCCGTATCCTCATCCTGCTTCAACATTCTTCGCATGCTCAAAAAAACATTTCGCTGGATCCCCACTGAAACCAGGAAAACAGTCACCCATGCTCTGGTCACGAGCCGACTGGACTACGGAAACACCCTCTACGCAGGCACTACCGCTAAACTTCAAAAGAAACTCCAACGAATCCAAAACGCCTCAGCCAGAATCATATTAGACATCCCACGCAACGAACACATCTCTGGTCACCTGAAAGACCTCCACTGGCTACCCGTCATTAAGAGAATCACTTTCCGACTGCTAACCCATGCACACAAATCACTCTACGACATCGGACCAGAATGCCTCAATTCAAGACTGATCTTCTACACCCCCTCCCGGCAACTACGCTACTCCAGCCAAGCCCTCGCCACTATACCTCGCATCAACAAGACCACCATGGGAGGCAGATCCTTCTCCTACCTGGCTGCTAAAACATGGAACTCACTCCCCACTCACCTTCGCCTTACCCAGAACCACCTAGCTTTCAGAAAGCAACTTAAAACGTGGATATTTGACAAGTAATCCTCCCCCCCCCCCCCCTCCTTAGCGCCTTGAGACCCTCTGGGTATGTAGTGCGCTATATAAATTCTCTGACTTGACTTGACTTGATGTCCCGGAGGAAGATTCGGAGGAACTGGAAATCGTGTCCGAAGCAGACGACTCCAACCTAGACCACCCCATCCCTCCAGATCAACGAGTGAGTACCACTGCCGCAACCCCAACCCCACCTGCAAAAAAGAAGGCCCTGGTCAAGACTTTGCCTGTTGACTGAAAACAATATTCAGAAGCCCCGCACCCGGGCTCGTCTCCAAAGACAAAGGACAAGTCTTCAGGCAGCTCGTGACCAAGCAAGCCGCATGTTAGTGTCCCACAGGCTCCATCGCCACCGAAGTCGGGAGCACAGCCTACTCCCAGAAAGAAATTAGCATTGACTACCCCGACGCCGAAAGAAAAGGCATTTGATCCGAAATCCACACATTCGGAACCGAAAAAGATTTCCGCCTCCACATCGAAGCCGAAGAATCCATAAATTCCTTCCAAGGCTCCGGAGCAGAAATCCAAACCTCGCTTGGACCCGAAAAGATCGGCACCGAAAGCGTCTACCGAAGAGGAAGAACTTTTTCGACCGGATCCTATCGATCCGAATAAAAAAACACTCCACATTCCTGCAGTGCCTGTTAAGGAAAAAAACGGTGTTACTAAACCTATACAAACCTCTTCTCCTTTTCTTCCTACCAATCCTATCTCTCCTCCACACTCTCCTATACTTCCACCAAACTCACCATTACCACAGGTCGATGATGATTTAGGGGATGGGGGAGGCAACAATGTCCCTTTTACAGACCCTGATACCAACAGACGTACCACAGGACAACTGGGACGATTATGATGACCCGGTCGACCCTCCAGATCTCCCTGATCCCCAGTCATACCCAACAGGCATACCCAGGCATACCCAACAAAGCCATCTCCCCAGATGACAATATTGGTTTTAGTCAGTTGGTAAATAGGGCAGCTACATACCATGGTGTTTCAATGCATTCAGACACTTTTGAGCAGTCACTGAAGACTGTACAAACCCTGCCAATGTTAAAAGGTGTCATTAAACATGCTCCTGGCATATTTAAAGACCCTGTTAGGGCTAGAATTCTCAATGTGAGAATTGACAAAAAATATAAACCTCCTCTCAATGATCCCGCCTACATCAAAGTCAACTCCCTTAAGATTCCCTGGTGGTAGCTAATGCTAGAAAACGGGCTAATTCTCAGACCTCTGGTGAGGCACCACCTCTGGCAAGAAGTATAAATTATTAGATGCTTCCGGTAAACGAGTTGCTGCTCAAGCAGCTAATCACTGGCGGATAGCCAACACACAAGCACTACTTGCTAGGTATGATAGGGCTCACTATGACCAACTAGAAACCCTATTGCAACATTTACCAGATCAATACAAGACCAAGGCCAATGATCTCATCCAAGAGGGTAAATTAATAACCAATGCATCAATCAAGTGTGCCCTTGATGCAGCAGACACCGCTTCTAGGGCCTTTAACACTAGCATGTTACTCAGACAACATGCTTGGTTGCACATTTCTGGCTTCAAACAGGAGGTACAAACAACTATCCTCAACCAGGTGTTCAATCAGCAACACCTTTTTGGACCGGCTGTAGACACCAAAAAATTAAAAAGGAGACGGAGACTGCTAAATCCATGGGAGCATTACAGTCTCCATCCACACGTGGTTCCTTTCGCAGCTCCTTCTACAGAGGATAATCCAAGAACATTGGTAGAGACACTACGTCCTCTTCATACAAAAACACCACACAAACATATACCAGTAGGGTATATTTTAGAGGTTGATACAGGGAAAGTAACAACAAAGGGAGAGGTTGAGGTAACAACAACACTCGCACCTCCCCCACTAGTAAGCAGTGACTTCCCTCCAGCCCATTCCACTCCGGTATGAGGAAGAAGACTATCACAGTTGCTACCTGTCTGGAATTCCATCACTATGGACAAGTGGGTAAGACATATTATCCAGTATGGCTACTGCCTGGAACTTTCTGCTACTCCCCTCAACTTACCACCCAAACAGCGTCCAATGTCCGGGGAACATCTAACACTCCTCAAACAAGAAGTTCTTGAAGTAAGCCCACACAACCACAAATGATAGGACAGATGTTATTTATTAGCCATTAGTCACAAGAGCTCCCAGGAGCTGACAAGCGGGGAATCCTAGGACAGTGTTCAAAGCTAAACATTCTGTATCCATAGGAATGGACATGACCAAGTAATGTTCTGATAAAACATAGACGTAGAAAAAGGAGACTAGATTACTACAATATTTCCCTTCTTTCACAAAAATCAAAACCTAAAGATTTAAAGATGAATAAAAACAAAAAGAAGAAAAACAGAAATAAGATGGAGAAGATGAGGAGAATAAAACAGCATAACAAAAAGAATAAGAATCAAATAGCATATACATTTCAAAGTTTCAATAAAAACTAATTGGATCCCAAAACTATAAAGCATATGCATTTAGAATTAACATTAAAAAAACTGCATAGCATTCTACATTCAAAAACTACATAGCATTCTAAAACTACAAATCCATGCGTTTAGGAGAAACCCTAATCCTACTGCTCCTCCTAGGAGGAACATAAACCAACTTAGAATCATTTTTACCAGCAATTTCAGCTTCAGTGTTTCTCCCTCTGGTAGCACACCCCAGCTGAGACACAACCTTCTGGGGCAATTTATAAACACGAGCAAGATTCCACCAGTTTTTCCCATTAACTCTCACTGCAAATTTCGTAACAGCATCAACTTGTACTGGTGGGCCACATTTTGATAGGCCTTTAGGAACATTATGTGGTGATTTGATCTTAACCCAGTCACCAACCTTTATGTTGGACACAAAGTCTCTCTGAATGAAAGTTTTCTGATGACTTTTAACAACTTGTCCATCTTGATGCTTATTAAGATTCATATCAGTAAGAGATTGATCATCCTTTAAAAAAGAGTCTTGAGTTGACTTATTCTGTAAAGATGAACCCCATTCTCTCATCCAAGCTGGACACAGATGGAAAGAAGCCTCTCTTCCTCTTAAAAGTTTGAACGAACTTGAACCAGTGGTCGCATCCGGAGTTGTTCTATGTGCCCATAACATACTTTGGACAGCCCCCTTTATGTTCAAATCAGAAGAGACTGCCCATTGTATACACTCTACCAAAATACGGTTATTCCTCTCAATAAAGCCATTTGCTTGTGGGTGATAAAGAGCGACCCTCTTGTGAACAAAACCCGACTGAGACAAGAAGGCAGACATTTCCTTTGAAGTAAACTGAACTCCATTATCCGAAACGATCTCTTTCGGAAAACCCTCCCTAGCAAATAGACTTTGAAAGAATTTGATAACCTCATTAGAATTAGGATCAGGCATGAAATGAACCTCCCACCATTTGCTAAAGTAGTCGGCCACAACCAATGCAAATTTACATTTGTTAGGTAATATGTTGAATGGACCCACAAAATCCACGGCCAATTTCAACCATGGACCATCAGGCAATGCTACATGTGGAACAGGAGGGGAAACAATCTTAACTACTTTATCACTTGAATTGCAGATTAAGCAATCCTCAACAATAGAAGTGATCTGTTGATCCATAGAGGGCCACCAGTAAAAATTACGAATTATTTTCTTTGTATTAGTCTGCCCCAAATGTCCTTCATGTCCAAAGTTAATTATAGCAGACCATAGTTTCTCTGGTGGTACAAATTTCTCATACCGCCTCCTTCAACAGTTAACTCATCGCCAACTTTTGCAAAAGGATTAAATACTTTTTCCAGTACATTTTCTTTATGCCAACCAGTGATAATGTAATGTTTAACTCTCTTCAAAACATTATCTTGTTCCATAGCAGCAAACCATTTATTCTCAGAAAAACAACCAACTGAACACGCATCCACAGCAGCAATCAAACAATCTTCATCTATGTTTTCTTTGAAATCGTTTTCAGACATAGGTACTGGGAATCTTGACAAGAAATCTGCACGAGTATTCTTTCCACCTGGTGTGTGCGCAACATGAAAGCTATACTGTAAAAGTTTGCTACTAAGTCTTGCTATCCGCGGAGTATGATCTTTCACAACCTTTCCTTGCAGAATGGGAATCAATGGTTTGTGATCAGTAAGAAGATTGAAATTCCTACCCCACAAAAAACATTTAAACCTCTTAATTGCCCAACAACAAGCCAAAAGTTCACGCTCAATGACTGAATAGTTCTTTTCACTAGGTCTCAAAGCCCGTGACGCAAAACCAACAGTAGATTCTTTTCCATCTTTCACTTGTGAAATCATACCACCTAAGCCATACAAACTCGCATCAACTGACACAGTACATTTTATATTAGGATCAAATGGTGTTAAAATGTCACATGATCCTAATTCAACTTTTAAATTCTTGAACTCACTTTCACAGATGTCATCCCAATTGAAAATTGCTCTTTTTTTAAGCAAGTCTCTCATATGTGTAGTCTTCATAGAGAAGTTGGGAATACATTTTGAATAAAATTCGCACATTCCCAGAAACGAAGAAACCATCTCTTTTGTAGTCGGACTAGGAGCATCTACAATTGCTTGTATCAAACCTTCCCTTGGTACTATACCTGCTCCTGAAATCTGATGTCCTAAATATTCAATAGATTGCACACCAAAAATGCATTTAAGCTTATTTGCCACAATGCCATTCTGCTCTCGCCTTTCCAAGACTTTAGACACATTAGAATCATGTTGAGTTTTAGTTTTTCCAGCTACTAAGATGTCATCCTGATAGACAACAGTTTCCATAACACCTTGCAAAACCTTCTCCATAACCCGTTGAAAAACTGGGGCTGCACTAGCTAGGCCAAATGGCATTCTCTTGAATTGAAATGTTCCACTAGGAGATACAAAAGCTGTGATGTGTTTACAAGAGGGATCTAATTGCACTTGGTGATAAGCCGAAGCTAAATCAATGTTTGAGAAATATCTAGACCCTGCAAACTTAGAAAGAATGTCATCTATACGAGGCAAAGGATGAGAATCTATCCAAATTTCACTATTGACACTGCGAAGATGGGTTTGCGTCTGACAACCAAGGGAGAAAACCAAAGAGAAGACTCAATGGGTTCAATAGCTCCAGATTCACACATTTTCCTGAGCTCATTAGCCAAATCATCTCTGACACTATGAGGTATCGTCCGTAACATATGTTTGATAGGGATTGCACCTTCTTTTAACCTTATTAAATGTTTAAAACCTGAAATGCATCCTAAGCCATCCCCAAATACCTTTGGGAACCTATCAAACCATGAAGTAGAAATATCTTCTAGCTCACCATCCTCAACCACAGAAACTTGATCCTTCGTGCCAGGCCTAAGTTGCATTTTGAATAGCCCTTGGTGGTACCAACCAAGAATATTGAGACCTTTTTTAGCTACATAGACTTTACCTTCAATAGTTCTTTGTCTAAAAACTAACGTAGCTTCAAAGAAACCTGACAATTGAATTTGCCTACCCTCATATGAAAGTGGTCTCCTGTCAGGTGGGTAAAGTGACCTTTCCTTCCATGTCTTTTCAAATAACTCATCAGTTATCATGGTTATAAGTGCCCCTGAATCAACCAATAAATCTAAAGGTTTATCGTCCACTAAAACTTCGACAATAGGGTCAACACAATCCTCACTTTCATCCTTCACAACCACCACCAAATCGGATAGTGAGCTCACCACTTCCCCATCACTTTCATCATCTTGTGATTGTTCCCCATAGACTGTATTCACAGTGTTCTTTGAAATACAGACTTTTGCAAAATGCCCTTGTTTACCACACTTATGGCAAGACGCATTCTTAGCAGGGCCCATTTTTACATTAGGAAAATGTTCAGCAAACCCACACTTTGTACACACATTCTTTTGTTTGATTTTGTTTTGAAACAGTTTAGTACCTTTTGCGTCAGTATTACCTTTATATTCTACTTTATAAGGCACCTTAACTTGAGTTTTTGTGCTTTTCTGATTTACTGACTCTTTTACAACATTAACAGAAGACTCTCTTTCTGGTTTCAACTCTTTTTTAGCTTTCTGTGAAAGTTCAATACTTTTCACAATAGATATAGTCTCATCCAATGATGGATTTTTGAGTGTTAATAACTTCTCTTGAACTTTCCCACAATTTGTATGAACAACAATCTGATCCCTTATTAACTGTTCAGTAAATTGTTCAAATTCACATTCTGACGCTTTTAAGATTCTTAAAGCTGCAACATAAGCTATTATGCTTTCACTTTCGTCTTGTTTTCTAGTGAAAAACGTATGTCTTGCGACAACCAAACTACTTTCAACATCAAATTGTTTCTGTAAACTCCTAACTATCTTCTCAAACTCATCCAATTCCTCCCCATTCTCACCTAACTGCGTTGCAGGTAAATGTTCTAACACTGCTTGCCCTTCAAAACCAAGATTATGTTCAAGGATAAAACATTTTCTTTGCGCACTAAATCTGCTGCCACCAATTGCCCCTAAATATTTTTCAAAGGCTCTAAACCATACTTTCCATTTGACAGGAGGATCACCCGGGAGCTGTAAAAATGGAGGAGGGGCTTGTACATTCTGCATATTTTCAAGTAAAAATATTAAGTTGTAAATATGTAGCAGTTTAAAACTAACTTGTTAATAAACAGTGTAATGATAAAATGAATTAAATACATATAAGTATAATTTTTACACTTGTACAACAGTATTATGTATAAACATGAACTACAGCATAGCAAGTCATGAACGCAAAATTACACTTTGCCTGCAGAAATGATAATGTGCCGCTAGAACATTAGATGGCACTGTTACCAAAGATATATAAAATTCAAGCTTGTCTTAAATAGCTTCGTTGCTGACTTGAAAGTTCCAAAAGGTGCCACGCTGTCAATTAGATAAAATTTTAGTTAATAGTTATCAATACGTTTTACCACTTAGATGGAGTAGACTTTTATTCTTCCAATGTAGGTTGAAATTTGGCCCATGAAGGTAAAGAAGAATAGCATAATATTTCACTAACAAACGGTGCAACGAAGGAAAGCATGTGACACTGACAAATTATATGCTCTGTGTTTAATTCACTCAACGTTGTTCAGACTTCAACGAAGCAAAAGGAATTTTTTTTCCTTTTTTAGTTAAATTAAAGTTGTCACATACGCTGACGACACCCAAATGGTCGCCTCACTTTCCCTGGAAAAGGACAACCCCAGAAAGCTACATGACTGCCTCTCAGGAATCTATAATTGGATGTGTGACTCGCGGCTTAAATTAAATGGCACAAAAACAGAGCTCATGCTTCTGGGCCAGCGAATGACATCCCTTCCCACCTCCATATGGCCCCTGTGTCTAGGGGATCTCCCGCAACCTAAGAAAGAACTCAAAAGCCTAGGGTTCTGGCTGGAGCAAGACCTCTCCCTAAAAACACAGGCCAAAAAGACGGCTGGTATCTGTGTGGGCTTACTTCGCTCAGCCCGGAAGATTCTCCCTCTACTTCCGACACAATCCCAAAAGCTGCTTATTCAAGGTCTGATCCTATCTAGGTTAGACTACAGTAACGCCCTGTTTATGGCTGCGCCAGAATCCACCATTAATATCCTTCAGCGCACCCAAAACGCAGCAGCTAGGCTGCTGACAGGCACCTCCCGAAGAACATCGGCGAAACCAGCACTCAGAGCTCTTCATTGGTTGCCCATCCGGGAAAGGATTACATTTAAGGCTCTGTGTATCACCCACAGATCCCTTCAGGGCAAAGGGCACCCCCATGCTTGGGAAAATACTCTATCCCTACAAAACTACCAGGTCCCTGCGCTCATCCCAAGGTAACCTGGCCACTGTTCACAGAGTTAGGAAGGCCCGCACTAGAGGGCGACGTTTTTCGGTCACTGCAGCAACCCTGTGGAATTCCCTGCCAACGGGTCTGCGACTCGAACGGACCTAGATGAAGTTCCGTAAACTCCTGAAGACGCATCTTTTCCCACAATAGCCATAGGTCCACTCGTCATTCCCCCTGCGATTCCTCTCAGACTTCCACTGCACCCTCAGTGCTGGGACGCTCCCGGGCAGCCATGTGCTCTATAAATCTTTTTTCAATTCAATTTCAATTTTTTTCAACGTGTGACGTATGACGTTGACGAATTACATGCTCCGTGTTTGAATCACTCAACGTTGTTTAGATTGTAACCAAGCAACAGGAGAAAGCCTGTGACGTTAACCAGTTACGTTTTACGTGTTCTGTTCCCTCGACGTTGTTCAGTCAGGCTCAAGCAATCACCGATACTTGCTGAAAGTTCCACAACGTCACCATTTGACGAAGAACAGAGGCATGAACGGATCTACGCTTGGCAAAAAAAACGTTGGGCAGCAAAAGGACAAGTAGGTGATCAAATAATGAAAATACCTCAAAAACACGATGTAAATCTTGCGCTTTCAGTATGAAACAGATAAATGTAATTTAAAAGATCAGAAATATTATCTGCAGTCTAAGAAACAATCCTCCAAGTAATATTACCAAGATGTCCTTCACTACGAGAAAAGAATTACATGTTATTGGAGTCACATGCTGATGATTAATATTTTGTGTTTGTTCAATATTGTTTTGAAAATAGACAGGGCTAGTCTATATTGAACTTCAATGTTTTGTATATGTTAACAATGCTTTTCGAAATCTGATTTGAATAATGAAATACGACTAAAAGTTGATGATATAAAATGAACCTATTGCCTCTGAGCATTTCTCACTACTAGTATATTTATATTGGTGAAACTGTTTCTTAGACATTTTGTCTTTTAGCTGTGCATTCCCCAACACTGTGGGTTCTCCCACAGCCTCCCCCTTTACTACGAGCTGCCATAACACAAAATTGCGAGGATGTTCCTTTTTAAAAAAAAAAATGAGGTTACTCACAGTTTATTTCGATGTTTCCAGGTATTGAATTCAATGATGACAGTCTGAATCTTTTCCAAATGAGTGAAAGCGAATTGAAGCCAAAAATATATAAAGCTTCACTGTTTTAAAACATATGACAGTCACAGCTTTTGATACAGGCTAAGATCCTTGATCCCATTAGCGTAAGAATAAACAACGTTTTTGGTCCTTGATCCCATCAGCGCAGGAGTTGAATATTAACCAAGTTTTCTTCCAATTCGACTCCAAAGACAGATGTAAAGGTTGAACACACGTGGGTTGAGTGACTAATGGCCAGACCTCGTTGTCAATTTGAAGTAAGCCCACACAACCACAAATGATAGGACAGATGTTATTTATTAGCCATTAGTCACAAGAGCTCCCAGGAACTGACAAGCGGGGAATCCTAGGACAGTGTTCAAAGCTAAACATTCTGTATCCATAGGAATGTACATGACCAAGTAATGTTCTGATAAAACATAGACATAGAAAAAGGAGACTAGATTACTACAGTTCTTTCACTGCTTCAAAGGCATGCAATAGAACCAGTTCTCATACAACATCAATGAACAGGGGTTTACTCCCTGTATTTCCTAATCCCCATAAAAGACGGGACTCTAAGACCAATACTGGACCTTAGACCTCTTAATTTCTACGTCCAATCAGATCATTTTCACATGATCACTCTTCAGCAGATCCTTCCACTGCTTCAAAGAGGCGACTTCCTTGCCACACTAGATCTCAAGGACTCCTACTTCCAAATTCCCATTCACCCTGCTCACAGGAATTACCTAAGATTCACAGTGGACGGCCGGTATTATCAGTTCAAGGTCCTTCCATTTGGGGTGACCACAGCACTCAGGGTGTTCACAAAGTGCCTTGCAGTAGTAGCAGCGCACTTAAGAAGGCAGCAAATCCACGCATTTCCATACCTGGACGACTGGCTCTTAAAAGCCAAGTCAAACGTCAGTGTGTTCATCACACTTATCAAATGATCCAGCTATTACACGACTTAGGGATCACACTAAACTACACCAAGTCACACCTTCAACCCTCCTACGTACATCAGTATCTACGAGCTACAATAGACACTTGCAATGCTCTAGCATACCCCAATCCAGCCAGGATAGCCAGCATGCAAACCCTCATCACCAAGTTTCAGCCTCAACACTCTCTCTAAGCACAAGTGTTTATGCAGCTAATAGGTATGATGGCCTCTTGCATTTTCATCGTACCTCACGCAAGACTTCAGATGGGCCCTTTACAAGCATGTTTGGCATGCCAGTGGAATCAGGCTCCGGGACAATTTATAGATCTGATGTTGGTATACAGCCAAACACATCGCTCTCTGCAGTGGTGGAACACACAAAACCTTTCCAAAGGACGGCCGTTCCTAGAGCCAGTTTCACAAATAGTGCTAACAACAGATGCATCACTCACCGGCTGGGGAGCCCATCTCCTAAATCACACAATTCAGGGCAAGTGGGCCACACAACAAAAAGCGCTCCACATCAGTCACCTAGAACCACTGGCAATATTTCTAGTTCCAAGTACATCTCCTCAACAAGGCTGCCTTAGTCCGGATGGACAATATGACAGCAATGTACTACATACAAAAGCAAGGAGGAACACATTCTTTGCAGCTGTCTCACCTAGCGCAAAGTATATGGAGGTGGGCCATTACACAAAACATATATCTCCTGGCAGAACATCTTCCAGGAGTAAACAATCAGATAGCGGACCTGTTAAGTCGTCAGACTCAACAAATACATGAATGGGAACTTCATCCACAAGTCCTTCAACCTTTCTTCCAAATGTGGGGCCAATCTGAGATAGATCTGTTCGCAACACACTCAAACCCAAAATGCCACACCTTCGCTGCCAGGTTCCCAAACCTGTTGTCCAAGGGCAATGCAATATGGATGAACTGGTCAGGGAGATTTGCGTACGCTTTTCCGCCACTCCCACTCATCCCACTAGTAGTACGCAAGCTCAAACAGCCGTCTCTCAAGATGATCCTGGTTGCTCCCACATGGGCATGGCAACCATGGTTCACAACACTCCTCGAACTCTCAATAGTTCCACACCAAAAACTACATCTGTCCCCAAGACTGCTGACGCAGAACCATGGAGAGATAAGGCACCCAGATCCAGCACAACTGAATCTAGCAATCTGGCTCCTGAAATCTTAGAGTTCGGTTACCTGAACCTCCCACGGACTGTATGAATATTATTAAAGAAGCCAAAGGCCCCACAACTAGAGCTTGCTATGCAGCTAAATGGAAAAGCTTTGTCATTTACTACAATAACAACAACATTGACCCATTAGATGCTTCAATTCAGAACATTATTTGCTATTTACTACATCTACAAAGATGACATTTTGCATACTCATCAATCAGATTACATCTACCTGCTCTTGCAGCCTACTTACAAAACGGGCAACATTTGTCATTGTTTACGGTACCTGCTATCAAAGCCTTCATGGAAGGCCTTAAAAGAATAATTCCAACCAGACTGCCACCATCTTCAGTGTGGAACCTAAACATTGTTCTTACTAGGCTCATGGGTCCCCCGTTTGAGCCTTTACACAAATGTGAATTACAATTCCTTACATGGAAAGTAGCTTTCCTTGTCGCAATCACCTCTCTCAGGAGAGTAAGTGAGATTCCGGCTTTAACCGTACAAGAACCATTTTTACAAATACATCGCAACAAAGTGGTTCTTAGAACATTTCTTCCAAAGGTGATTTCTCCATTCCATCCTAATCAATCAGTAGAGTTACCAGTATTTTTCCAAAACCCTGATTCTGTAGCGGAAAGAGGTCTTCACACGCTTGATGTCAAAAGAGCTTTACTTTATTACATAGACAGAACTAAACACTTTAGGAAAACAAAACAACTGTTTGTGGCTTTCTCACCACCTCATAAAGGCAACTCAATTTTCAATGCTGGAATTGCCAGGAGGATAGTAAAATGCATTCAAATATGCTATCAAAAAGCAAAATGCATGTTAACAATTCCCCCTAGAGCGCACTCAACACGCCAGCTAGGGACTTCCATGGCATTCTTAGGGAACATTCCCCTAGAAGACATTTGTAAGGCAGCAACATGTTCTACTACATACACCTTCACCAAACACTATTGTGTAGATGTGCAGGCAAACACTTTTTCAAACCACTGCAACAGATACAGGCAACCACCGCTAGGGGAGACACGGCTGTACAATATATGCACAGAGTGTGAATTCTGCGACTCATATGCCTCGAACGGAAAATGCTACTTACCAGTATGCATCTGTTCTTGGCATGTATAGCTGCAGAGATTCACACGCCCCCCACCTCCTCGGAACCTGTATCTGTTCCAGTGTTATCTTAGATACTTTCTCATGGACATCTCTATTTCTTACAAACTCCATCATTTCCCTTCATGGCGAAAAACAATCTGAGGATGGAGTTGATGCCCATGCGCACTATCGTCCAAAGGAGAAGTCCCCTATCTTGTGATACAAAAGACTTCTTCCGAGACAACAACAAGGTGCAAGCATCCGAGCCCCACACCAGATGGCCATCTATGCACAGAGTGTGAATCTCTGTAGCTCTACATGCCAAGAACAGATGCACACTGGTAAGTAGCATTTTCCTTCCTACAGGGAGCGGAGATTTGTATTTGTAGTTGAATTTATAGGGCGCGCAGCTACCCACAAGGGGTCTCCCGGCGCCAATAGAGAAATGATTACGCATCGTGATGCCAAGGACAGCTAGAGAAACAAAGGTGATAAGCCCCCTCTTGGCTCTCCCTGACCTGGATGGGGTAGCTGGAATAAAGAGGGTTTTATAGCCATCCAGGTGCTAATTATTGTCTCCAGCCCAAGTTTCCTGGGGGCATATCACATCAAAACTCTTAACAAGGGCCAACCATTCGGTGTTCCCAATCTTACTCTTCAGCCCGCGATATTCCAAGAAAGAAATGTACACCCTCCATTCACACTCGATACCTGTTCCGGGGGCGACACATTTCCCTGGGATGCGGGTGCCACAGGGTCCGAGGGACCCACTCATCATCAATCGCAATCTTCCTATGAGCTCATAAGAGTAAACCTAGTTGCTGTGCTTACCACTATAATCCCCTCTGCACAACCCCTATGGCCCACCTCTTGGAGCCGCTCGCGCTGGGACTGTAGGTGGTAATAATTGGGTCTGTAGAAGTATCCCAGCGGGAGTGTCAAGATTGCGGAGTTCCAACACCTGTAGTTAGACTGGGCAACCGTGCTTAAGATTCGGTTTACCATGACTGGATTGTTAAAATTGATGATAATGCAGTCCCCAAGCCAGGATTTCTTGGCGCTACCAACCCACTGTGTCTGGCGCACCATGAGAATTTGGTTTTCCACCCTAAGCCCAGGGGCAATGTTTTAATTGAGCCAGTGCACCACCTTATTGTTCAGCTGGTAAAATAATTCCTTGGTCCCGGGGTTGAGGCATGGTACTCTAGTTAACACCATAACAAGCGGAGTGGACTCAGGTAGGAGATGAACAGAGTCCAAACTAGGAGAATAGTTATTCTAGTCCGGGGGCATCGCTTCCAGCCCTTCCCACCTATCATCGGAACTGTACAATCCGCCCACTTTGAAACCCTGAGATTGCAGAGACTGAAAAGATACTGCGTTCTGGGTGCCCTCCGCCCCCCTCCGGTTGGCTGGACGGTGCTGAGGGTCAGTCCTGGGCAATAGGTGCAGTTGTATCTCCTACCATGTGACTAGGCTGCTTCGTGATAGACACTGCTCTGTCTCCTGCTTCTGTGCCACTACTACTGGGACTGGAAATGGTGGTCGAGATCATAGGCCTTATAAGAGGGATACTTGTGGAGAGAAGGACACGGTCCCTTTGCAAGTAGCTATCAGTGCAGACAGGTTGCTTTCCAGTGCAGAAAGTCGGAGTAGGATGGGGTCCAATTTAGTTCCAAATGCTGACAGCTAGGCTGCTTTGAGCATGTCTAACAAAATTGCATCCAGGTTAGGCACTTCTGGTTGCATGCCAGGAGGACACATTATCCAGTATTAGGAAGCACATAGAGCAGAAGATTGTAGAGCTGGAATTGTTTAACGTAGCCCATGAAAAAAACTCAGGTCTTCCCCCTTACTTAATTTTATAGTAACACAATAGAGAGGCTGGGCTCGTTTGTTATCATCAAGGAGCCTAGAACGCTGAAACGGAACCTTGTAAAATCGAGTAACCTCTGGTATACGGCCACGTGCAGAGAAAAGAGGAAGGCTTTAACTATAGCCCTGCGCAAGAAAGACTTGACATTAGTAAGAGGAGACAGAAAGGAGTACTCAAGAGCCACAGTTTTAGCGAAGCGTGACTGGGAGGAACAGCACTGGCAGGAGCTTAAATCTGCCTCCCAGATGAAAGACCCAACCTTATTTTGGGAGTTAATTAATAAAGCCAATAGAAGGGGAGCTGATCCTATCCTAAACCACATTACAGAGCAACAATGGTACACCCATTTTCTCAACCTGTACTGTGGCGTACGAGAATCTCAGTCCCCACAAAGCGCTCCTGTAAGATCTGGATCAGAGAACTCTGTACCAGCAGAACCCTTTTGAATCAAAGAGGTACATGTGGTCATTAAGGGGATAGCCCCGGGAAAGGCTGCCGGCCCGATGGTCTTCCTGGAGATCTACTCTTATATGATCCTGTGCTTTGGGCCACATTTATTTCCCTCCTAATGAATCTTATTGCAAGGGGCCACGCCATCCCCGATTCGTGGAAGGGAGCTGAGGTGGTAACCATATATAAAAAAGGTGCTAGAGAGGACCCTGCCAACTACAGGCCGATTAGCTTAATCGATGTAATCCAGAAGGTAGTTGGCAGGGTCATTGTCTCCAGGATAGGGACATGGATGGAAGAAGGGAACATTCTCTCACACTTCCAGGCAGGTTTCAGTCAGAAGGTGGGCACGATGGACCAGGTATTCAGATTTTTTATGGTTTACTGGAAAATCGTGACCATCGGGAAAGGCAGTCTATACCTGGCTTTTATAGACCTAAAGACCGCCTTCGACTTGGTGCCCCACGATAAATTTTGGCAGGTGCTGCAAGACCTGGGCCTCCCCATTTCTCTTCTTGATTTTATTAAGAAACTTCACGAGGGGAACTATGCCAAAATCAGATGGGGGATCAGGGGCAGTTGACAGAGAGGGTGGCAGTGAACAGGGGGGTACGCCAGGGCTGTGTGTTGGCCCCGACTTTCTTCTCTCTCTTCGTTAATGGGATGGTAGACCGTTTGAGAGAGGACCCAGCCGATGCCCCAGTCCTGGCGGTGGAGAAAACATCTACCCTGCTCTTTGCCGATGACACCCTCCTGATGTCTTCAAAAACTGCTGGATAGGTTTAGCTCGTTTTGTGTGGAAAGGGGCCTAACCATCAACACCAAGACCAAGCTAATGACCCTGTCACCTTCAAAAAGATTTAGGAATAACATCTCCCTTAATGGTATTCCACTAGAGGTGGTTGAGTCGTTTGACTATTTGGGAGTTGGGGTTAATAACAGGATGAATTGGAACTCCCACATGGCCAAAATGCTTCTCAACCACAAGCGAGTGTCAGTAGCAATTCTAAGAGAGCAGTGAGTGTCTACTAGTAAACCAATAGCTCCGGCCCTTAAGGGAAAGCATTGTCTTCGGCAGTATACAGGTCTGAATTATGGGGGTTTGAGAACACCATTGACCTGGTTATATCTGAGAATAAGTTCCTTAGAGGTCTGGTTTCTCTTCCAGCCTCCACCCCTTTAAAGCCCCTCTGTCAGGACATGTATGTATGTATGTATGTATGTATGTGTGTGTGTTCTTATATAGCGCTCGACTGAGTAAACGCTCGATTAAAGACATAGTACGTCTTCGCCCTCTATTATTTTGGGTACGTTTAAGAAGGACGCCTGAACTGGAAAATTATGCAGCAGCCTTCGAGGAACTCATTAAATTGAATACCTGTAATAACATCAAGTGGATAAGCAAACTTAGGCAGCTTGTCTCAAATATAGGGTTGAGCGAAACGTGACCCAGCCAGTGCCCGCCACCCAAACAAACAACTAAGAAAGTATATTTGGAATGGGTGCAGGCAGAGGAGTTACATAGTTCCAAATGGGGGCCCCTTACTGAGCAGTTTCTGGAGCACAAACCTGTTAGGAAGCTCGAACCGTTTCTCGACTTGATTCAAAATCCCAGAGACAGGACACTCTATTTAAAGCTGAGGTTTGGAACCCTCCCGATTAATGAAATCACAGCAGGCTGGAACAAGTGTAATTCTCCATCTGTTCCCTGCCCAGGGTGTACAGCTCCCACGGAGTCACCAGCCCATTTTCTTTTTGTATGTAAAGCATATAGGGTGGCGAGAAGAATATGGCTGAAACCAATCTGCAAAGAGCTGGGTTTTAGGCACCACAGGATGGCTCAACGTATCTTAGCACTGATACTAAGTTCCTGGTCATTGTCTGCGAGGTAGCAAAGTACCTGGGTAGTGCTTGGCAAAACCGTACAAAGTCGTTAAAGAAAAACATGAGTTAGGAGCTAGCGGGTCCACTCAGATTGCTGTTCCTCGAGTGTACTGTAGCAGCACTTTAGGTTTTTATTGTACATATTCTTTTTATTGCATTTTATTGTCCTGTATATTGGTTGTATGTATAAATGGATTGTTTTTATGATTGGAGGATGTACATACTTTTATGATAACATTTTTATCGAATAAAGTACATACAACAACAACAACACTTCTAGGTGAACTGCTGAAGATGACTGGGATCCAATGTTCTTTTTGCATTTACCAGGGCCCCCAACTGAGGGGCGCTTCCTTTTAGCGCCTCCTGGGCCCCACCCCTTGCCAGGGGTCATGTCAGGGGCTGACCTAAAAATTGGAGACTGGGCACCAACCCGTGTGACAACAACTGGTGTAAGGGGGACGATACCCCCGGCCTGGTCTTGAGGCATATCTTGAGGTATGTCCACCAAGCCTACTTGAGCGGACTGAGTATGGGAACCAGCATATGGGGCAATAGAAGAAACCCTTAGGGAAGGGTGGAAAGGTGAGCGAGATAATTGTCTAATAGCCAGTTCAATCTCCTTGTCCAGAACCCCAGCAGCATGCTGCAAAAAAGCATCCTATCTATGACTTTTATCGGTTTTTTCTATTTATAAAACCGAATAAAGTTTGTTGAATCCCCTAGTGTTTAGAAGAAACATAGATTAGACAGTACTGGACCTTAAAGTAAGCCTTTTCTGCCTGCTATTGCTGCATTTGGCGAGCCAAGTTTACACAGGAAGTAACTTGATTGGTATGAAATAAAATCTTAGGCATCGCTATCACTTTATTATACCTTTAGGGCCCGATGTAGGTAATCTCAATTTTCCGATTCTTAAATACCGAATTTTACCGATTCGGTATTTAAGAATCGGTAAATATGATGTAGGTAAAAAATAGGTAAAATTTACCAATTCGGTAATATTCCTTATTACCGAATTGGTAATACCGATTCGGTAATGAGGAATACCTTCCCATTCATTCCTATGGGCCTGGAATGAATAGGAAGCCATTCACTATTACCGATTCAGTAAATACCGGATCGGTAATAGCGGGAGCATATTCAAGGGTGACAGGGTGTCACATTGATACCCTGTTACACCCCTGAATCGTGCATGTGGCGCACATACATGCCCTAAGGGCATGTATGTCTGCCACATGACACTTTGAAAAAAGAAAATAATTGCTTTTTAAAGGTATTGGTTATTTACCACCAACTTGTAGTTGGTGGTAAATAGAGAATCCTTAAAGCAAAAATGCACTCTCTTTGTTGTAAATGAATCTCGCACCCATATAAATTTCCTGATTCATGCCCTTATATAGGTATACTTTATCATTCCCTTATATAGGCATAGAAATCATTACCATATTTGGCCCAAACCATACAGCCCAAATACGGCATGGATACTTCAACTAAGCTCCAAGAATTAACGAAGTTTTCTTGGAAAAACCCGCCTTCAGCAGCCTGGAACTTCCCCCTGCTTGAATATTAAGTTCTCCTAGAACTCCCGGCGTTTTCCAAGAAATGAGCCTTTGAGTGGCGTTATTAAGTCCAAACATGCGTCAAACTCGGCACATTCAAAATATAAATATGCCTTGATTTGCCTAAACAAACACACAGTGGTTTGGAGCAGATCGACTATCTACTTGCACGACGCCCTGCAGCAGCAAGTGCCGAAGGAAGCCGACCCTCCAGCAGACGCACTGCAAGACTCTGTCATTTCTCTTGCCGAGAAATTCAGCTCCAGTGTTTCCAGGATACCCTTGCGGGTATCTGGGAAATCGAGTCCCGAGAACGAGATACAAGACCTCTTTCATTCTAAAACCAAGGTACGGAGCTGATTAGACCCGTAGAGAATTCTTGGAATCAGATTCCTGGCAGAGAACTCCTAGACTTAAACTCCTCCTCTAATACTCCCTTCCTCTTACCAGACTTAGGTTAGGTACACCGGGGTAGGCGTATTCTAGGAGCACCAGTGAGTATTTTAGTCATCCTTTTATCACTGTATGTATTTTATGTATTTTATACATTTTATTCACTTTATGGCTTAGAAACCATATCATGCTTTTACAGTACTGCTTTATAATACTGTTCGTATTATATGCCTTGTACTTCATAGTAAGCTTTGCTATTGTAGCAGTTCATTTTCAATGCTTGAGAAAGAAGACTGTTCAATAAATCCCTTTTTATTGAAAACGCCCGTCTCTCTATTTCTCTTGCACCTCTGGTGAAACTAAGCATGCACGATTGACTGAGTGAAATAGTTATCTATTGTTGCCGCGACTCTAGAGATTTGATTTCTTATTCTTGGGAAACAAAGTTGTCATGTTTTATGCGGTTGTCAGAAACTAATCCCTTCTTGTTTATTCGAGAAAGTTTCTAGTGACCTCTGAGCTAGCTGGCACTCACAATTAAGTCTAATATAGCCGGTAGAGACCTAGTAGACCTCAGTCCTATGTCTAAACTACAGGATATATTATTCCAATGCGCAGAGCCTATTGGGAATATCGGAACTACACTACAACTTAAGTGCTACCTACACAGGTTTTAAGGATTTGGTAATTTACTGATTCCTTAAAATAACGAATCGGTATTTTACCGATTCCTTAAAATAACGAATCGGTAAATTACCGAATCCTTATTTACAGTCTCCTACATTGGAAAGGGCTAAATACCAGGCTGTAATGGAAAATTCACAGATTTTTGGCTGTTACCGACTGGTATTTAGCTTCCTACATCTGGCCCTTAGTCTCTTATCGGTAAACACTTTGAGTGCTTGGAAACTGGCTCTGTTAAAGTAGCGAGTGCTTTAAAAAAATTCTTGTGAATCCCCCCCCCCCCCAACAAGGTGTTCACTGATTTGGGCAGCCACAAACCTCACTCATTTATTTGTGGCTTCACCTCTTTGACAAAGTATTGTGGTTGAGAACTCTCTATTCAAGGTCTGGGCAGCTTGCACTCAGTGGCATTTCCATGATAAGAACAGTCCCGGTCTCACCATCACAGACAGTGACATCCACTAAAAATCAAGATGGCATCTATAAAAGCAGGAGATTTGTTGTTTTTCTTAATTCTCAGCCTCCCCTTGTGACAAATTGTGTTCTCAAGATCAATCTCTTCGTTTTGAACAGTTACAGGAATAACTTAAATCAAACAAAACATTTGAAGTAAGTTTATAATAGAAAAACAGGACTGTAACCTTGGGTAGTCTTAGATGCATACTGTGTATCACCCCACTTGTACCGTACAGCAAGCGGCAGCTAAACCCCACTCAACTGATCGGCCATCTTACACGAGGCCTTTGAACACTGCATGCACACGCTGCGGCTGCCGGCTGCATCCCGTTTATGTTGTAGGTCTTCTCTGCCGTGTTTCGTTAACCATAAGCGCGGAGAGAAGCCACAATAATTTATTTGTTCTTCAGAAATCGAACGTGGAGCATTGAAATTTCAAATGAATATAGGAATCTTTTACTTACACTTTAAGTTCTTTGACTCTAAGTTCCCTGACTGATTGTAACAAAATGTAAATTTGAGCTAGGACAAGAGGATACTGTCCTTATAGAATCCCTATGGGATCGTAAAGAAGTGCCACACTCAGCGCGACTTCCTGCAAATTCGTTTTTCTACTGCCCTGCACTGAAAAAATAGGAAAGATTACATCAAAGATGGCATTATGAACTTTGGCGCTGTATCTTATATAGCAATCCTAATTTAACTAATTTTCCTAATTATGTTACTTTGCCCTGTGGACAAAACATTGATCCACAGTTTTAATCTCATCCCGGCTGGTAAGTGAGTCTTAACATGCTTTCTAGTGTTGCGAGTGTTGAGATGAATGCATCTAAGTTAGTTGGGTTCTTCCTGGTAGTAGGGTTGGTGGGCCGGATGCCGGTGAAGCTGCAGTTCCGGCAGGAGAAGGGTCCTTGGGTGTGTTTCGGGGCAGCCGGGCAGCAGATGCATGATCGTCCGGGGTTGAGTGCGTGGAGGGAGCTGAAGTAGTAGCCTAGACGGGCGTCATGGCGTTTGCGGGTCCAGGTGTTCTGGCTCTGGGCGCGGTCCAGGCGCGGACGCCATAAGAAGGGGAGGTAGAAGGGAGGAGCAGCTGGGTGGTGGAGGCAGACGAATGGGCGAGCGAGGAAGCGGGGGCGCAGCGGCGGGAAAACGGGGGAGGAACGGTGAGGGTACTGAAGGCAGAAAGGGCACAGAAATGGCACAAGAGGAAAAGGAGGAATGGGAAGGAAAACAACTAACAATCCAACAAAATGCAATACAAAATACACTAAGGCGGAGTGTAGCAAGTGGAGGCGCGGGCCGGAGGGGACGCAGCGACGGAGAAACCACAGGAGGAACGGCGAGAAGGCAGAAGGGCACAGGGCACAGAAGTAGCGCAAGAGGCAACAGGGGGAATGAAGCAAACAAAATAAACAATACAACAAGCAATACAATTACACAAAGCAACCTACCACTGGCCACCAGGGATGAGGCACGGGTGGTAGCCCGCAGGTGGAGGAGGGCCCGAACTCGTGTCCAAGGCAGCTGCAGCGAGCTGGGAGACACGGGCAGACAGGTGGTGCTGTTGCGGCGTGGGGAGTTACCTGCTGTGAAAGGTTCAAGGGTCGTTCTCCTCACCGTGCTGCAGCCACCATAAGAAGGGAAGATGGGAAGGAGGAGCCTCTGGGAGGTGGGGGCGCATGAATGGGCGAGGGGGGGTTGGGGCCACAGGGGGCGCAGCGGCGGGAAAACGGGGAACGGCGAGTGTACAGAAGGCAAAAAGGGCACAGAAACGGCACAAGAGGAAAAGGAGGAATGGAAAGGAAAACAACTAACAATCCAACAAAATGCAATACAAAATACACCAAGGTGAAGTGTAGCGAGCGGGGGGCAGGGCCGCAGGGGATGCAGCGGCGGGGAAACCACAGGAGGAACGGCGAGAAGGCAGAAGGGCACAGGGCACAGAAGTAGCGCAAGAGGTAACAGGGGGAATGAAGCAAACAAAATAAACAATTCAACAAGGAATACAATTACACAAAGCAACCTACCACTGACCACCAGGCACAGGTGGTAGCCTGCGGGTGGAGGAGGGCCTTGAACTCGTGTCCGAGGCAACAGCAGCGAGCTGGGAGACACGGGCAGACAGGTGGTGCTGTTGCAGTGTGGGGAGCGACCTCCCTGTGACAGGAAACCTATTGTACTACCTTCCCCTGCTCGGCCATGGCCCAGCAGCAGGAGGGCAGAATTGTGTCTGGCATCAGCAGCAGACCTAGGTTGCTGTTAGGCTCTGTAACGTCGGTCCCGGGAGCAGGGAGGGTTCCCCGGAAGAGCTCTCCTAAGACCAATTTCACGGACCAACTGATAGATCTAACTGCTATACATGTGCTCTCCTCAAATACATTTCTTTTGTTGGGGGATTTTAATTTTCATGGTGAAAATCATACGAACCCTGAGGTTAATAAGCTCCTCTCTACTCTTGACATGATTGAGCTCACCCAAAGAGTGCGGGGGCAATCTTTAAACCTGCAAGGGGCTGAGCTGACCTGCCCTACACCAGCTGACAGCGCTACTTCTGGGCCCCTGACACTGTTTGTTTCCTCCGCCGCCTAGCCTGTGACACCGAACGGCGTTGAGGGGGGAAACTACAGTTCCCAGCAAGCCTAGCGGCCAGCGACGCCCACTCCCGCAGCACCGTGCCCGGAGGCGCTTGAAACATCGGAAGCTCCCACGGAGGAGCGGGGGCAATCTTTAAACTTGCAAGGGGCTGAGCTGACCTGCCCTACACCAGCTGACAGCGCTACTTCTGGGCCCCTGACACTGTTTGTTTCCTCGGCCGCCTAGCCCGTGACACCGAACGGCGTTGAGGGGGTAAACTACAGTTCCCAGCAAGCCTAGCGGCCAGCGATGCCCACTCCCGCCGCACCGCGCCCGCAGGCGCTTAAAACATCGGAAGCTCCCACGGAGGAGAGGGGGCAATCTTTAAACCTGCAAGGGGCTGAGCTGACCTGCCCTACACCAGCTGACAGCGCTACTTCTGGGCCCCTGACACTGTTTGTTTCCTCCGCCGCCTAGCCTGTGACACCAAACGGCGTTGAGGGGGGAAACTACAGTTCCCAGCAAGCCTAGCGGCCAGCGATGCCCACTCCCGCCGCACCACGCCCGGAGGCGCTTAAAACATCGGAAGCTCCCACGGAGGAGCGGGGGCAATCTTAAAACCTGCAAGGGGCTGAGCTGACCTGCCCTACACCAGCTGACAGCGCTACTTCTGGGCCCCTGACACTGTTTGTTTCCTCCGCCGCCTAGCCTGTGACACCGAACGGCGTTGAGGGGGAAAACTACAGTTCCCAGCAAGCCTAGCGGCCAGCGACGCCCACTCCCATCGCACCGCACCCGGAGGCGCTTAAAACATCGGAAGCTCCCACGGAGGAGCAGGGGCAATCTTTAAACCTGCAAGGGGCTGAGCTGACCTGCCCTACACCAGCTGACAGCGCTACTTCTGGGCCCCTGACACTTTGTTTCCTCCGCCGCCTAGCCTGTGACACCGAACGGCGTTGAGGGGGGAAACTACAGTTCCCAGCAAGCCTAGCGGCCAGCGACGCCCACTCCCGCCGCACCGCGCCTGGAGACGCTTAAAACATCGGAAGCTCACACAGCGTCGCGGACGTGCGCGTGGGCGGCGCCGGGCGAAGCCCGGGCAAAGGGCGGGCCCTCTACGGCCCTCAGAGGCCAGAGGAGGCTGGGCTAGGCCACCCCTCTTACTCCTGCCCAATTGCCCCCTGCGTGGACAGCCAACCACCGACAGGTACCATTAAGACCATCGTGACTATTGTTTCTTGTTCATTACGCACTACTATTGACTGCTCTGTTAGAACTTTTTATATTTTATACGCATACACCTTAAAAGCATGAGGAAGGTCGTTAATAGTGCTAGGATGCCCACGCTATGCTCTAACACCAGACAGAAGGCTAATACACCCCAGCCCTTGCCTACACTAACTGCGATAGACAAGATGCTACAACAAACTATAGGGGTAGTAGCCACGGCAATAGTTAACACCGAAAGGAGGCTTTCGCTACCACCGACCATAACTATTCAAGATTTAGGTGATGACTTCTCAGTTGTTACAACAGACGCCCCGGATATAAGCTTTTGTCTCACTTCCTCTTACGCAGAGCTCCCCTGTGCACAGGCACCCACAGAAATCCCCAGGGGCACAGAGAACACCCAGATAAACTCAAGTCCAGTGCCTGTTTCAGAAAAGGCAAGATCAAGTAACACATACCCGAAAAGGCCTAAAGAAACTCAAGAAAATAATAAAAAAAAAGGGAGAAATTACACGACAAATCATAATCTAGTGGCTCCAATAACTAATACTACACCAGGGATACCATGTTGGGTGGCAAACATGGTAGCAGATTTAAAAGTGGATCTAGAAGAAACTATCATAACTCATATCAAACCCCTGATGTCAAAGATCGACAGATTAATATCAATAACTAACAACAGGGGGGTAGGAACCTCTAAGCCTGTGGCACAAAAGGGAACTCCATCCCGGGCTGGACAAGAAAGGGGAACTTCTAATAACATAGAGAAGGATAAGGCAGCACCAGTTGTTAACCCCTCTATAAGCAATCTCAAGAAAGGTACGCAAATCTCTACCATAAAAAACAACAAAGCGCCCATTCCCTCGAACATTACTACTTCGACCATCCCCCAAGTACATACAAATCAGGGAAAGGGGAGTCCTTTAGCTTCAAATAATACACCAGGCCCTAACACAAAGGAGAGTACCACAACAGCCAAAAATATACTGCCTAAGGATACATATGAAAAAACAAGATCGGCTCGCTTCCAGACAATTAATCTGCCCCCAGAAGCCTTGCCTTTTGTCGTTGTATTGACAGGAGCCCCCCCCCCCCTAAAGGAGGGAAAAAGCGAATCACACTTTGAGTTAAAAAATAAATGTGTGCAATGGCTGAAGGCAAATAGACCTCTACCCCCAAACATTTCCGGCAAAATACTTGCTGTAAGAAGAGGGGAGTGGATAGGTAGAGGAATAAAAACGTTGGCAGGGGACATTATAATGATTAATTTTAGAGATACCGCTGCAGTAAATTATATATGTAATGCCCCGCAGAGTGGAACAAACACACAAATCTACCCGCTGCACTTATCATACTTTTACCCAATTATGCCACAAAGATCCAGGCAGACAAACAGGGTTCCTACGAGTAGGGTCTTACAAATTGATCCCCAGTTCAGAACACAACAATGGCAAACACCGTGGCAGGGTACACCCATCTATGACCCAGTTACATCACACTACGCACACTGGAATAGATTTTGTGTTTTGGTCGAGGTGGACTGACTCGTACGGGAAGTAATTAATATAACTCAAACGGATAGGAGCACAATTGGGGAAGGGCTTCCAGGGACAGGAAATATAACCCCCACCACCTTAGAAGAAAGCGGCAGGAGGGGGGTCAATAAAAGGAATGTCCCAGAACAACTAAGGGTGATAGAGCACAAAAAACCAAAGGTGATAGATAAACTGGCAAGGATGAATATGAATATAGAAAACATATCTGCTCCAAACACTAATATTACAATAGCGGGGGAAGTTAGGAAATCTTGTCCATTAAGTGAATTGGTAGGAGCAACAACGGGGGTCAGTCAGGATAGCATCAGAAATATATCATGGAACATCACAGGCCTGGCGGCCAAATCGACTCCCAGGAATGGCGAGAGTACATTAATAATTTTCAAATTATATGCCTGCAGGAGACTTGGGTAGTCGACCCTAATCAGCATAGTATGGAGGGGTATAAATGTTTCCCAGTTCCCGCCGTAAGAGCATCATCGGGGAGAGTGATTGGAGGACTACTTATATATGTAGACCTCCGTATACAAGGGGTTTGGTCCAATTACAACTGGGACTCACTAAATATGCAGGCGATAGGTTTCCGCGCCAAGGGGACCAATATCCTAGTGATAAACTGGTATAACGTAGTGGGGACGTAGTGGGGACGTAGTGGGGACAAACGGCAGAAATGTAGTAAAAGAATTGGACTCGAGACTAGATGGTCAGATATCATCTAATAAAACAAAAAGTATACCCAGTATATTACTCATGGGGGATTTTAATTGTCACCTTTGTGAGAACTTGAGACCACTAAATAAGGATTGGTCGCGGTGCACGGTATTAAAAGGTCCACACTTTGCACATACCACAGAGGGATGGGAATTAGAGAAGGTTACAAAAAGACATAATCTGGTCCATACAATGGACCTGATTGAGTTAGGTGCTAATGGAGATCCTAACCCAAGGTTTAAGGGCAGAGGCTGCCACTCTTATATAGATTTTGTTATGGTTTTGCCCACACTCAAAAAAAGGACTTCTAGTGTGGTACTGAAATTCTGGACCCGTGTTATAAACTTCATCGCATCAAGACGATTTTCGTATCAGCAGACCGGAAATGTCGAGTATACTATGCCCAAGCATTTCCGTCACGATCGAGTGACGAAATCCCTCTGAAATCAGCATTTCCGTTCCGAACCTTCGGGTTCCATTTTGTGCTTTACGAGGAGGAGGTGCCTGATTTTATTGGGGGTCCGCCGATATCTTATGAAAATACTGGGTCTTGCCGAGTAATCAATTACAGGCTGGACAAACTAAAATATGTGCTTGTCATCGTGACTCTGCTTTTCCTTTGTAGTGAAATATTTATATGGTCAAACTGTAAAATACGGAATTTGTGCCTGAAGCTTATTATTTTGTATAAAAGACGAAGACTGGCTTTGTAAGTTGAGCAGTCTCCTGAGAACCTTTATGCTGTTGTACTTCTAGGATACCTGTTACTGGTTGCAGCCAATAAATACTATCTTTGACTTCACCTAGAAGACTCGTGTTTCTGTGGTCTGAAACAGGAAGAACTCGGAGTTTTCAGGTGTGTTCCCTGGCACCGCCGGGTCCATAAGAACCCGGTACTCCAGTTGGCGCCCAACGTGGGGTGGTATCAGCGGTACCGGTCCAAGCCTGAGGTTCGTGAGGAGCTTTGTGTGAAAATTCCGGAGGACGGCCAGCCACTTCAGCGACCCCTGTATGTCGACGTGGTTCTGAAGGTCTTTGCTGCGAGGTTCCCCGCATCCCGACGGCTACGAAGGACTGCTGCCCTGACTATCGCCCTGTTTTGGACCCTTGATGATTGGTAGAGCGAAACGATAGACGAGTCTTCTGGTGACGTCATCGATACCTCAGTTAAGTATAAGTGAAGCGTCTCCCAGTCCTTAGTTTAATTCTTAGTTCTTGGTATCCTTCGGGATTATTTTGTATTGGAACTTGCAAGTGCCAAAACCGAAGGATTCGCGTATTCGCGAGACTATCTTATTCGATAATCCTGCGAAGTTTGAAGCTAGACTAGAGAGCGAAGATGCCTGGTTTTAGCAGATTTGGAAATTTGTTTTGTCTTGGTTGTGATAGGGATTCCAGATTGGAGGACTCGTGTCCGGTTCCTCCGATTGGAACTCCAACTTATGAATTATACGTGAAACATGGCGTAGGTCCCATCGCCTATAACGAAGTATGGGTCCGATATACCAGGAAGGATGGTGTTTTAAAATGGCCCCAATATGGTAGCTTTGATACGGAAATTCTAGACAACTTAAAGGTCAAACTGTTTAAAAAGAAAGCCCGGCCGGCAATGTTTGACTCTTTCCGCCTATGGCGAAAGGAAGCCAAACAGAAAGAAATTAAATTAGCAAAGAAAAATAAACGAGGCATGTCAATGGTACAAGCGGCTGTTGCGTTTAGGGATAATGGGGAAGAGCAGGAGAGCGAACAAATGTCCAGTATAAAGAAGTTAGCGGTGGATAAGTGCTACCCAGTTTACCGCATAAGGGCCAGGAAACAAAGAAAGACCCTGAAAAGGACCCTTTAATGTCCCACTTATTGAGTTCACCACCCCCCTATGCACAGAATGCTACTGCACCTCCGCAACGCTTCGTTATACCACGCCCCGGCGCACAGACCCCAGTTCTTCCACAACCGCCAGCCTCTTTTCCGCTGGTTTCTACTCCTCTAGTGGGGCCCCCCTCAAGGCCCGCCCATTTCCACAACTTTGCCTACTATCCCGACTATTTTCCCTACCACTTCCTCTGCTATTTCCTTTGCTCCAGCCTTGCCTCAACCTGATTTTCCTACTGTTCTCTCATCAGCTTCTCCGTCCGTTCGACAGAGAATGGCTAACACTGTGGCTAACATTCTCTCACCCTTCTTCGGGTCGCCTAACACGACCCCTAATATGGAACAAAGACAGTTGCGGAGTCAACTGCCCGACCGTCGAGAAAGAGAATTACTAGATCGGTTAGCGCTTAAATGGGTTCTGGATACTGTGAAGTATGATGTACAGTCTGTCATGGAAGTCTTCCGTCAGTGGGAAGCACCGAAGCAAAGATACGTTTTTGAGCAAATGTGTGTTTATCTCTGGGAAGATTTGGAGGGAAACGATCTGGAATGCAGTCTGCCTGAGTTGTGCCGTGTACGGTTCGATTTCGCAGAAGGCATGATCGTAGGTCCCGATGTTGAAAGAGCGATTGAGACATTGTTGTCGTATCGGAGTAAAGGGGCAACTTCTCGATCATTGTCTGAGCATGATGCACCAGGTAGGAAAAAGGCGCGACAGTATCCGATGCGCGAGGTCCCTCCGGTGTGGAAGGAAGCCGTTCAGGCCGTGGAGAAGTGTGGCTCACTGGTTAGAGGAGGCAGACCTGGAAGCAGAGGTAAGCCCGGGACCAGGGTTTAATTCCCCGCCTCGGCGGGTCTTGGGCTCAAAATTCCACGGACTCGACAATTCTCGCTCCGGTGCCTACTCGATTCACGGGTTCACACTCTGCGACTCTGGGCAATAGCTTGCTTAATCTCCACAATGGCCCCTCGCGGTGGGATGCCTGGCTTTCACCTTGTTTATACCCTGCCGGGGTTATCTCACAGGGGAAAACCAGGACGGGTTCCCTAAGCAAGCGCTTAGATACCGGGTCAGTGATTTGCGCTATATAAATACATGTACATTTACATTTACAATGCTAACGCTGGAATTCTACCTGTGCCAGCACACTTTCATCGTGTCTGGGTACATGTCCCCTGGAAACGTGCTGAAGTTTTAGCCATTAAACAGTCTTTGCCTGATCCGCGCAAAAATCCAGCAGGGTACTATAAAGAGTTGACTCAGACTGTGGGGTCATGCATTATGAATTTGGCAGATATCGACATGTTGTTTGGCAACGTTGTTCCACAACCTATTTGGAGTAAGATTCGTCACACAGATCATGCGGTTGAGTTAGGTGACACATGGGTTAATCTTAGAAACGCTGATAACAGACAAATAGGCGGCGCCAAGCCCGATGATTTGATCACAGAGCTTCCTGGTAAGAGTATTGCGTACATGAAGACTTTTATGCCTGAATTACGTATCAATTGGGATAAGTTGTCTGCTTGTAAGCAGAAGAAAGATGAAATGGTGTCTGACTTTTTCACGCGGTTTGAGGAGACTTTCGTAGATCATACCGGTCAGGATATGGCTACCGAGGGTGGCCAGAGATTGTTCGTCGACAAATTCGTACATAATTTGCTTCCAGAGTTGTGTGCTAAGTTGAAGGATTCTGAGAGTGCTTGGGCTGTCTCAACGTCAGCGCAGATTTTAGCTACAGACCAGTACTATGAAAATAGGCGCAAAGATGAGTTAGAAAAAGCGGATAAAAAGACTTAAGAATTAAAAACTAAAGTGCTTCTACAGCAAGCCTATCCACCCTGCACTAGTAGTCAGCGTGATTATCAGCAGCCTCGGCAGTATTCGGGAAACTCGCAAAGAAACTAGTTTTCCCAACAACGTTTACCATATGGTCCCAAACAGTGCGCGTATTGCAAAGAAGAGGGTCATTATAAGAATAACTGCCCTGTTTTATTGCAACGCATGAATGGTGGTTCTGGTGAAAAAGGGCGAGGTGTTCAACAGATCACTAGAGGTAGAGGACGTGCAAACTTTCCTCAGAACACACGTCCGTTTCCGCCACAAAACTCCATGAATAGCTTCGATCAGCAAGGTAACGCGTCCAGTAGGACGACTCAATACTATGCCAACGACTACTATGCAGAAGACGAAGGTATGGAAAATAATGATTGCTAGGACAGCCATAGACAGAGAGGGAGTTGTTTCAGTTCCAATAGATCAGAATGGACCTTATGTTGAGGTGATTACATCAGGCGTGTCAGAGCCTTTTCTGTTGGATACTGGTGCTACAAAGAGTTCTATTATGCACTCAAAACTCCCTGGCGCACCTTTGTCTGGCGAAGTGAATGTTTCAGTAGGTTTTTCTGGCGCCCCGGTTAGGAACCCGATTTCTAGTCCTATGTCTCTTTCTGTTGGTCCTTGTGAATTCGAAGCACCCCTTATTCTTACGACAGGTTGTGGTGAGAACTTGCTAGGATTGGATTTGTTGAAAAGATTGTACGCAACATTGTATTGTTCTCCTTCGGGAGTACAGCTCACATTGGGTAAGAAAGTGGTTTCTCCAATGTATTTGTCAAAGGATAAAATGCCAGACGAATTATCATCTCTTCCGGATACTCTTTGGGCCACTGGCCCTAACGATGTAGGCCTTTTGGAAATTCAGCCGTACGTTGTGACGTTGAAAGCCAATGTTAAAATACAGCGCATTCCCCAGTACTGGATTTCTAGCGAAGGCGAAAAGGCGTTGTTAGCGATAATTTAGGATCTGATTGAAAAAGATGTAAATGAGGAAACAAGAGGCAACGTTTTTAATAGTCCTGTTCTGCCTGTCTTGAAGCATACTGATCCTTCCCAGCCACCTGTCTATAGGTTCGTGATTGATCTTCGGGAGGTGAATAAGATCGTTGTGCCACAGTTTCCAGTTGTCCCCGACATCACTGCCTTATTGACAATGATTCCAGCTTCAGCTACCTGGTTCTCGGTGATTGACTTGAAGAATACTTTCTTCAGCATCCCGATTGCCGAGGACAGCAGAGATATTTTTGGCTTCAGTTTAGGAGGTCGAAGTTTCCGCTTCAAGCGTGTTCCTCAAGGATACTGCAAAAGTCCATCAATATATAGTCAGTCTTTGAAAACACAGCTTGACACGATTGTTTTACCTGATGGCGCTACCCTTGTTCAGTACGTCGACGATTTTCTTGTAGCTGCAGATACTGAGGAGATTTGTAAAGAGACTACATTGTCATTGTTGTGTGATTTGTCTGAATTTCATCACAAAGTGTCTCTGTCTAAGTTACAATATTGCTGACAAGAAGTGACCTACTTAGGTCACCTCTTATCGAAGGAGGGAAGGAAACTGACCCCAGAAAGGATTCAGGCAATTGCAAAATTGAGTGTGCCAAGGACACAGAGAGAAGTGCGTGCTTTCTTGGGCATTACATCATATTGTAGGCAGTGGATACCGAATTTCTCACTGTTGGCCAAACCTTTGGTGGCATTAACTTGTAAAGATACACCGAATCCCATTCCGTGGTCGGAAGATTGTCAGACAAGTTTTTCCGAATTGCGTGATGCATTGTGTTCGGCTCCTGTGTTGGGTACCCCCGACCACAGTAAGCCTTTTACGTTGTATGTCCACGAGAGAGAGGGATGTGCTTTATCAGTATTGACACAGGTCTTTGGGGACAAGCAGCGTCCATGCGCGTATTTCTCATCGACTTTGGACCCGGTAGCTTGAGCATTGCCGAGTTGTCTGAGAGCAGCAGCAGCAGCAGCCATTTCAATTCGACAGTCTGCTGGCCTAGTAATGAATAACGAGCTAGTGGTAATGGTCCCACACGCGGTGGACATTTTGTTAAACAGGACCAAGACACAGCACTTAACTAGTGCTCGTTTGTCAGGTTACGAGCTAACTCTCCTAGCGAGTCATGTGCACATTAAGAGGTGCAATACTCTGAACCCAGCTACGTTGTTGCCGACCCTAGTCGAGTCAGGAGATGTTGAAGAGCAACACGACTGTTTCTTTAGGACAGAAGAAGAAACGAAAGGGAGAGTAGACCTTAGGGACACTCCTCTTACAGAATGTGATGGTAGTTTGTGGGTTGATGGTTCATGCTTCAAGTTACCGAATGGTGATGCTACTGCGGCATATGCTGTTACGACTTTACGCACGATTGTTGAAACTGCACGCATCCCACACAACTCAGCACAAGCAGCAGAATTGATTGCACTTACGAGAGCGTGCGTGTTGGCAAAAGGGAAACGAGTGAATGTGTACACTGACAGTCAATATGCCTTTGGTGTGGCTCACAGTTTTGGACGATTGTGGCGTGAACGTGGGTTCCTGACTTCGCATGGTACTAAGATCCAACATGATCAGTTGGTGAATGAGCTCCTTGAGTCACTGACCTTTCCGCTACAAGTTGCGATTGTGAAATACAGCGCACACAAAAAGGTCACGAATGATGTTGGTCGTGGAAATGCGTTTGCGGGTGAAGTCACGAAAAAAACTGCAAGGGATGTGATGAGTCGAATGTATGTTGCGGGTCCAGCGAGATGGGTTCCGGATAGAGGAATGTGCGAAGATACGATTGAAAGTGTGAAATCCATTCAAAATGAAGCCACAGGGAAAGAACTGAAAGTGTGGAGAGAAAGAACGGGTAAAATGGATGCGAATGGTTGTTGGATTGAATTGTCGGAACATCAGCTTTGGTTGCTACCCGATGCGTACGGGCCTGCAGTGGTTACAATGGCGCATGGAATGGCACACATCAGTGTGAAAGGGATTTGCAAGTTATTGGCTCCAGTATGGCAGAACCCTAGAATCCCTAAATATGCAGAGAATATAGTCAAGAACTGTATGGTGTGTCTGAAACACAATCCTGGTAGGGGAACTACAACTCCAGCTGGTCATTTTGCTCCTCCTACGTACCCGTTCGAGGTTTTGCAGCTAGATTTCATCCACATGGAGAGGTGCAACAACCTGAAATACATACTCATTATTGTTTGTGCCTTTTCAAGATGGATAGAAGCTTACCCATTGAAAGACAATAGTGCCTTATTAACGGCTGAAACCCTTGTCAAAGAATTCTTCCCCAGGTTTGGAATGCCGAGAATGGTCTGGAGTGATAATGGGAGTGAATTTGTGGGACGAGTGATGAAGACAGTATGTGAAGGGCTAGGGATTAATCAAAAGTTCCACGCTGGAAATCACCCCCAATCAGCTGGATTAGTAGAATGCTATAACGGCACCCTAAAATTAAAACTGTCCAAAATCCAAGCGAGCACCGGTCTTAAATGGCCTGACGCTCTACCCTTGGCACTCCTATCAACAAGAATGACTGCACACTCGCAAATGGGACTTAGTCCGTATGAGATCGTGTTCGGCCGTCTGGCCAACATATGGGGAGTGCCAAGGCCCACCAAACTCAGTGAGGTAGAACATCCTGTACTGCTTGATTATTTGTACGAATTGACGGCTAAATTGTGTGTTTTACATCAACAGGTTCACAGTTCCCTACTGCCAGCCTCTGACGATCCAGGCCACACTATTGAACCTGGCACCTGGGTCCTGGTGCGCAACTTCCAGCGAACAAAGAACGAGCAGCCTCGCTGGACGGGACCCCACCAAGTGCTGTTAGCAACCCGCTCCGCAGTCCGAGTGCACGGCAAGAAGAACTGGGTGCACGGCGCCCATTGTAAACGGGTTCCGTTGCCCTTGCCATACGACCGCTGGGTTCGGGAGGGGATTGCTGACTCTGAGACTGAAAGCTTGCCTCATTTCCTGCTCTTTAGTGATGCGCAAGTAAAAGGAACGAACTCTGCACGCGAGAGTGATGACATTCTGCAAGGATCTGTGCCACCGTCAGTGCGATTGAACACTACAGAGCCTGAACTGTTGTTCCAGGACCAAACAACGCCTGGAAGAACACATTACGATTTGAGGCCAAGAACTATGACTATGGAAAAATAAAACAATTCTTTTTTTGAACTTGCAGCTCTCTCTCCCCTCTGAGAAACTTGCTTATTTTTGTTTTTCGAACCGCCATCCGGGTTCTGCTGCTAGGGTCGCGGTTGCCCAAGTCTCGGGGGTGCAGCCGAAGACGTTAGGTCAACGGTTCTGGTTGGTCTAAGGGAGTTGCCCTGGACTGACAGAAGCATTCCTTAGAATAGAACACCCTACCGCCGCGGGCAGCAATTCTAGAGGATGGAGTTTTTCAAGACGGAGAGACCTGCCAAGTCAATGAAAGAGACCAGAATATGCACAGTGATGGCAAAAATACGATTTTTGATAATATGCATTTTTATGTTGTGTAGTATAATAACGTTTTTGACAGGCTATGCTTTATTCACTTTTCGAGTGTCATTTGCACACACTACACAGCCCACACCTCCTCCTCTTGTTTCCCCGCATTCTTTTCACCCTCTGCCCGAACACGAGTCTGCCAGAAGGTTGGAGTTTGTAAATAATTCATTCGTTCAGCTCTTGCACCAACACCAGTTGATAATGAACACGACTAATTGTTGGGTGTGTGGACTTATGCCACATACAACAGATAAGGGTATCCCATATTTTGTTTTGCCATTCAGCTACTATGGTTCTTTATGGGCATTTCAAACGATGCTCCTATTTGCCATTGAACCATATCCACCACGTTCCACGAGAAGTAACTCAAGCAACAAGGCATTAGTGGTGGGAATCACAAATATGAGCAGAAATATCGACACATATAGAACGATTCCCAGAGATGAATTGAAGGCTTACAGTAGAAGGAACACATCGGGGTATACAGTTGCCTTGAGTGAAAACATGCTAGCAAAGAAATCCTCCCCGATCTGGATCGTACCCCATCAGGGTCACCTATGTCTGCAGGGAAATGGCAAGAACCCCGGAGCTCAGTTAGGGAAGAGTGTCTGTACTGAAACTTATGTCTTTTCGTCCCAGACCTCTCCTCCATTCTTAGCAACTAAGGGTACCTACTTCATCTGCCATGATAGAGCATATACATGGTTGCCCCCTGACTTCTCGGGCACATGTTTTATCCCGTTCCTGTTGCCTCCCACCTACACGGCCGCGGCAGATTACCATAGGACAAGGACAGTTAGAGGTGTTGTGAGTAAAGACGACTCTACGGGTCAAGAGTTTAGTGACTTCGGAAAAGGTTTTCTGCCGTTTTGGGGGCCTATGGTGAACAGCAGGAACATTCGCCAATTGACGAGGGTAGTTGAATCTGCGATAGTTGAAACTACCGATGCCCTTAGTAACTTGACTGAGAGCTCCAGTCGGACTCTTCAGAACAGGGTCGCATTAGACGTCATACTTGCAGACCGAGGTGGGGTATGTAAAGTGATCCAGTCAAGTTGCTGCATTTTTATCCCAGATAACGCTCCGACAGTATACCAGGCCATCTCCAAACTACATAAAATCTCTGAATCAATTCATGTGGATAAAGGAGACTGGTCACTCGTGGGGTGGTTCTGGGAACTGATATCGGCCTGGGGATGGAAGATTCTGATAGTCATTGGGGTGATCTTAGCCATTCTTTTCCTGTTCTGTCTGTGTGTACAGCGTGCTCCTGCAACATGTGGCCTCTGTGCTACATCATGTGTAAGGAAACCTGTATCAAGAGACGAGCTAAGTAATAGGATGATGCTACAGCAACATCTCAATGACTTTGTGAACATAGACCTAGACTCAGATTAGCATGAGTATTGGTTGTTTTGCCAATGTAAGGGCAAAAGGAGGGTCTGTGGTACTGAATTTCTGGACTCGTGTTATAAACTTCATCACATCAAGACGATTTTCGTATCAGCAGACCGGAAATGTCGAGTATACTATGCCCAAGCATTTCCGTCACGATCGAGTGACGAAATCCCCCTGAAATCAGCATTTCCGTTCTGAACCCTCGGGTTCCATTTTGTGAACGGCATCCATTTTGTGATTGCCCTCACATAGCCAAACGACTGAAGGCCAAAACCTGGTCCGAAGGACACGTACACCTTAGCTGACTCCTCTGTGACCTGGGCAAGCTGACTTCACTGCCCGAAGCCAAACCTGTTCGGCCAGGTCCTTTCCCAGTGGCCGAGCTAGATTTGTATCAAGACACAACATATCATAAACCTTTCATCGCACACAAGCCATGCCTAATCTTACACACACCTGTCTCTGTTTCTTGCTTTATGACTTGCTTTACGAGGAGGAGGTGCCCGATTTTATTGGGGGTCCGCCGATATCTGATGAAAATACTCGGTCTTGCCGGCAATGTTCCCTCTAATTTTTTTCCTCTGTGTGCGGCAGTGTGGGGTCTCTGTGCGCTGCAGCCATGGTTATGTGCGCCAGGAACCAGACCGCGCGTGTGGGTGCAGCGCCAAATATCAATCCAAACTCATGCTTAAACAAGTGAAAAGACTGGATTTTCACACATAAATCGGCACGTTAAGTGTCTTATGGCAGGTTTGCAATTTAGACACACACCATTACATGAATTGGTTATACAGGCAAGTACACTTCGGGTTTAGAAAAGCACAAGACTCCAATGATAGTACCATTATAAGATTTTACTGCTGTAGATGTAATGTTACTTGTTGTATTGTATATCTGGATGCACAGACGGAAAGAAGCAACAAAATACCAGCCAGGCGGCACACTAGGCTAAGCAGAGAGATTTCTAACTTGCGTGATATCTAAAAGAAATTCAGAAAGTCCAAAAGAACGACATGTGCTTTGCAGGTTGTTCAATTGGACTTTGGTCAGCCAACTTCAACTAGGCACAAGCCAGGACGTCTTTAACACTGGTGGAGCCCTGTGTGACAATGTTTGTTGGCGCCCCCCAATGGCCACCTCTACCATGGATTCCCTCACTAGCACCCTTTAATAGTGGCCCTCAAGTCTCCAGAACCACTGGCTCTCTGATTCGTTTAGTATTATAGCACCACTCATACCAGGGTGTCAGAGCACTTTGCATAATACACACATTGCACAGAGACAATCATAGTTGTGTAAATCAGTGTATTGGAAGTGTTACATCAGAAAAGACTACAAGGTGTAGTGTAGGAGTCATCGATACTAGTAGGCAATATAGTTTAAGAGTGCTTATTCTGGAAAAGTACGAATTCAGAATTCAAAATGTGACCCCATTGTTAGAGGTTCTCTTAAAAACAAGAATTGTTTTTTTACCCAAATGGACCCTTTTGGAAAGATTAGGATAATAAAAGACTGGGCAATAAAACACATTACTCTAACATAATACTTGCAGTTAACACGCAGCTGTTTGATGACAGTTAATCAGGGGTGTGGAATTTTACAAATAATCTAGTTGTCCAAGGGACAAAATGCCACTGAGATCTACATGTCCTGTAAAGACCACGTGTCCCACCTACTCCAATCCCTCATCAAACATAAGGGTTCCGGCTGGCAGAGAAACATTAACCCAATTTCCGTTTTTATCCACATTTAAAAATTAAATACAGATAAGAAAATAAATGGTTTTCTGTCTGTATTTATCTGTAAAAATTTGTAAAAACGGAAAACAGGGAGCCTTAATTATGAAGAAAAAGTTAGCTTTGGTGAAATAAAATATTTTCCAAAGATCACACAATTTAAGCATGGAATCCCTTTTTTTTAATTAATCAAGCAAGGTTCTTTCTCACAAAGAGTATGTAAATAGTTCTGGGCCGTCAAGAATTCTGCAACATCACAAATAGCAGATAACTACTGTAAATAAACTCTGCACTCAAGAAGGATATTGCACAATGTCACAACTATGCACAACTAATTGCAACCAGTACTTACTTAACTCACTGCTTAAAAAAAAAATCATGATCACTAATAAGGAACATCTGTCGCCAACAAGCCACACCTATTCAGAATACTGGACTATCCCAGAGCATGGCACAAATAATGGACAGACAAACAATATCCACCTGCTTCAAGTAAAACTGTAGATACAAAGACCAAAAGAATCCCGGACTATGATTAAATAATATAACGTCAAAGTGCATTTGCAGACCTATTAGAGGCAGAACTGTAGTGCATTGCAGTGCTAATTATAGAGGCCTGGCTCCCCTGTTTCACACAAGTCAGAGTGGTCTACTTGTGTGTTCAATGGCAGAGGTGCCCAAAGCCTGTTTTGTTTCTGTGATTTAATGTCTACTTGTCCGTCGGACAAAATAGACATTAAATCTTCTTGCCCAATGATAAAAACATGGTTCGGGCGTCGGGCGATATGATTCCCCCACCCGTTAATAGCTCAATGCTCTATATTAGGATTTTGACTTACAAACCACAAGTAACAAAATGAGCTCTCTTACAGAAGCCGTAACCCACTGACCTATTTTCATTTATTCACTTTATCTGCATGGCACATGTTGTTAGCAGGAGACATTTTAACCCACTGTGGGACCTTTGGATGTGTCAAAACTTCCACTAGACAAACCTCTATCTCTTTCCAGCAAGACTATTAATCACCAGAGTATCTAGACATTTTAATTGATGCCTGAAAATAGCTGGAGGCCAGGAACATGCATGACATCCAACTCTTCACACGAGGACAACACCCTCATATATGTATAGTCAGCTGCATGCAGCAAAGCCTTGCAGCGGCCTTCGTCTATCTCCATGCACAGCTCACAATCTGGCAGCCAACTACTGCTGTGTATAACTTTTAAGAGGCTTGGCTGCAGCAAGCCCAAAAGCACGATGTGTGCTTTACACATAGCTGCCAAGGTTTCAGATTGCTTGTTTGTGACATTTTCATAATTACAGTGTAATTATGAGTGACATTTCAACAACTGAGTGACCCTTTCTGGCTAGTAAAATCCAGCCATGAAAAAGAGGAAAAACCTAAAAATAAAAGAAATTACAGCTATCTGAGGGGTGTAATGTCTCATCTTTATGTTTCCGTCATCTTCATTGCTTGATTTTGCTTGAAAGTGTCACTCTCATTTGTTGAAATGTCACTCAAGATTACATAGAAATTATAAAAATGTCCCCCATAGCAATCTTAATTTAGTCTCTGCCTGCAAAAGGGTCAAAGTAAGTATAAGCCACCCGAGTGCGTGTGCTTATTTTACCGTGTGAAAACAGTACGTGCTGAAATATGTGACTAAACCCATTTGTTGCCCAAGTAAAACAAAATAAGTAACAATGTTGATTTAAAATTTTAGAAGACCATTATTGCAAACATTAACAAATTCCATAAATCTGCCTTTGTTTAGATGTCTTCTTTCAATGATTGGCGGGTTTTGTGCAGATTAGTGTCTTTGGAGGGCGTGCGAAAGTTTGCGAGAATGTTCTGTACATTGGTCGTCGAACGTCACATCCGGTACATGCTGCGTTTCAACAAGTAACTCCTGTTGTGCACGAATCCTGGACGTTTTTTCTCAGGCAGGAAAATGTAACATGCATTTGGTTAAAACCCTATGATGGCTGTAAAATTCTATCGTGAGGTACTAAAAGCTTGGCAACTGTGGTCTAAACTGCAGAGATGGGTGAAAGTAAAGGCTAGTGCCAGTAACTTTTTTTGCAATAATATATGTGCAATTCCTAATACATCACAGCTTTCGTGCCATCAGGACTGAGCATAATCTTAACAACAGAGCTGGATCGTCGCCTTCTAAGTAAAGTGTTCTGAAACTCTGGTCAGTGAGACTTTGCTATCAGCCTAGCTGTGGCCTAAATGAGTGCCTCCCACGCTCCACTTTCTAATGCAGCGCTACTTACAGCTCATGTGGTCGGCAGCAATCGAGTAAGTCTGCTAACCAATCACCTGACTATAATAAATTATGGACACCTTCCAGTCTGCTTTATCTATTTTCTGAAATGTTGGCTGCAGTCTGATAAATTAGTTGTTTAACTATTATTTCTTATGCTGTGAAGCAGCTAACGTAAACTCTCTCTTTACTCAAATGATTGTAATTTCTGATATTTATGATTCCCTCTTCTTCACTGCTTTATTTTGTCCGCGAGCAAGTGTCACTCATAGTCGCTGAAATGTCACACATAATTTCAGTGAAATTATGAAAATGTCACACATAGCAATCTGAAACTTTGGCAGCTATGCTTAAACCTTGGTAGCTATGGCCTCTGTCCCGCCCGAACTGTCAGCTGAGCAGAGCGCAGAGCGCACATGCATATGCCCGAGCCAGCCACAACAGAGACCTGTAATACTAGCGAGGAGGGGCTGGTGAGGTGACATGATTGAAAGTGGCAAAATAGAGGCGGGAGACACCGCCTGATCCTGTCTTTTCTTTTGCTGAATTTGTTCTATAATGGGCTGTGGCTGCGGGCTGTTTGTGGCCCCTTGTGAAAACATTTGTTAATTGCAGCACCGTCATGCGCTGCAATTAACAAACATTTTCACAATGGCTCACAATCAGCCCCCAACCGCGCTCCCTTAAGAGAAGACATTTAGCAAGTCCAAAAGCACAAATGCTTTTGGACTTGCTAAATGGCTTCTCTTAAGGGAGCGCGGTTGGGGCTGATTGTGAGCCATTGTGAAAATGTTTGTTAAATGCAGCGCATGACGGTGCTGCAATTAACAAATGTTTTCACAAAGGGCCACAAACAGCCCGCAGCCACAGCCCATTAGTGCGGAGCAATCGATGATCTTTCCCCCAAACACGGAATTGCCGTTTTCGCGCCGCTCGCGTTTTAAACGCGGGGGCGCGAAAGCACTCACAGGATGGATGTGTGCGCGCTTTCCACGGGACTCTGCGCGCTCGGGGTCAGCAAGCTGCGCGCGCGCGCGCGCGCGCGCGTTACAGGGAACACTGCTTGCCGGGTAATCAATTAGAGGCTGGACGCACTAAAATATGTGCTTGTCATCATGACTCTGCTTTTCCTTTGTAGTGAAATATTTATATGGTCAAACTGTAAAATACGGAATTTGTGCCTGAAGCTTATTATTTTGAATAAAAGACGAAGACTGGCTTTGTAAGTTGAGCAGTCTCCTGAGAACCTACATGCTGTTGTACTTCTAAGATACCTGTTACTGGTTGCAGCCAATAAATACTATCTTTGACTTCACCTAGAAGACTCGTGTTTCTGTGGTCTGAAACAGGAAGAACTCGGAGTTTTCAGGTGTGTTCCCTGGCACCGCCGGGTCCATAAGAACCCGGTACTCCACTAGCATGGCCATCGAAATTAGTATCTTTACTGACCACAATCCTTTGATCATTGAGCTAAAAGGTCTAAATTGTAATAAACCACCATGTAAAACAGATATAACAGAAAGGACGGTGGATCAGGGAAGGAGGCTCAAGTGGGCTAAAATAGACGGAGTTAGATTTTATAAATGCCTAATGTCAGCAGGGCTTAATGCTATAAACGTATGCCTCGATTAAAGCATGGAGGGATGGATTGTGGTTAGCGCATTCGAGGAAATAGCATGTCTTGTAGAAGGTCTATTAAAGACCTCCAAGGGAGGGAAAAATATACCGATATCTCGTTGGTTCGACCAAGATTGTTTTAAGGCACAGAAAGACCTTAAACATAGCCTTAAGCAGCGCCCTAGGGACAACTCGAAAATAGCCTACTGCAGAACAAAATATAAAAAGGCCCTAAAATCCCGTAAAGACAGTTTAGAAACACAAGCCTGGGAGGATTTAAGGGAGGCGGCTGAAAGAAGATATATGGCTGGGTTCTGGAAAGTTATAAATACACCGTGCTTCCAGGAACCTGGCGGTCCCAAATTATTAAATACAATCTTACCTGAACAATGGCATACTCACTTCCAGAGTCTATACAACTTCACAGGGCAACCACCTCAGGACGAAGACCAGAGACTAAACTTGACCACACGATTAGATTTTTCCATGTCAGAAGTGGAATCGGCTATATCAGGGTTAACTAAAAATAAAGCACCAGGCCCTGACGGTATACCCCCTGATCATTATTTGAGTAACATAGAGTTGTGAGCTCCAATTCTCACGAGGGTCTTGAACAAGGCAATTGTGGCAGGACTGCCACGTTCTTGGTCATCAGCAACTATTGTTCCAATTTATAAAAAAGGGAATCGGGATGACCCGCAATGTTACCGCCCTATATCCTTAATCGACGTGACGGCCAAGGTGTTGGGCCGTGTTATTCTAAATCGTCTGCAAGAATGGGCAGTGGAAAATCAAATTCTCACAGAAATACAATATGGATTCAGGGAAGGCAGATCCACTACTGACCAGTGTTTGAATTTATATCTTTTGACCGCCAAGTATACCATTGCCAGAAAAGGAGTCATTTACATGGGGTTTATGGACCTCTCTGCGGCCTTCGACCGCGTAAACAGAGAAAAACTGTGGGCATTAATGATAAATATAGGAGTGGAACAAAAGTTAGTTGACACCCTGAAGGCTCTACACTGGAACACCTCGGCAACGGTCCGTTATAACCAAGAGGGAAGCAAGACGGATCAATTTCCATGCACGAGCGGAGTACGTCAGGGCTGTATTTTAGCTCCATTTTTATTTTCGTTATATATTAATAATGTGGACAAAGAACTAGCCAAACTGAGTGTGGATTCCCCCCAAATAGGACACGGCGCGGTGCCCGTATTGCTTTACGCGGACGACACGGTGTTGCTAGCCAGAACACCGCTGGGGCTCCAGAAGCTGGTAGATGGATTTGTCAACTTTATGGCCACACTCGATTTATCCGCTAACCTGGATAAATCCTACATTATGATAGCGGGAGGTAGAGCAAATAGGAAATTTGTATATAAGATAGGCTCTTACAAAATAGGCCAGGTCAAGTCTTTCTCCTATTTAGGCGTGTTATTTGATGAACATTTAAACTTCAATCCCCTGATGGAAAAACATGCAGCAAAACTGGTGGCATCATCAGGGGCTATAATGGGCTATGGGAGAAGACTTGGAAAATGGTCACTGGAGCAAGTGCTCAACCTGTATAGGTCAATTTGCTGCACTAAAGCAACTCATGGATCTGAAGTGTGGGGTTTCACAAATAAACATTTGCACCAGCTTCAGGTGGAGGAAAACAAATTCTTTAAAAGAATCTTGAAAGTGCCACAGAGTACCCCATCTTTTATTATACATGAAGAACTGGGAGAGCCCTACATAGAAGATCGAATTAAGATCAGACCACTTTTGACCTGGATTAAAATCTAGACCAACCCGGAAGCGGGACTCACGAGGCAAATTTTAAAAGACTGCCTGAACCTCGACAGAGGGGGTCATATCCTTTGGTTGAACTATGTAAAAGATTCCTTGGAGGCAATTGGCTGAAAAAACTTTTTTACTGCCCTGGAAGATTTGAATATCCAGAACAAATCAATGGTCAAAAAACTTTTTACCGATTGGTCACTAGCTAATAGGGCTGTTGTCAAAAAACGTAAATCCACAGTTTTAACCTATTGCTCACTGAAAAAGACATTTGGAATGGAACCATACCTCGCCGTGCACTATAACGAACAGGATAGATTTTACATGACTCGTTTCAGATTTAATATGTTACATCACCTACTTTCTGTTCCCTCTGGATTTACCACATCATTGGAGTTGAAGGGTACCTGCGGCTGCGACGGTAGGTCTCCGCAGGATACCCTTCACTTTGTGCTACTATGCCGTTTTTATTCTGTCCCCAGACGTAAGTTTGTAGTAGGGATTCTGAAAGAAGCCAAATTCAGACATGCAAAAACAGCTTTAATGTTTTTACAAGAAGCTTCTGATGCTCATACATTGATTTGTATAGTAAGCTTCATCAAGGTGGCAATGAGGCTAAGGACCACAAGAGAAGCGAATGACTGTAATGCTCCATAATCAGAGACTTAACTTCGGAAATCCCTTTAAAATGAATGTAATGACTTTTGTCTTTTTTAAATTATTTCTTAAATGTTATTTTTAATGTGTTTCTTATTTTTTTTTTAATTTAAAATGTAATTGCTCTTGTACTTTTATGGTGTCTTTTTAAGTGCCGAATAAAGGATAATTGAATTGAGTTACAGGCCCAACTCATCCAGCTGGCCACTCGCTAGGCCTAATCTTTTCTAATATTGATCATCTAATCTGTAACCTCCCAGACTGTCTCACTTGGACCGATCATTCTATCCAACAGCCATGCCTTAAGAGCTCAGACTTAAGTGCAGGGAAAAAACAAGTGGCGCAAGACCTTGGCAAAATCTTTCAGTAGAAGCCTTTAATGAGGATTTTCACCTGGAATCACCAAAGAAGGATAAGGATGCTCCTACGATGTTGGAAGAATGTAATACTGCCTTTGTGACAGTTTTGGATTCTCCCCAATGTCCACCATCAGCCCCCTGGTGCACTTCAGAGCTAAAGATTGAAAAATCCATATGCAAGAGATTGGAGAGACTTTGGCGAGTTAGTAAAGACCCACAAAACAAACTGCGGTTTAAACAATTCTTGTCTAGCTGTAATCTGAATTTAAAATCAGCCAGACGTCTATTTATTATTAACCAAATTGAACGTGCCAGTAACGTCCCAAAGGCCCTTTTTAATATAGTAAAAGACTTCATATCTCTTCATGTCTGTAGACAATTGCCTATGGAAACCCAAGATGTTCGTAATTCGTTAGCAATCTATTTTCAAGAAAAGATAATTGATATTTATGCAAACGTTTCATCGATCACCTCTCAAGACCTTGAAGCCTCTACTAGAACAGAGGGCTTAGAAAAAATGGCAGCTAGCACCTTGGAATGTTTCGAGTTAAACACGCTTGAGGAAGTTTCCAATGCTCTCTCCTTCTCAAAATCTGGCTCACCCCAAGATCTTTGTCCTCCAAAGACAATGGCCCTATTAGTCACTTGTTGCATGCCAGCAATTCTAAATATCAATAATTATTCAATACAATCAGGTACCATTCCAATAACATGGAAGGAAGCATTCGTACGTCCAATATTGAAGAAACCAACTGCGGATCCCCAAGAACTAAGCAACTACCGCCCTATTTCTTTGGTACCCTTATTGGGCAAGCTGCTGGAAAGTATAATTAACAAGCAACTAAGTCTATGCCTGGAGTCCAACGAAATTCTGGATCAATCACAATCCGCGTTTCAACCGGGATTCAGTACCGAGACTGCCATGCTTGCTGTAACTGACTCGCTCAGACAGAAAATAGACATTGGAGGATACTGATCCTTCTAGATCTCTCCGTGGCTTTTGATACCGCCTCACATTTAGTGCTCGCGGAGAGACTAGCTTCCTGTGGCATTCAAGGGGCAGCCTTGAAGTGGTTGCAGAACTTTGTCAGACAGAACGCAAACTAGCATGCTAGGGCCCTGTCTGTTATAAAAATGTGTAGAACAGCTAGGTTTTGAGATAATTTCATATGCTGATGATACTCAGCTTATATTTACTATTGGCCCAAAGATAGAAGCAGAGAAATTGCGGTTCTCCAGCGGAATGCTTCTAATCTCTAGCTGGATGACACAGAACTGCCTCCAGTTGAATCCTGGAAAAACCAAGGTCATGCTAACGGGGAAAGCCTCAGCTAGCTGGTCTGATGAATGGTGGCCCTCACAATTGGGACCAGCTCCTGTTCCTAAAACATGTGTTAAGAATCTAGGCCTAAAATTAGATCCGTCATTAACCATGAAAGACCACATTGCTGCCACTACTAGCCCCTGCTACTATAGTATGCGTTTACTCTGCAAAATTCTTCCCTACTTGCTCACTAATCACCGCAGAACCTCAGTTCAAGCCTTGGTCATCAGTCAATTAGACTATGGTAATGCTCTGTTGGCAGAAGTGGGAGAGACCCTGCTTACTGAATTACAAGTGATTCAGAGCACGGCGGCCAGAATGTTACTGAACCGCCCTGCTGGCTCCCCTTCTGCTCCCTTGCTGAGAGCGCTGCATTGGTTACTGAGCCGCCCTGCTGGCTCCCCTTCTGCTCCCTTGCTGAGAGAGCTGCATTGGTTACTGAACCGCCCTGCTGGCTCCCCTTCTGCTCCCTTGCTGAGAGAGCTGCATTGGTTACTGAGCCGCCCTGCTGGCACCCCTTCTGCTCCCTTGCTGAGAGAGCTGCATTGGTTACTGAGCCGCCCTGCTGGCTCCCCTTCTGCTCCCTTGCTGAGAGAGCTGCATTGGTTACTGAGCCGCCCTGCTGGCTCCCCTTCTGCTCCCTTGCTGAGAGAGCTGCATTGGTTACTGAGCCGCCCTGCTGGCGCCCCTTCTGCTCCCTTGCTGAGAGAGCTGCATTGGTTACTGAGCCGCCCTGCTGGCTCCCCTTCTGCTCCCTTGCTGAGAGAGCTGCATTGGTTACTGAACGGCCCTGCTGGTGCCCCTTCTGCTCCCTTGCTGAGAGAGCTGCATTGGTTACTGAGCCGCCCTGCTGGCGCCCCTTCTGCTCCCTTGCTGAGAGAGCTGCATTGGTTACTGACCCGCCCTGCTGGCTCCCCTTCTGCTCCCTTGCTGAGAGAGCTGCATTGGTTACTGACCCGCCCTGCTGGCTCCCCTTCTGCTCCCTTGCTGAGAGAGCTGCATTGGTTACTGAGCCGCCCTGCTGGCGCCCCTTCTGCTCCCTTGCTGAGAGAGCTGCATTGGTTACTGACCCGCCCTGCTGGCTCCCCTTCTGCTCCCTTGCTGAGAGAGCTGCATTGGTTACTGAACCGCCCTGCTGGCTCCCCTTCTGCTCCCTTGCGGAGAGAGCTGCATTGGTTACTGATCCGCCCTGCTGGCTCCCCTTCTGCTCCCTTGCTGAGAGAGCTGCATTGGTTACTGAGTCGCCCTGCTGGCGCCCCTTCTGCTCCCTTGCTGAGAGAGCTGCATTGGTTACTGACCCGCCCTGCTGGCTCCCCTTCTGCTCCCTTGCTGAGAGAGCTGCATTGGTTACTGACCCGCCCTGCTGGCTCCCCTTCTGCCTCCTTGCTGAGAGCGCTGCATTGGTTACTGAACCGCCCTGCTGGCGCCCCTTCTGCTCCCTTGCTGAGAGCGCTGCATTGGTTACTGAGCCGCCCTGCTGGCTCCCCTTCTGCTCCCTTGCTGAGAGCGCTGCATTGGTTACTGACCCGCCCTGCTGGCTCCCCTTCTGCTCCCTTGCTGAGAGAGCTGCATTGGTTACTGACCCGCCCTGCTGGCTCCCCTTCTGCTCCCTTGCTGAGAGAGCTGCATTGGTTACTGAACCGCCCTGCTGGCTCCCCTTCTGCTCCCTTGCTGAGAGAGCTGCATTGGTTACTGAGCCGCCCTGCTGGCGCCCCTTCTGCTCCCTTGCTGAGAGAGCTGCATTGGTTACTGAGCCGCCCTGCTGGCGCCCCTTCTGCTCCCTTGCTAAGAGAGCTGCATTGGTTACTGAGCCGCCCTGCTGGCTCCCCTTCTGCTCCCTTGCTGAGAGAGCTGCATTGGTTACTGAACGGCCCTGCTGGCGCCCCTTCTGCTCCCTTGCTGAGAGAGCTGCATTGGTTACTGAGCCGCCCTGCTGGCGCCCCTTCTGCTCCCTTGCTGAGAGAGCTGCATTGGTTACTGACCCGCCCTGCTGGCTCCCCTTCTGCTCCCTTGCTGAGAGAGCTGCATTGGTTACTGACCCGCCCTGCTGGCTCCCCTTCTGCTCCCTTGCTGAGAGAGCTGCATTGGTTACTGACCCGCCCTGCTGGCTCCCCTTCTGCTCCCTTGCTGAGAGAGCTGCATTGGTTACTGAGCCGCCCTGCTGGCGCCCCTTCTGCTCCCTTGCTGAGAGAGCTGCATTGATTACTGACCCGCCCTGCTGGCTCCCCTTCTGCTCCCTTGCTGAGAGAGCTGCATTGGTTACTGAACCGCCCTGCTGGCTCCCCTTCTGCTCCCTTGCTGAGAGAGCTGCATTGGTTACTGACCCGCCCTGCTGGCTCCCCTTCTGCTCCCTTGCTGAGAGAGCTGCATTGGTTACTGAGTCGCCCTGCTGGCGCCCCTTCTGCTCCCTTGCTGAGAGAGCTGCATTGGTTACTGACCCGCCCTTCTGGCTCCCCTTCTGCTCCCTTGCTGAGAGAGCTGCATTGGTTACTGACCCGCCCTGCCGGCTCCCCTTCTGCTTCCTTGCTGAGAGAGCTGCATTGGTTACTGACCCGCCCTGCTGGCTCCCCTTCTGCTCCCTTGCTGAGAGCGCTGCATTGGTTACTGAACCGCCCTGCTGGCGCCCCTTCTGCTCCCTTGCTGAGAGCACTGCATTGGTTACTGAGCCGCCCTGCTGGCTCCCCTTCTGCTCCCTTGCTGAGAGCGCTGCATTGGTTACTGACCCGCCCTGCTGGCTCCCCTTCTGCTCCCTTGCTGAGAGAGCTGCATTGGTTACTGACCCGCCCTGCTGGCTCCCCTTCTGCTCCCTTGCTGAGAGAGCTGCATTGGTTACTGAACCGCCCTGCTGGCTCCCCTTCTGCTCCCTTGCTGAGAGAGCTGCATTGGTTACTGAGCCGCCCTGCTGGCGCCCCTTCTGCTCCCTTGATGAGAGAGCTGCATTGGTTACTGAACCGCCCTGCTGGCTCCTCTTCTGCTCCCTTGCTGAGAGAGCTGCATTGGCTACTGAACCGCCCTGCTGGCTCCCCTTCTGCTCCCTTGCTGAGAGAGCTGCATTGGTTACTGAGCCGCCCTGCTGGCGCCCCTTCTGCTCCCTTGCTGAGAGAGCTGCATTGGTAACTGAACCGCCCTGCTGGCTCCCCTTCTGCTCCCTTGCTGAGAGAGCTGCATTGGTTACTGACCCGCCCTGCTGGCTCCCCTTCTGCTCCCTTGCTGAGAGAGCTGCATTGGTTACTGAGCCGCCCTGCTGGCTCCCCTTCTGCTCCCTTGCTGAGAGAGCTGCATTGGTTACTGACTGGCCCTGCTGGCTCCCCTTCTGCTCCCTTGCTGAGAGAGCTGCATTGGTTACTGAAGCGCCCTGCTGGCGCCCCTTCTGCTCCCTTGCTGAGAGAGCTGCATTGGTTACTGAGCCGCCCTGCTGGCTCCCCTTCTGCTCCATTGCTGAGAGAGTTGCATTTGTTACTGAGCCGCCCTGCTGGCTCCCCTTCTGCTCCATTGCTGAGAGAGTTGCATTGGTTACTGAACCGCCCTGCTGGCTCCCCTTCTGCTCCCTTGCTGAGAGAGCTTCATTGGTTACTGAGCCGCCCTGCTGGCGCCCCTTCTGCTACCTTGCTGAGAGAGCTGCATTGGTTACTGAACCGCCCTGCTGGCTCCCCTTCTGCTCCCTTGCTGAGAGAGCTGCATTGGTTACTGAGCCGCCCTGCTGGCGCCCCTTCTGCTCCCTTGCTGAGAGAGCTGCATTGGTTACTGAGCCGCCCTGCTGGCTCCCCTTCTGCTCCCTTGCTGAGAGCGCTGCATTGGTTACTGAGCCGCCCTGCTGGCTCCCCTTCTGCTCCCTTGCTGAGAGAGCTGCATTAGTTACTGAGCCGCCCTGCTGGCTCCCCTTCTGCTCCCTTGCTGAGAGCGCTGCATTGGTTACTGAGCCGCCCTGCTGGCTCCCCTTCTGCTCCCTTGCTGAGAGCGCTGCATTGGTTATTCAGCCTCCCTGCTGGCTCCCCTTCTGCTCCCTTGCTGAGAGCGCTGCATTGGTTACTGAGCCGCCCTGCTGGCTCCCCTTCTGCTCCCTTGCTGAGAGAGCTGCATTGGTTACTGACCCGCCCTGCTGGCTCCCCTTCTGCTCCCTTGCTGAGAGAGCTGCATTGGTTACTGAACCGCCCTGCTGGCTCCCCTTCTGCTCCCTTGCTGAGAGAGCTGCATTGGTTACTGAACCGCCCTGCTGGCGCCCCTTCTGCTCCCTTGCTGAGAGAGCTGCATTAGTTACCTGTAAGGAAGAGATCCTTTTTCAAAATCTGTTGTCTCACTTACAATGCGCTGAATGGCAGAGGCCCTTACTATCTACAAAGGAAGCACACCTTTCATACACCGAACAGAGATCTCAGATCCAGTACTCTAGTCCTTCTACAGGTTCCTCGTATACGTTTGAGTCAGACTGGTGGAAAAGCTTTTTTGTATCTGGCCCCAAGATACTGGAATAAACTACTGCTGTCCCTAAACACAATTTCCATTTACAGCACCTTTAGGAAACAACTAAAAGCATTCCTGTTCTAACTCTGTCCTGACTTTCAGTCCTCGGGCCAAATTTCTAGGCGAGTGCTGAGATGCCCTCGGGTGAGTTATGCGCTATAGAAATTAACTTAACATAACAACATACATAACATGCCTGAATGTAGCTAAACCAGAACCCCATAATTTGCGCTGCCAGCTTTGCTCAGTTTGACTTCTAATTATTATAGCAGCGCTTCAGCACTTGACAGCTCAGGAAGCCATAAAAATGTGTGACTTTGCATTTCAGTACGGTGATGCTGCATTGGTGCTAGGCAGCTAAATTCAGCACCTGCACAGGGAGAAATGCAGGGCTGCACCGTATTCTTGTAAATATGGTGTAGTCCTGCATTTCAGAAGTGGAGAGCGTGGCGTTAAACCAAGGAGGCCAACGCCGTGCTCCACCACTTCCTTGTAAATATGCTCCTTAATGTCAACATCCTGACCTATTTAATCAAGAGACAGAAAATCCACTTATTTCAGAGGATGCACCTCCTTGATGTAGCATTGCTCCAGGATACACACCTGTCACCTAGTGAACATGATACATTCAGAAGGGATTGGATGAGTACGGTACTACATGCCAGCGGGATCCAGACTACCCTTACACACCCATCTACTCCTTTGGAACATGAGGAGAGTGGGTTGGACATCTTATTTCACAAATCCCTGGGGGTTTCCATACTGCAGGCATGGCGGGACCCCCGTGGGCAAATATATTTTTGCCAAGGTTCAGACTCTCAATGAGTCTTTGTGTGTGGGCTTTATCTATGCCTCGGCGGCTGACCAAACTCCTGCTCTCCTTTGGACAGCCAGGGTATTCATGAGGGGGGTGCTGGAATATGGCACCTTGACAAGTCCAGAAACCATACGACCAGGCAGCCCCGAGACCGGTTCATCCTCTCTGACATTATGGATGCTCATGCCTTGATGGATCCATCGTGATTGACGCACCTGAGGGACGCGGACAATACTTTGACCTCCTGCGTCCATTGTAAACGTTTACGTCTTTATCCTCACAAACAGTACCTCTGATCATAATCTTCGGCAACTCGACCATAATCTTCGACTGTTGCAAACCCTTCAGGCCCACTGGCGTATGTATACAGCATGGTATAAAGCTCCTGAAGACAAGCACAGGTGGTGCCAATATCTGAGCCAGTACTTGGAGGAGACCGCTGGGTCCATCTCCTCTGCACAGGTGCTGTGGGAGGGCACGAAGGCCTCTGAGAGGCAATTTGATTAATGATTTGGCTGCCTATAAGTGCCACTGTGAGACATAACAACGTTGGTTGACCTGGCTCAGATGTATAACGCATTGCTGACACCTGCTCTTCTCAAGGACCTGCTTGGGGCCAAGTATGACCTGAACTCCGATTACAAAGTGGAGAGCAGAGGGATATGCTCTGTGGACGATATAGTAGGGGACGGTGAGTTGGCTCCCTTTGCTACTCTCATGCGTGATTATGGGCTGGCACAATCGCATCACTGACGGTACTGACAGCTCATGCAGAGCTTGCCACACATTCTAGATGCTCCCCCTTACGTTCTAGAGACTGACCCAATGTCCAATGTTGCATTATATCCTGATGTGGAAAGGATACAAGGACACTATGGTGGGATTGTATGTTACTGCTGTGGACAGCCTTTTTTCGAGCACCACTGCCCACACTTTATGCTGTTTGTGGGAGCAGAGGCTGTGCCTCTCACTCTCTGAGCAGGACGGGCACGACCTTTGGAAAGACCATGGCAGCTTCCCACAGGAGGTCAGGTTGAAATTCAGTTATTTGAAGTCCCTACACCACTGGCACTGGACGTTGGAGTGTGTATATAAAGCACTTACGGCAGACTATTCCACATGCTGGAGGTGCAGACGGTGTGGCGCAGTTGCCTGTGACATTTTGCATTTCCTGCGGACTGTATAACAGTTTGTGCTGCTACGGCTCCATTTGGGATACCTTGATGACCAACCTAGGGCTGGCAACGCAATTAATGGCCCGTCTGGCCTTGCTTCACAAAATGTCAATATTCCAGGATTTAACACACCATGGTTAGAGTTTTCTGGCTACGGCCTTCGTAGTGGGAGTTGGCTTTTTGTGGGGTGACCATGGTGCCTGGCACCCTGACTTTTCGCTCCTGTTCCCACGTCCCTTCCTCTCGTGTTCCCCTTTGTCCTCCTTCCCTGATAATCTGCAGGATCTTCTGGGCCACATCACCTCTATCTGGACGGGTTATGTTATTTATTGTTTTTCCGGTTATCAATGTCTTCTCACAAGTTCTGGTTTACACAGTACCTTGGACTCTGCTGAATCGATAAACTTTCATACCTGTTTCATGCTCATTGTATATGAAAAATCAATAGAGAATTGAGGTATTTAAAAAAGACGCAGGGAGTGTTGTCTCTTAACATTTGACTTTGACAGTACCAAAGGAAGAAACATTACTGAATTTATAGACATGATGAGAACAAATGTAAAGTGATACGATTGACAACCAAGTCTCACTAAAATAGACATTCAATTTAACATTCTACTGAACTGTGTGCAGTACTCATGGTGAAATATGAAGAAGGTTTTGCACCAAAATGTGAGACAGAGGGTCTGCTCTGTGCCGAGTAGTCACGTGTGAAGTTCTAGTTTATCCCCATATTTTTGAAGAATGAGCCAGGTTTGAGTGAGACTTCAGCACGACCTCCAAATTTGTTTTTTAAATATATTTTTATTGCAGAGTTATAAACCACAGGATACAATTAATCAGCCAGTACACTTGTGAGATCCCCCCGTCCAATAAGAATTCCCAGTCGTACACAGCCATTCAGCCCGCATCCCGGAGGCCGGGCGGCATATTATATCGCTCAAGAGGAACACAGCACAGTGCACGTCCCATAGGGACCCTGGTTGAAAGATCGTTTTGCGTATCTGCTTTTACCCCCCCACCCACAACAACATTCCCGTCAGCCATCCCAGTGATAGTCAGTGATGTCGCCCTTGTCGGGACCTGCCCTAGGCGCCATGGGTCGTCACACCTGGCCGCTCTACCCAGCCATTCTACCCTCCACATAGTATCCACCGTCCCAGTAGATCCAAGGCCCTAACAAGCGACCATCTAATGGCTTCCGGCCCTCCCCAAACACCCAACAACCAACCCCCCCAAAGCCCCCCCTCCCCTGGCAACTGCTAAGGTGTGTGCCTCGTCCTGTCGAATTGGATGGGTCCACTACAGTGCGTGGTGCTATACTTCTGTGTTCGCCCCGCGGTGTCCAGCGGCTTAGTTCTCGCCATCCTCATCCTCTACCAAAGAATCACGCATAGCCTGTACCACTAACTCCCATGCACGCGCCGCATCCAATGCCTTCTCATTCCCCAACTTTACAGCTTGCTTCATCCGGAGCACACTCTCGCAGTCAGACCACCGCAGCAGCTCATTCTTCCATCTACGCAGTGAGGGTCCCCCCCTGGACTTCCAATGCAACAATATTTCCCTCTGTGCCAATATCAGGCCCAGGTCTATGAATTTGCTTGTCACCCTGGTGTGCTTAGTATGCGGGAACCAGAGCAATAGGCACGCCGCCATGTCGAATTCCACCTCCCTGTCAGTCACTTCATTCAGAAGTTCCCCTACCTCCGCCCAATAGGTCCCCAGTTGTGGGCACCCCCAAAACAAGTGGTCCATGTCCGCTCCCTGGGACGAACACCGCGGGCAACAGGCATCCGGCACCTGAAAGTACCGCTGTAATTTCTCAGGGGTTAAATAGGCCCTATGGAGCACATAGAAATGCACCTGCTGAAAACGCGCGTTTCTAGTGCCCTTCCACGTGCGTCGCAGGATGTGACCCCATGCCGTATCCGGTATGGGCCGGCCGACGCTCACCTCCCATTTAGCCTTGAGCCCTTGGAGTGGTTCCAGCCCCTCGTTCAGCATCCTATTATGGAGGCACGTCACAGCTTTGAACGTACCAGCCGCCATCACCACATATTGGCACGCCATAGTCGTCGTGGGTTCCAGGAGCCCCTCTTTCCAGTGCTTTTGTATGGCAGCCACTACTGCCGCGTGTAGGAGAAAGCCCCCAGCAGGCAGCCCGAACTGGTCCCGGAGCACTTCGAACGGCGCCAGAGCCCCATCTATGTACAAGTCGCCACCCACCTGCAGTCCCGCCTCCTCCCAATCCAGCAACGGGGACCAATCTCCTCCGTGCGGCAATGCCGTCAACATCCCGATTGGGATCTCCGGGGCATAAGGCCGCGATGCCCTCGCTCTCCGAAGGCTCCGTTGCCAGCACAGCCGGAGCGTCCGCTCTTCCATGGTGAGGGCCCGTAACTCGAGCCGCTGCTGCATGATGATGTAGGACAGCACGTGGCGTTGCATTCCCCGATCCCGGTCCTCCTCCGGGCCCCGGAACACCCTGGCTACGTTCTGTGTAAGGACCTGCAACTGCGCTGTAAGATAATACAGCTCGAGGTCGGGCACAGCCATGCCCCCTTCCAGCTTGGGGCGAAGTAGCGTGCTCAGGGCCACTCTACGGCGGCCATGCCCCCATAGAAAGCCAATTATCATTGACCGCAGTTCTCTAAACACCCCCTGGGGAATCCAGACCGGCAGCGTTCGGAAATAATAGAGGAAGCGGGGGAGCGCCACCATTTTCAACAGTGCTATCCTGCCCAGGACTGACAGCGGGAGGGTTGACCAGAAAGACAAGCTGCCCCGCAGCGCCCGGACACAGCGGCCAATGTTGCCCTCCAAAAGGTCCGCAGCCGCGTGGTAAATGCGGACACCCAAATAGGTGATGCAAGAGGGTTCCCATACTACACCCAAATCGCTGCTAGGGGCTGGCGATCCCGCTCGCAGCGGGAACACACAAGTCTTCGCCCAATTGACCTTAAGGCCCGACAGCCGGCCGAACTCAGACAGCAGGTCCATCGCTCCAACCAATGCCCCCGAGGTGTCAGCTAGGTACAGGAGCAAGTCATCCGCGTATAGCGATATATAATGCCACTGCCCGCCACTAACTATCCCCGCGTATCGGTCACCTGACCTCGCATGGGCCGCCAAGGGTTCCATCGCCAGGGCAAACAATAGGGGGGAGAGAGAACATCCCTGTCGTGTTCCCCTGCCCACTGGGTACGCCGCAGACACCAGGCCGCCCAATCGTACTCTCGCGTCGCCAAGGTATATAAGACCCTCGTCCACCTCCGAAACCCCTCGCCCATGCCAAACCTCTCTAGCACTCCATCCAGGAAAGGCCATTCCAAGCTATCAAAGGCCTTCTCGATGTCCACAGACAGAACCGCCGGTGCTCCCTCCCTGTCCAAGATGGCGTCCATTATTCCCACCAGGCGGCGGATATTCAGCGCCATACTCCTCGTGGGTATAAACCCGGCCTGATCCCTGTGTACCAGACCCGTCATATGCGGGGCCAGCCTGGTGGCCAGGATTCGGCTCAGGATCTTATAATCCACCGTCAGCATGGACAGCGGGCGATAAGACCTCACATCCGCGGCATCCCGGCCAGGCTTGAGGAGCGGTACAATCAAGGCCTCCCGCATGGACCCAGGCAATGCCCCCGTCTCGAAGGCTTCCGTATACACCACCAGCAGCCTGGGCGCCAAGCTGTCCACATATTGTTGATAGAATTCAATTGGCAGTCCGTCCACCCCGGGCGTCTTGTTGCGGGCCATATGTTTGATGGCCACCCGTATTTCCGTGAGCGTGATCGGGCTACCCAGCTCCCTCACGTCTTCCTCGTCCAGGACCGGGAGCTGCCTCTCCCCCAGGTATTCCGCGATGTCCTGAACCCCCACTCCCAGCTGACTCCGGTATAGTTCCTCATAATACCCCCTAAATCGTTCCAATACCGCTGCCTGGGAGTACACCATCTCTCCCTGCGCATTATTAATGCTGAGAATCGGGCAGCCCCTAAGTTCCGGGTTAGCTAATCTGGCCAAGAGGGTACCCACCTTGTCCCTTTCTGCGTGTGCCCTGAGGATGTACTGCCTATAGTCATAGCACCTCAAACGTTCCGTCTCGGTGGCAACCACTTCCTTCGCCTCCAACAACTGGGCCTGTAGACCTGGCCTAGCCGGCCTGCGGCGCTCCAAGTCCCTCAAAGTTTCTTCCGCTTTCATTAGGTCATTCAGCACAGTCGTACGAGCATTCGAGAACCTACCCAAACACACCCCTCTCACCACCACTTTCATTGCATCCCATTCAGTAGATCTACTCGCAGCCGTGCCCTCATTCACTCCGAAATAACTATCAATGCCTTGCCGAACCGCATCGCTGAACACAGAGTCCTCTAGCGTCTCCGTCCGAAGCCGCCATGTTGGTATCACTGAGCGTTCTCTCTGCCACTGAATGTGCACCAATAGGGGGTTATGATCGGATATAGTCCTAGCCAGGTACTCCACATGGGTAATTAATGGGGCCAGGGATCCCCCGCAAAGCACCGAATCGATCCTGACATGTAGATCATGGAGAGCGGAATAAAAGGAATAATCCCTGGCTCCCCTGTGCCGCTCCCTCCAGACATCCAGCAACCCCCATTGTTCCTGCCAGTCCTTCCTGTGCGCGGCCAGCCTGCGCACCGGAGAGTCTACTAGGGGGGGATGGGACCTATCCAGAGCAACATCCGTAATCGAGTTGAAGTCCCCCCCTAACACTATCGGACCCGCCAGGAAAGAGGCCAAGGACCCCGAGAGACTATCAAAGTATCGGCCTTGGTCAGTGTTCGGTGCATAGACACAGCAGAAAACCACATCCTGTCCATATAACCTCCCCTCCACCGCCACAAACCTGCCATCCGGATCTACTACTTGATTCAGCACTTGAAAGGGTATCCCCGCCCTCACCCAGATCAACACCCCCCTGGCATACGCTGAGTAAGTGGTGCCAAACACCTGGCCCGCCATCTTTTCTGCAAGGCAGCGCACTCTTTTTTGGTGAGATGAGTCTCCTGGAGCATAGCAATCTGAACCCCCCTGCGTACCAGATATGCATGTACTTTGTGACGTTTCACCATGGTCCGCAGCCCCCGGACATTCCACGTTATGCATTTCAAGTTAGGTAATGTCCCCATTCCAACTTCGTACAGTCCGAATCAAATAACAAAGGTCCATGGCCCCCCCATTGCTGTTGCCCCCCCCGAACATTCCCAAAACTGAAACACTTCCCAAACCCCACTCCCCAGGACAGAGCACACGAACCCAATGGCCGCCCCCATCCAAACCTTGAACCAACTTCTCACACTCTTACCCTGTGGTCTCCACCACAGTCGACCTTAAGGGCCCAAGGGGGGTGAGTCGCCGCCGACCCCAGCTAGCGGAGCCCGCACCCCGCACCTTCATCCCCTCCAAAGCACACAGCTCCCCCTCCCGGCAACCCGCCCTCCATCAACAGGATATCACCCTACCATGAAGTCCCGATCTAGTCCCAGTTCTATCTCAGCCGCAGAAAATACCATCCGATGTCTGTGGGGTCACTATCGGCCCCTTCGAGCTTTCCGCCTCTGAAAGTTCCTCTCCTGTTCTGCTGCCTTCCCCTCCCGAGTCCGTTTCTGCCCGTTCACTGTTCTGTTGCGACCCTGTAATGGCCGCCGTCGCTGCGAGCGCATCCCTCTTCTCCGCCGCCATTTGAGCCTCCCGTTTCTCCCGCTGGCGCCTGTTGCGGGATCTGATGCGTTGTGACTGCCTCACCCGGGGCTGCTTGGGTTGGTGGTCTACTTTGGTGTGATCTGTCCGTCCCCGCTCTATATGACTCGAGCCATTGCCAAACTTCGTCCGGAGTCTGGAAAAAGTGCGTAGTGCCGTCCATAATGATCCGCAGCTTGGCTGGGTAGAGCAAGGAGTACTGGATGCCTTCCTCCCTGAGCTCCTTCTTCACAGCGAGGAACGATGCCCTGTTCTTCTGGACCGCTTGAGTGTAATCCGGGAAGATCGTTACCTTACTGTTCTCCACCTCATACGGGCCCGACATCCTGGCCCGCTGGATGAGAAGATCCCGGTCCTTGTAGTGGAGAAGCCGCACCACCATCGGTCGGGGGGGGCGGCCAAGCCCCGGCGGGCGAGCAGGCACCCGGTGAGCTCGCTCCAGAGTGAAAAAAGGAGTAAGCCCCTCCGGTGCCACCACAGTGCGGAACCAGTTCTCCATGTAGGCCACCGCATCCTCCCCCTCAATCCGTTCCGGCAGGCCTACGACCCGCACGTTGTTCCGTCTATTGCGGCCTTCGGCATCCTCCGCCCTCCGCTCCAGTGAGTCCAGTCGGGCCAAAATGTCCGTGATCCTGTGCTCCGCGGTCACCACCGATGGCTTCAGGTCCAGCAACAGCTGGTCATGGTCCTTGACCCTGTCTGCCAGCTTTGCGTGATCCGCGCGTAGCAGCCCCAGCCCCAGGCCCGTGGCCACTTGGGCAATGTCATTGTGCAATGCTTCCTTAGTGGAGGTGATCGCATCAAGGATGGCATCCAAACGCCGGTTCAGCTGCTGTTCCTGATCAAGCTCCGGGGAGGGACTCTCACTCAGCCGAGTTGATGTCGCCGAGTCCCCCTCGCGACTCCCGGGCATTGGCCCTCCGATCGCCGCCATGCCAGGGTGCTGCGTCACAAGTCCAGTCGCCCGTTTTGCGATTACGCCCGTGGTTCCGTGCCGGTCTCCGGGCACCAGGCAGCGCAATGTCCCCGCCGACGCTCTCAGGAACAATGGCCAGGTGGACGGGCTCCGTTCCGTCACCCCCCTCCGGCCTGAGGGGGGAAGGATGAGTCTCAGGGCGGTGGCCAACGAGGGTCCCCGAGCTCCTGGGTGAATCAGGTCAGCGTCCCCTGGTCTCAGGACACAGCACCGCCAATCCTAGTGCCTCGGGCAGCCAAGTGCAGGATCTCTTGCCACTCGGCGACAACTTGGTTCAGGGCTGAAGTTCGGGACCGTCCGACCTCCTCGCCGCCATTTTCTTCTCACCCTCGGCAACACCTCGGCCGCCTCTTCTCTCGATCTTCTCGGGGCCAGCAGTCCCCCAGCGACTCTCCGATTGCGCCCAGCTGTCCCCTTACACTTCAGAGGGCAGGAACGTCGTCTTCGGGTCGCCTAGGGTCCCGAAAACAGGAGAATTAGCGGGATTCCGCGCGGAGCTGCGAGCTCACGCCGCCATCCCGATCGGCGTCCAAGCCACGCCCCCTGTGCTGAATAGTCATGTGTGAAGTTCTAGTTAATCCCCATAGTTTGGAAGAATGGGCCAAGTTTGAGTGAGACCTTAGCACGACCTCCAAATGTGTGAGTGTCACTCGTGATGAGTGAGGCTTGAGGGCTCGGATGTATGCACGTCTGAATTAATGTTGCTGTCGAGGCATTCAAAGGCTGCTTGCATGACAATGCTTCAAAGAGTTGATGCACTCACTAATCAATGGTGTACTGATGACGAGTGTACTGTGATGTAGGGTCCTATGTGAAGGAGTAGAATATTTTCGAGTAATGAAATGCCCCTCCCCTGTTCTTCAGACCAGTAACACCCACTCATTTTTATGATGCAATGCAAACTGTGTGAGAAATTTCTGGTTCACACTTGGTTGCCCTATCTTAGGAATTAATTGTTTCAAAGATAAATTGCTTTATTTTTTGTCAGTGAATCTTTGTTGAGAGAGGATGGTGGTTACTGTAAACAAAACACCAAAGCCTGGAAGAGACCGCTATCTTAATATTTTAGGAGACAGTTGTGCTCTTAAACCAGAAACTCAAAGCCTAATTAGAACCTACAATTCAGTCTTGTTCGAGGATATAAAACCGTATTAAATATAAGGAATAAGCCACAGACACAGGAACATTATAAATAAGCTGTTCCTTCAATTGTCGCTGTGGCACATGACCTATGCCTCATTGTCACAGATCTGGTGTATAAAACTCCATGGGATTTACCTCTATTTGCTTTGCTATCTAGCACGTTGTGGATTTGAAAAACTGCAAATAAATTATTTAAAAGAATAAATAAGCTGCCCAGTTTAATTGCAAAACTGACCGAAATACTCATATATTCATTAAAATACCGATATATTCATTGAAATGCAGATATATTCATTAAAATACCGATATATTCATTGAAATACAGATATGTTCTTTGAAATACAGATATATTCATTGAAATACAGATATGTTCTTTGAAATACAGAAATATTCATTGAAATACAGATATATTAATTGAAATGCAGATATATTAATTGAAATACAGACTGCCACTTCCAGTTGTCACCTTTCTGTAAATACTCTTTAGTCCTCTATATCAGTATTTGGAAGATGCTCATCTGAAGTGAAGCTATAAATACTTTTCCACAGCAGCAAATAAGTGAGGCCCTGTACTTGAACTGTCTGACCCTTAAAAACATTCCCGTCTGTGACATCTGAAATCCCAGGTCTTTACAGGTATAAGTGCTTGTTTGCGTGAAATGTATTCACCCCTGGAGCCTGGAGGTGTCGGTTCGGTCAGCGGCCACCAGAGGGCGCTCCTTGCACATTGATGAAAAACCACTGAGCTGCACTTTAGATGGAAGGGAGAAGGGTTTCCTCTTCCGGGTCAGCGGCAGCAGAGACAGCACCAGCAGTGTGTGCAGCCTGCTGCAGTGGAGGAAGGAGCCCTGTCTGGTGGGCAGATACCACCATCTACAGACCCCCCTCAGACCCCAGATCTGCCCCCCTCAGACTCCCAGGAGGAGGAGAGAGCCTGGACAGGTTTCTGCTCAGGTAGGAGAGCTGCTAACTCACTTAGCTGCAATTTATTAATCCATGGATCAGATTCCCCCCTCCCTGGCATTCATGGTGATGTCAGGAGAGCTGCTGAGGCTGAGTGGGGAGCAGAGGAGGTGAGGGCTGTCCAGGGGTGCAGAGGAGGTGAGGCCTGTCCAGGGAAGCAACGTCTCTCTTTGCAACCCATACATAGCACCCCGAGGCTCAGGGCGCAGTCAGAGGCACCATATGGGGTGGAAAGAACTCTGGGCTCCTCTGTCCTTAATGAGAATCCTTCACCGAGAGGCCTGTCCTGAGGGGTGCAGAGGAGGAGGGGCCTGTCCAGGGGTGCAGAGGAGGTGAGACCTGTCCAGGGGTGCAGAGGCAGTGAGGCCTGTCCAGGAGTGCAGAGGAGGTGAGGCCTGTCCAGGGGTGCAGAGGAGGTGAGGCCTGTCCAGGAGTGCAGAGGAGGTGAGGCCTGTCCAGGGGGTGCAGAGGAGGTGAGGCCTGTCCAGGGGTGCAGAGGAGGATAGGCCTGTCCAGGGGTGCAGAGAGGTGAGGTCTGTCCAGGGGTGGAGAGGAGGAGAGGCCTGTCCAGAGGAGGAAAGGCCTGTCCAGGGATGCAGAGGAGGAGAGGCCTGTCCAGGGGTGGAGAGGAGGTGAGGCCTGTCCAGGGGAGCAGAGGAGACGAGGCCTGTCCAGGGGTGGAGAGGAGGAGAGGTCTGTCCAGGGGTGCAGAGGAGGTGAGGCCTGTCCAGGGGTGCAGAGGAGTTGAGGCCTGTCCAGGGGTGCAGAGGAGGAGAGGCCTGTCCAGGGGTGCAGAGGAGGTGAGTCCTGTCCAGGGTTGCAGTGGAGGTGAGGCCTGTCCAGGGGTCAGAGGAGGTGAGGCCTATCCAGTGGTTCAGAGGAGGAGAGGGCTGTCCAAGGCTGCAGAGGAGGTGAGGCCTGTCCAGGAGTGCAGAGTAGGAGAGCCCTGTCCAGGTGAGCAGAAAAGGAGAGGCCTGTCCAGGGGTGCTGAGGAGGAGAGGCCTGTCCAGGGGGTGCAGAGGAGGTGAGGCCTGTCCAGGAAAGCAGAGGAGGAGAGGCCTGTCCAGGGGAATACAGAGGAGGCGAGGCCTGTCCAGTGGTTCAGAGGAGAAGAGGCCTGTCCAAGGCTGCAGAGGAGGTGAGGCCTGTCCAGGAGTGCAAAGTAGGAGAGACCTGTCCAGGTGAGCAGAAAAGGAGATGTCTGTCCAGGGGTGCAGAGGAGGAGAGGCCTGTCCAGGGGCAGAGGAGGAGCGCCTGTCTAGGGGGTGCAGAGGAGGTGAGGCCTGTCCAGGGGTGCAGAGGAGGAGAGGCCTGTCCAGGAGGTTACAGAGGAGGCAAGGCCTGTCCAGTGGGGCAGAGCAGGTGAGCCCTGTCCAGGTGAGCAGAAAATGAGAGGCCTGTCCAGGGGTGCAGAGGAGGAGAGGCCTGTCCAGGGGCAGAGGAGGAGAGGCTTGTTCAGGGGGTGCAGAGGAGGTGAGGCCTGTCCAGGGGTGCAGAGGAGGAGAGGCCTGTCCAGGGGGGGTACAGAGGAGGCGAGGCCTATCCAGGGGTGGAGAGGAGGAGAGGTCTGTTCAGGGGTGCAGAGGAGGTAAGGCCTGTCCAGGGGTGGAGAGGAGGAGAGGCCTGTCCAGGGGTGCAGAGGAGGTGAGGCCTGTCCAGGGGTGGAGAGGAGGAGAGGCCTGTCCAGGGGTGCAGAGGAGGTGAGGCCTGTCAAGGGGTGGAGAGGAGGAGAGGTCTGTCCAGGGGTGCAGAGGAGGTGAGGCCTGTCCAGGGGTGCAGAGGAGGAGAGGCCTGTCTAGAGGGGTGCAGAGGAGTTGAGTTATGTCTAGGGGGTGCAGAGGAGGAGAGGCCTTTCCAGGGGTGCAGAGGAGGAGAGGCCTGTCTAGAGGGGTGCAGAGGAGGTGAGGCCTGTCCAGTGGTGCAGAGTAGGTGAGCCCTGTCCAGAAGAGCAGAAAAGGAGAGGCCTGTCCAGGGGTGCAGAGGAGGAGAGGCCTGTCCAGGGGCAGAGGAGGAGATGCCTGTCCAGGGGGTGCAGAGGAGGTGAGGCCTGTCCAGGGGTGCAGAGGAGGAGAGGCCTGTCCGGGGGGGTACAGAGGAGGCGAGGTCTGTCCAGGGGTGCAGAGGAGGTGAGGCCTGTCTAGGGGTGGAGAGGAGGAGAGGCCTGTCCAGGGGTGCAGAGGAGGTGAGGCCTGTCCAGGGGTGGAGAGGAGGAGAGGTCTGTCCAGGGGTGCAGAGGAGGTGAGGCCTGTCCAGGGGTGCAGAGGAGGAGAGGCCTGTCCAGGGGTGCAGAGGAGGTGAGTCCTGTCCAGGGTTGCAGTGGAGGTGAGGCCTGTCCAGGGGTCAGAGGAGGTGAGGCCTATCCAGTGGTTCAGAGGAGGAGAGGGCTGTCCAAGGCTGTAGAGGAGGTGAGGCCTGTCCAGGAGTGCAGAGTAGGAGAGCCCTGTCCAGGTGAGCAGAAAAGGAGAGGCCTGTCCAGGGGTGCTGAGGAGGAGAGGCCTGTCCAGGGGCAGAGGAGGAGAGGCCTGTCCAGGGGGTGCAGAGGAGGTGAGGCCTGTCCAGGAAAGCAGAGGAGGAGAGGCCTGTCCAGGGGAATACAGAGGAGGCGAGGCCTGTCCAGTGGTTCAGAGGAGAAGAGGCCTGTCCAAGGCTGCAGAGGAGGTGAGGCCTGTCCAGGAGTGCAAAGTAGGAGAGACCTGTCCAGGTGAGCAGAAAAGGAGATGTCTGTCCAGGGGTGCAGAGGAGGAGAGGCCTGTCCAGGGGCAGAGGAGGAGAGGCCTGTCCAGGGGGTGCAGAGGAGGTGAGGCCTGTCCAGGAAAGCAGAGGAGGAGAGGCCTGTCCAGGGGAATACAGAGGAGGCGAGGCCTGTCCAGTGGTTCAGAGGAGAAGAGGCCTGTCCAAGGCTGCAGAGGAGGTGAGGCCTGTCCAGGAGTGCAAAGTAGGAGAGACCTGTCCAGGTGAGCAGAAAAGGAGATGTCTGTCCAGGGGTGCAGAGGAGGAGAGGCCTGTCCAGGGGCAGAGGAGGAGCGCCTGTCTAGGGGGTGCAGAGGAGGTGAGGCCTGTCCAGGGGTGCAGAGGAGGAGAGGCCTGTCCAGGAGGTTACAGAGGAGGCAAGGCCTGTCCAGTGGGGCAGAGCAGGTGAGCCCTGTCCAGGTGAGCAGAAAATGAGAGGCCTGTCCAGGGGTGCAGAGGAGGAGAGGCCTGTCCAGGGGCAGAGGAGGAGAGGCTTGTTCAGGGGGTGCAGAGGAGGTGAGGCCTGTCCAGGGGTGCAGAGGAGGAGAGGCCTGTCCAGGGGGGGTACAGAGGAGGCGAGGCCTATCCAGGGGTGGAGAGGAGGAGAGGTCTGTTCAGGGGTGCAGAGGAGGTAAGGCCTGTCCAGGGGTGGAGAGGAGGAGAGGCCTGTCCAGGGGTGCAGAGGAGGTGAGGCCTGTCCAGGGGTGGAGAGGAGGAGAGGCCTGTCCAGGGGTGCAGAGGAGGTGAGGCCTGTCAAGGGGTGGAGAGGAGGAGAGGTCTGTCCAGGGGTGCAGAGGAGGTGAGGCCTGTCCAGGGGTGCAGAGGAGGAGAGGCCTGTCTAGAGGGGTGCAGAGGAGTTGAGTTATGTCTAGGGGGTGCAGAGGAGGAGAGGCCTTTCCAGGGGTGCAGAGGAGGAGAGGCCTGTCTAGAGGGGTGCAGAGGAGGTGAGGCCTGTCCAGTGGTGCAGAGTAGGTGAGCCCTGTCCAGAAGAGCAGAAAAGGAGAGGCCTGTCCAGGGGTGCAGAGGAGGAGAGGCCTGTCCAGGGGCAGAGGAGGAGATGCCTGTCCAGGGGGTGCAGAGGAGGTGAGGCCTGTCCAGGGGTGCAGAGGAGGAGAGGCCTGTCCGGGGGGGTACAGAGGAGGCGAGGTCTGTCCAGGGGTGCAGAGGAGGTGAGGCCTGTCTAGGGGTGGAGAGGAGGAGAGGCCTGTCCAGGGGTGCAGAGGAGGTGAGGCCTGTCCAGGGGTGGAGAGGAGGAGAGGTCTGTCCAGGGGTGCAGAGGAGGTGAGGCCTGTCCAGGGGTGCAGAGGAGGAGAGGCCTGTCCAGGGGTGCAGAGGAGGTGAGTCCTGTCCAGGGTTGCAGTGGAGGTGAGGCCTGTCCAGGGGTCAGAGGAGGTGAGGCCAATCCAGTGGTTCAGAGGAGGAGAGGCCTGTCCAAGGCTGCAGAGGAGGTGAGGCCTGTCCAGGAGTGCAGAGTAGGAGAGGCCTGTCTAGAGGGGTGCAGAGGAGGAGAGGCCTTTCCAGGGGTGCAGAGGAGGAGAGGCCTGTCTACAGGGGTGCAGAGGAGGCGAGTCCTGTCCAGGGTGTGCAGAGGAGGAGAGGCCTTTCCAGGGGTGCAGAGGAGGAGAGGCCTGTCTAGAGGGGTGCAGAGGAGGTGAGGCCTGTCTAGAGGGGTGCAGAGGAGGTGAGGCCTGTCCAGGGGTGCAGAGGAGGTGAGGCCTGTCCAGGGGAGCAGTGTCTCTCTTTGGGCCCTGTGCATAGCGCCCCGAGGCTCAGGGCGGAGTCAGAGGCGCTGCATGGGGTGGAATGAACTCTGGGCTCCTCTGTCCTTAATGAGAATCCTTCACCGAGAGCTCCTGTCAGAAGCACCAAGAGGCCAGTCCAGGGGTGCAGTGGATGTGAGGCCTCTCCAGGGGTGCAGTGGAGGTGAGAGGAGGTAAGACCTGTCCAGGGTTCAGAGGAGGAGAGGCCTGTCCAGGCGTGCAAAGGAGGAGAGGCCTGTCCAGGGGAACAGTGTCTCTCTTCGGGCCCTGTGCATAGCGCCCCGAGGCTCAGGGCGGAGTCAGAGGCGCTGTATGGGGGGGAATGAACTCTGAGCTCCTCTGTCCTTAATGAGAATCCTTCCCTGAGAGCTCCTTTGAGAAGCTTCGAGAGGCCTGTCCCGGGGTGCAGAGGAGGAGAGGCCTGTCCAGGGATGCAGAGGAGTTGAGGCATGTCCAGGGGTGCAGAGGAGGTGATGCCTGGCCAGGGGCAGAGGAGGGGAGGCCTGTCCAGAGGTCATAGGAGGAGAGGCCTGTCCAGGGGGCAGAAAAGGTGAGTAATGTCCAGGGGGCAGAGGAGATGAGGCCTGTCCAGGAGTGCAGAGGAGGAGAGGCCTGTCCAGTGGGCAGAGGAGGTGAGGCCTGTCCAGGGGGGCAGAGGAGGTGCGGCCTGTCCAGGGGGCAGAGGAGAGGAGGCCTGTCCAGGGGCAGAGGAGGTGAGGCTTGTCCAGGGGGTGCAGAGGAGGTGAGGCCTGTCCAGGGGTGCAGAAGAGTTGAGGCCTGTCCAGGGGTGCAGAGGAGGTGAGGCCTGTCCAGGGGGCAGAGGAGGTGAAGCATGTCCAGGGGTGCAGAGGAGGTGAGTGTGGGAAGTTGGCCTGGCATATGCTGTCCACTAGTTATAGTGGGAACCATGCACCAGTTCAAACAACCCTTATTGATGATAGATTAAAGAAAACCTTTATTGAAAACTATCCTAGTGGTAGCTATGGAAAGCAGCCTTCAGGCTAAGTCTTGAAGGAATATAAAGCAGCTTGTTTTACCAGTCTATAATCTCTTGAATAACCAAATGAGAACTACACCAGGTATATATATAAAATATATGTATTTATTCTAAAACACACCCCTTAGTCTCTTTATGAGGCTAGAAGTCGAAGTACACAAGTTACAGGTCAAATATTCACAGTAAATAGCACAGTTTACAATAGGCCCAGGGGGTGCCAAACCATATACTAAAATAGTGGTATAAGAACCACAACTTGACTCTACACAAGGCCTAGAGCCTGTAGAATGGCTGGGCCCCTTCAGAACCATCGAAGGTAGTGACACAGGGAACCCACGGGGAACACCTTCAATGTGGGAACACAGCCGCAAGCGCCGTTAGCTTCAATTGGGAAAGTCGCTGTTGGAAATTTAAAGATTAAGGACACTTAGAAGTTGACTAGGAACAAACCCTTTTGGACTTAGATGGTTCTAGGGCTAATACCCACGGGAGCACCAGAGTACTCGAGTTACCTAACCCAGGAAAGCCGGGAGCATAGGTGCCAAATGGTGTTGCGTCGCGTCGTTGTTTTCAATGGCGAGTTGCTGCAAAGTGCTGCTGCCGGGAAGAGGAAAAGTGTCCAAAGAGATCCAAGCCTAAATCGAAGATGATAAGAACCTGAAAGCAGAGGGGACAGAGTCTGGGTCACTTGCCAGTGACCAGGGGCACGATAGTCGAATGTCCACCAATGTCGGATGCTTTAGGTCAGATGAGGGGAAGTTTGACTCTTCAGCCACGAGGACCAGGAGGTGTTGATGACAAACAGGAGCTGGATTCGAGCTGTCCCACAAGGTATTGGTGCCCGGATTGGACACAACAAGCCTTGGCAACAGCAACCCATGCAGGAAGAGAACAATGGCTTCGGAGTGGACCAGCAAGGTTCAAGGGACTCACCAAGCTATGGAGAGTAGGGGCACATCTGTAGCATTCAGGGAAGCCCAAAGAAAGTTACAGCTGCCTTCTCAGGGACCCACAAGTCAACCGACAGGGGATCGCGAAGGTATCTCGAGAGGGTTTACCGTCGTATCGCAACCATAAGTTGGTGGTTGTGAAGCGCCGGTTTAGTTAGAATGTTAAACACTCTGAGAGCTACATCTTGTTAATGTTAGAACAAGAGGTGACACGTAAAATTACACATTCTTCCTAATGTACCTATGTATACGACTCAAAAACACCAACTGGCTATAGTATGCCCCCTTAAAAAAACAATAAATTTAAAAGTTGTCATGAAGACAAGTAACAATGTTAATGTTATCGCAAACTCAACATTAGAAGAATCTAAAATTCCAGAGTCGTGCTACCACCTCAGCATTAGCATTATTTCTTACCTTGTTCCACTCTTAAGAGAATCCTCCGCGATGCCACCATGCATCTTCGATGCCGAGTATGCTTGTGCGAAGAGGTTTCCCAAACTAGTTTAAATACCGGAAGTGTAAACAGCGTGTTCACGTTGTTTGTGAATTCACTCCCTACTCTCATGGTGTAAACAGAGAGGAAGGACTTAGCGTTCTATTCTAACTTGGCGGCCATTCTAACTACACTGGCTCTTCACATCCACCAACTTATGGTTGCGATACAACGGTAAACTAAGACTATGACGCTCACAATATGCTTCTTTACACGTAGCATAAGAAGGCAGATTTTGGTAACTATGGCCCAAATATGCAGGTATTCATTACAAACAGGATACTGCATGGGTTTTCGTTGGAAAGGCTTTGGGTTAGGATACTTCATTTAGATTGAGTTGTCAATCTGCATGCTCATTAAGCAAACTATAATATTTAAACAACACGTCGGTTGCTCTGAAACCTTTTTAATAAAGAATAGCAAGGACTTTGTTGCTAGTAATGATTAGTGACTTAAGTAGGAAATACGGTTCCAAATAAGCATTATTTAGTGATTTCACATTTTTGCAGCACTAAGAAGATTGTTACTGGAAGAAATAGAAACCAGTCAAATCCGTTCGGAATCATAGACGCTACCACACCTGAAACCCATTGCGGTTTGGAATTATCACCGCATAATAAGTAGGTCCATTTTAAAGGCACTTGTTTTAAAGCTAATCTCAAACATTGAATTTGAAATTATGGACTGATATATACAAATCTTTCTGCTTGTTTTACAGAATCAGTTCTCAGGAGATAAGTATTTTTATAACCTCAAATAAGACTTGCTTTTAGTGTCTAAGTTTCACTAACTCACATCACTATTTTATTTTACCTATTCAGTGCACGCTTCAGATTTCTTTTAATATGACCCTTAGCCCTCGTAATGATTCACACTTCTCACGATCACTCTAACAGCGGAAAGTTCTCACTTAGTTTAGTGTGGGAGAGTTTTAGCTGGCTCTTACTATCCTAAGCGCACTTACTTGGTCTCTCCATCGCTATTAGGTTCAGAGACCTACTGTTTCACAGAGGTATATTCTGTGTTATTGTGTTGTTGGTTTTTTGTATTGATTTCTTATCCCACCACAAGCATGAGTTACACTTGATTGGTGACTTTCCCAATACTGATATAGTATGGTTTGTTTGTTTCCAATGGGACTGTTTTTCTCAATATATAAACTGGTCTTTTTTCGAAATCACACAGCCTTGAGAAAGTTGCGGGACGACCTCCCGTTTACGTCGAAACACGTGTTGGCTGTAGATAATTTCTGGGAAGACTTGCACATAATAAAGTGACCAACAAAGAAGAAGGAAGACTAATTTTTTGCGCATTATTTAGTTTTGAATTTTTGGAAACGTGTTACATACTTATGTTACTTTATAAGTGAGACGTGTGCTAAGGAGTGTCATTTGTTCTAGAAGCAAGAGGCCTCTCCTGAGTAGTGGGGTGGTTCTCCTCACCTTTTAGCGCCGTCAAATACTGGGTTCCTTAAAATAATGTGTGTAATTATTCTATGTGGCGCTTTGTTACCCACATCAAATACCACTGCCTTGCTTTATCTACTCTTATGTGCATTATAACCTTGCGGTAAATGCTAACTTTGGACTGGCTGCATGGAAACATGTTGTGTTTGGTGTCAAACACCTTGGAATCATACCCCCACACCAGAAACTGGTGTGGGAGTTTGATCCCACCCTTCTAGAGGGAGAGACGTGACAGCACAGGTATACCCTGTGCCAGCTTAAAAGAGCCCTGGCATCACAAAATGGATGCTGCAGCCACAGACACAAGTCTGACCTCCTGCTGCTGACCGAAACTCCGGCAGGGGAGGCCTTGACAATAGTTTTCCTGTCACAGGGAGGTGTAACCACCTCCCAGACAGGCTTTTGTGTATTGGGACTGTGTGGGAGCACTCCAAGAGTGCTTTGAAGTCTGCGCTGGGGGCACATTTAGTGTCCCTATGCATAGTCCAGTTCAAACCAGCCCCAGGGGCTACCAGCCCCTGCTCTGGTGCAAAACTGAACAAACGAAATGGGTGTAGCCCCTCCTCTTTCCAAACCCTCCCATAGGTGGGTCCCTGGAGCTAGTCCAACCCATTCCTTGGGTTTAATGAAGGAACCTCTGTAACCAGAACTTTAGATATCCCTGGACGAAACTCTGAAACTGAATCCTGAACCTTCGACGATCTGTTCAACACCAGATGACTGAAGAATCTCCCTTGGAGTAAAGGAGTTACTCCCCTGCTTGGCAGGCACCAAAGACGCATCTGACCGGTCTGCATCTCCGAAACTCCCGCCAGACGCCAAAGACTTTGCAACACCAGAGGTGGATTTCCAGACTTCCCCGAGGCTGATCTGAGTCCCCAGCAAAGCCGAGACCTGTAGCCATCGTGGGTAATGTGAAACCGGAACCCCTGGACACCATGCTCATTTGCAAGTACATCAGCTTCTCGACGTTCTTTGATGCTGTGCTTTAGATTACTTGTAGCCCAACCCCGAGCAGAGAATCCACTGAAGATTGCTGGCCTACTCACTCCGAGTGAACCGAGGGCTGCCATTTTGTGATTCAGCTCGAGGTACCTTCACGATCCCTCGTCTGTTGACTTGTGGGTACCTGAGAAAGCAATTCTGATTTTCCTTGGGCTTCCCTGGTTGCTTCAGACGTGCCCTGACTCTCCATCGCTTGGTGAGTTGCCTGGACCTTGCTGGTCCACTCCAAAGCCATTGTTTTCTTTCTGCGTTGGTTGCTGTTGCAAGGCTTGTTGTGTCCAATCCGGGCACCGACGCTGCAGCGTTTGACATCCTTTGCGGGCGAGCTTGAATCCTGCTTCTGGTTGTCGTTGACACCTCCTGGTCCTCGTAGCTGAAGAGTCAAGCTTCCCTCATCTCATCTGAAGTAACCAACATCGGTGGGCATTCGACTATCGTGCCCCTGGTCACTGACTAGTGACGGAGACTCTGTCCCCTCTGCTTTCAGGTTCTTCTCATCTTCGATCCAGACTTGGATCTCTTCGGAAACTTCTCCTCTTCATGGCAGCAGCATTTTGCAGCAACTCGCCATTGAAAATGACGACGCGACCCGACCCGACACCATTTGGCACCTATGCCCCCGGCTTTCCTGGGTTAGGTGACACGAGTACTCCAGTGCTCCCATGGGTGTTGGCCCTAGAACCATCTAAATCCAAAAGGGTTTGTTCCTAGTCCTCTCCTAAGTGTCCTGAACCTTTAAATTTCCAACTGCAACTTTCCCCATAGAAGCTAACGGCGCTTGCGGCTGTGTTCCCACACTGCACGCGTCCCCCGTGGGTCCCCTGTGCCACTACCTTGGGTGGTTCTGAAGGGGCCCAGTGATTCTACAGGCTCTAGGCCTCGTGTCTAGTCAAGTTGTGGTTCTTATATCACTATTTTACAATATGGTTTGGTCCCTCCCTGGGGCCTATTGTGCTATTTACTGTAGTATTTGACTTGTAACTTGTGTACTTCGACTTCTAGCCTCATAAAGAGACTAGGGGTGTGTTTTAGAATAAATACATATATTTTATATATATACCTGGTGTGGTTCTCCTTTCATTTGGTCATTCATGAGATTATAGACTGGTAAAATAAAGCTGCTTTACATTCCTTCAAGACTTAGCCTGAAGGCTGCTCTCCATAGCTATCATCAATAAGGGTTGTTTGCACTGGTACAAGGTGCCCATTATAACTAGTGGACAGCATATACCAGGCCAACTTCTCAATTTGCCCATGTGGGGGCAGACGAGATGAGGCTTGTCCTGCAAGGGTTGGGGGTGCAGAGGAGATGAGGTCTGTCCTGAGGGGGTGCAGAGGAGGTGAGGCCTGTCCAGGGGTGCAGAGGAGGTGAGGCCTGTCCAGGTGTGCAGAGGAGGTGAGGCCTGTCCAGGGGGCAGAGGAGGAGAGGCCTGTCCAGGGGTGCAGAGGAGGTGAGGCCTGTCCATGGGTGCAGAGGAGGTGATGCTTTTCAGGTGGGGGGTTGCAGAAGAGGCCTGTTCTGTGCTGTGGTGCCGTGTAGAGGAGGTGAGGTCTGTCAGGGAAGGGGGGTGCTGCAGGCAAGGACTGTCCAAGGTAGTTCAGAGGAGGTGAGACCTGTCCAGAGCTGGGGGGTGCAGAGGAAGTGAGGCCTGTCTAGTAGGGTGCAGAGGATGTTAGGAATGTCCAAGGGGTGCAAAGGAGGTGAGGTCTGTCCCAGGGTGCAGTGGAGGGGAGGCCTGTCCAGGGGTGCAGAGGAGGTGAGACCTGTCCTGTCAGAGGGAGGTTAGAAGAGGTGAAGCCTGTCCAGGGGGAGGCACAAAGAAGGTGAGGCCTGTCCAGCAGGTGCAGAGGAGGGGAGGACTGTCCATGGGATGTAGAGGGGGGTGAGGCCTGTTTGGAGGTAGGTGCAGAGGAGGCAAGACCTGTCGGGGGGGATGCAGAGGAAGCAAGGCCTGTCCAAGGTGCTCAGAGGAGGTGAATGAGGCCTGTCCAGGGGGGTGTAGAGGAGGTAAGGCCTGTCCTGTGTTTGGGTGGTTCAAAGGAGGTGGGGCCTCTCCAGGAGGGATGCAGTGGAGATGAGGCCTGTTCGTCCAGGCAGGGTGGTCGAGAGCTGAGTTTAAGTTTGTTAATTGTTGTCCCAAGAGATTTGAGGAATGAGTGTAAGTTGCTTGTAACACATGAAATGTAACAACCTAGGCAATTAATTCTTAACAATCGTGAAGTAAGTTGCTTGTAAACTGGCCAATTGAAGAGCCACAGGGTGAAGCGCCGCAAAATATTTTATTATATATACAAGAAATTAATGCAGAGTTACAGACAATATTGCGAAGGCAAAGACCGGGTAAAAGAGGGCGCATCTTTTAGCGTTGCATCCAGAGGTTAGTTCACATATCCAGCAAAATGTGAGGGGATGCAGACTAACATTCCGGAAGAGATTTTGTTTTACGCAAAGTTCTGTAGTGAGAATTTTGTTACTAAGCTGAAAAATATCAAATACAAAATAATGATGACTCAAACAAAAAAGTTCCAAAGGGGTGACGTAAGTGCTTCTCACGGATTGTATTCTCGTTTTGATTCTGGGTTTGTTGCTGGTGTGAATTTGGATATGCACGGCGTTGGTGTGCAGAGTAATGATGTTCAGTATGTGCAAAGAGGAAATGTTGTTCCTCTGGGTCAGGGCCGGACTGGGAACCCAAACCAGGCCTGACAATTATAACGGACCAGCCCCCTGCCTCTTTTGTTGCTGGGGGTGACATAGCAGCACCACAGCAAAACCAGCCCCAGTAACAAATACGTTTCCCAGCACTGAAGAATCAGCCCCCACTCTTCCAGCCCCCCGGGGGAAACACCCGAAGCCCGTTACGGCCAGTCCGGCCCTGCTCAGGGTGTAGGTTTCACTGGCAGTGGCAATTTAAATACCTCAAACACTAATATTGTGCAGAATAAGACACCGTCCTTGCGATGTTTACAGAAACCTGGGAAACTGGAACAAGAATCAGATGGCCAGAATGGGTTGTCACAGTCAGTGGTCCCAGCCCAACTGGCCTCTGTACCGAGCATGCAGAATCAAAGGCAGATATATTGGAACATGCCTTCAGTCCCGATGGTCCCACAGCCCAGTGCAGAATAGAACGCCAAATTCTCAACAAATTCATTATTTCAACAAAATCCTTCAGTGATTAATAAGGATTTTCCACAACTTCCTCTTGCACTAGGCGTTTCTACTGGACTGAATCAGACACAATGACGGTGCCTGAGACGGGAGAAGGATTGCATGCTTAGTGCAGTCATGGAGGTCACCCAGAGTGGCTCTTTTGTAGAAGAAGTAAATGGGAATCCAGCATCTCTTTTAATCAATAAATGTGCCTCCCGTGCCACAGTCAGACTGACATGAGCCCCCAACCCACCCCTCTTGGGAAAGGAGTCCAAGTTGTATGCTTTTTTAATAAACAACTAATAAGCTGTCAGCAAATGTTCCCGTACAAATTGGGTCAATGATGATTAGCCACAAACTTAAACTGTGATTAAGATCCAGTTATTATGTTAGGGAATAATTTTGTAAAATTACTTGTGGCTTTTTGGGGAAGAGTCACAATTATTATTCATTTTGTAGGTGTGGTTTATTAAATGACATTTTGTTGGGCCATGTTTTCATGAACATTCATTGATTGCTGTCATTTTTACCTCATCATGAACCATGTCAATAATGTGTTCTCTCTGTCTGAAAACTTATTAAATGTACTGTTTTGGGTTATTTGCTGGAATTGTTTTATTTTACACTTTTCCTAAAGACAGACTGCATGTGAGTCCTCTTACTGATTTTGTACTTAAGAACTTTTCCTTGATTTTTAATTAAGCAGGTTCTATGTCAGTTTGCTTTTTGATATTATAAAAAAACGTTTTCTTATTTCTTAGCACACATTTGTTGTGGTGGTCTGTCTATTAACTTTACAGCTGGAGTTGTTTCTGAGTCTATCTTTTGATATACTTTAGAGGTTACCTTTCTTTGATCCTCCTGCAAATATTATAATTATTTCTCTGACTGAGTAACCATGTTTATGTCTTCAGTAATTATTTGAAACCTTTAATATAGCTTTGAAGCTTGTTGTAGGTCCAAAGGCAAGGGCCTTTACCAAGGGAGCGGTCCTTTAATGGGTAGTATTGCCTGCCACGGCTGACTATAAGGTCATTACACTGTTTGCTCCATGAGGGGAGACTGTGTTAATTAATAAAACAAAGGTGTCCCAGAGACCGAGGGGGTTGAATCACCTCTGGTACTCCGGAACCTTTGTTTCACAGCTATTGCCGTGGATGTTGAACAGTTAACAGCTGCATGCGGGACCACAGGGGTTAATTGTTGAACAATCACAGCAATAGCTGTTAAAGGAGGCTGAAGTCGGCTCCTGGTTCTCCCTGGGCTCGGTTAAACTGCTTTTCATCATTCAGGTGAGTCGGGAGATGTAGGAGATGAGCAGAACCCCCTCTTCCTTCCGAAATGCCAGTGACACTGCAAGCTACGGGAGGAGGAAGGGGGGAGGCTCCTGTGTGCCCTGCTGCAGGCTCCATCCTCTGCCTTCTCCTGCCCAATCCATATATTTCAGAGAGGCAGAGGCTGTGTATTAGGACATTGTAATGTTGAGAGCAGGGGGCCTATATCAGGTTGTATAGGCTGCTGCTGCACAATTTGAAATAGAGAATTCCACTGAGCTAACTGGATACAGTCTCAGTCTACGGTAGCATTTAAAGCACTGAGTGCAACAAGGCCAATTCCTTGCTTCAATAAAATGTCCCTTCCTAGATCACTGGAAAAAGGAATAGATGAACAGTCTAGGTGGGCAGGGGAGTAAATAACATCTGATTATTCATTAAAAGTATTACAAATATCTCATTATGATGCCAGCCTTTGACACAGAAATTGTAAATTGATAGTGTTGGCTGAGAATCTGTGTCACAATATATGTGTTTCTTTCTTAAATATTATTTACGTTTGCTCTCACATCCATGAGTTCCAGTGATCTAAAGCTCCCGATCTACACAGTGTCCCAAAGCTGTTACACCACTATCAGAAATGCTACTCAACTGATTTCCTAGCTTCTTTTTGTCCATACTTTCTTTGTGCAAAGTATAAGGTCATAAATATTTTTTCTTTGTTTTCATTTACAATATCTGACTCCGTTTCTACAGGTGACTGAAGCATGAACAGAAAAAGAAAGGTTTAAATTTTGTGAAACACAACGAAAAGGATTATTTCAAGGAAAGTTAAAACATTCTAGAGCTCTTGAGAAGAAACACATTCTATGTGCCAGGAATGGTGAGGATGTTGGAGTAGAAGAAACTGGTGAATGTGAAAGTTGTCAAATCCCTAAAGTAAAAGGACCATCAATGTTTGCCAGGTGCCAGTAACTGAGATTGAGGAGAACATTGGCCACAATTGATCCCCACACAGTGCACTTGAGAAAACTCAGTGTTGTAAATTCTGTTTGATGGTTTATGAGAAAAATACTTTGGAGACCAAAACCCTCCCCAACAGATCAGCATCCGTAGACCTGTTGTAATGTGACAGAACTGTCAAAAAGACTTATATCCTCGGTTTACAAGCGCAATCTTTGTCTCCGTCTCCTGGAGATGAGAGGAGAGAAAAGATTATTTAAAAGAAAGTCATTGTAAATACTCTTTCTCAGATGTCGTTACAGCAAAGATGCTGGATTATCATTTCCAATATAGGAAGATTTTCCTCACCAGCTTTGTCTCTTGGGTTGATCCGAGTGGTTTCAAAGTGTCTTGTACCTTCAAAGTGGATCATGTACCTGTCTTAGCCACTGAGCAAAAAAGCATATTCTGGCACAGAAAGTATAAAAGGGGCCAGTGTTACACTATTGATAATTCATAAACCACCCTGGCATGCCCTAATCATCTGTCATTACTTGTATGAAAAAACATACCTACCAGGCAAACACTAAAGCCCAAATCCCTAATCAGTGCTTTTAAAACTCCTAAATCAAATGTGATCAAATAGAATCACTAAATAAGACTAATTAAACTTAAGAAAATTCACCCGGGCATAACTTGGAGATAATGAATCCATGAGAGGCCTCTTAATCAATACAAGGGGCTCCTCAGTGAAAGTTAATAAGACAAGTTAGATCAGTGCCTTTAAAGGTAGGAAAATGATCTCCAGGAAAAAACTATAATTAGTTAAATATAAATGTGAAGAAGAGTATCTGCAGCATAGTTTAGTTAATGCTAAGTGGTGACATAAACAAGTACAGACACTGGCATCAGATTCAGTCTTAAGATGACATGTATCCAGGAACAAACCCAACTTGGAGAAACAAACAACTCGAATAAGAGCAATGACTGTGAAAACAGCTTTAGTTATCAATCCCACCTTACTAAACATGAGAAAACTAGCGCTGTCCGAAAACCCTATCAGTGTCCCGAATGCCAGAAAGGCTTCAGTCGCAAATCCAACCTTACGGTACATGAAAGAGCCCACACTGGGCATAAACCATATCAGTGCTCTGAATGCTGGAAAAGCTTCAGTCATAAATACAGCCTTACTGTACATGAAAGGACCCACACTGGGTATAAACCATATCCGTGCTCTGAATGCTGTAAAAGCTTCAGTAGTAAATCAGATCTCTCTCAACACGAGAGAGCTCATACTGGACAAAAACCTTATCAGTGCTCTGAATGCTGGAAAAGTTTCAGTCATAAATCCAACCTTACTGTACATGAAATGACCCACACTGGGCATAAACTGTATCAGTGCTCTGAATGCCAAAAAAGTTTCTATGGCAAATCCAGTTTAACTCAACATCAGAGAATCCATACTGGGCTCAAACAGTATCAGTGTTCTGAATGTCAGAAAAGCTTCAGTCCGAAACAGACTCTCACTAGACATGAGAGAACTCACACTGGGGAAATACCTTATCAGTGCTCTGAATGCTTGAAACGCTTCAGTCGGAAATCCAACCTTACTGTGCATGAAAGAACCCACACTGGGTATAAACCGTATCAGTGCTCTGAATGCCAAAAAAGTTTCTATGGCAAATCCAGTTTAACTCGACATCAGAGAATCCATACTGGGCTCAAACAGTATCAGTGCTCTGAATGTCAGAAAAGCTTCAGTCTGAAAAAGGCTCTCACTAGACATGAGAGAACTCACACTGGGGAAAGACCTCATCAGTGCTCTGAATGCTTGAAACGCTTCAGTCGGAAATCCAGCCTTACTGTACATGAAAGGACCCACACTGGGTATAAACCGTATCAGTGCTCTGAATGCCAGAAAAGCTTCCGTCATAAAATAAGTCTCACTAGACATGAGAGAACTCACACTGGGGAAAGACCTTATCAGTGCTCTGAATGCTTGAAACGCTTCAGTCGGAAATCCAACCTTACTGTGCATGAAAGAACCCACACTGGGTATAAACCGTATCAGTGCCCTGAATGCCACAAAAGCTTCAGATTGAAAACAACTCTCACTAGACATGAGAGAACTCACACTGGGGAAAGACCTTATCAGTGCTCTGAATGCTTGAAACGCTTCAGTCAGAAATCCAGCCTTACTGTACATGAAAGGACCCACACTGGACAAAAACCGTATCAGTGCCCTGAATGCCACAAAAGCTTCAGATTGAAAACAACTCTCACTACACATGAGAGAACTCACACTGGGGAACAACCCTTATTAGCTCTCTGAATGCTGGAAACGTTTCAGTCAGAAATCTGGTCTCACTCAACCTGCGAGAACTTACCTGGAAAAAAACCTCATCATTGTTCTAAATGCCAGGGAAGGGTCTGCTGCAGATTCAGTTTCATTCAACAAGAGAGAACCCACAACGTGAAAGAAAATGACCCGTGCTCTCAATGTGACAAAAACTTCAGTTGTAAATGGAACCTTTCCACATAGGAGAGACAATGTGGGAGAATAAAAGGTGCTCAGTGTCAACCCCGAGGAGGAGCATTCAGCATCGCAAACATTTACATGAAGCAGCCACAAAGACACCGCTCCATTGATTGTCCAACAAACTGTCTACTGAGAAAAGAACACAGCGAGGGATGGAAATGCTTGAATTAACCTCATTCTTTTGTAACTATTTGTGGCCTCATTCCATTCAGTGTGTTGTGTTCGCTGAGCGTTTATAAGCCATGGCTCTGACCCACAAAGTCCATTTGATCCTGAACTTTGAAGCCACGCTACTAGGATCAGGAATGCATGTAACCTCAAACTGTTTCCAGCCTTAATGAGCCTCACCAGGGGGCTGCAGCAGGAGTCCCTTTATCGTAGCTCTCTATGGAACCAACATCTGTCCATGTCTGTACCACGTAGGGGTGATCATTGTGAAAAACTAAAGGTGATGGATGGACTGGTAGTTAATCTCTGCAACATCCCGCCACATCATTCTCCAGTCTTTGTGTAACTACAGACGAGGCCAGCCATATGCAAACCATTCTTGGCCCCACCCTAAACAGTCCTAATGACTTCTGTTCCAAAAAGCCTCGTATTACAAAGATCCACACGAGTGGCCTTTTTCCATCTTCTTTTTGTTTCAAATGGAACCTGCTATCCCCTTAACCATGCCTCTGGCCTGCCACGTTCCATGCTTTGGCTCTTATCATCAACCTTGAACCATCTCCATAACTTGGAAGCTCCGATGACTTTGCAGCTGTTGTAACTGCTTGAAGTTTCCCACATTTTGATGGCTGTGGATTCAGGTTCAACTTGCTAGCCCAACTCTACTCTGTGGGAATTTTGCACTTCAAGCCACTTCTGTGCAGCTCGTCACCTTCTGAGACTGATTCATCCAAAAACCTTGCATCAAATTCCAGTGTTAATCATCAAAAGAGACTAAACTTATCTTTGTCCTCTCGAGCATAGCTACCAAAGTCAGCTACAATTTTGTAGGTGACTTCCTGATTGATTCAGTGGAACTGCTTGTTTTTTATTCATTTACCTTTTTGTTTGGTTTTGACAGTTGTTTTTGCTAATTAATAATGCTTAAATCACAGCCCACCTTTAGATTTTGCTTCAGAATAATTATTAAATATTCTTTTTGATCTACACTTGGTTTGAATCTTTAAGTTCCTTGTCTATTTTTAATAAACTGTATTGAAATGTGTGACTTCCACTGTTTTGCTTTACCTTCGAGCGCGCCTTAGGCCACACTGCTCAAGCCACGTTACCAAAAGCGAGCTAAGAACACTTGAGTAGAAGACACATTTACCTTTGATGACCAAAGTTTGGGAAAAGCAAAGCAGGCTGACTCCAGAAAGCACACTACCTAGCTGGAAAGGTTATTCTCTTAGGTGGCATCTGCACCACCTGTAGATGCAAAAATTAAAGATTGAGGGAAGCTGTTGGCATCTGTGCCCCCAGAATTTGAGACTACCACCCTCTCTCAAACAGTTTATAGAGCTAAAGATGCACCCGTCAGAGATTCATGTCTCAGCAACTAAGACTGCTCGCTCCTGTCATACACTACTCACACTGTTACCTGAATCACACTCCCTGTGCAATGTACAAACTTTTTTATAAACAAGTTGTGTTGTGCATTGTGAACAGGCTTTCACCCCCCTTTATATGTTAATGAGTTTCTGTGATTAGACACCCCAGGCCCCCATTTCTTCTATTGTAGGTGATAATGTGAGAACTGTAACAAGATCACAAACAAGGGCTGTAATGAGAAATAATCGTCTTCTGAGTCTCACAGTAGTTTGTAGTTCTTTATTAGTCTTTTAAATGTACATCCCCCATCCCGTTCCAAGGTAGAGTATAGTATGGACCGCTCCCCAGATTAAGTCCGTAAGAATAGAAAAAGAGTCCAATTTCCTGAAGAAGCGCAGAGGCAGGTAAACTAGAGGGGTCGAGAAGCAGTATAAATGTATTAACAGCATTTTTGCAACTTCCACTCTACCCATGGGTCGATAGTTGCAGGGAGCCCCAAAATGACATTGAACTGCAAACCTTGGACATCACCTAAGTTGCCCTGTATACGTTCTTTGTCGGTGTGGTAAGTTCATCGCTTAATACCTGAAGATGTCATGGTGCCACCCCAGTGCTAATTGGGGCAGCACTTCCTGTTCTAAGTTGTGAGTTGGCGCATGGGATATAAGCTAGATTTGGTCCAATTTAGCCTTAGTCTAGAAGCCCTACCAAAATCGTCTAGAACATCCATCACCTGTGGTAGATACGAATGGACGCTCCTGAGGTACACAAATGCATCATCAGCATACAGTGATATGGCCTCTCAATTTGGCTCACTCGGTATACTGATTGCTGGGTCCTGTGAACGAAACAAGGCAGCAAACAGATCCATGGCTAGGGCAAAAGTAATCAACAGCGGGCATCTTTGCTGCATGCTTCAAAAGAAACTGAGATCTCTGCCTGTCCGGATGCGGGCCAGGGGGGGTTAGTGTAGAGGAGATTTATCCAGTGCAGTATTTCTGGGCCTAGTTTCATGCACATCAGCACTTTCGTTAAGTAAAACTACCCCAGGGTGTCGAAGGCCTTCTCTATATCTAGTGAGAGTGCTGTTTATGGAGACAAATTCATGAAGATTCTCTTCCATCAGCCGGAGAGGCGCCATAGGTTTAGACATGTTTTTCTCCCAGGTACAAAACCATTCTGGTCTTGGTGCCAATGTAGAGAGGCAGGGGAGCAACCTGTTTGCAAGGAACTTCCTGCGAATCTTGTGGTCGGTGTACCGTGGCCAGTAGGAGCGTAGCTGCAGTGGGTCCCTGTTGGGCTTAGGCAGGACCAATATCATAGCTTCTCTTAGAAGGTGGTTCTGACACTCTGGGCCGCCTGGATTTTTTGCTTTTTGAGCACCTATTTGTTGAGCTTTTACTGTGGGAGAGCCTCATAAGTTAAGACTCGCCCACAGTGAACTCATGCTGAAAGAGACTGCATGTGGGTTTTACTAGTGTCTCCCTAGCTTGACCAAGGGGCACCAGGCTGATTACATGCAGACACAAGTGTACTTGCTTGTGCACACGTTTACGGGCTGCACAGAGGAGATTCCTGGCGTGCACAGTCCAGGAGCAGCTACAAAGTGAATGGTGTGGCAGGACTTATGCAGAATTGGGTGGTGATATGGAATAGGCTTTATATACTGGGAAGAAACATGCCAGGGAAAGTCAGTGTGTTTTACTGTTTTCACTTCATTAATCTGCTATGGGAGTGTGGAGCCCATGGGCTAGTGACACTTTCCTAAGACCTACAAATTTCAGACACGCACTAAAGTCCACTGTAACTTGTGTGAGAAGTATTCCAAAGTCATATTTGTATTGCTTCTGGGTCATCCAGAAATTTTATATTTCTCTGAGTCAGCTCATAACCAGGGCCTGGCTGGGGGCTAACTCTGCCAGGCTAAGGGCGAGGGCCTCCACCCCAAAAAGAGAAGGTGGGTGGAGCTACAGGCTCATCCATCAGTAGCTGACAGCTGGTGCCTGGCACCAGGCCGCTCTGGAGGGAAGGAAGCCTGGGGGAAGGGGCTCTCAGCGACCATGTGCCAGGAGACCCTGGATGACGCCATTTTGAACAAACCCAGAGGCCTGGGCAGGAAGGAAGGGGCAGAGAAGTGATGTGTTGCTGTGTGATAGGGCAAACAGAGACTTCCCGACAGCCCCCTCCCCAATTCTTTAAAAGTGTTTGCACAGGAAGAGAAGCTCTCTCTGGGGTGTGGTCTGCTGAGGCAGAGAGTGTTGGAGCCGGGCGCAATGGGTTTTTGGAAGGAGGAACCCCCTGACTGTACCAGGATCCTGAACAGTGCCAGAAGAAGAGACCAGGCCCAGTGCACAGAAGCAGGGGCCTCTGAGCAGTGAGAAGAGTGGCCCAGGAGGAGATCCAGGCAAAAGGCTGCAGGGAGCCAGTGAAGACAGCTCCCTGCTGATTCCACCCTCTTGGAGACCAGGAGTGGGAAGGAAAGTGCTCCCACTGGCTGGGGTGCGCCACCAGGAGCAAGAAGAGGCCAAGATCACTAAGATCTGACCCCTGGGGCTAAGATATCCCCTCAAAAGGTAGGCGACTTTTGATCTCTGCCATGACCGCCGACAAAGCGCATGGGGCTCCGCCTCCGGTCCAGAAGATGCCCCCGAGGAGGGTCAGGTCCTGGGGGATGCCCTCCAACGAAGTGAAGTTGGGGTGCACCGTCGCACACCCTATGAAGGTACCCCCGTGGGGTGCCAGGAGCCCACCCTGGCCCCTGCTGAACATGAAGCCGGGGAGTGCCGTCGTGCTCCCCATGAAGATGTGTGAGGGAGAGGGGCCCTGGATCCCAACTCCGGGCACCGTGTGTGGAGGAAGAGTTGGAGAGCGCAGTCGCCCCCCCCCCCCCCACCCCCACTCCCCCACGAAGACAAAAATCAGGGAGAGCCATCTCGGTCCCTAAGAAAATATGCCCAGAAGATGAGGAAGTGGTGCTTGTGGGGTACCAGGAGCCCACCCTGGCCCCCGGCGCTCCCCTTGAAGCTGGTTCAGGAGCCCGGGACCCCATCCCTGGGCTCCGGAGAGAAGGAGGAGGCCGGGAGAGTGCAGCCGCACTCCCCCGAGGACTGACCGGGCCAGAGCGAGTCTTCTGGCCTACCTGCAGGATCGGGCAGACCAGAAATGTGGTGCCAGCTCCCAAGGTAGCAAGTGAGGGTGCTGGCCGTGCGGGGAGCTGGTGGGGGCAGCCAGGGTGGTCTCCCTGGGCTCCCCTCCAACGGGAAGGCATGAGGGGTCCCGGGTGGGACCGGGACCTCAAATGGAGCGAGAGGTGTGCACGGTGCCCGGTGGGACCGGGCCCCTGAAAATGCACAGATCGGCCGGGGGGGGGGGGCTCCCTGAGCCGTAACACTCACCTGGGGGTCCGGACCCTCCAACCCAGCACGGACTCGGCCTGAGGCCCATATCGCAGCTCTCCCCGGAGCAGTGGGTGAGCCACTACTATGATATTCAAGAGTGCCCATAATGCCTTGCAGGCCAGGACTGGCCTGCAAGGGCAAACCGCATTTTCTCTACTTGTGGCCCCAGGAGGACGTGTGCAAAGGTGCAGGGGGAACTGCTGGAGAAGTGCAGTCTCCATCCTGCACAAAGAGATGTTCCCACCTAAGTCTCATGGGGACTAAGAAGAATAACCCCTCAAGGGCTCAGCAAGGAGTCATCTGCACCCCCATGGCTGGAACTTTTGTTCTTCAGCTGGGGGAGCTTTAGGGACTGCCTCAAGGTGTGAAATGCTGAGTGGGGGGGATGTCTGGAGAAGGGCATCCCCTGGAGGTGAAGAGGTGTAATTGCACCTGTAGTGCATTTACTAATGTTAGTAATTTCTTTCAGAGGGACTGAAGGTCACATGTGTAATGTCAAGTATGTGTTTGGTGATGTCATGGCGATGTCATAAGCAAAGTGGGGTTATGTTGCCAGGCATTCCTGTTAGGGTGTCTGGCTGTATATGCTTAATCCTGTGATTAAATCTAAGATGCCTTTAGGAGCTGTAATTCCAACACATTCTAACGTCCAAGAAAAGTGATGAGTACTGTCATTTAAAAGTGATGCTTAAACATGTGTTCTTGCTGCTACGCTTTGGTGAAGAACCCAGACTGGTAGCCCTTAAGATGTAGAGGTGTATACTTCATGGTCAGTAGGAAATGCTCCGTCAGGGTTGTGTGTCACCAAGGCAGTTAAACCTATTTTAAATGCTTGTTGAGCTAACGGGGTGGGTCGCAGCTGGGATGATACCAGTGCGCAGAGCCCTCGCTCCAGATAAGATTCAACTAACTGCATTTGGGGGTAAGATGCATACATGGGAGTGGTGGTACTAGACCCACCCCCTGCGGGAGGGGTGGAGATGTTACGGAATGTCACAAAGTAATTACAACAGCTTATGTATATTTGTAAATTGATGCATAGTTGTTAGGCCTGGCACCATTGGCTTTGGTCTCCCTTCCAGTTCAGTTCAAAAACCTATATTTCGGTCACTAGGACCATAAAAGAATACACATATGAAAGAACTGGCATTAAGTATAGAACATACCATGATACATAGACATCCATTCCAAAGGTGTTCGGTTGCCAAGGAAAAGAGTGGGCTTAGTAATTCTAACAGGCAGTACAATGTTATTAGGACAATTGGAGTAACGTATACAGAATTTGGAACCAGTAATGTCAATTTACAAGTCAACTGCTGTTGTTTAACTGAGCATGTAAACATTGGGTAGCAGCAATATTTCCCTAATAAATACTTAAAACTAAAAAATTAAATCTATGTACAGTAAAAAACATTCAAATATTAAAATAGTTGCATCCCGTTAGCCCATAATAAGATAAGCATACGCTGGACATTTTTATTAGGACTGTAAACTGAGTTTAGTTTGTTTTTCCTTTTTTTAAGAAAACCCACCTCCTCCGCCACTTTGCGTTTAGGAATCGGGAAACAGCAAAAACAATGGGCTTGGAGGTGTCATACTTCAAAATTCTGAAAGCCTCCTGAAGAACCGGGTTATTTAAGACCCAGCGGCGCCAGGGAAAACGCCCGAAGTCTCCGAGTCCACCTGTCTTGGCATACAGAGACACAGGATACTTCTTGGTGACGTCAGAGATCAAATTTATTGGCTGCAGCCAGTAACAGAAGTCCTAGAAGTCAGCACGGTATGAGTTCTCAGGAGACTGCTCTTTGTTACAAAGCAAGTCATCCCTTTTATACCAAATATTGTGCTTCAGGCAAACATTCCTTATTTACAGTTGACCAATCCCATGTGTACACGACAAAAAGCATTGCATGGCAAACCCACATTTCATTGTCCAGCCCACCATCAATTATTGGTCGAACCCAACATTCTTCATCAGACAGGTCGATCAAACCCATAATAAAACCGGGCACCTCCTCATCGTAAACGGACCATAAAGAAAGGAGCAGAGACAGGTTTGAGTAAGATAAGACATAGTTGTGTGCAATAAAGGTTTATGATGTCCTGTGCCTTGATGCTTAATCTTGATCAGCTACTGGGAAAAGAACTGGCCTAACAGGTTTGCCTTCAGGCAGGAGGGTCCCTTCGCTCGGGTCATTCAGAAGTCAGCTAAAGTGTACGTGTGCTAAAAGACTTGTTCGGCCGTGGTCATCGGCCTATGTGAGGGCAACCACAAAATGGCTGCCATACACAAAATGGAACCCGAGGGTTCAGAACGAAATCCCTGATTCCATGATGATCTCGTCACTCGAACATGACGAAAACACTTGTACATATTATACTCGCCATTTTCGGTCTGCTGATACCAAAATCGTCACGATATGACGATCTTTATGAAACGGATTCAGGATTCACGGAACCTCAGTCCCTCCTTTTGCCCTTACATAGGCAATCACCTAAACTCATGTCAGTCTGAATCCAAGTCTATACTCATCAGATCATCAAGATGTTGCTGTAGCATCATCCTATTACTTAGCACGTCGTCTGATGCAGGTCTCCTTACACACGATGTAGCACACAGGCCACATATAGCAGGAGCACACTGTACACAAAGACAGAACAGGAAAAGAATTGCTAAGATCATCCCAATGACCATCAGAATCTTCCATCCCCACGTGGATAATAGTTCCCAGAACCATCCCATCAACGACCAATCTCCTTTATCCACGTGTATAGATTCGGAGATCTTATGTAGTTTGGAAATGGCCTGGTACACTGTCAGAGCATTGTCTGGAATGAAAACACAGCAGCTCGATTGGATCAATTTGCATACCCCTCCTCTATCTGCAAGTATGACATCTAACGCAACTCTGTTCTGAAGGGTCATAAGGCGATCCGACTGGAGCTCAGCAGTCAAGTTACTAAGGGCACCGGCGGTTTCAACTACGGTGGACTCAACCACTCTCGTCAATTGCCGTATGTTCCTGCTGTTAACCATAGGTCCCCAAAATGGCAGAAAACCCTTCAAGAAATCTCCTAATTCTTGTCCTGCAGTATCTTCCTTACTGAAGACACCTCTAACAACTCTTGTCTTGTGGTAATCTGCCGCAGCTGTGTAGGTGGGAGGCAACAGGAACGAGACAAAACATGTGCCCGAGAAATCAGGGGCAACCATGTGTACGCTCTGTCATAACAGACAAAATAGGTACCCTTAGCTGCTAGAAATGATGGGGAAGTCTGGGACGCAAAAACATACGTCTCAGTGCAGATACTCTTCCCTAACTGAGCTCTCGGATTCTTTCCATTACCTTGCAGACATAGATGACCCTGATGGGGTACAATCCAAATCGGAGAGGATCTTTTCGCTCGCTGTTTCTCACTCAGACTCGCTCCATATCCGGTCACGTTCCATCCAATATACGCTAGTGTCTCATCTTTCGGGATAGTCTCATAGGAACTAGCTCCTCTAATCATGTCGACTATACCCTTAACTAGAGCACTATTCTTTGGATTATCCTTCACAGAACGTAGGGGGTAAACTTCACGAGCATAAATGAACATCGTTCTCTATGCCCACACAGAACCATTGTAGCTGAATGGCAGGACCAGGTAAGGAATACCTTTATCAGTAGTATGAGGCATAAGACCACACACCCAACAGTTAGTTGTGTTCACTACTAATTGGTGTTGGTGCAGAAGCTGAACAAAGGAGTTATTAACGAATTCCAATCTTCTAATGGATTCATGTTCAGGCAGAGGATGAAAAGAATGCGAAGAAACGGTAGCAGGAGGTATGGGTTGTGTAGTAGGTGCAAACGTCACTTGGAAAGAGAATATAATATATCCCATCAAAAACATCATTAAGCTAAGTAACATAAAAAGACATAATATTAAAAAACATTTTCTACTCATAATTCGACACATTTTGCTCTTAAAACGTATTTCTTCGTCAGGTCTCTCCATCTTGAAAAACTCCATCCTCTAACCGTGCTGCTCGCGGAGGTAGGGTGTTCCGTGCTAAGGAATGCGTCTGTCAGTCCAGGGAACGCCCAAGGACCAACCAGAACCGTCGACCTTGTGTCTTCGGCTTGCACTCCAAGGACTTGACGCCGCGACCCTACAGCTGAATCCAGATGGCAGCTCGAAAAACAAAAATCAGTCAAAACAGTTTCTCAGATGGGAGAGCTGGACTTTCAAAAATAGCAAAGAAAAGAATTTCATTTTATTTGTCCCATGATTCTTGGTCGTAAATTATAGCGGCCTTTCCCAGGCAATGTCTGGTCACAGAACAAGAGTTCAGGCTCGGTAGTGTCCAATCAAACTGACGGTGGCACAGCTCCTTGCAAAAGATCGTCGCTTTCACGCTCAGAACTTGTCCCCTTCAAACGTGCATCGCTAAAAGGCAGAAAACGAGGCACAGTCTCAGTTTCAGAATCAGGAATACCCTCCTGGACCCACCGGTCGTACGGCCGAGGCAAAGGAACCCTCCTACAATGTACGCCGTGGATCCAGTTCTTTTTTCCTTGCACTCGCACTGCAGATCGTGTAGATAACAGGACCAAGTAGGGGCTAATCCAGCGGGGCTGATTGGTTTTCGTTCGCTGGAAATTCTTGATCAACACCCATGAGCCAGGATCGATGACATGTCCTGGATCGTCAGACGCCTGAGGCAATGTATCGTGAACCTGTTGGTGTAAAACACGCAATTTCACACAAATTGAAGCACTCCACTTATAACAGCTAAAAATAGCTAAGTTCATTGAATATTATGAAATCATCCAAGAAAGTTTCATGAAGATTTTCTTCTTTTATTCTTTTGTCCAAATCCAATCCCAAAAAACGCGTTTCGCTGAGGTTAATAAACACCTATCGGCTTCATCAGGGCTGGAAATAATACAAAACAATGCTGTCTTACCATTATGTACATATTTCATCATAAATCAAAAGAGGATAGAGCCCCACACGGTCCATAAAGAAACCTGTGCCACATTTTCTATGGTGAATACATGCACATCAAATCATCATCATATTATGGCAACATTAAGTCGAGTTCATATCATCAAAATTCAAGTGAAGATACAATCCCATCATACACCTCATCGGTGATTTTGATCAGCTAATACATTTTCATGCAAATTGAGTGAAAAAGCCTCATGTGAAATTGCTCCAATGGTCTACTTATAACCCTGAAGTGAACAGGTTCATTTTATCGGTATTTTACCTTGTCTTCTATATGAACCTGCCTAAAAGGAGAAACATATCCTTGCTCTTAAGCTTCGGCATGAGGGAGGATTTTGAACAATCTCATCAACCTTTCTACGCTACTACGTTATATAGTAAATATTCCATACCTCAAGTCTTTAGGGAGGGTGCTCGTTTATTATTAATTATTGCAGTTTTCATCGGTCGGACTAAAAGCTTCCGTTATTTTTGTAGTTTCTAGAATAATAAGGCATAACTATGTCTCAAAACCAATATATTCTCCATTTCTGTTGGCCTATTCTAAACATCAACATCAATTGCCAGGTACAACTTTTATAAGTCTCACCTGAACTTATATCAAGAGAATTATATGAATTCCACTTTCTTCCTTACAAATTTCAGATTATTCCAAACTTCACCTTTTCCTGAAAATAAAGATTCACAATTACGTCTACATCTCCTTTGTTTGCCACTAATGCCTAGATACTACCGACTTTGCGTCCCTGTACCTAGTTACATTTTAATATCTCAGATTTCTGCTCCGTTTAGATCTGCCAGCTTTCACTCCGCCGCCTACTTCGACTTGCACCTTTCCCTGTTAAATAAAATGTACCATTACTACGACGCTACTACAACTAACCCTTGTGAGCTCCATTCACTCGTTTTCGGGCGCTTACCTCCCACGCTGTCTTGGCGTCCCGTGTACAGGCGGCACCATCAGCCTGGCTCGGACCCATTAAATTGAATTACTCAAAATTGAAAGCAGACTAACTCTGCACAATATCGGGCGCCATCTTGGAGTGGGGTTTATCTATCACTACATGGGTTATTGTTTACTTTAACGTTTGTGCTCGTAACCGGGTAAAGCACGAAATAACCCAAATACCCAAAACAATTCCTGTTTCTTTTTCCGTTTATACTCACAATAATTAAGAAACAATATAATATCAATGCTCATGAGTTTTAAGCTCATATTTATCGGGATCACTTTAAATAGGGTACGAATTTACCCCGATATTTACCAGGTCCCCATCTAAAATTGTAATTTGTATTTCATTCCGGTTGAAAAACATTTGAGCTTTCTTTATTCACCTTCTATACAGACGGTCCACATGACAAACCTAACATTGTCTCAGTAAGCCCCTGATATTCACCAGGTACCCAACTAAAGGTGGGGTTTGTGTTTCACTTAGGTTAAAAATCATTTAAGCATTCTTTATGCAGTTTCCACAAAGACGGTTCACATGACAGACCTACCACTATCTCAGTAAGCACCACCTCTAATACTCTCTTGGCTTTCATCAGATATAAGAGTATTTAATGAACTTATAAAGTTCAGATTATGCTTCTTAGTCTCCTAGAAAGAATTCCAACTCCCGATCAACTCCCGATCAAAGTTTAGGCCGTCCTCCACAGCCCGCAGTTTCATAATCCATCTTGCCTCCTGCCGCCTTAATTTCAGTTCTCTGTTTCCCCCTCGCGTATCACTACATACATGATCTATTCCATAGAATTTAAAGCTTCTACTCTGATCCTGATTTTCACATGTGTATACATGTTCTGCTATTGGGTACCGCATGTCATTATTCTTCACCGCTCTCCAGTGCTCACTCATTCTGTCTTTCAGCATGCGAATTGTGCTGCCCACATACACCTTTAAACATTTACACTCAATAATGTAAATTACATATTTTGTACTACAGGTTATGTTCATTCTTATTTCATATCTTTTTCCATTTGATACCTGAAAATGTCTAGTCTTGTCCTTAGCATGTCTACACATCCCACAATGTCCACATTTGAAGAACCCCTTCGAATGCACATCTAGCCAAGTTTCAGTTTGATCGGTTCTCGGATAGCTTGGACTTAATAGTGTTCCTAGAGTCTTCCCTCTTCTGTAAGTTATCTGAGGTCTCCCTCCCACATATTTACAAAGCGTCTTATCCATTCTTAAGACACTCCAGTGCTTAATCATACTCTGCTGTAGTAGCTTGCTCATGGGGGTATAATTAGTGATTAGTCTAACCGGTTGCTCATCCTTATTCTCTCTCATCTTAGGTTTCAATGTCATATTTCTTTCCACATTCATCACTCTCTGTTTAGCTGTCAGAACATTTCTTTTATCATATTCTCTTCTAATGAATCTTGTCTCCATATCACGAATACAATCATTGAAATTTTGAGCTTCACTACAGTTCCGCCTTACTCTTAACATTTCCCCAAACGGAATTGCCTTAATCTGGTGCTGCGGGTGAGCACTTTTCGCATGCAGAATTGTATTACATGAGGTCGGCTTGCGATACAATCTACTTTCAATACACTCATTTTTTATGTACAGTTCCACGTCTAAAAAAACAATACTTGTTGTACTGTCGTTGGTGGTGAATCTAATGTTCATATCATTGTTGTTGAGATATTCATAAAACTCATTCAAGGACTGCTTAGATCCAGTCCACACCATTATACAGTCATCAATGAACCTTCCCCAAAATAGGATAGATCCGGTACATTCACTTGCTCCTAGACCCCAAACAACCTTCTCCTCCAGCCAACCCATAAAGATATTTGCATACGCTGGAGAAAATTTGGAGCCCATGGCCACCCCTTGTTTTTGTTTATACCACTCATTTTTAAACAAAAAATAATTGTTGTCCAATATTAGTTCTGTCATAGCCAAAATCATCTGTGTATGGTGCCAATGGGTGGCTGTTTTTTTTTTTTAAAAAGTGGTCCAAAGCTTTCAATCCTAATTCATTCCTGATACTCGTATATAACGAGACTACGTCCAGGGTTACCAATGTCATCCCTGGTTCCCACTTGATATCACCCAGGACATTTAACATATGTTGTGTATCTTTTATGAAAGAGGGCAAGTTAACCATAATCGGTTGAAGGAAGACATCCACAAACTGTGGAAGTCGCTCCGTTGGTCCTCCTATGCCCGATACTATTGGCCTCCCTGGTGGAAAAGGCAGGCCTTTGTGAATTTTTGGTAAAGTGTATAGACACGGGTATCTCGGACGATTCACTCTCAAAAAGAAATATTCGTCATCGTCCAGTAAACCTGTATCATGCCATTGTTTTAGATGAGTATTTATCTTGTTGCTAAGGGAAAATATTGGGTTATGAGCTACCTTCTCATAGCATGTGTTATCACTTAACTGCAAATAAATTTCACGCTCATAATCATCCTTGTTCATTAATACTATATTTCCTCCCTTATCAGCTTTTCTGATAACTAGATCTGTATTATTCATTAGAGTTTTCAAGGCATCTCTTTCTGATCATGTCAAATTGTCTGTTAAATGGCCTCCTGGGAAAGCTCCTTTTGTTCGTTTATCCAAATCAGAAGTCACTAACTTATGGAATATCTCAATACTACTGCCACTTGCTAAATTAGGTGACCATTTGGATTTACTCTTGAGACCACTTGATATTGATAAATCCGGCCTAATCTCTAGATCTTCTAATACTTTAGCCATCGTTACAGGATCCTCCTCCAATTCTGTGATTGATAGGAGAGATACTGTATCTTGGATATTGCTTATTGTACAAGAGTCAGACACAACGCTAGTTATTTGCATAGTCACATTTTTATTGGTCTTCGGGTTCAAAGCAAAATGCTTTTTCAACTACAATCTTCTGATATATTTAAATAAGTCAATTTTCACATCACAAATATCCCCCTTCTCAACCGGGCAAAAACTTAAGCCCTTAGTAAGTAGGTCAGTCATATGATTAGTCAGAGGAATCCTTGATAAATTCACCACCTCCACCTCCTTACTGGTTTCTATTATTGTGCTTTTTTGTCCCAAGATCTCAATTTCATTCCTGCCCGTCCTACTGCGCCTGCCTACTTTCCCTCCTCTTCTTGTTTTTGGAGCCCCGGACGTCTCGCCTGTTCGCGATTCCCTCTCTTCATTCTGCTTACTTCTAGAGAGAACGATGAATTCCCTAAAGGGTGAGCTTGACCTCCCGTCGAGCCCGAGGCTCCTTCATTCTCACTTCCACTAGTAGGGATACTACTCAAGGAGGTACTGCTTGAACTCAAAGAAACAGTTTGTTGCTGCTGCTTATTTTTATCGCCTTGCATCAAATAATCATATTTCTTGGAAAATGTGAAAATCCTTCCACTAGTATAATCCACCTCATTGCGCTTAAGCTTACGCACCTTCCTTTGCTTTATGTCATTTTGATGGTTATTTAAAACACCTTTTAGTATCTCATAATTTTTTGCGGTTGGGTCAGGAAGATTGAGATCCATTATCTCTGTCTCTAGTTGAGCAATCTCAGCTTGAAACTTTGCCACTTTCCTGACAGAGTTCTCAATCAATATATCCATTAGTTTCATTGAGCTAGATGTAAGCTCTTTCTCCCACACTCCCAAGAGATCATCGTCAAGATCATCAAAAGTAGGCATAATTTGGGAGCGAAGGCCCCTCGGTATCCTATTGAGTTTCACATATTGTTTTAAGGTGGCTCCGTCCCACTATTTGGACATCTCAGATTTTTTCAATCTCTCTAATTTGATGAATTTTGCACGTAGTCCTATGTCTTTTTGTGGTTGCGTCACGCTTCTCATTGCTGGGTGACTGTACTACCCTTACACAGGTTTTCAAAAAGCTCTGCTGCTACTTTATCCCTTTCACTGTTGTCACTCATTTTGTCAAAATCTATACAGTGCCTTCTGAGCTGCCCTCCACTGCAAATAGATTACACTTTGGGTGCTCCAGGAGTTTTCAAAGCGCTCAAGAAATAATATACACCTATATTTTACCACTGTAATTACTGTTCACTACGGGTGCTTACAAAGATCAGGGGAGGAAAACACCCAACTCCTCCCTGCGTAATCAGAATGATTAGGCACACTTTAGAATTTCACACAAATTGAAGCACTCCACTTATAACAGCTAAAAATAGCTAAGTTCATTGAATATTATGAAAGCATCCAAGAAAGTTTCATGAAGATTTTCTTCTTTTGTCCACATCCAATCCCAAACCAACGCGTTTCGCCGAGGTTAATAAACACCTATCGGCTTCATCAGGGCTGGAAATAATACAAAACAATGCTGTCTTACCATTATGTACATATTTCATCATAAATCAGAAGAGGATAGAGCCCCACACGGTCCATAAAGAAACCTGTGCCACATTTTCTATGGTGAATACATGCACATCAAATCATCATCATATTATGGCAACATTAAGTCGAGTTCATATCATCAAAATTCAAGTGAAGATACAATCCCATCATACACCTCATCGGTGATTTTGATCAGCTAATACATTTTCATGCAAATTGAGTGAAAAAGCCTCATGTGAAATTGCTCCAATGGTCTACTTATAACCCTGAAGTGAACAGGTTTATTTTATCGGTATTTTACCTTGTCTTCTATATGAACGTGCCTAAAAGGAGAAACATATCCTTACTCTTAAGCTTCGGCAAGAGGGAGGATTTTGAACAATCTCATCAACCCTTCTACACTACTACGTTATATAGTAAAAATTCCATACCTCAAGTCTTTAGGGAGGGTGCTTGTTTATTATTAATTATTGCAGTTTTCATCGGTCGGACTAAAAGCTTCCGTAATTTTTGTAGTTTCTAGAACACGCAATTTAGCCGTCAAATCATACAGATAGTCAAGCAGTACAGGGTGTTCAATCTCGCTGAATTTCGTCGGCTCGGCACTCCCCATATGTTTCCCAGGCGACCAAAAATTATCTCATAGGGACTAAGTCCCACTCCGAGAATGCACAGTCATCCTTGTCGACAAAAGTGCTAATGGCAAAGCATCAGGCCATTTAAGACCAGAGCTCGCCTGTATCTTGGCCAGTTTCAATTTGAGAGTGCCATTATAGCACTCAACTAGACCAGCTGATTGGGGGTGATTTGCACTATGGATTTTCTGGCGAATTCCCAACCCTTCACACACTCTCTTCATCACTTGACCCACAAATTCACTCCCATTATCACTCCAGACCATTCTTGGCAAACCAAATCTAGGGAAAATCTCCTTGACAAGGGCTTTAGCTGTGGACAAGGCAGTATTATCTTTTAGGGAATATGCCTCTACCCATCTCGAAAAGGCACAAACAACCACGAGTACGTATTTCAGGTTTTTGCATCTCTCCATGTGAATGAAATCTAATTGCAAAACCTCAAACGGATACGTCGGAGGCGCAAAATGAGAAGCTGGATTTGGAGTTCCCTTACCAGGATTGTACATCAGACAAATCATACAATTCTTGACCACATTCTCTGCACACTTAGGAATTCCAGCATTTTGCCATACTGGAGCCAACAACTTACAAATCCCTTTCACACTGATATGAGCCATTCCATGCGCCATCGTAACCACTGCAAGCGCGTACGCATCGGGTAACAACCATCGCTGATGCTCTGACAACTCAACCCAACAACCATTTGAATCCAATTTACCCGTACTCTCTCTCCACACACTCAACTCTTTCTCTGTAGCTTCAGCTTGAATAGACTTCACACTTTCTATCGTATCCTCACACATTCCAACGTCACCAATCCATCTTGTAGGGCCTGAAACATACATTCGACTCATCACATCCCTCGTCACATCTTTCGCAACTTCATCTGCAAACGCATTACCGCGACCAACGTCATCGGTAATCTTCTTGTGTGCACTGCATTTCACAATCGCAACTTGCAACAGCAAGGTAAGTGATTCAAGTAGCTCATTCACCAACTGACCATTCTGAATCTTCGTTCCATGAGACGTAAGGAACCCACGTTCCCTCCACAAACGTCCAAAACTATGGGCCACACCAAACGCTTATTGGCTATCGGTGTATATGGTCACTTTCTTTCCTTTTGATAACACACACGCTCTCGTAAGCGCAATCAACTCTGCTGCTTGGGCTGAATTATGTGGGATACGTGCAGCTTCAACAATCGTATGCAAAGTCGTAACCGCATATGCCGCAGTCGTATCACTATTTGGAAGCTTGAAGCATGAACCATCCACCCATAAGGTACCATCACATTCCGTAAGAGGAGTATCCCTAAGATCTACTCTCCCTTTCGTTTCTTCCTCTGTCCTCAGAAAACAATCATGCTGTTCAGAAACATCTGTCTCTACTGAAATCGGCAACAACGTGGCTGGATTCAACGTATTGCATCTCTTTATGTGCACATGACTCGCTAAAAGTGTCAACTCATAACCTGACAATCGAGCACTAGTTAAGTGCTGTGTCTTGGTACTAGTTGGAAGCCCCAGGATTTGTCTAAGGAAACTATTCTCCACAGTTGTTAGAGATGCAGAAGAACAGTGACCCCAGAGTTCCGCTCCGTATATTTTAGCTCCCCTCGCTTGCGCCCTATAGATCTCAACAGCTGGACCAATGGGTTTAATTGTTGACTCCCTTACCATTTTAGCTATGCCCCCCGTGATCTGCGCTAGCCTAAGCTTAGCTTTGGCTATTTGGGACTTCCACTCCATATCTTCTGTTAGGGTGACACCCAGATAATCGAACAGAGAGACCCTTTCTAATATTGTTCCATTTAAATGGGGGTCAGGATGTGTTTTGTTAGGTGGATTGACTATCATAAACTTGGTTTTGTTAGTGTTAATGACCAGGCCCCTCCTGTTGCAGAATGATTCAAAGCTTTCCAATATCCTTTGTATACCCATCTGCGATTTAGACAGCAAAAGGGTATCGTCAGCAAACATCAGAGCGGGTACCTTTGATTTCACTAACTTAGGGGCATCACTGTCCTCAACCTTCGTAAGATGTGCAATAAGTGCGTTGACAAAGAGGCAGAACAGGGTCGGTGCGAGCACACAACCCTGTCTCCCCCCTCTGCCAACTGGGAGCCTGTTTGTTAGCTCTCCCCCCTAACCCATCTTACTTGGGCATAAGTGGCATTGTAAATTGATGTATTAACAAGCAGGTTGAGTAAATATATAGGAATCCCTAGTTCCCTTAGTACCCTCCAGAGTTTGGGTCTGGGCACCAAATCGAAAGCCGTCTTCAGGTCCACAAAGATCAAATAGAGGCTGCCAACCTCTATTGATACCGTTTTCCAACTGATAAGCTGAAATCTATATATTTGGTCCTTGGTGGAGGTGTTTTTCCTGAACCCAGCTTGGTATTGGTACAGACTTCACCCCCCAGCTTCCCAGAGTTCCTGTGGAAGTGCCTGCTGCTGTTTTGGGCCTTCTGAGGAACTGTGTGTCGCAAGGAGCTGTGACTGCCGTCGCAAGTCCGAAGGAGGGTGTCGCCGCTGGAACTGTCGCATTGCACTGCATCGACCAAGAGCACCTCGCATCCCCGAGAAGCACACCGTAGTCGGAGCTGCTGCCGTTGCATCGTAGATGTCGCCGCTATAGTTGTCGCATTGAGCGGAAGCTTCACGCATCGTGGGAGAAGAGCGTCGCCACTGGAGCTGTTGTCATCGCATCTTAAGGGTGTCGCCACTGCAGTCCACACATCAAACCGGGAACTTCTCGCATCCCCGAGAAGCGTGCCTCATCTGGAAAATCTTCACGTCTTTATTTCTTTGTATCTGAACTTTGCCGCATTTCCCCATCTCTGCAACATTGCTTTTCGTGGAAGCGCAACGCAACTTAAGGTACATTGACGCAGAGTGTCGCATCTAAGAACTGAACTGAACTAAGCTCAAATCTACCATCTTAAAGTAATCATAGTGTGTATTTTTGTTGTTTATGGTCTTGTGGTAACTCTATATAAAGTCCACTAATTTTTTATATAAAACCTGCGTGGTATCCATTTGTAGTGTTGTCACTGGGTTACTGTATGTGGTCACAACTGCTTAACTTACAACGCCTCTGAAATAAGCCTTGACTGCTCGCGCCACGTTATCTAGAGGGTGACCAGGGGTTATTTTAGGAGTGTAATCCCCTTATCCTGACTAGAGGAGAGGGTCCCTATTTGTCACAAGTACCTACCTGTGCCAACTAGAGACCCCCAAATCTAACAATAGTATTGAGTAGTGTGTGTTTAATAAATGTACTCTTACTTTTATAAAGCAAAGTACAGACTGAACAATCAATTATGGAGTGTTATTGGTGCGCACCTGTAATAGTGATTACTAGCCCACACCACCTCCCTTGGGTAAGCCTCAGACTGCTCTGCAACGCGACCCTCTGAGAGTCAGGCGCTACAATTGGATGTTTGGTTCCCAGTGAAGGACAAATGTAGTCATGTTATTTGTGCAGGCCTCACAGATACTGCCTCGTTTTCCAACAGTATCCCATAGGGATCCCAGCAATGTGCCCTCCTGCCGGGCCTGTTGGTACATTTGGAGTCGTTTTGGAGAGAGGGTTGCTCTGTAGGTGAAGTAAAAGTCTACCGGGAACCCATCCATCCCATTAGTTTTGTTGCGCGCGATCTAGTTAATCATGAAGCCAATTTCCTCCGTGGTCAAGGTTTCATCTGGTGTATGTCCCTGAAGGGGGTTAAGTCTGGGAGTCAACAGTCTATTCAAATACTAATCTAATTGGGGAACTCGCACCAGGAGTTTTGTTGCGTGCGATCTAGTCGATCATGAAGCCAATTTCCTCAGTGGTCAAGGTTTCATCTGGTGTATGTCCCTGAAGGGGGTTAAGTCTGGGAATCGACAGTCTATTCAAATACTCATCTAATTGGGGAGTTTGCAGTCTCTCCTCGGGCCCAGTAGACAGATGTGTGGTTCTACAGGAAAGCCTGGTTTATATCTGCTTGTACATTCAGTATCTCTCCTACCGGGGATCTACTGCCATTTCTGGGGGTCTTTGGGGTCAACGACCTTAGTAGCTATGCTAGTATCTGATAGTGTAGTGTTCCTAGTCTGACCACCGTCTCTCTTTACTCCTTTCAGAGAGGGGTGATTGTGTTCTTGTTTCATGCAGCTACCCCAAATATATTTCTGCTGTTCATATCTTTTGTTCAAGGGAGAAGTTCTGGGTTTGCAAGGCATGTTTTACACTGTGCTACATCTTGATGCAGAGGCCTTATGTGACACCCTTAAAGGTATCCCACTCTGTACAAGAAAGAACCCACACTGGGTACAAACTGTATCAGTGCTCTGAATGCCAAAAATGTTTCTACCGACAAATCCGGTTTAACTCTACATCAAGTAATCCATACTGGACAAAAACCTTTAGAAGTGCTCTGAATGCCTGAAAAGCTTCAGTCATAAATCCAGCTTTACTGTACATGAACGGACCCACACGGGGTCAAACCGTATCAGTGCTCTGAATGCCAGAAAAGCTTCAGTCAGAAACTAACTCTCACTAGACATGAGAGAACTCACACTGGGCAAAAACCTTATTAGCTCTCTGAATGCTGGAAAAGTTTCAGCTTAAACTAACTTCCATCCTCAGTAACTATTTGTGGCCTCATTCCATTCAGTGTGTTTTCTTTCCTCTGAGTGTTTATAAGCAGTGGCTCCAACCCACAAAGTCCATTTGATCCTGAACTTTGAGCCACGCCCCTAGGATCTAGAATCCAGGTAACTTCAAACTGTTTCCATCCTTAATGAGCCTCCCCAGGGGGCTGCAGCAGGAGTCCCTTTGTCATCGGTCTCTATGAGACCAACGTCTGTTCATGTCTGTGCCACGTAGTTGATCATTGAGAAAAACTAAAGGTGATGGAATGACTGGTAGTTGATCTCAGTAACATCCCACCACATCTTTCTCTAGTCTTTGTACCACTACAAACAAGGCCAACCATATGGAAACCATTCTTGGCTCCACCCTAGATATTCCTAATGACTTCTGTTCCGCGGGGACACAGCCGCGTATTACAAATATCCACACGATTGACCTCTTTCCATGTTCTTTTTGCTACAAATGGAACCTGCTTCTCATCTGCTGAGGACAGTTTCACCAGCTTTACAATCACATAAGATACACCCAAGAGAGTCGCAGAGACAAACTTGTGTTCTAAATTCGGTGACGCCTTCCTACGGCCCTTAATACAAGGCACCAGTACATATCTGCAGGACACGAAAGCAGTCCTCTTTCTTCAAGACTTACTTTTTGACCCCACAACCGATATCCTAATAGGCTTAGACGTGCAAAGCCTTTATACTAGTCTACCGCATAAAGAAACACTAGAGATTCTTGAAGAAATACTATTCCAAGAACCATGGAAGTACCACACGCCAAAACATGTAGTTCTCGAATGCTGCCGGCTGGCTCTAACTGAGAATTACTTTAAGTTTGAAAATACACTGTTCCGCCAACAACACTGTACCAGCATGGGCAGCACATTTGTGCCGAGTGCAGCAGGACTCTATGTCCATCACCTAGAGAAACAAAAAATATTGCACAACTCCAATCCACACATCAAACATCTCCAACTATGGGAACACTACATCAATGGTGTGCTCTTGATCTGGAAAGGGAATGAGTCAGAAGCTACAGCCTTCATCAACTGGTTGAACCTCCAAGACCCATTCCTAAAATTTACCTTCACTATGAGTAGATCTCAACTGGCCTTCCTGGATTTGAATATCAAAGCCAACAATGGCACTCTAATAACCACCACCCATTTCAAACCTCCAGCCAGAAACTGCCTACTAATCTACAACAGTTTTCACCCGAGACAACTGAAAGAGAATCTTCCCTTCGGACAATTCTTGCGATTGAGACGAAATTGCACTGAGAGGGAAGACTATAACACTCAAGCAAAAGACCTATCGGAAAAACTAATAGAAAGAAACTATCTGAAGCAACTAGTATCAAAAGTCCCAAAAAGATCCTCTAATAACCATAGAAAAGCGTAACTTGAACCATGACAACCAGCAGCACAAGAAAAAAGACTGATTTGCATAACTAATTTCAACATTGCATCACACAAAGTGACCAGAATAGTCAAAAAACATTAGTGCACACTCAACAGTGGAAATTTAGACATACCTAAGCCCATGTTTAGCCACAGAAAAGGAAAAAAACTGAGAAATTACTTTGTCCGCACACGCCCTAAAGATACAGATAAAACAGGTGGGCCGCAAGGGATACTACAACCATTACCTGGTGGACATTATCCTGGCAGTAATTGAAGCGTTTGCCATTTAACTACAGCCACCAAGAAAGTAGAATTGAATAACCGAATGACCTGGGAACTACGCAACTTCACCAATTGTAACACCACTGGTGTCGTATACCTGATCACCTGCACTTGCAACCTTCACTATGTCGGGATGACTACAAGAAAAGTTGGCACCCGATTAGTTGAACACCGTGGTAACATAAGGTGTCAGAGGGCAACCAAAAAAATTACATCACACTACATAGAAACTAAACATGCACCAAATTATATGAAGTGGGTGGTTTTGGCACACATCAAAAACTGTGAGATTCTACAAAATAGACTTCATGAAAAAGAGCAACGCTAGGTTTTTAAATTACGGACCGACAGCCAAGGTCTAAATGATAATATCCCGTGGGGCCAATTTACAAAATGATAACCAAGATGGCTCAGCCTCCTCTAGATCTCAATTAACTACTGAAAGTACAACATAAGCAGCACATATACTACTAATTGTTAGTTTTCATACATTTGTGCAGTGCACATGGAAAACTATCACTACATAAATCTTCCTAATGATAAGAAACATCGACACTCAATACCTATTGGGTCATATAATCACAATATATCATGAGCATCTTAAACGCTCTTAGCCAATACCAGATGAGGGCCACATGAAACCGCAATACATGATGAGCACCTTAAACGCTCTTAGCCAATACCAGATGAGGGCCACATGAAACCGCAATACATGATGAGCACCTTAAACGCTCTTAGCCAATCCCAGATGAGGGCCACATGAAACCGCAATACATGATGAGCACCTTAAACGCTCTTAGCCAATCCCAGATGAGGGCCACATGAAACCGCAATACATGATGAGCACCTTAAACGCTCTTAGCCAATCCCAGATGAGGGCCACATGAAACCAGAATACATGATGAGCACCTTAAACGCTCTTAGCCAATACCACATAAGGGCTTTGTAAATAGCTGTTGCGTCAGAACTGATGACCATTTTTTACATACACTTCATTATTCATCGCCGTTATTATAAATACATTGCGTAATACAATCGCCCAAAACACAAGTTTCACTGTTTCCTGTGAATCCTGGTTCAGTCTCACTGTATGTGTCTTTTCGCATGGGTGTAATTCTTGTCATCTATCAAGCATGTTAGACTCAAATTACTATTGACTACACTAAGAAGGTGAGTCCATTAGCACATAACACAAATTAATCACACTCTGCGAAGAGCAAAAACAGATCCCTCCGCCTACCAGGCTTTAAGACAGTTAAAAGGTGATCGAAGGAAATTAATATGGCAACTAAAAAAGGACGCAGATGAGACATTCTGGGGAAAACTCCTATACAACGCCAAGACAAACAACAGCGCACAGTTCTGGCAAAAGATTAACGGCCTGATCAACCAGCAAAGCCAGGCGATGGAATCCCATGTGACGGAAGATGCCTGGACAACCCATATTAGCACACACTTCTGAGACACCAACGAAACACGGAAAGAAACTGGCAAAACCAACATCAGGAGCAAAGAATACTTGCCTCCACTAAAAGAATCCTTGACATCCAACGAAGCACTATCAATTACGGCCCTACAAATAACTAATAGGATTTCCAAAGGGAGAACAGAGGGAGCTCCAGGCCCCAACGGAATACCCCCAATAATACTCAAGCAGGCACCAGAATACTGGGTACCTACTCTAAAACCAATGTTTGAAAAAATATGGCAGACTGCGACAATTCCACGATCATGGAGGGGAGCAATAATCTCACCAATATATAAAAAAGGCGACAGGAAAGATCCAAGAAGCTATCGGTTAATTGCCTTATTAGACAACGAAGCAAAATACTACGCTGGCCTCTTAATTCAGGAACTGACATTATGGGCGGAAGAAACCTCAGCAATTCCATTCAAACAAACAGGCTTCAGAAAAAACATGGGGACGACCACAAACATCCTTGCCTTGTCACTCCTGATCGACTCAGCTCTAGAAGGAAAACAACCCTTGTACCTGTGTTTTATTGACTACAGCTCTGCCTTCGACCGCGTAAACAGAAACCTGCTGTGGCAAAAACTGGAGAGAATGAAAATTCCAGCAACACTACTGAACCAACTAATCCTCCTGCACAGCGACACTTGGGTCCAGGTTAAACTAGGTACCGGCGACTTTTTAACTAAGAAAATTCCAACTAACACAGGAGTAAAGCAAGGATGTGTGCTAGCGCCAACTTTATTTAATCTCTTTATGGCCGACCTATCTACCACACTAAATGAAAACAACTCTCATGCGCCTAAACTGGGGGGTACTCAATTGTCTAACTTATTTTATGCTGATGACCTGGTGCTAATTAGCCGGACCCCGATCGGCCTACAGCGGCTTCTCGACATCACCGCACAACACTCCAAAACAAATAAACTCAGTATTAATTATTGTAAAACAAAAGTAATGCGCCTCAACTATTGCAAGAAGAAACCAACATTCAGTTGGAACCTGGATAAAAATAAACTAGAAGTCACAAATAAATATCGTTACTTGGGAGTGACTATTGATCATAGGGGGAGCTTCAAACTGCAATGCGAGGAGATAAAAAAGAGAGGCTTAATGATAGCTGTATCTCTAAGGAACTTGAAAAATAAGATCATCGGCCCAAGCTTCACCCCACTCCTAAAACTGATACAAGCCAAACTGATACCATCCATTACATACGGTAGCGAAGCATTGAGAGGCTGAGATACCGGAACCTTAGAAGGAGTAATTACGAGAGCAATGCGGATGATGTTTGGCCTCCCAAGATACACTTCTCCGGCGCAGATCCGACTCGAATTTGGGCAAGTTAAGGAAGAGCTTGCTCGCAAGGGAGCATACCTTAAGACCTGGCACAAAATTAGCAGAGGGTAAGCAAACACCCTCAACGCACTCCTCTGGAAGGATCTACAAAGCAAAGACAACTGCCCAGCAAGACTCTTTCTAGAGGATGCAATTAAACAGCTGGGGGCAAGCCAACTATGGGATCTGCAAGGGAGCCTGGCAGGTTTTAAAAAAGCCGTAAACAATACAGTTAGGAAAGAATCCCTCCTACAAGACAAAGCATCACTAACGGAGAGAGCACATGGCTGGCTGACAGTACAAACCTACAATAAACTCACACCACAGGCATACCTTCTGACCAGCTTCACTAAAAAAACAAAAGAAACATTCCTAAAATTACGATTAGGAGTATTACCCTCAGCTGACCACATGGCGCCTTGGCTGCGGCCCCCAAAACCGGCAAACTGTCGCCTGTGTGGAACTCATGAGGAAAATATAGTACATCTCATTACCATCTGCAAAGAGCTGCATCAAGATCGCAGGAACCTACTGAGACCCCTATTTATAAAAAAAGGAATCAGGACGTGCAGACAAGCAACTCTGGCTTGCTTCAGAGGCGATGAAGTGCAAATGGCTTGCCGACTGGTAAAATACCTCGGAGCTGTAGAAAGCAGAATCAACACAAAGAAAGAACAAACGGACAAGGACAGCACACCCTCAATACTGTGAGTGCCAAAACATCAAGACAGCTCAGAGACTTAAACTGAAATAAAACACTGGCATACTATAACTAAAAGTTATGAACATTTAGGGCAAATGCCAGCCAGTCTTCTTCCTAAAAGGAATAGGCACTGCAATACTTAACTATGTATAGAAATGAGGGTCAGGACTGACAAAAGAAACCCTCTCTGTAGAAGGACACAAGCATCTAACAGCAGACGGACACTCCGTTCTTTTTAACTTTTTTTAAACTGCACTTTGTAACATAGCTCAAATTGAATAACTCCATCATCTATGCTGCTACAAATATTTTTAATACTTTCCTTTTTTACTGCTGATTGTTTTTGTAATGGTTTTTATTAACTGTACAATAAAGTATTACTTACTTACATTAGCACATAACACAGCGTCCATTTTATGAAGGTTAATGATCCAGTCCTCCTACCATGACTGAGCGGAAACACTTCCTTAAAATCCAGCTCCCGACAGAAACATACCAATGTGCGGTCTCGAGGGACAGAATACAGGTTCACTGACCGAGAGGAAGATTACCAAGTAAGTCACTTACTGTTGCAGGAAACAAATGAAAATCGAGCGGACTGCGGGAGGTTTTCCCACAGCGCTACCGGTTACTCTTCTCACCCCACAAGGATCTCCTTTGAAAAACGGCAATTAACCACGTTTTTCTTCTGTCTTTTCAGAGTTCCAGTCGGAACCCTCTCACCCCTCTAAAGACCATGACGCGCATTATTGTTTCACAGGAATGCGACATATCATTGTAGATATATTGCATTCCTGTGCTCTGAAATTGCTGCAGCGTGGCGCAGCCAAAGGGCTTACGGTGCCACGCTGCGGCACTTTCTGTAGATCTGCCCCTAGATGTCTTTGCATTTGACTCGTGAGGGACATCTAGTAACGACTAGTTGAACTGCAGCTCTTTGTAGAATTATTTTGATATTGGATACTATAATATTCACTGCCCACTGCTAATCTCATCCCATTATGCTTTGCAGGGCCTTTGGTTGGGATTGTATTTTTGCCATTAACTGTGCTTGGGGTGGTCCTAAGAGGATGGGACCACCACCAAATTGTTCACGAAGATGTGCTTTTTGTTTTCAATGCATCTGCTTGGTTCTCTCCCTAGGTTGGGAGGATCCCAAAATCATCAACTCTCTCACTGCTTGCTCATTTATCATTTTCACTTTTGTGAAATGACTATATGCATTTTAGCATATAAAGACAGATATATATATAACTTGCTCTGTGCAAGATGCTGTTTGCAAATATTGCTCAGAGCAGAAAAGCACACAGTGCTAACAGCTACGCACTACGTAGCTGAGCGTAGTTCAAACTTTGCGTAGCTACGTGTAGTGCTACTACGCAAATTACGGCCAGGGTTAATCCCAAGGTATTAGTCTGCACTGAGAAAGAGAGCAACAATTTGTATTCACCAGCTATGCTATGGGGAAGGATCATGCCCAGCCTTCCGTGCCTGTTCCAATGACCAGGGTCCTCTGTTTCACATAATAGCCCCCTAGGGCCAAGGGAGGGTGGTGCACCCTGTTGTGGTGGTGGCCGGGGACGACCTGCTCGACATGTATCCTAGGCCTGGATTCTGTGATCAAACAGAGTGCCTCTTGCCTTTGCCCTTCTCTTAGTGGGAATCTCCTGCTGGTCGTGCCTGACCAGTGTTATCTAGAGCAGCAGCCCTCCAGGCATGTCTCTGCGCTATCTCCCCCTCTATCACTGCCGACCAGCCCCGGCCTCAGGTGCCCAGAGCAATCCATGGGAGACCACAGCTCCAGATGCATGCAGTCCACTGCTCTCTGTTGAGGTGAGTCATGGCACACAGGAGAGTCTCACAATAGTGGGGACACTCCGACTGCACCTCCGCAGCATCAGTGTGGTCCCTGATGTGAGTCGGTGCCTTTTATGTGTGTAGGGAGCTGTCAGGATGATGTCAGATGGGCTCTCCTCAAGAAGCTTCTTCACTCCACGCCCTGCTCAGTCGCCATCTAAGCTAGAGCATAGCTCCGTCCTAAGGTCATGTAACGAAGAGGAGACTTGAAATATCCTTTTAATGCACAGCAGAGAGTATTTTCTAATTTATGACTCATTGGCTGGACAGATCAATGTGCTTTAGTGTGGGTCGGAAAGCGCGGTCAAGTGATGCTTTCAAAGTTAAAACTCCAAGGATGAAAGTGTCACAGTCTTGCCCCCACCCTCCCTTGACTTGCAAGTGTTGAATTTCAAGCCCCCTGGTGCACGGACTCAATTCAGTGTACCAATACGAACTGGAAACCACATTGAACTGTGTCCATACACTGCCTCCTGTGCAGTGCTGTGCAGGAAGTGTTTTCTGGTTGTTATCATTCCCACTAGGTGATTCAGGGACAAAGTGAAACTCTGAAACCTCTTTCATAAGTGAATAACACACTCAAAATTGCATTAAGAAGCAGGGGATATGCTTTAAAATATGAACTTATAAAGCCTAATTGTAGTCATAAAATATGAACGGTAACCACACAGAATGCAAAAATAAATGTAGTAGTGCATGACCTGGTCAGGGAAAATAATATAAACTTTTCTAATATGGTTGGAAAGTTCTTTCATCCCACCACCCTTGATCTACTTCCAAGCTCTATGCTAAAACGTAGCATAAGCAGTACAAAGAAACCCTGCAAATCGAGTTTCTTGAGATGGATCGCTCATCATACCTTCCCTCGGTGTTTAGCTATTCTCTATCACAGCTTTCCCCAGGTATGATATCAATCAATAAATCAATCAATCAGTAATCTTATAAAGCATGACTACTCACAAGTCAGGGTCTCAAGGCGCTGAGTGTGTGTGGGGGGTCGGTCTGCGATTCAGTCGAAGAGCCAAGTCTTGAGGACATTCCTTATTTGCGGCAGCGATGGTGATTGCCTGATGAGCAGAGGCAGAGACCAGGTCTTCGCAGCGAGGTAGGAGAAGGATCTTACTTCAGCTGTGGTCTTGCGGATCCGCGGGATGGCTGCCAGGGCCAGTTGGGAAGAGCGTAGATGTCTAGAGGGAGCGTAGAAGGAGAAGCAGTGGTTGAGGCATGCAGGTCTGGTGTTGTGGATGGCTTTGTAGGCATGTGTGAGAAGCTTGAAGATGATTCTTTTATTGTCAGGTAGCCAGTGAAGGACTCACAGGTGGCCGATGATGTGGTTGCCGCATGGGATGTTCAGGATGAGTCTGGCGGCGGCGTTCTGGGAGGTTTGCAGTTTTGTTGGGAGTTTCTGGGTGGTGACGGCGTAGAATGTGTTGCCGTAATCTAGTCTGCTGCTGATAAGCTGAGCTCATGAGTGAACATTTTCTTGGACTAAGTGGGAATCCACTTGAAGATCATATGAAGGAGGAGGAGCGTGTGGAAGCAGGAGGATGAAACAGCGTTGATTTTGTGGTTCATTTAAAGCGAGGAGTCCAGGATGATGCTCGGGTTTTGTGCGTGGTCCGTGGGTGCGGGGGGATTCCGAGAGCTGCGGCCACCAAAGGCCAATCCCAGGTGAAGGGAGAGCGGCCCAGGATGAGGACTTCATCCATGCGGCGACTGCATTCACCCTGTTGTGGAAGTTGCTCTTGGCGGCTGTGGGTTCATCTGTGAGGGAGAGAATCGGCTGGATGTCGTCGGCATTGGAGACGATGGTGTCTGTGGCTTCTGACGATGGCTGCAAGCAGAGCCATGTAGATATTGAAGAGGCGGGGCTCATAGGGGATCAGAGGGGATCCCTGAGGCACTTCACAGCTGATCCCAGTTGGTTCTGAGTCAAACGGCGGAAGTCTGACTCTCTGCGTTCAGCCGGTAAGGTAAGGAAAGGAAGGAAGGTAAGGAAGAAGGGGATCCATTCTAGGACTTTGGTGCGGATTCTGGTGTATTGGAGTCGTGCGCAGAGGTTGTGGTGGGAGATGATGTCAAAGGAGGCCAAGAGGTTTAGTAGGATGAGGGCAGCAGTCTTGCCTCAGTTGAAGACGGTATGGATGCCGTCTGTAGTGGTGAGGAGAGTGGTCTTGGTGCTGTGGTTGCTTCTGAAGCCCGATTGGATGAGTTCCAGGATATTGTTCATTTTGATAAACTCTGAGAGTTGGGCGTTGATGGCTTTCTCAATGACTTTGGCTGGGAAGGGGAGCAGAGAGTTGGTTATGTAGTTATTGAAGTCCGTTGGGTCAGCAGAGGTTTTCTTCAGCAGGGGGTTGAGCAGGAGGGTTGATCTCTGCATGTTTCCAGTCTTCAGGGAAGGTGGCAGACTCAAAGGAGCAGTTGATGGTGTGGCAGAGTTCGTATGCGATGGAGGTGCAGTCTCTGTTGAAGATGTGGTGAGGGCAGGGATCTGAGGGGGCTCTAGAGTGGATGCTCTTCATGATCCTAAGGGTGTCCTCCAGGTGGTCAAACTGTCTTGGGGGCTGGAGCCATTGGGTGCAGTGGTTGCGGGTGAGTCTTGGACTTTGTAGGGTTTTGCATTGGAGGATTGCGCCTGATTGCTGCCTTGTTTTTATGCCTGCATATATACACTGTTTTAGAGCTGTACCTACTATTTACTATTTTGGTGCCTGTAATCACCTTCGCTCTGTGTTTGGCTATTCTCTATCACAGCTTTGCTGGGTATGATAAACAGGGCAAGAATTAAGGCACTTTTCGGCACTACTTCTGGAGCCTGTCTCCGACTGATTGTCACTGCAAACTGAGGTGACTTCTGGCGTGATAGCTCCATTGTGAAGCTCGTCCAGTATTGGGGGGGCACGTGGTGTGTCCAGTCTGAGCCTAAACCCGTATAGGAGTAAGTAGCACAACAAGAGTATTGCCACCTTAAGAGGTAACAAGTCGTGTCTAGTCTCACCCTCACCTCATAGTAGTGTATGTGACACAACAGGGTATTGCCACCGTATGAGGGAGTGCAAGTTGTATCTAGTCTGATCCTCACCCGATACAGGAGGAAAAGTAGCAATATATAATATAACACCTTATGTTACGTTCCTGGAATAGGCCCATGTAGTGAAGCAGCTCATTGCTTACATTGTCCACTTTTTTCACTATAACATTTCTGTCAAGAACTTTTCCAAATATTTGTATACAAGACAAAGTTGGATTAGCGTCTATGAAACTATTTTTTTTACACATCTATCTTTGCACTACATTATCCCGATGCCTCGTACATCATGTACAAGGCCTCTTTACTTATTATGTACGAATGTGATTCTATCTTCATCCACGGGGCGACAGAGCTATCTACATATTCATAACATTGTTAATCTACAACATACATAGCAAGGCTGATTTCTATTATAAATACTTAGCATCCCGATAGATTAGCAGGGAGCGCACTTCATCTGACATCGAGGGTCCCTGCATGTTGAGACTTCATCTGCTCAGCAGCCTGACATCTCGTAAAGGGTTTCCAGTTCATGAACAAGATGGGGTCCTTCACTCTCTCCCTCCAGGTAACGGGGTTGGATAGTTCCTTGGGAAGATTCTTGGCTCTACACCTACATAGACTCTAGGTACACTTAGAGTAGGGCTTTGCACACGAGGATTGCGCCTGATTGCTGCCTTGTTTGTATGCCTACTTATATTCACTGTTTTAGCACCATGGTAGAGCTGTACCTACTATTTAATATTTTGGTGCTTGTAATCACTTCCAACTGATTTTGTAGCACATGTATTCCATACAAGAATAACGTTCGTTCAATAAATATATTGAAAACGTCCCACTGTGTATTCTGTATATTTCTCTGAGCATGAGTAAGCACGAGTAATTGAGTGAAAGGTTCTGATCTGTTTCCACAATCCCTGAGGGGTCAGGGTTGTCACGTTCAGGGGTTGCCAGAAACTATTCACTCACAGGTAAGGTTTGGGGGCTAATGGTGGCACTGTGAGCTAGCTGGTCTCTAGACCAACACATCGTGCGGGGATGCCTGGAATCAGTCTAGGCACCTCGCTCAAAATTCATGTTGTCCAAACAGACGTGCAGGTATTACGGATTAGTGGGAACTGCACGGCATGGTACCACCAATGTTGGTTGGACTCTTATTTATCAGTCTATCTGTGCAGTTCAGTTGTGCTTTTCTCAGTGAATATTACTCACCTCCAAACTGGAGGCATACATGGTGATAAGGACAATCTGCCTCAGCTGAGTAGGTATACCCTATTTATTGATTGTAGCTTATTCAAGGTTGTAGGATAAAATGTTCCCACGTTGTGCAAACACTATCTCCGTAAATTCATCTCCATAAAATTCTACTCTCTTCACACAATGTCTGTAAATAGAGGAGGAATCCACTGACACAAAATACAATCTGAGAAACTGTGATAACATTAAAAAACCTGACAGGTATCAGAATACTGATACACAATCCTCTCGTTCCTTTCGGGATTCATCGGATAGAGGTTCGGAGAGAGGTGGACGGTCAGAGCGCCGATCAGAAGAGCATGTGAAGCCAAAAAGGGGAACGCATCACACTTCAGATTGCATCCTGAAAAAGGACAAACAAAAGACTAAAAAATCTCCATTCAAAACGTAGAAGACTACTGATGACTCTGCTCCTAAATGGGGAGTGAGAAGTGACAATGCTGGACAGCGCAGCAGAAGTCGCAATAGGTCGCTGTAACCTGATGGATTTTCTGATGATAGTAACACTGAATGAGCATATCACGGTGGAAACGCCTGATACAAGGGTAAATATCCCACATCGTTTATTCAAAATATAGCTCCAAATGGAGGGGGACATACCGAGAAAGATCAAGGCTCTCTTTTGGGAGAACCCACTACAGGGCTATGACTTTCTTTTGTTTGAAAGGATTGGCCTCTTGAGTTCGTAATGGAATGCCCAGTGGGAGAAAAGGTTATTTTACCTGCCTTCTCCGACTTCGTTCCAGAATCAGTTAAACAGTCATACGTGCAGGAGTGGGCATTTGCACTAGCTCCTGCATTTTACCACTTTTGTGTTTGGTGGGATGATGAGTCTCCTCATCACAAAATACCATTAAAATCTGGTCCTCAACTGCAGAGACAATACCCAATAAAACATGAAGCTAAAATCCAAGTTAGGGAAATCATAGAACAACTTGAGTATCAGGGTGGATAGAAAATTAAACCTCCCTCATGAATAATCCCTTGTTTCCCATAATGAAACTGGACAATTCACATTGTCTAGTCTATGGACATTTGAACACTTCCACACGCACATTTACAGTACAAAATGCACATAGTGCCATGCTAAGAATAACATTATGCGGAATAAATACAAAACAACCCTAGATATCTCAAATTTATTTTTCTGCCAGAATATAGCACTTGAAAGCAGATATTTGACCACATTTTCAGTGCAAGTTTCACAGCATCAATTTTGTCGTTTACCTCAATTGTATAGGAACAACCCTGGGCTGTTTCCGCCAGAGTAATTGAGTTACCTCAAAATTCAGATGAGGAAGCATTGTCCTATGTACAGGATATTTATCTGACGGACGATGAGCTAATGGAACACTTGGCTAGAGTGAACCACATAACCCTTGGGTTCGCTCACCTGGGTTACAAATTTAATTTAAAAAGATCTAAAATTGCCCACCTCAATCTCTTGTTTCTGGGAAATGAGTTGTCAAGTGAAGCCAAAAGCCTGATAGCAAATTTTTCTGAAAAATGTGCACTGCTTCAACCTCCAACAACTAAAAAAAATTACAATCCATTTTAGGATTTTTTTAAATTTGGGCAGAGCATACATTTTGGATTACGCAGAACGAGTAAAACCATTCTATGACCTAATTAGACCTGATTTTTCAATCAACCATTGTACATAGGATCATAACAAACATTTTACGTTCCGTACAAGCTGATATGATAGCTTCCAAACATTTGCACACAAACACAACTAACCTATTGATCCGCATAGTTGCTGGACCCACTAGGTACACATATATAACTTGCAATGAAGGTTATACCATACAGATTGTATACAAATCATGTTTGTACACCAACGCTGAATTGCGTTTTGCAAATACTGAGGAAATCCTCACCGTGGTACAGACTGCTGCACTGGCTCAGGATAATCGTAATCGTTGACCCAGTACCGACCTTATAGGCCGTTACCAAAGCAAGCATTTAAGATGCCAAAGCATTAATCCTTGATGGATACAATGGCCTAAATCTCTCACTGCAATAGATGTAGATTACAGATTTAATTCTACATTACAAATACAAGCATTCCTGCAGAATGAACAATGATATCCTCTGCTGATTGAAAGAATGCATCTATATCGCTTTATATATATCAATTATAACAATGGCCCAGCCTCCCCTAAGAACACAATAGCAATATTCTGCGGCATGCGCAATCGTAAAGGGGCGCATGCATGACGGAAAGTTGCGTCCTGAAAAAACACACACTCAGTCCCTAGGGGACTGTACAGCGCAGCTTTCAGAACTCAACGCTCTGATTATGGCACTACAAACTACGGATCATGGACTCCCCACACTTATAGTGTGTGATTCATTCTACTGTGTCCAGTCCTATAATGAATACCTTCACTATTGGGGCCAGAATGGATTTTGAGATTCCAAAGGTTGTACTAACAAGCTCAAGCTGCTTTGGGAACAGGTCGCAATGCTGAAAGACGTCCTGCCACGGGCTAATTGTATTCATACATTGAGTCATCAATGTGTTTGGCTTTCACGTTGCAGGGAATTCCATGGCTGATGAAGCTGCTAAAGCAGCAGTTTGCACTACTGCCGTTGCTGAAATCACTGGTTCGAGTACGAGAATAGACAGAGACATCTTCGTGGCTGTCAATGCTGCTCGCTATGACACTTGCCGAAAGGCTTTCCACTCAAGTACTCCTACAAGTTAGATGCACCAAACATTCCGTATATTGAAATTCCATGACTGGGGGACAGAGTAATACCAAACATTGCTCGTATATTGGGTTTAATACTAGCTGCTCACAAGGGTCTGTGGTCAGCACACACACGGGTCGCGGATACAGTTTATTTACTGAAGTATCGCTATTGGTGGCCTAGTCTTACAAAATAGACCAAGGACTTCATCCTCAAAAGTGACATCTGCCAGCAGATGAAAGGCTCAACCATAGCACGTCAACCACAGAAACCTCTATTGATATCAGACAAGCCTTTAGCTGTTGTTTATTTGGATCACTGTGGCCCCTTATACTAGGATGGGGTTTACAAGTACATCTTTGTGGCAGTAGATCCATGATCGAGATTCCTGTAAGTTTGGCCACTGCTCTTGGCTGATGATTGAACTGTTATAAAGGATATGCGAGTCTTCATTGGGACATACACAATTGGCACACTAGATTCTGACCAGGGCCCAGTGTTTAGCTCACTGGCTTACAAAGAAGTCATGGGAAATATGGGTGTGGCCTTGCTGTGCTCCTCCCCCTACCATCCTGAGGGAAATTCTGTATTTGAGAGGAAAAACTGTGACTTAAAGCAGTCCTTAACAGCAAGGGTATTAGGCTCAGGTGGTAGATGGCTCCATTACATATATTTGGGTTCAGAGGGCACTCAATAACATGGCCATAAAATACCTAAGGGGTCATACTTCTTACGAACTCCTGTTCGGTGTGAGAATGTGGGTACCAGACCTCGATAACATCAGCACCGTGGTGGTGGGAACACCATTTGACATCAATGAACGTTTGGCTGTTTTACAGGAACTCAATGAATTCCAGGGTGCACAAAGCTACATCAAGAAAAATGCACCGCCAATGGAGAAGTAAAGATTGTACCGGCAAGACCAGCCTGGATCCCAAAGACTAAAGACCTAATCAGAGAGAACATTTCGGACAAGAAAGAAATTGGGCCATCTTACAGAGCGCCTGTACCTGTCCTGGCTGTCGAAGGTACTAGAACTGTACTTCTTCGTCCACTTGCCATTGCAGGGACAAAAGGTTTGTTTCATTGATCTGACCAAACAACACTATGCGGCCGATTCTCAATAATAGGCTGCACGGGCTCCTGGGTAGCCAAGACACTCCTCTCAATACCATTCAGGAAGTTCACATGGAAGCTTAAATAACTACAGAATATTCCCCTCTGCAAAGAGTAGCTGTACACAAAGATAACATAATACTTCTTCCAGTTGAAACAACTGAAAATGTACAGTCGACGAGTACTGAAATCTCAATTCCCAAAATTGACGACGTCTATGTGAATATGCCACAGATTGAGTCATCTCCCAATTCTACAAAACCTGCTGAGCTTCCAAAAATTGTCAGAGCGGCATATTGCTACTTGTACGTGCATTATGGCGAATTCTCGTCGGATTCTAGTGAACCTGAACTGCTACCACTGCCTCTCCCTTTCAAGCTACGAGTATATACTCTCTATCTGTGGCTCAAAAAGACATACTTTGTTGTTCCATGGATACATCTCTGGATAACAATCAATTTACTGTCTCTGGTCCTCTGGATTGGTTTGGTGACTATCTTTTTCCTGCTCCTGAGCGGACACCATCTCCCAGAAAGCTCTGCAGTACAACTTGTGAACTTGGGGCCATATTTAGGAAGGCTATTAGCGGTCGGTAACGGCCGAAATTAACGAATTTCGGCTGTTACCGACCGGTAATAGGATTTTGTGATGTAGGGGCCGAAATTAAGGATTCAGTAATTTACTGAATCGGTAATTTAAGGAATCGGTAAATTACCGATTTCTTAAATACCGATTCAGTAAATTACCAAATTACCAATGTAGGGAGCACCTAAATGAGTGCTTATCCCATGTTAGGATTCGTTATTTACCACCAACTACAAGTTGGTAGTAAATAACAAAATAAAACAAAAAGCAATTTTATGCAAATTGCTTCAGTGTCATGTTGCAGCATACATGCCATTAGGGCATGTATGTCTGTAACATGTGCAGACATACACAATTGAGGGGTGCAACAGGGTGTCAAAGTGACACCCTGCCACCCTTCAATGTTTTCCCCCTTTTACCAAATCAGTATTTACCGATTCGGTAATTGACATTCATTCCTATGGGCCTCCAGACCCATAGGAATGAATGGCAATTACCGAATCGATAAATACCGATTCGGTAAATACCGAATCTTACAGATTCAGTAATTTTTACCGAATATTTGTCTACATCCCATTTACCTATTCTTAAATACCGAATCGGTAAAATTCGGTATTTAAGAATAGGTAAATTGGAATTACCTACACCTGGCCCATGGTTCTCAAACCACATACATCATCGCACCGTGAACTAAGAGACCTGCCCCTGGTGATGATTACAGCAGTTCCAGGAGGAATATTTTGGGACAGGGTATCATATGATGTATATGGTCCGGATGAGCTTTTTAAAATTCCATATTTGTTTAAAATTTCCTTAAATTAGATCATCACCTCTATTAATTTCTCTGATGACATTGACACTGTGCATAATTTGTTTGCAGATCTAGAGCAATAGCTGAATTTTCTAATGATGAATTGTATAATGGTACATCTAATTATGGAGACATGTTCTATTAACAATATTATGGTCACCATTTCTTACATAAAGCTAGTGTCCCATGCACTGTTTATAATTACACTCAATGGGAACATTGCCCAACACCGCCAAAGGGTAGTTCAAAAACGTTTGCACAAACGTTTGCTTATTTTTCTTGTTCTTTTAAAAAAACCATATTTTATTGAGTTTGTGAAAGTCAATACAGGGTTTCCATACGATGATAGACATATAAATCATATATAGAAGGGAAATCTTATGTATCGTATGATCACACACATAAAACAAAAACAACTGCTTCACACAGGTCCTAACTTTGCGCCTGTTGTAAATCAATCTAGGACCCTAGTGTAATTTTCCCGATTCATGCCCTTATATAGGTATATAATATTCGATCCTTATATAGACATAGAAATCATTACCATATTTAGACTGAGCCTATGCAGACCAAATACGGCATGGCTACTTCCACTAAGTTCCAAGAATCAACAACGATTTCTTAGAAAAACCTGCCTTCAGCAACTCGGGACTTCCCCTTGCCTGTATGCTAATTTCTATAGGAAATCAAGGAGTTTTCTAGGAATTGAGTCCTTATATGACGTTGTTAAGTCCAATCACACGTCAAACTTGGCACCTTCATAGTATAAACATGCCCTGATTTGTCCAGACAAACCCACGGTGGTTTGGAGCAGATCGACTTACTACTTACCTGAAGCCCAGCAGTAGCGAGTGCCGAAGGAAGCCGACCCTCCAGCTGACGCACTGAGAGACTCTGCCTTTTCTCACGCCGAGAAATCCAGCTCCAGTGTTTCCGATTTACCCTTGCAGGTTGCTGAGAGATCGAGTTCCGAGAGAGAGATACAAGACCTCCTTCATTCTAAAACCAAGGTACGGAGCTGATTAAACCCGTAGAGAATTCTTGGATAGACTCTTGGCAGAGAATTACTGAACTTAAGCTACTCCTCACTTACTCCTTCCCTCGTACTAGACTTAGGTTAGGTACATCGGGGTAGGTGTATTTTAGAAGCACCAGTTGAGTACTTTTAGCCATCTTTTATCATTGTATGTATTTTATATGTTTTAAGGCAACTTATGGCTTAGAAACCATATAATGCTTTTACAGTACTACTTTATAATACTGTTCGTATTATATACATTGTACTTCTTAACAAGTATTACGTTTGTAGCATTTCATTTCGTATGCTCGAGAGATAAGACTGTTCAATAAATACTTTTATTGAAAACGCCCGTCTTTTCATTTCTCAGCATTTCTGGTGAAACAAAGCATGCACAAATGACTGAGTAAAATAGCTATCTATTGTTTCTGCGACTCTAGAGATATGTTTCATTCTGGGGAAACAAAGTTGTCCTGTTATATGGTTGTCAGAAACTAATCCCTTCTTGTTTATTCAAGAACGTTTCTAGTGACCTCTGAGCTAGCTGGCACTCACTATTAAGTTTAATAGATTCGGTAGAGACCTGGTTGACTTCAGTCCTACGTCTAAATCTACAGGATTTATTATTTCAATGCGCAGAGCGTATTGGGAATATAGAAACTACACTAGTCTAGTCTCATGCATTCTGTACTTGGTTACTCGCGTCTCTGATACAGGTGTGTGGTATTGGGATACACCCTCCATCTTTGTTGGAATGCATAACTTCATTCATTAATTGGCGATCCTCTGTGTTGTGCGTCTCCAATGGAATGTTTCTATATGTGGCCCACCGTTTCCATATGTTGGTGTGCTTCCTTGGGCATCCACGGGCCATGAATACAGGTGGTTCTAACTCCATAGCATAATACGCGCCTCCCTTCCTTGAGAAACGTGAGTTTGGGAGACGGGAATGTCCCAAGCTAATACTGAAGATAGGCTTTGAGTCACCCCTCACAAAATCGATCAAGAGTGGGGCACGTCCAAACTGTGTGTAGGAAGGTGGCAATCTTAGAGTGACGGTGGAGCACTGAAGAGAGGCGATCAGTCCAGCCCGCCATAATCTATGTTGTGTGTAGTACACCCTATGCAGGTATTTAAATTGAATATAGCTTGGGCGGGTGGAGATTGCAGTTCCACATGGGGATTGAAGTGCCTTGGACCAGTCGTCGTCGTCTATAGGTCCTATATCCATGTCCTATGAGGCCCGTAGGATAACAAGGGTCGTGGGGCTGTTCATCACTATTGTTTGATAGATTTTGGAGATTTAATGGTCCCTAAGGTCCCCCATCAGGAGCTTGCCCTCTAGTGGACTGAACTCGGGTAAGACTGTCAGATCCTTAATGTAAGTGTGGAAGGCATGACATAACTGTAAGGATTTGTAGAATTGAGAGTGGGGCATGGGGTACTCCCTTGGAGGTCATGAAAGAACCTTAGGGTGTGGCCCCTCATGACATCCCCAAGAGTTGATACTCCAATGCAATCCCAGCCACTGAACCCCTGTAGGTCGGCTACCTGAGGGAGTAGGCAGTTTCGCCACAGCGGGATCTCCCGCGTAAGCCGACCCCACCAACACATACTGTGCAACGTCTGTCGACAGAACATGATTACCAACTGTGTTATGGGGTGAGGCCCTTACGGGCTGATCTGCTGTACAGGAGTGGGTATAGGGATGGTTTTCCCATAATCCACCCTTCGATCTTATATGCAGGTTCATCCCTATGCCCATACCACCATTTGTTCAAGACCTTTAGTTGTGGTGCTGCGTAGTAGGAGTTTATATATCCAGTGGCGATGCCGCCGCAGTACGTAGATTGCATACATGTGCGCAAGGCAACTCCAGCCGTGCTACCCCCCACATAATTTGACCCAATGCTGCATTAATTTGCTGAAATAAGGTCATAGGAATCGGATAAGGATGAGATTGTAATTGATATAGTAATTCCGGCAAAGAGACCATCTTGAAGATGGCCGACCTTCCATAGAGTGAGAGGGGGAGTGTGGCCCATGTTTTAATCTCAGCTTTGACTTTGGTTGTAGTTACTCTAGATTTTCCCTCCAGGAAAGTGTTTGACTATCTGATTCAAATATTCCCAAGTAGGTAAAGCCTTGTGTTACAAGCTTTAGACCATCGGCCCATCTCCCGCTCCCCAGAGACCCTCTGAGTGGCTATATTTGAGACTTAATAGAGTTCACGTGTAATCCCGAAGTCTCTCCTAAGATGCGCATGACCTGGAGTATTCGGGCCCTGTCCGGTGGGGATTGGTCAAGAAGAATAGGATGTTGTCTACATATAAAGCTATAGGATCCGATATGTCCGAAGTCCACTCAAACTCACAATAGAGTGCATCGCATCATACACAGGCTGCTAGTGGATCGATGGCAAGGGCAAATAATAGAGGTGAAAGGGGGCACCCTCTGACGGATGCCACGGTTGATAGGAAAATGGACTGATGTAGTTTCGGCCAACCGCACAGATACCGAAAGATCTGTATATAACAATCTAATCAATGCAAAGAGACGGGGACCCATGTTTAAATACCTGAATAAGATGAACATATAAGTCCAACTAACCAAATCGAATGCCTTGTCCATGTATACCAAGAGAGGGCAGCTGGTCTGTTTAGACGATCAATAGTAGCAATGGCATTATGGAGTCTACCGATGTTGTGTCGGGTCGATCTTTGACGCATGAATCCGGCCTGCTATGGATGGATCTATTCCGTGATGTGCGGGATCAGTATGTTTGCCAGTACTTTGGCTACAAGCTTTGCTTCAATATTTAGCAAAGATATTGGCCTGTAGGATGAATAGAGGTCTATTTTTCTTGTTTTGACACAACAGAGCCAGCCTCATATTATTATAGGGTTGCACCCACACAAGCGAAGAAAAATATGCTAACAAACACCAAGCTGATATACTCTGCCTCCGTTATTTCCCAACTGTCGGTTCAGGGTTTTGACTTTTGGAAGGACACCATAGACACAGAATCTGTCTGGGGGACTGTGAGAAGTTGGCCTGATAGGTAGTGTTTCCAATTCTGGAACCACTGGTTATCAGTCCAAACAAACCCCAAAGATGTCAGGTTGTAAGTCAACCTTGTAGACAAGCTATCCTAGTGGTAGCATGGACTAAGCAGCCTTAAAGGCTTAACTTAAGAGGTCGTGTTAAGCGAGCTGTTTTACCACATACAATCCTGTAATCAAATGAAAGGACACCACACAAGTATATATTATAAAAATATATGTATTTATTTCTAAATTACTCCCCAGTACTCTTTATGAGGAAAGGGGCACAAGCGTTAAATCAAAAGCACTGTTACACATATAAAGTTGCACGTTTATGGATGAGGGCGGGTGGCCACTCAGACCATATATCAAAAAAGTGGTATAAGTAACACTTTACGAACAATGGTTAGGCCTAGGGCCTAGAGATTCGCTGGGAGCAGTCAGGACAAGCAATGAAGAAGTCGGGAGTAGCCCACAGGAGACGGGTGCAGCACGGAAAGTGCGGCGCGCACCAATGCACTGTCAATGGTGCGTAAAAGTCAGTTAAAGTGAATTAAAAGATACTTCCGCTGAACCTAGGAACACAAAACTTTAGACACAGACCCTAGAGGTGTGTACCAGTGTAAAGACACCGGCGTTGCAAAGTTACCTCACCCACAGGCCGTGGGTGCACAGGGTCGAAGTGGCGTCGGGTTCTGTCACGCAGGTTCTTGGTGCTTGGAGCTGTTGCAGCTGCAGGCGCTGGGAAGCAGAAGTGTCCGGTGCGATCCAAGGGTGGATCGATGTAGAAAAGTACCTGAAAGCAGAGGGGACAGAGTCTGGGTCACTCAGCAGTGACCAGGGTGGAACCAGGACGGAACCAGGCAATGTCGGGCGCAATCAGGCAGTTGTCGATAGGCTTCTCTCCGCTGTCACGTGGGCTCTGGGGCATCTGCGACGTCCAGGAGCGGGTCACGATCTGTCCCACGTAGGCTCTCGCCGTCAGCACCGTCGGCTTGAAGATTGTAGCAAACAGCACTTGGCAAAAGCAATCCACGCGGAACCGGGAGATTGCTTATCACTCGAACCAGGAGGGTCAGAGTGGGTGCTCCTTTTCACAGGAGCTGGCGCAGATCTGGAGCAACCAGAAAAGCAAGTCGGATTTCAAAGTTCGTCGGCACAGGGGCCACAAGCCAGCTGGCAAGTGACCGGGCCAACGCGTCGAGCGCACACAAGCAGAAGGGCCCCACGCAGCACTCAGCGAGTGTGGAGGGGTGAGCTTTGGTGCAAGTGGAGCGCGGGGCTGGGGCTTCTCAAACCCCGGTGTACAGCTTCGAGGGTCACTCGTGGGCCGCACGGTCAGCGTCTCGTGGCCTTTTCAAGATGGCGTGCCCCACGCTTCCGGTCGCCTCCACGGGTCTCAGCTCTGCAGGGACTGTGGATCGGGCAGGTAGAAGGCAGGCAAGCTTGATCTCGTCGATCTCTGTCGCTCAAGTTCCGGCGGGAACTGCAACAAAGCAAGGGTCGAGAGCTGGATGGTGCCTGTTTGCACAGGGTGGTCACTCCTTGACCACAAGGGAGATTCTTCAGTCTTCTCACGTCGTGTAGAAAGTCGAAGGGTCCAGATTTCGTTTCTTATGTTTCTTCAGGATGATCTGAGGTCCGTTGGGACTGCTCCCCCTCTTATTCGAATCTAGGGGGTTGGACATCCTGCTAGGTCCCCTCCTATGGGTGGGACCCAGGAAGGGGGTGGTTACACCCCTCTCCTTTGATCCTGGCCGCGCTGGGACAGGGGCTGGGAGGCCCCAGAACCGGTTTGGCCGGATCCTGCAAGGGGCAGCCTTGTGCTCCCCAGGCAGTGTCTGGTTTCATTGAAACCTCCCTACTCCAATCCACTATCTCCTGTCTGGGGTGGTTTGACACCGCCCTGTGACAGGAAACTCTTTGTCCAGGCCTCCTCTGCCGGGTTTCGGTCAGCAGCAGGAGGTCAGACCCGTGTCTGTGGCAGGGGCATCCGTTTTGTGGATCTGAGGCTCATTTTAAATCAACCGCGTTTCAGTAAAGTAACATGTCTTCTCCCTCTAGAAGGGTGGAATGCTATCCCCGTCGCCAGAACTGGCGAGGGGATAGTATTCCAATTCGTATGACACCTTACACGACATGTTTTGATAAAGCCAAACCAAAGTTGCTATATAACCGCGAGGATTATAATGCGCTTAAGAGTATATGGTATGGCATTATCCCGGATCAGCTTAGGGAGTTGTTCCCGACAGCTGCAGACAGGCTCAGCTCATGCCAGAGCACCATCTCACATAAAACCACGCACTCTGCCTCCAGGATTGATGAGGCCTTCCATAGGAGTGGCTTACAGGCTATATATGTGTCCAGATATAGGTTTAGATATAGGTATACTATATCTAAGCAAGGGGTGATTACACCCACTTGCCCCAGCTGAGTGATCAGCCAGTTGTGTCAATTTAAGAACCAGCCAGGGGTGGCAAAAGCTATGCTTCAGCCCCTGGTAGGCCTTGGTGGCACCTATGCCCTGGGCACCTATAGTGCATGGTACAGGGGCTGACAAGGAGTCCATTTCCAATTGTGGTATGTACCTATAGCACATGTAATCCATTTTACAGAGAGAGCAGATAGCCTGGGGCCCTGATTAGCAGGGAACCAGGCCAACTAAGTCGAAAACCAGCTAAACACAGGCAAAAAATCTGGGGTAACCATAGTCAGGTAGCCACCTTCCTACATAACCCCCCCCCAAACGAAAGGAGATAAGGCTATCCTTGGCCAGGTAAGCCTTTATTGCCTGAGTGGCCATATAAGGAAGTACCTGCACTAGCATGGGTACCCCCTGTCTCATGGTCCACTAAGCAGTCCCTCACCCTAGGGGTATTAGAGGGTCTCCACCATAGGGAATCACTACCTTGGGTGTGTTTATGCAAAGTTAAAGGCTGGTTTGGATATGGAGTATTGAAGTGAGGCTCCACTATTTTTGGGTTCAACTTCCTCCAATTATCTTCCACCATATGTGCCTTTCTTTCTTCAACTGAGTTGCACTGAGCTCTCAGGGTCAACCTCTGGCTACCTAAAGCTGGAGGCTGGGTCCCTCTGTTTGGCTTGCTGGAGGGACAGTTCAGGTTTGGGCCCTTTGGGTCCCAGGTTTGGCTGTGCCCAACAGAATCCATCTGTGGGAGGTCCCTAACTGTTTTTAAGGGGGCTCCCTCAGGAGTTTTTAAAGTTTTCACCTTACTAGGCCTACTAGTTTTGGTGCCCCTGATCTGTTGATGGGGGTGCTTTATTTGACAGGGGGCCCTCTGGGTCTCACTGTCCTTCTTGTCCTCTGCAGCCCTGGGCTGACTAAGGCAAGGTAGAGAGGGGCAGGTTACCTGCTCCAGACTGGATCCCACCTGAGAAGGGTCCACTGCCATCAGAGGCTCTGTCAGGCCAGGCCTAACAACCTCTGGGGCAGTTCCTTCATCAGGGGTAAGATCAGTTCCCTGAGGAGGCTGATCCTGTCCTACTGTCTGGTGAGGGGGAGATTTCTCTTCCTCCTCCATGCTCTCAGTTTGGGTGGAGTGATCCATCATTTCAGGCTTCACAACACACATATCTGTTTGAGTTTGGGCTGTGGCCATCACAGCCCCACCAACCTTTTCAGGAGGAGACTCAGTTTGGGTTTCTGCTGTTATCATAACAGCTTTGCTATTCTTGTTTGGAAGAGTTTCTGGTAAAGATGGGGCAGAGAGTTGCTCAGCCCTACCAACCTTTTCAGGAAGGACATCTTGAATTGGGGCTATAGCCAGTACAGCCCCACTAACCTTTCCATTGGAATTTACCATTCTAGAATGGATTTCCTGTTCAACCTCAGCCCAGGCTGAGATTTCCAAATCATTACCCAGTAGACAGTCCACAGGCAAGTTTGGTGACACTGCCACTCTCTTTGGGCCAATGACACCTCCCCAGCTGAGACTTACTACTGCCATGGGATGATTTGTTTGGATACCATCAATGTTTGTTACCTGGTATGTGGCACCTGGTAAAAGTTGCTTAGAGGGGACTATACAGTCAGCCACCATGGTGATGCTAGCCCCTGTGTCTCTAAAAGCTTCAACTTTCAAACCATTGATGATGGGTTCCTGTCTGTATTTGCTCAAGGTATTTGGGCAAACAGAGAAGTTGGCAAACCCCATGCCAGTCTCATAGACAAGATTATTTGGGGATGGAGACCTGGATAGGCCAGGGTCCCCTTGGGCTCCAAAAGTAAACCCACCCAGATTCCTGGGTGTGCTCCCACTTCCTGGGGGATTACTGCTGACAGTAACAGGAGGTGTTGGAGCTGGCTTTGGAGGTATATTTTCTTTATTGCTATTCTTGGGACAACAGCTGTCTGTTTTGTAATGCCCCACCTGTTTACAGGCATGGCAATAAGGTTTTTTCTCTGTTGAAGAAGTGTCTTGGGACCCACCCCCCTTCTTGGAGTTTTGGGGCCCTGGGGAAGTGTTTTCTTTACTTTTATCCCCACCCTTATCTTGAGGCTTGGTAGACTCCTTCTTCTGGTTATTGTCCTGATTCTTAGGCCTAATCCTGGTTCTGACCCACTTATCTGCCCTCTTTCCCAATTCTTGGGGAGAGGTCAAATCTGAGTCCACCAGGTGCTGATGTAAGAGCTGGTTCTGACAATTACTAAGGATCTGCTCCCTCATAATCAAATTATACAATCCTGTGAAGTCATGTACTTTGCTGCCATTCAGCCAACCCTCCAGAGCCTTAGTTGCACAATCAACAAAATCAGTCCAGTCCTGAGTCTGTGTCTTCTGGGTATCTCTGAACTTTAACCTGTACTGTTCAGTGGTTAAGCCAAACCCATCTATCAGAACACTCTTCAGGACTTTGTAATTGCTGGCATCCTCATGTCTGACAGTGAGGAGCCTATCCCTCCCTTTCTCTGAAAAGGAGTACCATAAGATTGCTGCCCACTGTTCCTCAGGAACCTGCTGTACCATGCAGGCTCTCTCCAGAGCAGTCATCCATTTGTGGATGTCATCCCCTTCCTGATAGGGGGGCACAATCTTTGTCAGGTTTCTACTATCATAGGACCTGGGTTTCTCTTTAGGAATTTTGCTGCCACCAGTGGCTTCTAAGCCACACAATTTTTTCTCTCTTGCTAAAGCAAGTTTAGCTTGAGCCAAGGCTACCTCTTCCCTTTCTATTTGGAGTTGGACAGCCCTCATCCTGGCCCTATGCTCTTTTCTCTGGGAGGAAGTCATTCCTCTTTGAGATTCTCTTGAGGCACTAGAAAGGTGAGAGTCCCTTGACAGAGATCTCTCCCTTCTATTACCTGGGAGAATTTGGTTATGAGATCTGGAGTGGTGCTGGCCCCCTCCATTCCCATGTAGGTCCAAGTTGGCCTGGTTAAGCCTGGCAACCTGTACCTGGTTTCCCACCTGATCCTGATCTTCAGGCTCTTCTACATCAGAGCCTTCCTCTTCTTCTTCCTCCTCCACTACATCATCTTGAAGATCCTCATTCTCAGGGGAGTTTATCCCTTCCTCTGTTTCTAAGGGAGTCTGACTCACCTTATCTAGGTCATCCTTTTCTAGGAGAGCTACTAGGGAAGGAATGGTAGGGCCTCTGCCCTTTTTTAGCCCCCTGGCTGTGCACAAGGCACTCAGGTCTTTGTGGCTAAGGTTGTCATATCTGGATGTTGTCCCTATAGGATCAACTTCTACAGGAGCAGAGCCTGAGGCTCTACCTGTATCAGACATGACTGCTAGTGAGGTGTAAGTGGTGCACTTACCTACACTAAGTGGTTTCCTACTGTACCTTGCTAGTGAGTTGTAGTCAGGGTGTGCTAATCCCTTTAATCTACAACTACTAAGTTCAGTAGAACTTAATATGCTAAGCTTTTGATTTATATGTACCTAGAGGTACTTGATGTGATCTTTCAATTTGATAAAGATTGCAATGGTAAAACAAACAGCAAGCTCAAATCCGCACCGCTGCACACCAATGTGAGAAGTTGGCCTGATAGGTAGTGTTTCCAATTCTGGAACCACTGGTTATCAGTCCAAACAAACCCCAAAGATGTCAGGTTGTAAGTCAACCTTGTAGACAAGCTATCCTAGTGGTAGCATGGACTAAGCAGCCTTAAAGGCTTAACTTAAGAGGTCGTGTTAAGCGAGCTGTTTTACCACATACAATCCTGTAATCAAATGAAAGGACACCACACAAGTATATATTATAAAAATATATGTATTTATTTCTAAATTACTCCCCAGTACTCTTTATGAGGAAAGGGGCACAAGCGTTAAATCAAAAGCACTGTTACACATATAAAGTTGCACGTTTATGGATGAGGGCGGGTGGCCACTCAGACCATATATCAAAAAAGTGGTATAAGTAACACTTTACGAACAATGGTTAGGCCTAGGGCCTAGAGATTCGCTGGGAGCAGTCAGGACAAGCAATGAAGAAGTCGGGAGTAGCCCACAGGAGACGGGTGCAGCACGGAAAGTGCGGCGCGCACCAATGCACTGTCAATGGTGCGTAAAAGTCAGTTAAAGTGAATTAAAAGATACTTCCGCTGAACCTAGGAACACAAAACTTTAGACACAGACCCTAGAGGTGTGTACCAGTGTAAAGACACCGGCGTTGCAAAGTTACCTCACCCACAGGCCGTGGGTGCACAGGGTCGAAGTGGCGTCGGGTTCTGTCACGCAGGTTCTTGGTGCTTGGAGCTGTTGCAGCTGCAGGCGCTGGGAAGCAGAAGTGTCCGGTGCGATCCAAGGGTGGATCGATGTAGAAAAGTACCTGAAAGCAGAGGGGACAGAGTCTGGGTCACTCAGCAGTGACCAGGGTGGAACCAGGACGGAACCAGGCAATGTCGGGCGCAATCAGGCAGTTGTCGATAGGCTTCTCTCCGCTGTCACGTGGGCTCTGGGGCATCTGCGACGTCCAGGAGCGGGTCACGATCTGTCCCACGTAGGCTCTCGCCGTCAGCACCGTCGGCTTGAAGATTGTAGCAAACAGCACTTGGCAAAAGCAATCCACGCGGAACCGGGAGATTGCTTATCACTCGAACCAGGAGGGTCAGAGTGGGTGCTCCTTTTCACAGGAGCTGGCGCAGATCTGGAGCAACCAGAAAAGCAAGTCGGATTTCAAAGTTCGTCGGCACAGGGGCCACAAGCCAGCTGGCAAGTGACCGGGCCAACGCGTCGAGCGCACACAAGCAGAAGGGCCCCACGCAGCACTCAGCGAGTGTGGAGGGGTGAGCTTTGGTGCAAGTGGAGCTCGGGGCTGGGGCTTCTCAAACCCCGGTGTACAGCTTCGAGGGTCACTCGTGGGCCGCACGGTCAGCGTCTCGTGGCCTTTTCAAGATGGCGTGCCCCACGCTTCCGGTCGCCTCCACGGGTCTCAGCTCTGCAGGGACTGTGGATCGGGCAGGTAGAAGGCAGGCAAGCTTGATCTCGTCGATCTCTGTCGCTCGAGTTCCGGCGGGAACTGCAACAAAGCAAGGGTCGAGGGCTGGATGGTGCCTGTTTGCACAGGGTGGTCACTCCTTGACCACAAGGGAGATTCTTCAGTCTTCTCACGTCGTGTAGAAAGTCGAAGGGTCCAGATTTCGTTTCTTATGTTTCTTCAGGATGATCTGAGGTCCGTTGGGACTGCTCCCCCTCTTATTCGAATCTAGGGGGTTGGACATCCTGCTAGGTCCCCTCCTATGGGTGGGACCCAGGAAGGGGGTGGTTACACCCCTCTCCTTTGATCCTGGCCGCGCTGGGACAGGGGCTGGGAGGCCCCAGAACCGGTTTGGCCGGATCCTGCAAGGGGCAGCCTTGTGCTCCCCAGGCAGTGTCTGGTTTCATTGAAACCTCCCTACTCCAATCCACTATCTCCTGTCTGGGGTGGTTTGACACCGCCCTGTGACAGGAAACTCTTTGTCCAGGCCTCCTCTGCCGGGTTTCGGTCAGCAGCAGGAGGTCAGACCCGTGTCTGTGGCAGGGGCATCCGTTTTGTGGATCTGAGGCTCATTTTAAATCAACCGCGTTTCAGTAAAGTAACATGTCTTCTCCCTCTAGAAGGGTGGAATGCTATCCCCGTCGCCAGAACTGGCGAGGGGATAGTATTCCAATTCGTATGACACCTTACACGACATGTTTTGATAAAGCCAAACCAAAGTTGCTATATAACCGCGAGGATTATAATGCGCTTAAGAGTATATGGTATGGCATTATCCCGGATCAGCTTAGGGAGTTGTTCCCGAAAGCTGCAGACAGGCTCAGCTCATGCCAGAGCACCATCTCACATAAAACCACGCACTCTGCCTCCAGGATTGATGAGGCCTTCCATAGGAGTGGCTTACAGGCTATATATGTGTCCAGATATAGGTTTAGATATAGGTATACTATATCTAAGCAAGGGGTGATTACACCCACTTGCCCCAGCTGAGTGATCAGCCAGTTGTGTCAATTTAAGAACCAGCCAGGGGTGGCAAAAGCTATGCTTCAGCCCCTGGTAGGCCTTGGTGGCACCTATGCCCTGGGCACCTATAGTGCATGGTACAGGGGCTGACAAGGAGTCCATTTCCAATTGTGGTATGTACCTATAGCACATGTAATCCATTTTACAGAGAGAGCAGATAGCCTGGGGCCCTGATTAGCAGGGAACCAGGCCAACTAAGTCGAAAACCAGCTAAACACAGGCAAAAAATCTGGGGTAACCATAGTCAGGTAGCCACCTTCCTACATAACCCCCCCCCAAACGAAAGGAGATAAGGCTATCCTTGGCCAGGTAAGCCTTTATTGCCTGAGTGGCCATATAAGGAAGTACCTGCACTAGCATGGGTACCCCCTGTCTCATGGTCCACTAAGCAGTCCCTCACCCTAGGGGTATTAGAGGGTCTCCACCATAGGGAATCACTACCTTGGGTGTGTTTATGCAAAGTTAAAGGCTGGTTTGGATATGGAGTATTGAAGTGAGGCTCCACTATTTTTGGGTTCAACTTCCTCCAATTATCTTCCACCATATGTGCCTTTCTTTCTTCAACTGAGTTGCACTGAGCTCTCAGGGTCAACCTCTGGCTACCTAAAGCTGGAGGCTGGGTCCCTCTGTTTGGCTTGCTGGAGGGACAGTTCAGGTTTGGGCCCTTTGGGTCCCAGGTTTGGCTGTGCCCAACAGAATCCATCTGTGGGAGGTCCCTAACTGTTTTTAAGGGGGCTCCCTCAGGAGTTTTTAAAGTTTTCACCTTACTAGGCCTACTAGTTTTGGTGCCCCTGATCTGTTGATGGGGGTGCTTTATTTGACAGGGGGCCCTCTGGGTCTCACTGTCCTTCTTGTCCTCTGCAGCCCTGGGCTGACTAAGGCAAGGTAGAGAGGGGCAGGTTACCTGCTCCAGACTGGATCCCACCTGAGAAGGGTCCACTGCCATCAGAGGCTCTGTCAGGCCAGGCCTAACAACCTCTGGGGCAGTTCCTTCATCAGGGGTAAGATCAGTTCCCTGAGGAGGCTGATCCTGTCCTACTGTCTGGTGAGGGGGAGATTTCTCTTCCTCCTCCATGCTCTCAGTTTGGGTGGAGTGATCCATCATTTCAGGCTTCACAACACACATATCTGTTTGAGTTTGGGCTGTGGCCATCACAGCCCCACCAACCTTTTCAGGAGGAGACTCAGTTTGGGTTTCTGCTGTTATCATAACAGCTTTGCTATTCTTGTTTGGAAGAGTTTCTGGTAAAGATGGGGCAGAGAGTTGCTCAGCCCTACCAACCTTTTCAGGAAGGACATCTTGAATTGGGGCTATAGCCAGTACAGCCCCACTAACCTTTCCATTGGAATTTACCATTCTAGAATGGATTTCCTGTTCAACCTCAGCCCAGGCTGAGATTTCCAAATCATTACCCAGTAGACAGTCCACAGGCAAGTTTGGTGACACTGCCACTCTCTTTGGGCCAATGACACCTCCCCAGCTGAGACTTACTACTGCCATGGGATGATTTGTTTGGATACCATCAATGTTTGTTACCTGGTATGTGGCACCTGGTAAAAGTTGCTTAGAGGGGACTATACAGTCAGCCACCATGGTGATGCTAGCCCCTGTGTCTCTAAAAGCTTCAACTTTCAAACCATTGATGATGGGTTCCTGTCTGTATTTGCTCAAGGTATTTGGGCAAACAGAGAAGTTGGCAAACCCCATGCCAGTCTCATAGACAAGATTATTTGGGGATGGAGACCTGGATAGGCCAGGGTCCCCTTGGGCTCCAAAAGTAAACCCACCCAGATTCCTGGGTGTGCTCCCACTTCCTGGGGGATTACTGCTGACAGTAACAGGAGGTGTTGGAGCTGGCTTTGGAGGTATATTTTCTTTATTGCTATTCTTGGGACAACAGCTGTCTGTTTTGTAATGCCCCACCTGTTTACAGGCATGGCAATAAGGTTTTTTCTCTGTTGAAGAAGTGTCTTGGGACCCACCCCCCTTCTTGGAGTTTTGGGGCCCTGGGGAAGTGTTTTCTTTACTTTTATCCCCACCCTTATCTTGAGGCTTGGTAGACTCCTTCTTCTGGTTATTGTCCTGATTCTTAGGCCTAATCCTGGTTCTGACCCACTTATCTGCCCTCTTTCCCAATTCTTGGGGAGAGGTCAAATCTGAGTCCACCAGGTGCTGATGTAAGAGCTGGTTCTGACAATTACTAAGGATCTGCTCCCTCATAATCAAATTATACAATCCTGTGAAGTCATGTACTTTGCTGCCATTCAGCCAACCCTCCAGAGCCTTAGTTGCACAATCAACAAAATCAGTCCAGTCCTGAGTCTGTGTCTTCTGGGTATCTCTGAACTTTAACCTGTACTGTTCAGTGGTTAAGCCAAACCCATCTATCAGAACACTCTTCAGGACTTTGTAATTGCTGGCATCCTCATGTCTGACAGTGAGGAGCCTATCCCTCCCTTTCTCTGAAAAGGAGTACCATAAGATTGCTGCCCACTGTTCCTCAGGAACCTGCTGTACCATGCAGGCTCTCTCCAGAGCAGTCATCCATTTGTGGATGTCATCCCCTTCCTGATAGGGGGGCACAATCTTTGTCAGGTTTCTACTATCATAGGACCTGGGTTTCTCTTTAGGAATTTTGCTGCCACCAGTGGCTTCTAAGCCACACAATTTTTTCTCTCTTGCTAAAGCAAGTTTAGCTTGAGCCAAGGCTACCTCTTCCCTTTCTATTTGGAGTTGGACAGCCCTCATCCTGGCCCTATGCTCTTTTCTCTGGGAGGAAGTCATTCCTCTTTGAGATTCTCTTGAGGCACTAGAAAGGTGAGAGTCCCTTGACAGAGATCTCTCCCTTCTATTACCTGGGAGAATTTGGTTATGAGATCTGGAGTGGTGCTGGCCCCCTCCATTCCCATGTAGGTCCAAGTTGGCCTGGTTAAGCCTGGCAACCTGTACCTGGTTTCCCACCTGATCCTGATCTTCAGGCTCTTCTACATCAGAGCCTTCCTCTTCTTCTTCCTCCTCCACTACATCATCTTGAAGATCCTCATTCTCAGGGGAGTTTATCCCTTCCTCTGTTTCTAAGGGAGTCTGACTCACCTTATCTAGGTCATCCTTTTCTAGGAGAGCTACTAGGGAAGGAATGGTAGGGCCTCTGCCCTTTTTTAGCCCCCTGGCTGTGCACAAGGCACTCAGGTCTTTGTGGCTAAGGTTGTCATATCTGGATGTTGTCCCTATAGGATCAACTTCTACAGGAGCAGAGCCTGAGGCTCTACCTGTATCAGACATGACTGCTAGTGAGGTGTAAGTGGTGCACTTACCTACACTAAGTGGTTTCCTACTGTACCTTGCTAGTGAGTTGTAGTCAGGGTGTGCTAATCCCTTTAATCTACAACTACTAAGTTCAGTAGAACTTAATATGCTAAGCTTTTGATTTATATGTACCTAGAGGTACTTGATGTGATCTTTCAATTTGATAAAGATTGCAATGGTAAAACAAACAGCAAGCTCAAATCCGCACCGCTGCACACCAATGTGAGAAGTTGGCCTGATAGGTAGTGTTTCCAATTCTGGAACCACTGGTTATCAGTCCAAACAAACCCCAAAGATGTCAGGTTGTAAGTCAACCTTGTAGACAAGCTATCCTAGTGGTAGCATGGACTAAGCAGCCTTAAAGGCTTAACTTAAGAGGTCGTGTTAAGCGAGCTGTTTTACCACATACAATCCTGTAATCAAATGAAAGGACACCACACAAGTATATATTATAAAAATATATGTATTTATTTCTAAATTACTCCCCAGTACTCTTTATGAGGAAAGGGGCACAAGCGTTAAATCAAAAGCACTGTTACACATATAAAGTTGCACGTTTATGGATGAGGGCGGGTGGCCACTCAGACCATATATCAAAAAAGTGGTATAAGTAACACTTTACGAACAATGGTTAGGCCTAGGGCCTAGAGATTCGCTGGGAGCAGTCAGGACAAGCAATGAAGAAGTCGGGAGTAGCCCACAGGAGACGGGTGCAGCACGGAAAGTGCGGCGCGCACCAATGCACTGTCAATGGTGCGTAAAAGTCAGTTAAAGTGAATTAAAAGATACTTCCGCTGAACCTAGGAACACAAAACTTTAGACACAGACCCTAGAGGTGTGTACCAGTGTAAAGACACCGGCGTTGCAAAGTTACCTCACCCACAGGCCGTGGGTGCACAGGGTCGAAGTGGCGTCGGGTTCTGTCACGCAGGTTCTTGGTGCTTGGAGCTGTTGCAGCTGCAGGCGCTGGGAAGCAGAAGTGTCCGGTGCGATCCAAGGGTGGATCGATGTAGAAAAGTACCTGAAAGCAGAGGGGACAGAGTCTGGGTCACTCAGCAGTGACCAGGGTGGAACCAGGACGGAACCAGGCAATGTCGGGCGCAATCAGGCAGTTGTCGATAGGCTTCTCTCCGCTGTCACGTGGGCTCTGGGGCATCTGCGACGTCCAGGAGCGGGTCACGATCTGTCCCACGTAGGCTCTCGCCGTCAGCACCGTCGGCTTGAAGATTGTAGCAAACAGCACTTGGCAAAAGCAATCCACGCGGAACCGGGAGATTGCTTATCACTCGAACCAGGAGGGTCAGAGTGGGTGCTCCTTTTCACAGGAGCTGGCGCAGATCTGGAGCAACCAGAAAAGCAAGTCGGATTTCAAAGTTCGTCGGCACAGGGGCCACAAGCCAGCTGGCAAGTGACCGGGCCAACGCGTCGAGCGCACACAAGCAGAAGGGCCCCACGCAGCACTCAGCGAGTGTGGAGGGGTGAGCTTTGGTGCAAGTGGAGCTCGGGGCTGGGGCTTCTCAAACCCCGGTGTACAGCTTCGAGGGTCACTCGTGGGCCGCACGGTCAGCGTCTCGTGGCCTTTTCAAGATGGCGTGCCCCACGCTTCCGGTCGCCTCCACGGGTCTCAGCTCTGCAGGGACTGTGGATCGGGCAGGTAGAAGGCAGGCAAGCTTGATCTCGTCGATCTCTGTCGCTCGAGTTCCGGCGGGAACTGCAACAAAGCAAGGGTCGAGGGCTGGATGGTGCCTGTTTGCACAGGGTGGTCACTCCTTGACCACAAGGGAGATTCTTCAGTCTTCTCACGTCGTGTAGAAAGTCGAAGGGTCCAGATTTCGTTTCTTATGTTTCTTCAGGATGATCTGAGGTCCGTTGGGACTGCTCCCCCTCTTATTCGAATCTAGGGGGTTGGACATCCTGCTAGGTCCCCTCCTATGGGTGGGACCCAGGAAGGGGGTGGTTACACCCCTCTCCTTTGATCCTGGCCGCGCTGGGACAGGGGCTGGGAGGCCCCAGAACCGGTTTGGCCGGATCCTGCAAGGGGCAGCCTTGTGCTCCCCAGGCAGTGTCTGGTTTCATTGAAACCTCCCTACTCCAATCCACTATCTCCTGTCTGGGGTGGTTTGACACCGCCCTGTGACAGGAAACTCTTTGTCCAGGCCTCCTCTGCCGGGTTTCGGTCAGCAGCAGGAGGTCAGACCCGTGTCTGTGGCAGGGGCATCCGTTTTGTGGATCTGAGGCTCATTTTAAATCAACCGCGTTTCAGTAAAGTAACATGTCTTCTCCCTCTAGAAGGGTGGAATGCTATCCCCGTCGCCAGAACTGGCGAGGGGATAGTATTCCAATTCGTATGACACCTTACACGACATGTTTTGATAAAGCCAAACCAAAGTTGCTATATAACCGCGAGGATTATAATGCGCTTAAGAGTATATGGTATGGCATTATCCCGGATCAGCTTAGGGAGTTGTTCCCGACAGCTGCAGACAGGCTCAGCTCATGCCAGAGCACCATCTCACATAAAACCACGCACTCTGCCTCCAGGATTGATGAGGCCTTCCATAGGAGTGGCTTACAGGCTATATATGTGTCCAGATATAGGTTTAGATATAGGTATACTATATCTAAGCAAGGGGTGATTACACCCACTTGCCCCAGCTGAGTGATCAGCCAGTTGTGTCAATTTAAGAACCAGCCAGGGGTGGCAAAAGCTATGCTTCAGCCCCTGGTAGGCCTTGGTGGCACCTATGCCCTGGGCACCTATAGTGCATGGTACATGGGCTGACAAGGAGTCCATTTCCAATTGTGGTATGTACCTATAGCACATGTAATCCATTTTACAGAGAGAGCAGATAGCCTGGGGCCCTGATTAGCAGGGAACCAGGCCAACTAAGTCGAAAACCAGCTAAACACAGGCAAAAAATCTGGGGTAACCATAGTCAGGTAGCCACCTTCCTACAGGGACAAAAGATTGGCAGGTTCGGGGAACTGAGGCTTTATTCAGAGCATGCCTCATACCACATCAAATAATTTTCCTGAATAAAACAGTGCAACAAACTTCCTGTCTTGGACTAGCCAAGATCAAGGATTCGAACAAACCTCGTATTCCTGTATTCTTACGTTTTGAGATGGCAGCACTTAACACACAACAGTGAGGATACACGAGACACCACGATATGTAATAGTTCTTTTAATTCATCAGATCCCAATAGGAAGGGGCGGTTGGTTTGGCCTGTGGACACAAACGGGTGTCAATCTAGAATCCTGGGTAACATCGAAGGATTTAGGATCAATTGGCCTGACCAGCGATATGTACAAACAGAACAACCTGTGGTGGTGACATCATATAGTGTTGGGAAGTTGTGCCTTGATTGGCTAAAAACCTCAACACTCTCTCAGGTGAAGCAACACGTGTCCTTTCTTTCTGATTACACAGATCTCAGGGATTCTTTATTAGGTCCCCAGACCCCACATGAAAAACGCTTCTTGTAACATCACAGAAGATAAAAATTAGAAGAAGCTAAGCATTTCAGGAACAGTGAAAACAACAGGGAAAACTTGTAACATCTTATCACAATTTGTAGCCCAAACACCCTCACTGTGCTATCTCTAGGCGCTATGCTGGTTCTAGTAGAATCATTAAATAATCTATCTATGTCTCAAAGTTTTGTGGTGATGCCCGTACCTGGAACCAGTGGCAACTGGTGCATAGGGGCAAAAGGGGCGTTGCCCAACTAGACTCGGACGAGGATCTGGGAATGGAGACAAGAGAGAGACACCACCACTAGCAATGCAGCAGCCTCAAATGAAGTGTTCACACAAATCAGATTCTATTTTGTGTGACTATTTTCCCAGGAAGGGAGGAGGTCACAGCCAGGTCAGAGACACCTCCTGCGCATGTGCTGGCCGGGGCGAGCAATAGTTTTTGCTCGCCCTCACATGCAAGAAGAGTGATGTCATCCTGAAGGGAGGCGCCAGAAAAAGCGGAAAATTGCTGTTTTCAAATGGGGCGCCTAAGCTGCGCCCCAGGCGACTTTAGCAGCGCGCCACAGTATTGAATGGCCACGGGCCGGGCCGGCGCCCCTCAAGACTGCGGCTGCCATCAGGAGGGCGGGCCCTTAGTCCCGGAGGACTGCCCCCGCCCCTCCCATACTTGGGTCAGCCACTCCTCCCCGGGCAGGTGGTGCCCGGTTGGAGCGTGGGCGGGCTAGTGACGCACGTCCGGGGCGGCAGGCAGGCGAGGGGTTTATATTTTCCCCTCGCCATTTTATCAGCCTCTTTGCCACTCCGGACGTCGCGCGTCGGGTCACGGGACACTCTTTTCTATCGAGTGCTGCAGTGCGTGCGTTGCCCGCCGCTGTCGGATCGCCGAATTGTAAGGTAGGTGTGCCTCTCTCTCGCCTCCCCCCGGCCCCGTCCCTGGTATGGATCCAGGTGGTACAGGGGCCCTGTGGTAGGAGACCACGTAGAGCAGTGGGTTGCAACAACCCAAAGCAGAGCACTCCCTTGCCTTTGATTCACGCTATTCCCAGATCTCCTGATTAGACAATGGGAGGGAGCTGAGGGAGTGGGCTGCGGAAGAGCCCGCCGGCCGCCGTGCAGCTCTGAAACAGTACTGATCCCCATTGCAGTGCCCGAACAATCCTGGGGCTGAAGAACTACAGGAACCCACGTCCTTCGTGAACGCTGTGGTCCAGTGTCTGAGGCTGAGCAATACCGACCTGCTGTTCGCTGGGGCTGGGGTAGACTACCAAACCCAGCTGGACCCCGCCGGGGACAAGCAGGGAACAACCCCGCCAGGAAAAGGCAGGTGACCTAGCAGCTGCCTCTGGAAGGGCCTTGTGGACTCTGGACTTTCAGTCAGTGGAGTTCAAGGCTGCATTCGAGGGCCATCAGCAGTTTGCAGAGCCTGCCCTGCGCACTCTGCCTCATGCATTAAGAGCCTGTGGCACTTGTCTTTACTGCACTAATTCTGCGGGGTTAACATGTGCTCGCGCCTGTCTGTGGACAGAGATGCAGGAGTCGGAAATGGAATGTACTGGCAGTCCATAAACCGAAGGTTAAGCCTGAGCCCATCTACTTTGTATTTGTTTCACTCCTTCCTTCAAACATTTTCAGGGGGAGAAGAACCCTCCCGAGCCCCACCCCCTCCCACACACAGGCACTCATCCCGGACCTACACGCCCAACCATCTTCAAATGTTACCAGCCGCCCCTGCCTGGGACAACAAAGTTTGTTTGTCTGGAAATGCTTTCCAGGTGTTTCAAGGGCAATGACTTTGTGTTTATTCAGAGGCAACCATTGCCCGGGTGCCATTCAGTACAGCCTGAGTGTCGGAGGAGTCTCGTCTCTTGTTTCTTCGTTTAAAGGTGAAATCTGGTGCCAGGCCATCTGGATCTGCGACCCGCATGAGCGTCTGCAGGGGGGGGCAAGGAGGGGCACTTGGCCCCCCTCCTTACCCCCCCTGCGGACACCGATGCTTTTAAGGACGTCTTTTGTCAGTTATTCTGGGCCCTGCAGGGAGCAGAACTGTTCCCTGCCAGAGACCTCAACTCCCTGATGGGGCGCCTTGCACGACTATCACATACAGAATGACAATGGCCAATTTGAGCTTCTAAAGCATACATCCCACCCTGAACCAAGGAGGCAGCTCAGCGGGTTGGGTATGCGCTGCCGAGACCAGCAGACACAGAGCAGTGTTGTGTGTGCCATGATCGAGTTTTTCTCCCTAAGGCCATGAAATGGAACAGGCTCACTGCCACAACATATCCCTCTGTACCCCATACCTCGTGCTCACTGCCACAACACATCTCTCTGTACCCCACACCTCATGCTCACTGCCACAACATATCCCTCTGTACCCCACACCTCGTGCTCACTGCCACAACATATCCCTCTGTACCCCACACCTCATGCTCACTGCCACAACATATCCCCCTGTACCCCACACCGTGCGCTCTCTGCCACAACACATCCCTCTGTACCCCACACCTCGTGCTCACTACCACAGCATATCCCTCTGTACCCCACACCTCATGCTCACTGCCTCAGCACATCCCTCTGTACCCCACACCTCGTGCTCACTGCCACAACATATCCCTCTGTACCCCATACCTCGTGCTCACTGCCACAACACATCTCTCTGTACCCCACACCTCATGCTCACTGCCACAACATATCCCTCTGTACCCCACACCTCGTGCTCACTGCCACAACATATCCCTCTGTACCCCACACCTCATGCTCACTGCCACAACATATCCCCCTGTACCCCACACCGTGCGCTCTCTGCCACAACACATCCCTCTGTACCCCACACCTCGTGCTCACTACCACAGCATATCCCTCTGTACCCCACACCTCATGCTCACTGCCTCAGCACATCCCTCTGTACCCCACACCTCGTGCTCACTGCCACAACATATCCCTCTGTACCCCACACCTCGTGCTCACTGCCACAACATATCCCTCTGTACCCCACACCTCATGCTCACTGCCACAACATATCCCTCTGTACCCCACACCTCGTGCTCACTGGCACAACATATCCCTCTGTACCCCACACCTCATGCTCACTGCCACAACATATCCCTCTGTACCCCACACCTCGTGCTCACTGCCACAACATATCCCTCTGTACCCCACACCTCATGCTCACTGCCACAACATATCCCCCTGTACCCCACACCGTGCGCTCTCTGCCACAACACATCCCTCTGTACCCCACACCTCGTGCTCACTACCACAGCATATCCCTCTGTACCCCACACCTCATGCTCACTGCCTCAGCACATCCCTCTGTACCCCACACCTCGTGCTCACTGCCACAACATATCCCTCTGTACCCCACAACTCGTGCTCACTGCCACAACATATCCCTCTGTACCCCACACCTCATGCTCACTGCCACAACATATCCCTCTGTACCCCACACCTCGTGCTCACTGGCACAACATATCCCTCTGTACCCCACACCTCATGCTCACTGCCACAACATATCCCTCTGTACCCCACACCTCGTGCTCACTGCCACAACATATCCCTCTGTACCCCACACCTCATGCTCACTGCCACAACATATCCCCCTGTACCCCACACCGTGCGCTCTCTGCCACAACACATCCCTCTGTACCCCACACCTCGTGCTCACTACCACAGCATATCCCTCTGTACCCCACACCTCATGCTCACTGCCTCAGCACATCCCTCTGTACCCCACACCTCGTGCTCACTGCCACAACATATCCCTCTGTACCCCACACCTCGTGCTCACTGCCACAACATATCCCTCTGTACCCCACACCTCGTGCTCACTGCCTCAACATATCCCTCTGTACCCCACACCTCATGCTCACTGCCTCAACATATCCCTCTGTACCCCACACCTCATGCTCACTGCCACAACATATCCCTCTGTACCCCACACCTCGTGCTCACTGCCACAACATATCCCTCTGTACCCCATACCTCGTGCTCACTGCCACAACACATCTCTCTGTACCCCACACCTCATGCTCACTGCCACAACATATCCCTCTCTACCCCACACCTCATGCTCACTGCCACAACATATCCCTCTCTACCCCACACCTCATGCTCACTGCCACACACATCCCTCTGTACCCCACACCTCGTGCTCACTGCCTCAACATATCCCTCTGTACCCCACACCTCGTGCTCACTGCGACAACATATCCCTCTGTACCCCACACCTCGTGCTCACTGCCTCAACATATCCCTCTGTACCCCACACCTCGCGCTCACTGCCACAACATATCCCTCTGTACCCCACACCTCGCGCTCACTGCCACATATCCCTCTGTACCCCACACCTCACGCTCACTGCCACAACATATCCCTCTGTACCCCACACCTCGTGCTCACTGCCTCAACATATCCCTCTGTACTCCACACCTCGTGCTCACTACCACAACATATCCCTCTGTACCCCACACCTCGCGCTCACTGCCACAACATATCCCTCTGTACCCCACACCTCGCGCTCAATGCCACATATCCCTCTGTACCCCACACCTCGCGCTCACTGCCACATATCCCTCTGTACCCCACACCTCACGCTCACTGCCACAACATATCCCTCTGTACCCCACACCTCGCGCTCACTGCCACAACATATCCCTCTGTACCCCACACCTCGCGCTCACTGCCACATATCCCTCTGTACCCCACACCTCACGCTCACTGCCACAACATATCCCTCTGTACCCCACACCTCGCGCTCACTGCCACATATCCCTCTGTACCCCACACCTCACGCTCACTGCCACAACATATCCCTCTGTACCCCACACCTCGCGCTCACTGCCACATATCCCTCTGTACCCCACACCTCACGCTCACTGCCACAACATATCCCTCTGTACCCCACACCTCGCGCTCACTGCCACATATCCCTCTGTACCCCACACCTCACGCTCACTGCCACAACACATCCCTCTGTACCCCACACCTCGTGCTCACTGCCACAACATATCCCTCTGTACCCCACACCTCGCGCTCACTGCCACAACACATCCCTCTGTACCCCACACCTCGTGCTCACTGCCACAACATATCCCTCTGTACCCCACACCTCGCGCTCACTGCCCCAACATATCCCTCTGTACCCCACACCTCGCGCTCACTGCCTTATATTCCTCTGTACCCCACACCTCGCGCTCACTGCCACAACATATCCCTCTGTACCCCACACCTCGTGCTCACTGCCACAACATATCCCTCTGTACCCCACACCTCGTGCTCACTGCCACAACATATCCCTCTGTACCCCACACCTCGTGCTCACTGCCACAACATATCCCTCTGTACCCCACACCTCGCGCTCACTGCCACAACACATCCCTCTGTACCCCACACCTTGTGCTCACTGCCACAACACATCACTCTGTACCCCACACCTCGTGCTCACTGCCACAACATATCCCTCTGTACCCCACACCTCGCGCTCACTGCCACAACACATCCCTCTGTACCCCACACCTTGTGCTCACTGCCACAACATATCCCTCTGTACCCCACACCTCGCGCTCACTGCCACCTATCCCTCTGTATCCCACACCTCACACTCACTGCCTGATCGCTCACTTTACCCTGCCATTCATCTTCTACCTGTTCTCTCCCCTTCCACTCGTTCTACCTCTGTTCACCCCATTATTTCTTTTAGTACTCTACTCCTTTCTCAATACCTCTACTTCTTTTCCTCTTCAGTAACATCTCTCTGACACTTCTCTGCACTTTCTTCGTATCAACGCACCCCTCTAATTCACCTGTCTACCTCAGTCGTTATTATTCCCTCTTCCTCAGCTGTCTCTACCTGTCTCTGACATACCTCTCCCACTCTCTACCTGGCCCTCTCTCGTTCTACGACTGCGTCATTCTCCCCTCTCCATCTTTGATTTACCTGTCTCTGCTCCTGAATCTTTTTCTTCTACACCTCAATTCTTTGTCTAGCCTCCACCCCTCGCTACCCTTCTGTTTGCCTCACTACGATCTTTACCCAACCCACCTTTCAGTGCCTCTTCTCATTTCGCCTCCCTCCTTCACAGCACTCTCCTAGCATGCATCTGTTTCTCCCCTCACCACCATGCCTGCCTCTACCCCTACATACCTTTCTAACCAGCCTAACTTTCTGCCTTCCTATTATTCTGGTAGTGAACCTTTCATTTCACGTTGTATTACCTACGCATTCAAAATGAGTAGGTCATTGCTGTGCTCCCAAACCGGCATCGAGACCTAGTCCCCAAGCCTTTCAACATGCCCAGATATAACTTGCCCACTGGATTCAAGATAGCCTGGCTGATGAGGATTATGAATCCGAAACCGGTCCTCGGAAGCTTCTTTCCGGTCCAGGGAAGACATGGCTTGGCAGTTCAGGCTGGACTGTTCCCATGAGGCACAGGGTCAGACTGATTTACATATGGCCATGTCTGAACTGGGGTGGCGGAGTGAGCTAAAGAATGGTGATGGATTAAACCCAGATCAGTTGACTGGGGGTGAGTGTTTGATTTGCTCAAGTGCTCCGTCCATCATCCCCTTTTGTATCGCTTCAGATGTAACAACAAGCATTGGCACAGCCAATAGGTCTCGCCTTTGGGACCTGCTGGTTAACTAAATACTTATGAGGTCTCAAAGGCGAGACCTATTGGCTATGCCAATGCTTGTTTGACAAGCTTCTGTCCCTCGTTCTGTGCTCAGGTCCTGCCTCGTTCTCTCATTTATTCCCCTCTTTTGACCCCACCCCATGCGTCATGTGTCTCCGGCTCTGTGTGAATGTGACTGCACCACACTGGTTGTAAAGGTTGTAAAGATGAAATACCTTTATTACTGGACACCTATGTTATGTTATGTTAAAAAATTTATACCGCGCACGTACACCGAAACGGTTTCTTGGCGCTCATAACAAACATAGCTAACCAGGGCAGAGGTGTTACTCAAAGGCCGCCTTGAAAAGGTGAGTTTTCAGAGTTTTGCGGAACAACTCATATGAGGAACAAAGGCGAAAGGAAGAAGGGAGGGAGTTCCAAAAGGAGGGACCTAGAAAAGAGAAGCATAAACCACTGTGTTTTTTACGGCGAAATAATGGAGTGCAAAGAAGATTATCTGCAGAGGAACGTAAATTGCGGGTAGGAAGGTAACGCTTAAGCTTGGAGGAAATGAACTCAGGGGCCTGGTTGTGCAAAGATTTGAATAGGGTGCAGCCAAGCTTGAAGGAGCACCGTTTAGCCACTGGGAGCCAATGAAGGCTCTTCAGGAGAGGGGAAACGTGCTGGTGTTTGGGTTGATGGTACACCAGGCGGGCGGCCTGGTTCTGGATCAGCTGAAGTTTTTGAAGCTGATAAACAGGAATCCCCACGTACAGGATGTTGGCAAAGTCAACCCTGGAGATGACCAAAGCCAGTATAACTAGTGTGAGTGCTTCTCTGGTTAGAAATCTACAGATCTTGCGGATTCTGCGTAGCTGGAAAAAGCAGGACGATGTTACTGCTGAGATCTGAGGTTTCATAGAGAGATCCTCAGAGATGATCACTCCTAGGCTTTTCACAGAGCTGACCGGGCTAGGGGGGAGACCCAAAGAAGGGGGCCAGTAGTTACCATCCCAAGGATTGGTAGGACCACCCACCAGTACAAGTTCCGTTTTAGACGGATTCAGCTTGAGCTGGCTGTGCGCCATCCAATCAGAGATGAGTAACATGGTAGTTTGGAAGTTGAGGCGAGAGGAAAGTGTGGTATCCAAAGGGAAAATCAGTTGTAAATCGTCGGCATAATTGTATATTGTGGCGGAGGAATGATGAAGGGAAGCCATGAGTGGTTGCATATATAGATTGAAAAGGAGTGGGGAGAGGGCAGAACCCTGGGGGACACCGCAAGTGAGGGGAAGAAAAGAAGCAGAGAAGGTGGAGAGGTGGACTGCCTGGGAGCGGCCTTGCAAGAAGGATCGAACCCAGTCAAGGGCAGTGCCCCGAATGCCGGCGTTGCTGACACGGTCGATCAAGATAGTATGATCGACCGTGTCAAAAGCCGCCAACAGGTCTAACAGTACGAGGGCTTGGGGGATGTTGTTATCGGCTCCAGTTCTAAGTGTGTCCATCACAGCTGCAATCACCATCTCTGTAGAGTGCAGGGGGCGAAAGCCCGCCTGCTGGGGATCGAGGAAAAGAGAAGTCTCAATGAAAGTGCTCAAGCACTTAGTGACGTAGGTCTCTAAGATCTTTCCCAAAAAAGGGAGGAGAGAGATAGGTCTATAATTGCTCAGCACTAGGGGGTCTGCGCTGGGCTTTTTCAGGATGGGTAACACTACCGCCTGCTTGAAGGCATCTGGGACAACACCTGATGTTAAGGAGGAGTTGAGAAGGGCTAGAGCAGGGTCAGGGCAGTGCGTGAAAATTTCTTTGAAAATATGTGGGGGGCAGCAGTCCTTCGGAGACCCGGAGCTAACTTTGTGGAGAAGACTGTGGAATTCGGTGATGGAGATGGGAGGGAAAGTTAGGAATTTCTGAGGATTTTCAAGGGGGAGGGAAAATGATTTGGAAGGGGAAGGTGGAGAGATGTTGTTTTTGATTATGGAGATCTTGTCTTGAAAGAAAGCATTGAGCTCATCACACAGGGCCTGAGTGGGAACGGGTGGGAGAGTGACGCGATCAGGAAGGGAAAGCTCATTGACAATCGAGAAGATGTCTTTGGCTTTTGAGGCCGACTCCAAGATTTTACAAGAAAAGTAAGAGGTCTTAGCCTCTAGGATGGAGGATTTATATTTGCTGAGTAAGCTTGTAAATTCAGTCTTAAGTGCTGGGCCATACTTATGGCGCCAGCGCCGTTCGGCCTGGCGGAGAGCTAATTTGTCTCGTTTCAGCTGGTCAGTATACCAACGCTGAGCGTCATGGGGGCGTGAAACTTTAATGGACTTTAGAGGGGCTACAGTGTCGGCAGCTGCCTTCAGCCAGTGCTCGAGAGTGGAGGCTTGAAGAGAGACAGATTCTGAGGCTGGTGGAACTGAGGCTGCCAGAAGGGAATGAAATGTTGACATATCGACATTCTTCCAGTTGCGAGCTATGATGCTAGAGGGGCGCGGGGGACGAGGAAAGCTAGGAAGGTCGGGGTATAATAAAGCCAGTACAAGGTCTTTTATTGTTGTGCCTGTAGTGATGCAGAACACAAAATATTTATCCCTAAGACTAATGAGTCTTTAAAGCAATCTTGTGCTATACCCAACTTCACTGACCAGCTTTCCCCCCATTTGACCATGTCATCTGTTCTATGCTCGTTTAACTCTGCGTAAAACCTTTTAATAGTGCAATCTACTCCACTCTCTATTATTTCTAATATATTGTTTTTTTCAAATCCTCTCGTCCCCCCTCTTTTATTTTGTAAGAAACTTCTTACTTGTAAGTATTTAAAAAAATGACTTCTTGGCAAATTAAATTTTTTCTGTATTATTCCGAATTGTTTCATCCCTTGTATCCCCATAATGTCCCCCATTTTTATTACTCCATTTCGAAACCACTCTCTATATATTGAATCGGAAAAAATATCTCGCGGAAATGCCCTGTTATCATACATCCTCGTATACCTATTGAATTTACCCAACCCAAATTTTTTCGTAAACGCCTTCCATAACTTGTGAGCTCCCACCAACGTCTTAAAGCGTGTTCTTTTAAAGTATAACGTGTCAAAATTTTTCAAAAAAATATTCTTAGTTTCTTCCCCCATCAAAATACCGTATATTGCTAATGATCCCAGATGATCCTCTCCTTCTGCTTCGGCTCCCCCTATTAATCCTATCATATACTGTAGAGCAGCAGCCCAATAATAAAGCTTAATATCTGGTAGTGCCCAACCTCCTCTTTCACGTGGAAGTGCCAGGAATCTCGCCGCCCTTCTGGTCTTACCTTTGGACCATATGAACTTGTTAATCATATTCTCGATTTTTTTAAACCAGACATTGTCAAACCATAGGGGAATTGTTCGAAAAAGGTATAAAAATTTTGGCATAATTAGCATTTTTATAATATTTACTCTTCCAACCAGAGTAAGATGGAGATTATTCAATCTGTCCAGCTCACCCCCTACTTTCTGTATGATAGGACTAATATTTAGTTCTACTATTTTTTCTAGTGCTGAGGCTATAATTATTCCCAAATATGTTCCTGTCAGTGCCACCCTGGAGTCCTGGCATGGTGCCTTGTTGTTTTTTATAATTTGTGTTTTTCCAGTGTTCAAGGAATACCCAGACACTTTCCCAAATTCTTTTGCCTCTTCCTCCACATATCTTATAGCCTCTGTGGGTGATGATGTTATAACCGCCACGTCATCAGCGTACGCCAGAATCTTACACTCCCCCCTGAGTGTGACAATTGGGGGAATATGTCTATTTAACTCCAGTTTTCTAATTAGCGGATCTAAGTATATAGCAAACAGCAAAGGAGAGCATGGACACCCCTGCCTTGTGCCCCTCTCAATTTTTACTTTATCCGTTAACCCTGCATTAATTCTAATTGCAGCGCTCGGGTCTCTGTATAGTGTCTTTATCGCTGTCAAGAAGCCGCTGCCAAATCCCACTTTTTCCAGGACACTCCATAGGTATCCCCATGACACACGATCGAAGGCTTTTTCCGCATCCAATAATAGTACCGCAAATGGATCCCCATTAGCCTCCGTCATGTCCATAAGGGTAATTAACTTCCTTACATGGTGCGTGGTCCCCCGCCCAGGAATAAAGCCGTGCTGATTGGTAGTAACTAACGGTGTTATTACACTGGCAAATCTAATGGCCAATACCTTTGAGTAAATCTTCGTGTCTGTATTCATAAGGGTAATTGGTCTGTATGACCCTGGGTCAGTCGGTATCTTTCCTTTTTTGAGGATGACCACTATTTCAGCCTCAGACCAAGTATTCGGTATTGAGCATCCCTTCTGTGCTTGTTTAAAAGTATAGAGGATATCTCCTGCCAACTCCTCCCAAAAAACTTTGTAAAATTCTAGCGGGATTTTGTCTGGGCCAGCAGCCTTTCCTGCTGGTAAACTCTTCATAGCTGCTTCTACTTCTTCTAATTCCAAAGCAGTGTCTATCCTCTGTTTCTCTGTTTCATCCAGCTGTCCCCCCTCATATTCATTCAGATACTCCATTATGTCTTCATGATCTTTTATTTGACTCTCAGAGTAGAGCTTCGTATAGAAGCTTCTGAAGACTTCCCTTATTTCTTGTACATTAGTTACCATCGTCCCTGAGATATCCTTTATTGCTTTTATCTCACCTAGAGATGCCTTCTGTCTAGTTCTAGCTGCTAACATTTTTCCAACCCTTTCATTCAACTCATAGCAATTCTCTCTATTCACTGTATATTGTTTCGCAGCCCTTTCTGCTATGTACTCTTCTGCTGCCGTTCTTAATTTTACAAGTTTCATAAATGGGAGGTCTAGTGGGTCTCCATTATAAGTTTGTCCTGTCCTATTATTTAATTCCTCCTCTGCCGACAACAACTCCCTCTTTATCCGCTCAGATCTTTCCTTTTCCTCTTTCCTTTTTCTAGCGCCAAAACTGATGGTCTCACCCCTTACTCCGGCCTTAAAACAATCCCACACCATCCCGACCGATGCTGTGTGTCTATTTATGTTCAGAAACTCAACTATCCATTTCTTCATATGCTGGATATATGCATCCTCCACGAGCAATGCCCTTTCGAATGTCCACTCAATAGCCTTCCTTGCCGTTTTCATACCTTTCAAGGTGACGATGAGAGGGTTGTGATCTGAAAAAAGCCTTGGTATTCTTTCAATCTCTGCCCCGTCCATGCGTTGAGTACTAATTAAAAAATAATCCAATCTAACGCTTATCCTATGAGGCGATGAATAGTATGTGTACCCATTTTGTCCCGGGTTAAGAGTATCCCATACATCTAATAATCCGTTATTCCTAGCTAGATTATAGACTGCTTTAAAAACTCTTCTCTTCCTTCCTTTGTATTTAACTGGGGGTCCTAACCCCAACCCCAAGCCTCCTGCTCCATTGATGTTAAAATCACCCCCTATCAGTATGAAGGGTGCCCAAGTTGCCAGCTCTATGTCAATTTCCTCAAAAATCTCCGGATCATCCCCTGTAGACCCATAAATAGACCCCAGGGTGACCCATGTTTCTCCGACCATACACTCTACTAAAGCCCATCTACCCCATACATCCTCCCATTTTTTTCTAGTACATATATTTCTTTGCTTTGCCATCACAGCAACCCCCCTGTTCCTAGTGCCCTGCCTAGAGTGTGCTATAACCGTTAGCCCTAACTGATCTAGAAGCCTAATCTCAGATAGCTGTATATGTGTTTCCTGTAATATTAAAAAGTCCAATCTTAATTGTTTGATCAGGGCTGCTGCCTTCTGCCTTTTTACCCTATCATTGAGACCACATACATTCCATGTCATAATACGAGTACTCATCCTGGGTTTTTAACAAATATAACCATAAATTTAGTCATTTTAAGCAAAAAAAACTTGACGCATTCTGTTGCCACGACTTTATAACTCACAAATTTTTCTTCCATTTTATTAATCTTCTTGTTCCATAGTGTCTCTTGTGCTCTATATTCCCAAATTCCTCTGTGTTCCTTGCCCCCCCTGTGCCCCCCACCCCTAACCCCCACCCTGGCTGTCCCACCCCCCCTACTGGCAAATAGGTCCAAAGGACCTATATGTGACAGCTGTGTCTGCTTGGATACCGCGCCCCCCTGCCCCCCCCCCGCCCCCGTTGTCTGCTGTCCATTGGCAGAAAAAGAAAAAACCAAAACGTGTAATATATTACTATCTTTCTACATATTATATACATCAGAATTCTAAAACTGTTCTGTTACTGTTTCTACTTCTCAGGATTATACCCTAGATCCTACTATCTTTTTGCCAAAAGGTCTACCACCAGTTCACTATCAGCGTGTGCTTGGGATTGTGAATGAGTGTGCGGGTTCTTTTCTTTCAACCATTCCAAAAATTCAGCTGCCCTAATTTCTAAATGGAAAATTTTAAATTGGCCGTCTCTTACCACCTTCAGTCTACTAGGGTACAGTAGGTATGCCTCACAGCCAATTCTCTGGAACGGAGTTATTAACTCACGCAATCTCCATCTACGCTCTACCGTCGTGTGACAAAAGTCTGGTCTGGCAAAAAATTCTACCTCTTGGTATCTACATTTTGTCTGTGGCCTTGCTTTCCCCATTATCTCTTCCCTCAGCAAATAATTGCCCACATATATTAGAATTGCTCTGGGTTTATTTGAGCCAGACCCCTTCCTCTGTACAAATGGGAATCTGTGAACACGTTGGATTTCTGACTCCCAGTCCCAGCCTTTTATATCTGGCAGTGCCCCCTTAAGAAGCTCTATTGTGTAGGCCCTAATATCTTTTCCTTCTCTTCCTTCCGGAATACCTAAGAGTCTTACGTTATTCCTCCTCTGCCTGTTCTCAAACTCTTCAAGCTTCCATAACACATCGCTATTAGTTCTTTCCTGCTCTTGTCTAAATTCCTTCCAGCCTTTCATTTCATCTTCCAAATTCCCTGTTCTTTCTTCAACTTCCGTAAGTCTCCCTGCCAATTCTGTACATGCCTTACTTACTTCCCGAAGGGAAATTTGTATTTTTTTACTTTCCTGCCTGGCTCTCTGACTCTCTACCCTCGCCTCAGTTTGGATTTGTTTGAGCATTGAAAAAATCATTTCAAACCCCTTAGGTGAGTCTTGGCCTTGGGAATGTGACTGATTATGAGCCTGGGTATGGATCTGGGTCTGAATATCGGATTGCCCTTGCCTAGCCCCCTCCTCAGTCCTCCGTAAAAGGCCCGTAGTTTCATCTATGCCACCAGTGCCCTCTTTGTACATCTGAGAAGTGGCTGCGTAATCCCAGTCTAGCCTTTTTGCAACGCTAATAGCAGCTGGGCTTATAGATCCTTTCGCTCTTCTCCTTTTTTTGGTCAGGACTTTTGGTTTACGTTTTAGAGCTATGTCTTGTATAGAGCCTGATGTAGTAGTAGTCCCCGTTTCCAACCCAGACACTGTCAGATCGCTTCCTGAGTCTGCAATAAAGGGATCCGACTCGCCTCCCCCAACCGCCCCCACCTCTTCCCCTTCCTCTTCACCCTCATTGACAGAAAAAAAACATTCATCACTAGGAGAACCAGTTATGGTTTTTGCTACCTTAGGGTCACTGACAATTATATCCTTCATGTTATTAACACCAATATCGCCAATATCACCATTTTCGTTGCCATTACCGTCGTCATTTCTGTTACCACATCCTTTTCCAGCCCCCCCTCCATCTGAGTGTATGCTTCTACTACCCTCTTGGCCACTTTTCCCTATTACAGGTAGGTTGATAACAGACATCTTATAAGTGTTGAGGCTACTTTCCCCCTCTCTTATCGCCTCAGTTAATGCCTCTGTTAAAGTCAATACGTTGACTGCATCTGCTCCGGGAGGTAAAGCATCCTCCCCAGCATTCTCCTCAACAATGTGTATGGCTCTGTTATCTTTCGCACTGCCAGAGGCCTCATTAATAACAATGACCACGCTGCCCTCTTTAGCACATCCTCTTATGTCCTTCTCCAAAAAGTCCTCACCCCTCTCCTGAAGTAGACTTCCTTGAGACAGTTCAGTGTTTTTATGTGCTTTTTCATTCAGAATAGTCACGTTTTCTGTCCCTGTCAAAGCACAGGATACCAGGAGAGTGCTATCTATCACTTTCATAGGGGCGCCATATTCAGGTTCAAAGCCAAATTCGGGCACAGAATCCGGTTCACCTTCATCTTCTAATCTCCCAGATTGTACCCTTTCTATTTGAGCTATGGCCACATTAGTATCCAACGCCTGAGAGCTAGCAGTAACAGGAAAAAAGGCCTCTGATACTAACGGCTGCCTCAGGTTCCCTTGTTCTGTTAATTTTCCTTTATTTGCTTTAATCACAGCCCCTTTATTTTTTTCCTTTTTCTTTGGTTTCTCCCCCACAAAGCTGCCAGCCTCCTTACTTTTTACAGCAGTCCTTCCTTGTTCGGCAGTGCCGACCTCTTCCTGGGTCCGTGTCAGTTTTTTGGCTCGAAGGTTCGCCGCCGGCGCATCAGACTCACTCCACGCTGCTTTCTCCTCTTGCAACACCTTCGAAATTTTTGGCGCCATTACACGCCACGCACTTGACAGCGCTGCTGCCACCAAACCCTGCTGCCGAAAACGCCGCTGCCTCCGTGACTGCCGATAGCTCTCCCTCCAGGAATCCGCCTTCACCATCAGCTGACAAGCATTGTCCAATACACGGGTCAGCACTGCATCCGCCGCCGGGAAGGTTAGTGCCTCCGACAGTGCCTGTGCAAAGAACCACATCGGCCGGCTTCCTCTTCGTCTCTCCTCGTATCTGTGCTTTCCTTTTTTCGAAATCCGCCGAAATCCACCGCAGCTCCGCCAGTACACAGAATAGGTACAATCCGGTGTTTTTTTTAGCGTTTCTACCACATCGGCCGGCTTTTCTCTTCGTCTCTCCTCGTATCTGTACTTTCCTTTTTCAAAATCCGCCGAAATCCACCGCAACGGCCGCCAGTACACAGAATAGGTACAATCCAATGCTTTTTTTAGCGTTTCTGCCAATCGTTCACCTCATTGCTCTACCCGGGACAGGGAGCGACAGGGAGCACGTCCTCCACCTACAGACTGTCAGCGGCCATCTTGCCAAAAAACTAGCACAATGGGGAGCGACAAATGGTATACACTGCCCCAGGTGTATGAGTGCAAATGCGGATGCTATCCATATGTTTGCAACATGTCCAAACTTAGCAATACTACTTAAGGAAATAGAATTGTTTTTACAAAGGGCATTAAAAATAGCTGCTAATTTAACACCCGTGACTATATTACTAGGGACAGATGGTAGTAATGAAGACGAAGCAGGGAAATATTGTATCTTCATTGCTATGGCAGTGTATAGACTATGTATAGCATCTGCATGGTTAGATCAAACGGCACCATCATTTCACCAATGGCTAGCCAGGTTGTTGAGTACATACAATTTAGAAAGAGCAATCTACTCTAGAAGGGGGAAAAACTCGAGGAGACTAGGCTTGAAAATATGGGAGGCTATAACGAAATGGAAGGAAGGATGATGTATATAGAAATTGTATATAAACTGTATTTGTATATAGACTGTATATAAACTGTATATAACAGATAATACGTGGTGTATACTTAATGTATTTAAAGGATTTCAAAATCATTATATAAGCTCTAGGATATTGAGTTAATCTTAATTATAATTGATGATATACTTTGTTTTGAAAAGTAAGTTTTAATTTACTTTATGTTGATGTTATATGAAGATGTATGGTATGAATATTCCATGGCTATGTTGTATCGTTTACTTGTTTCACGCCCCTTCTGTGTTCCAGAGGGTGGCAAATATTTAAAAATCCTTTAATAAAAAGAATTTAAAAAAAAAAAGGAAAGCTAGGAAGGTCAATGGAAAGAGAGACAAAATAATGGTCTGACCAGGTACAAGGGGTGATCACGGGAGGCGAAGGATCGAGGTTGGCCGTCCAGACCTGGTCAAGTATATGACCCTTACAGTGGGTAAGAGCAGAGATCAATTGCTGACAGTTCAAGCTAGTAAGAGTGTCTGAAAACAGCTTAGAAAGTCGGCATTCTTGAGGATCGGTAGGCCAGTAATTGAAATCACCTAGGAAAAGAATTCTGGAGTGATTTATAAGAAGCGTGAAGTGATGTATATGAAGTGGTGTGATTCTCCCCTCGGCCGGCAGCCACGGAGCAACTGCCTCGAGTAGAATCCCGCACCGACAATATTCCAACATGACATGGGATGATGACCTAATCAAGCCCACAAAATCCGAGCACTACACATCCCCCTCCCGTCAAAAACAGACCCAAAAACAAACGAAAATGATTTCAGAAACAAAAGAAGAAAAAGATACATAGGAGAAAATAGAACAAGATCCTCAAATAAGCCAATACATTAGGCAAAGAAGAGAAAAGAGACAAAGGAAATTGCAACTGGGAATATGCATCCCATACAACACAAGCAATAAAGCCCCCACCCACTATGAACACCCAAAACCATGAACGCCTTCAGACTGTTTCAGATACCGTGTGGGCCTGCGAGGCATGGAGGAGGGAGATTCTCTGGCTCCATCATGAGAAACGGTGTCATCGTCATTGGGAGGATGAGCATCATCCCCCCTACATTCTCTGAGTCACCCCTGGTATAGTCTCTCCTGCTGGCCAGCTCATCATCACTCATCAACATGAACCTATTCAAGCCCCCATGCTGCCTGGAAGAGTCCACCCCCTTTCTGTCCACAGGTCTGCCTTTCTGGTATAAACATACAACGCCACTCTATGTTTTCCCACTGGTCACCATTGGTCAAGACCACACAACTATCAAATACTTGTTTGTATTTAAACAGGCCACAAAACTTAGACAACCTTTCGCAGAACCTGCCATGCATAATTTTGACCAAGTCCCAAACACACACACTCTAGCCACCGACAACGCTCTCCTCCCCATCAATCTTCTCATGACACGAGCCTGTTAGCCACGCAGGGTTTTACTTTGTGCCTGGCTTCCTCCCACCCATTTTCTTGAAAGTAGAAACACCAGTCACACCATGCTGTGTGGTGCAATGCGCCCAAACCATTTTATTCACCATTACTTTGACATCCTTCCCACTTTAAAGGCCATGGAAATGGTACCCTTGCCCAAACATTTGGCCCGCTCCACCATGCCATTGGCTTGGAGGTTGTTAAGTGCCGTGCAATCCTGGGTGATGCCACAATTATCCAGAAAATATTTAATTTCATGTGAAATGAGTTGAGTTCCATTATCAGTGAAAAGGAAACAAGCCAACCCCTCCTCCAGAAACACCTCCTTCAACACCTCCACTGTACTTCTGGTAGTCACATCCTGCATATATTTGGCCACCAACCATTTTGAGCGCACATCCACCAAAAACATGGTATTCTCCATTCTCTCATCCAACATTTGCATTGGCCCTATAAAATCTTAGTCCAGGGTGCATGATGGACCTAGATATGTCTTGTGCTGTAAGGACCAGTCTTAAGTTTTTTACACTTTACTTACACACTTCACAATTCACAACCCATGCCGTGATTTGATCATCTATACAGGGCCACCAAAAATTCTCCCTCGCCCTGTTTTTGGCATAGCTTGCCCTAAGTGGCCCTAAGTGGCCCTCAAGGGCTAACTTAATGATTATGCACCTCAAAATCTCAGGTGGTACAAACTTGTTGTTTCTCATAAGAACGTTTGTGTCTCTTAGGGTTAATTCATCCAGAATCTTAACGAATGGTCTCACTGAAGGACCAACTGTGCTCGCCATATGTTTTGCATGCGCCACCATTTGTTCAACACTCTTCAATAGCGCAACACGATCCATGCGCAAACGCCATTCATCTGCCGAGAATGAGCCACTGCTATAGTCTTCTACATCGCACAATGAGGCACAGCCCCTTCCTGATCCTAGGCAGACCCACTGTGACCATTTTCCCCAGGACACTCCAACGACATGGGGGAAAGGCTTGTGCGTTCTCCCGTCCTGGTGTGTGGGCAACATTGTACAGATACCCCTGAAGTCTGAAAGATAATCTAGCCAGCCTAGCTGAGCCCTTACCAGTACAACAAGAACTCAAAATGTTCACCAAGGGTGTGTGCGTATGCAAAAATTCAAACCCCATAAGAAGGTCTGAAAATGCCCAACAGACCAGGCAGCTGCTAGAGCTTTGCGTTCTATAACAGAATACTTACTTTCACATTCTGTCAACAAGCGCAAGGCAAAAGCCTGCACCTGGCATTACACTGCCCCAAACCATGCACACTGACATCCACCATTAGAAATGTTTTAAGTTGAGCGTCAAAAGGTGCAAGAATTTCCGCATCACAAATATCCCTCCTTACAAGATCAAAGGCCCTTTGCTGAGCATCACCCCACATGAAAGTATGCCTCTTCTGCAATAACAGTCTAAGTTCCTCTTGTTTGCAAAGTTGGGAACACTTTTCACATAGTATTCAATCAAGCCCACAAATGACAGTAAATGGTCATTAATGGCTACAAACTTGATAGCTTCCAACAAGTCAATTTTGGGTTGGACGGATTTTTTGCTGTCCAGAGCTGCTCTTGGTTTTTTTACTCTGGCACTGGACGATAAGTTGGTCCCTGATCAACTCGTCGGTCATTTGACTGAATTTACATTTTATAGAAAGTTCACGTAAGCCTGATAAAAAGTCATCCAGTGACTTGCCAGTTTTTAAGGTCTGGTATAAAACTTGTAACATGACATTACAATATTTGACTCCTTAGCAAACCTTTTTTCCTGATGCGGTTTGGCTTCCGCCATTTCGCCATCGTCCACAAAAACACCATCTGCATCACAACCAACTTCGACGACACCCCCACTGCCTCCGAGCACCTCCACTTCCAGATACACACCGACCCTAAGACCACCCTCAGAGGTACCCTCATCTACAGACCCCCGGGACCACGCACACAATTCAGCGAAGCCATCGCAGACTTCATCAGCCCGCTTGCCCTCACCTCCTCAGACTACATCCTCCTAGGGGACCTCAACTTCCACCTGGAAAACAACAATGACAACAACACCACCACCCTGCTAGACAACCTCGCCAACCTCGGACTCAAGCAACTGGTGAACACCCTTACCCACTACGCCGGCCACACGCTTGACACAGTCTTCTCCTCCAGCAACCACATCTCCTTCAGCCACTCCACGAACTACACTGGACAGATCACAGCTGCGTCCACTTCAACTTCAGGAAAACCACAGCCCACCACCACCTGCAACAGACTCCCTGAAAATGCTGGAGTAAGATCACCGCCGACCAGCTCACCACCTCCCTAAGCCAGCACCCCCCAACCAACACGACGGACCCCAACGAAGCAGCCCGAACCTCACACAGTGGCTCACCAACTGCACCAATGCTCTTGCACCACTGAAGATTCCTCCCGGCAGATCTGGCAGCAAGAAAGTCTCGTGGTTCACCAACGACCTTAAAAGATTTCTAGAAATCCTGCCATACCCTCAAGAAAGCCTGGTGCCACGACCAGTCAACAGGAAACATGACAGCCCTCAAGAACGCCATCCGCAAACACCACCAGCTGATCCGCGCAACCAAAAAGTCAGCATTCAGAGAACGAATGGACAACAACACCCACAACACCAAGGAACTCTTCAGCATCGTTAAAGAGCTCTCCAACCCCAGCGCCAGCAACAACGACATCACACCCTCGCGAGACCTCTGCGACTCACTCGCCTCGTTCTTCCACCACAAGATCACTGACATACCCAACAGCTTTGGCGCCCAGACCACGCACCCAACCACCGAACCAACGCCCCCCCACCACCACCCTCTGCACCTGGACCTCCGTCAACACTGAAGACACCACCCACGTGATGAACACCATCCACTACGGCTCCCCAGCCGACCCCTGCCCACACCACATCTTTAACAAAGCCGATTCCATCATCGCACCCCAACTCCGGAACATCATCAGCAGCTCCTTTGCATCTGCCACCTTTCTGGAGATCTGGAAACGCAGAGATCAGCGCCCTCCTGAAGAAACCCACCGCGGACCACACAGACCTCAAGAACTTCCGCCCCATCTCGCTCCTCCCTTTCCCCGCCAAAGTCATCGAGAAGACCGTCAACAAACAGCTAACCGCCTTCCTCGAGGCTAACGGCTCCCTCGACCCATCGCAGTCCGGTTTCTGAGCAAACCACAGCACCGAGACCGACCTCATCGCAGCCACCGACAACATCAGGTCCCTGCTCAACAACGGGGAAACTGCTGCCCTCATCCTCCTCGACCTATCAGCCGCATTCGACACAGTCTGCCACCGCACCCTAACATCCCGCCTCCACCACGCCGGGGTCCAAGGAAAAGCTCTAGAATGGATCACCTCCTTCCTCTCCGACAGAACTCAGAGAGTCCACTTCCCCCCTTCCGCTCTGCGGCCACCAAGATCATCTGCGGCGTTCCTCAAGACTCCTCACTCAGCCCCACCCTCTTCAACGTCTACATGAGCCCCCTCATAGCCATCGCACGCCAACACAACCTAAACATCATCTCCTACGCTGACGACACCCAGTTGATCCTCTCCCTCACCAACGACCCCGCCACCGCCAGAGCCAGCCTCCAGGAAGGAATTAAAGACGTCGCGGAATGGATGAAGCTCAGCCGTCTGAAACTGAACTCTGACAAGACGGACGTCCTCATCCTCGGAGCGTCCCCCTCCGCCTGGGACGACTCGTGGTGGCCCCCCGCACTGGGCACCGCCCTTAAGCCCACGGACCACGCACGCAACCTGGGCTTCATCCTGGAATCCCCCCTCACGATGACCAAGCAAGTCAACGCCGTCTCGTCATCTTGTTGCAACACCCTACGCATGCTCCGGAAGATCTTCCGGTGGATCCCCACCGTAACCAGAAAGACGGTCACCCAGGCCCTCGTCACCAGCCGTCTGGACTAAGATAACACCCTCTACACTGGGACAACAGCCAAACTTCAGAAAAGACTCCAGTGCATAGAGAACGCCTCTGCACGACTCATCCTGGATATCCCCCGCTACAGCCACACCTCTGCCCACCTGAGAGACCTGCACTGGCTCCCCATGAGCAAGAGGATCACGTTCAGGCTCCTCACCCACGCACAGAAGACATGGACCCCAAATACCTCAACAACCGCCTCACGTTCTACACACCCGCCCGCCAGCTCCGCTCCGCCAGCCTTGCCCTCGCCACCGTCCCACGGATCCACAGAACCACCACCGGAGGAAGATCCTTCTCCTACCTGGCGGCCAAGACATGGAACTCCCTCTCCACCCACCTCCGCCAGACCCAGGACCATCTCTCCTTCAGGAAGCAACTCAAGACCTGGCTCTTCGAGCAGTAGCAGCATCCCCCCCCCCTCCTCCCAGTGCCTTGAGACCCTTGCGGGTGAGTAGCGCACTCTTCAAATGTGCTTGATTGATTGATTGATTGATCAACAGGCTGATTGCCACCACCCTGCATCTGAGGTAAATATTTAAAAATATGGTGAGCCTCCTTGCCAATAGTGCCTAACAACAACAATGCTTTCTTCCATCCAGGAGCGAATTCCAATCCATGCAGTGCAGTGATATAATTATCAAACAGGTCTATTTATTCCTCCCATTGAATGGAAGGAGCACCTTGTTGTGCCGAAAAGAGGGTGGAATCACGATTGAGGAATTTGGCATAATTAAAAGTCAGTGGAGCTCTGACTGGGTTAATATCTTGCTGGAATGTGTTCGCCGAGGTGCTCTCCTCTAATGAAACCACACAGTCTAATCAGAAGGAACACACTTTCAAAGGGCCTTTCCTCTAAATCATCACATGGACAGTGATTTTACAGATGAGCATCTTGACAAATGCAGGCTCCACGTGCTATGGGACCGGTTGTGGGACGAGCTGAGACCTTGGTACTCCGGGCAGACACCGAAAGTTAGTGTGCCTGTTACTCACTTCGGCCTGCCTTGGCCAATCTTGGCAGGAACTGCTGACACCGACTCCTTTTACAGCGCAGCCTCCGCCAAGAATATCCTTCAGGTCCGTCTTGTACCCAGGACCATAGAAGGCTCCTCAGTCTGGTGTCGCAAACATAACATGGGGCTGGCGATCATCGCCAACATGTCAAAGTGACTGCCCCCAGGTACTTCACGCAAGCCGCAGTGAGCATGCGCAGGTGGGAAAGGAACTCTTTGGCCCAGCATTGCTGAGGCAGATTCCCGTTTCATTCCCATTCTTTTGTGCTGTGCATTTGTTTTATCTTCTCAGTGATTTATTTTAAACCTTTTGGGACCGTTTTATTTTACGGCGGTGCCGTGCACTGATTGACTGTGGTGTCTTAGCGTGGACACGCTCTAGTGTTTCTATGAATTGTAATACGATCTACACCCACCCACCACAGACGTCATGGTGTCACATGACGCTGCCAATAAAAGAGGCTGAGCGCACGTGCTCAGGAGCTTTCCTACCACTCATTCCTGGTGTCCGTGTCGTCCTTGCTGCACCTACCATGAGGACCCAGGGCCCATACTTTCAATCATTACAATGGCGACGAGGTCGGTAGTGCAACCCACGCGTGCCACTACCAAACACTGCGAAGAAGGGGGAGTGGTGCCTGCCTGAAGGGCACCCCCTGCAGCAAGGCACAGCGAGCCGAGAAGCCGGTGCATGTCGGAGCCAGCAGCCACCAAGAGGCGACCAGCTAGCCGACTGAAGCCACCTGCGACGGCCGCCACCAACATGTGCCTCGAGGAAGGAGCGGACCGCCCAGAGCCCACCTGAGACGGCCGCAAGGCAAGAACCCCACCAGAGGGGAGCACGGGCCGGGCGGAGGCCACCCGCCACGACCCCCCTCGCGACGTGGTCCAGGCCAGCGGAGCCCACCCGCGACCGGACGGCAGCACCTCCATCGAGGGAAGACACAGCAGCGCCAGCGGAGCCCACCCGCGACCTGCCGGCGGCACCCCCAGCGAAGAAGAGTCCAAGCAGCGCCAGCGGAGCCCACCCGCGGCCCGCCGGTAGCGCCTAGAGGAGGACAGAGACGAAGCAGCGCCAGCGGAGCCCACCCGTGACCTGCGACAAGCATGGCAGGCCTCCGCCGCGCAGCGTGTGAGTGAGAAGCTGCAGCGGCGGGAGACCGGCGAAAGTGGGGCCAGCGGACCAAGTACTTTCAAGACAGAGCCGGCGGAGCCCAACCGCAGCCTGCCTAGTGCGTTCCTCGTCGAGGAGGAGTGACCGGAGCGACGAGATCCCCCACCGGAGAAAGCAACCCCGCCCCCGCCCGCGTGAGCACTGCCGAGGCGGCCGCGGACGGGGAGAGAAAGTGAGGGAGAAGCGAGAAGCTGCAGGTGGCCAGCGCCGCCGAGAGCAGAAGGCGCACAGCCCCCCTCGTGTGCTCCGCGTTGAGGAGCAGTCGGGCACGGGAGCATAAGAGAAGAGACCGTCTGCCAGCGCCGCCGTCAGGAAGGGGTTCCCCGCGTGTGCTCCGTGTGAGTAACAGAACGCAAGCACACCGGGCCATACCGCCAAAAGATCCAGCAACATTTAAATAAGAGGAACCACACAGAGAACACACCAGTGCATCCAGCAAGTCAGCAAAGTAGCCCCCAGCATCAATGCCTGCACAAAACGAGAAAGGGAACTCAAGGGTGCTCCTCAAATGCCTGCCTGACACCAGCACAATTACAATTTGGAAAACAATTCTTACACACTTAAAGCAGAGGAAAAGAGACTCACCCATCTACAGCAGCAGCTCCAAACCCCTGTGCACAGAAGCAGTAGAGAGCACACCAGGGAAGGACAAGTCAGGCTGCTCGAAAGATCCAGCAACACTGCCACCCAGTGGCCAAAAGTATTACTGCACCTTCATCTTGCAGCACAGAAACAAGCACTGCTCAACGCAAAAGAAGTAGCACCATCTAGCGGCAACTGACGGAGTAGTGCCCCAAGGGAAAGCATCTCAACGCCGCAACTCAGAAAGCGCGCTCCGCGCAGAAGACAAGGAAGAGAAACCACCAACACGCACCAGCAAGGAGTCGGCAGACGCCACTTCCAGAGTGACGTGGGAAGAGGCACCAACGCCTCACCAAGCATCCAAGCAAGGACGAAACGTCTGGAGAAAACAGCTGCCAAGCACTGGAGGTAGGATCAGGGAATAAGACTGCCGAGATCGGAAGACGGAGAGAGCAGTGACTTCTAGTGGCCACGGGAGATCACCGCAGAATCAACTAACGCCCGCCAACGGTCCGAAGCAGCAAACTTCTGACGCCATCCAAAGCAGCAAGTACCCGACGGTCCAAAAGCAGCAAAGTACTGGACGTCAGCCAAGCAGCAAGACAAAGGACGCCAGCCAAAGCTGCAAGTACCGACGACACGCAACAAGTGTCCGAGAGCCTTGAAGAAAACGGGCGCAGATAACGCGCCACGTGGCAAGGCACAGCCCCCACGAGATGGAAGAAGGGCACAGGTAACGCCACAGTGCAGAAGAGTTACCGAAGAAGACCACTAAGCGTGGCACCCCCAGAAGCCGATCCACAGAAAGATCGCGTACCAAGTATGACCCGCGATGGGTTCTCTAACCAACATCAGAAAGTCCGAAAGGACGACCGAAGAAACCTGCCAAAACATCAGCAGGAGCGGGCCGCCAATGGTCCAGGACGTTCGACCTAGTCAAGGTCTCTAAACACCATCCCACGAACGTCACCTACAAGAATCCAGTGAAGAGGGTTCGCGACGCCAACTCAGGAAGCTGAGGAAGAAGGAGGAAGTGTTCCAGTCGGGGACAAACCAGGATCACACATGCAGCGGGCGCGCCCTGCATGGAGGAGCCAGGTCAGGAGAGGAGATGCAAGATTGGACCGAGTGTTGTCGCGAAACAGGAAGGGAGAAATGGAAGACCTGAGTGGCACGTCTGCCACCGCGAAAAGAAAGGAAGAAGAGGAGAGATCTGCGTGGCACGTTTGCCACTGCGAGAAGTAAGGAAGAAGAGGAGAGATCTGTGTGGCACGTCTGCCACTGCGAAAAGAATGGAAGAAGAGGAGAGATCGGCGTGGCACGTCTGCCACTGCGAAAAGAAAGAAAGAAGAGGAGAGATCTGTGTGGCACGTCTGCCACTGCGAAAAGAATGGAAGAAGAGGAGAGATCGGCGTGGCACGTCTGCCACTGCGAAAAGAAAGGAAGAAGAGGAGAGAGCTGTGTGGCACGTCTGCCACTGCGAAAAGAAAGGAAGAAGAGGAGAGAGCTGTGTGGCACGTCTGCCACTGCGAAAAGAAAGGAAGAAGAGGAGAGATCTGTGTGGCACGTCTGCCACTGCGAAAAGAAAGGTAGAAGAGGAGAGATCGGCGTGGCACGTCTGCCACTGCGAAAAGAAAGGAAGAAGAGGAGAGAGCTGAGTGGCACGTCTGCCGCCATCAACAGAAAGGAAGAAAAGGAGAGACCTGCGTGGCACATGCCACAGTGAAAAGAAAGGAAGAAAAGGAAAGACAGGTGGCAACCCTGCCACGGCTTGAGAGCAAGGAAGGATATCCACGTGGCCGTTGCCACAGTTAAGCAAGGAAGGACATCCACGTGGCCGTTGCCACAGTTAAGAACAGCAGAAAGAAGTATATCCCAGTGGCCGTTGCCACAGTTAACAATAGAAGGAAGTAATCCACGTGGCCGTCGCCACACATAAGAACAGAAAGAAGCATATCCACGTGGCCGTTGCCACAGTTAAGTAAAGAAGGAATGAATCCACTTGGCTGTTCCTACAGTTAAGAGTGAAGAAGAAGTCAGGCGCAGTGGGTCCCCACGTGAGCCCAAGGCCAACCATCATTCCACGGCGAACCACAAGAACTCCAACCGCACCCGTCACCGAGGAGGTCAGCAACAGAAAGACTGTGAGTACAACGGGGTTCCCCAAGGCTTGCAGACTGTTTCCATCGGCACCTCCACCAGGCCTAAGCGGACAGTTGTTCCCCTAAACAAACGGAACTCCATCTGTCCAACCCCAAGCAGCGGCGAAGTGAAAAGCTTGGCGGAACTGAACACTTCACTGCATCCTGAGATATGTTATTTCCTACAAATGTAAACTCTGAGGCTTAGTCTTTCCATAGATTAAAAGGGGGAGTGATGTGGTGTCTTAGCGTGGACACGCTCTAGTGTTTCTATGAATTGTAATACGATCTACACCCACCCACCACAGACGTCATGGTGTCACATGACGCTGCCAATAAAAGAGGCTGAGCGCACGTGCTCAGGAGCTTTCCTACCACTCATTCCTGGTGTCCGTGTCGTCCTTGCTGCACCTACCATGAGGGCCCAGGGCCCATACTTTCAATCATTACATTGACCTGTTTCCTTCAATCAGAGGCGTGCCTGGGAGGAGCCAGTTGTGCCCCCCAGGTAAATCATGCCTGCTGCAGCACGGATGTGCCGCTGGTGCGCCAAAGGTAAGCCCGTATGCGCCCATCGGTGCCTGGACGTCACCAGGAGCCAGGCATTCTGCCCCCATAGGTTAGTTTATGTGCGTGAGACCCTGCCTGCTGTGCAAAGGAGCCCCCCGGTGTAGGATCCATAGCGGATCTTCCACTGCTGGTTCCCTACATTGCAGCCAGTGCAAGTCCAGGATCAACTACTGCTCACGCCTCCTCTCACGCACCGAGGAGTTTAAAAGCAGCAGTCTAAACTTCCGTTCTTTAGCCAAGCACCCTGTAGAAGTATTTTACCTACGAGCCGAATAGTCTCTTGATATTTTATTCTTGAGCCTTGGCTCTCTCAAGCCTCTGCCGCTATCCTTACCCTGGCTATTCCTTCAGGTTATACCATGGGAAATGTGAATAGAGGGACCGGGGAGAGGCAGGGGCATTGCAGTGATTTATAACGCTATTTATACATGTAGTTTTACTCCGGAACCCCTTCCGGACTGAGAAAGCACTATTTTTAATTGTCTCTAACCAACAATTTCACGCTTTTAGGAGTACTTATTTACCATCCTCCAGGTCCGTCCAAGTCCTTTACAGGAGCAGTAGTTAATGCTACCACCACACTGGCAGATTAAACAGCTAATTTCACCATCATCGGAGATTTGAATCTCCACCTGGAGCCCCAAACCCACCCTGACATCCACAACTTCCTAGGTGACATGACAACGTGCCAACTATTACAGTTGGTTCCAAGACCCACACACGACGCTGGCCATCTCCTTGACCCTGTTTTTTTCAACATCCCATTCCTAGAGGATCCATCCCCATTACCCATGGCTTGGACCAACCGCACCCTCGTCCATTTCTCGATACACCTAGCAGACCATAATTGCCAGCCCTACTGCAACCCTCTCTACCAACGCCCATGGCACAAATTAGTTCACACTACCCTCCGAGACACTCTTGGCACGCTAAACCAACATTGCCCGCAAACATTGAGACAGCCAATGACTGCTTCAGGGGGTGGGTCAATTAGGCACTAGACAAATGAATCCCGGCAAAATTGGCTTACCCCAAGAAAGCACGGACCAATGTCTGATTTGACAATTCACTCATAGCAACCAGGAAGAACTGTAAAGTTTTGGAACACGCCTGGAGAAGTTTAGATGATTCCACTACAAAATGTCAATATAGATCTGCTATTGTTGCCCAGGGCCGGCTTTAGCGCTGGTGGCGCCCAGTGTGACAGTGCCTGTTGCATCCCCCCAATGACCACCTCTGCCACGGATTCCCTCACTAGCACCCTTTAACAGTGCCTCTCAAGCCTCCAAAACCACTGTCTCTCAGATTAATTTAGTTTCATAGCGTCACTCATACCAGTGTAAGGTGTCAGAGCACTTTACACCACACACACATTGCACAGAGACAATCATATGTGTGTAAATCAGTGTATAGGAAATGTTACATCAGACTGGACTACAAGGTGTAATGTAGGAGTGACGTCATCGATACTGGTAGGCAATATAGCTTAAGTTCTTATTCAGGAAAAGCACAAATTCAGAATTTAAAAGGTAACATCATTGTTAGGGGTTCTCTTTCATATTAAGAATTGTTTTCTACCCAAATTAACCCTTTTCACAAGATTGGGATAATGAAAGCCTGGGCACAAAAACATTTAGCGCTAACATATACCTTACAGTTTGCAAGCAGCACTAGGATGACAGTTAATAGCTCAATGTTCTATATTAGGATTTGGACGTATAAACTCCAAGTAACAAAAGGAGCTCTCTTACAGAAGCACTAACCCACTGACCTATTAACACTATATGCACCTCCTTATCTGCATTGTACACGTTCTTAGCAGCAGGCATTTTAACCCTCTGCGCTACCTTAGGATGAGTCCAAACTTCCACTAGACAAACCTCCGGTCCCTTTCCAGGAAGACGATTAATCACCAGACTTCTCTTGACGTTTGAATTGATGTCTGAAAGTTGCTGGAGGCCAGGAATGAGGCAGCAGGTGCTTTTTAAGTGTTTTTTAAATGAAATGACACACCCACCCCAAGTCAACACTAGCCCTGGGCGAAGAACTACGCTCCGTTCGCGGAGTTTGCGGAGTTTCGGCAACTCCGCGCTCCGCGGAGAACGCGAAGTTGTCAAATACTCCGCAAACTGCTGCGTAGCGTAGTTCTCGCGCGCTCAATAGCATTTTCGCGTGCGCGAGGATGCTTGTCGGTAAGATTGAGTTGCCGAACACGCAGAAACTGCAATCTGGCACAGAATTACTCGCGAACACGTTAGTAGTGACCGGAAATAAGGGGACGCGAGCGGGCGGGACAAACCTCATGGGTAACTTTGCGCGCTACACATCCCGAGCATGCAGGCAATCAATCAATCAATCAATCAGGATATTTGTGTAGCGCGCTACTCACCCAGAGGGTCTCAAGGCGCTTGGGGAGGGGGGTCCGCTACTGCTCGAACAGCCATGTCTTGAGTTGCTTCCTGAAGCAGAGGTGGTCTTGGGTCAGGCGGAGGTGGATGGGAAGGGAGTTCCAAGTCTTGGCTGCCAGGTAGGAGAAGGATCTTCCTCCCATGGTGGATCTTCGGATGCGTGGCATAGCGGCGAGGGCATGGCTGGTCGATCGTAGCTGGCGGGTGGAGTGTAGAAGGTCAGGCGGTTGTTGAGGTACCTGGGGCCCAGGTCGTGGAGGGCCTTGTGTGCGTGGGTGAGGAGTTGGAACGTGATTCTCTTGCTGACGGGGAGCCAGTGAAGGTCTCTCAGGTGTCCGGAGATTGTGCTGTGTCGGGGGATGTCCAAGAAGAGTCGTGCGGAGGCGTTCTGGATGTGTTAGAGTCTTTTCTGGAGTTTGGCTGTGGTTCCAGTATAGAGGGTGTTTCTGTAGTCCAGTCGGCTGGTGACGAGTGCCTGTGTGACCGTCTTCCTGGTTTCGGTGGCGAGCCATCGGAAGATCTTTCAGAGCATGAGTAGGATGTTGAAGCATGATGATGAGATGGCGTTGACTTGTCTGGTCATCGAGAGGGAGGAGTCCAGGATGAAGCCCAGGTTGCGTGCATGGTCCGTTGGTTTGGGTGCGCTGCCCATGGCAAGGGGCCACCAGGAGTCGTCCCAGGCAGAGGGTGATGATCCAAGGATGAGGACTTCCGTCTTGTCTGAGTTCAGTTTCAGGCGGCTGTTCCTCATCCATTCGACTACGTCTTTCATCCCTTCGTGTAGGTTGGTTCTGGCGGTTCCTGGGTCGTTGGAGAGGGAGAGGATCAGCTGGGTGTTGTCGGCGTAGGAGATGATGTTGAGGTTGTGTTGGCGTACGATGGCTGAGAGGGGGCTCATGTAGACGTTGAAGAGGGTGGGGCTGAGTGATGATCCTTGTGGTACGCCGCATATGACTTCGGTGGCCTTGGATCTTTACGGGGGGAGGCGGACTCTCTGGGTTCTTCCGGTGAGGAACGTGATGATCCACTCCAGTGCCTTCTCTTGGATTCCGATGTTGCTGAGGCGCTGCACTAGGGTGCGTTGGCAGACCGTATCGAATGCTGCGGAGAGGTCCAGGAGGATGAGGGCCGCTGTTTCCCAGTTGTCGAGCAGGGCTCGGATGTCGTCAGTGGCTGCAATGAGGGCGGTTTCGGTGCTGTGGTTGGCGCAGAAGCCGGACTGCGAGTGGTCGAGGTTGGTTGGGCGAGCGCAATTGGTGATCCACTGTGTGAGGTTGTTGGCTGCTTGGTTGGGGTCCGTTGAGCTGGCGGGAGGGTTCTGGCTCAGTGAAGTGGTGAGCTGGTCGGTGGTGATCTTGTTCCAGTTCCTGCGGGGAACCTGTTGCGGGTGGTGGTGAGTCGTGGTCTTTCTGAAGCTGAAGTGGACGCAGCTGTGGTCTGTCCAGTGGAGTCCGGTGGAGTGGCTGAAGGAGATGTACTTGCTGGAGGAGAAGACTGGGTCAAGCGTGTGTCCGGCGTAGTGGGTGGGGGTGTTCACCAATTGCATGAGTCCGAGGTTGGCGAGGTTGTCCAGCAGGGTGGTGGTGGTGTTGTCGTTGTTGTTCTCCAGGTGGAAGTTGAGGTCCCCTAGGAGGATGTAGTCAGCGGAGGCGAGGGCGTGCGGGCTGATGAAGTCTGCGATGTCTTCGCTGAATTGTGTGCGAGGTCCTGGGGGTCTGTAGATGAGGGTGCCTCTGAGTGTGGTCTTGGGGTCCGTGTGTATCTGGAAGTGAAGATGTTCGGCGGCTGTGAGGGTGTCATCTGAGTTGGTCGTGATGCGGATGGTGTTCTTGTGGACGATGGCGATGCCTTCTCCTGTCTGGTTGACGCGGTCTCTCCGGGTGATCTTGTATCCGCCCGGGATGGCGACGGCGATGTCGGGTGCTGAGGAGGCGTTCATCCATGTTTCCGTGAGAAAGGCGACGTCTGGAGATGTGGTGTCGAGGAGGTTCCAGAGTTCCACGGCGCTCCGGAAGACAAAAACGGCTCGCAAACGGGTCAAGCAAGCTACTACGCATGTTCGCGGAGTTATGCGTAGTTCGCGGAGTGCAAGTGCATCTTCGCGTAGCTCGCGGAGTGCGGCTACGCGAACTACGCCCAGGCACCAGTGCGGTTGCACCGATCGTACCGCCCTAGAGCCGGCCCCGTTAAAGCCTACCATGCACTAGTCCGGAAGCCAAGTGCGACCTATTTTTCCATAAAATCAATGCCAGCAATAACCCCTCTAAAACAATTGTTTCTCTTTTAAAGGATATGGTGAAATCCCCTCTGCCCCTGAAAACACCATAATGTCCAATGCCCAATGTGAGGTACTGGCTACCTACTTCAGTACAGAGGTTGAAGGTATCTCCGGCAGCTTTGGCCCTAAGACTACAGCTCTGGACCCCCTGGAAGGTTCCCTAACAGGCTCTGAGACTCACTCCCTTCCAGCCTTCCCCTTGACTACCATCGAAGGCCAGGCCTTGCTTACTATCTCCAGGCGACCCTCTTAAACCGGACCTCTTCATTAAGGTCCAAGACTGCCTCGCACCCGCTGCCTGGAAATCATTCATCGATCCTTAACCTCGGCAGCTCCCACCAATCCTGGAAACATGCAAAAGTCACCCCCCTATTGAAAAAGCTGTCTCTAGATGCCTCTAGACCAGAGAATTACCACCGATCTCTCTGCTCCCTTTTCTAGCCAAAATCACAGATTCACATGTGAGTCCTGCTCCATATTAGATCCCTCTCAAAACGGCTTTAGGCCCCGTCATAGTTCTGAGTCAGCTCTATTGGCGGTTACAGAGCCCCTCAGAGCCTCCCTGGATGAGGGCAAAATTTCGGCACTGATTCTACTAGATCTCAGGGCTGCCTTCAATACAAACTCCCATAACATCCTGCTTTTTCGGCTGCAGGAGATCAGTATCTCTGATAAAGCTTTCGCCTGGTTACCATTTTCTCTGACTAACAGGACCTTTCAAGTCATTGCTTCCCCTTTCCTCTCCCATACTCATTCCCTACGCAGCGGCGTCCCCCAGGGTTCAGCATTGAGTCCCTCCCTGTTCAATGTTTACACCTGGCTGCTGGCCCCAGAGCCCGTAATATCTCCCTGGTGTCATACGCGGATGACAAGCAGCTGGTACTTTCCTTTACCCATGACCCCAGTCAGGATGCCGCCAAATTTCAGGAGGACCTGACCGCCATCTCTGCCTGGATGGAGGATAATTGTCTTCAACTGACCTCCACTGAATCTGAGATCCTCCTACTAGGAAGAGACTTCCATCTCGGGGGCAGCAATTGGTGGCCCCATAAGCTCGGTACAACCCCTCTGACCAAAACGGTTGTAAAAAATCTAGGCTTCGGGGTCAATAGCTCCCTCACCTTCAAAGATCATGCCACGTCAGTTACAGGAACCTGTTTCAGCTTGCTGCGGGGCCTCAAACCCATAATGGTTTTTTTCTTACCCCCACACTCACCAGCGGATGGTTCAAGCCACTGCCTTGCCTGGCTGGACTATTGCAATGGACTGCTCCTTTGCACCAAGTCTGTGACCTTGAATGCTGCAGCCCGCCTGCTGTTTGCACTTCCTAAGCACTTCTTGGTTTCTGGTCTTCTGCGCTGACTTGACTGGCTGCCTGTAGAAAAGAGCAATTTAAAGCGCTTTGCCTCATTCACAAGATTCTCTCGGGCTAGGGTCTAGTAATTTTAAGCAGTGTATGCCTTCCCTATAGCACGAAACGTGATCTACGCTCGTCCGACCTCCATCTAGCACGAGTTCCTTGGTTTCACAGAATCAGAGCCGGAGGGTGCTCATTCAAGGTGTTTGCGCCAGCCCTCTGGAATTCTTTCCATCAGAAGCATTCCCAACCTTCTGACCTTCAGAAAGTCGGTGAAGACCTGGCTCTCGCTGACCATTAGTTTCCTCTCCCGGCCTCCTTGCTCTGCTTCTAGCACTGAGACGTCCCTTTGCCGGGACAGCCATGCGCTCTACAAATTATATAACACTGTTTGTAAAGGTGAAATACCTTTATTAACAGACACAAATAAAGTGGCCTGATTCTCTCCTCGCCAGCCACGGTGCAACTGACCCGGGTAGAATTCCGCACCCTCAACATTCCAACATGACATTGGATGATGACTGAATCAAGCCCAAGAACTCTGAGTACTACACTCTGCCAATCATCCTTTTAACAGTCTCCATTCCTCGCTCTCTTTCATGCTTCTGCATCCCATTGCCAGCCAGGGCCAGATAGGCCTGTAAGGAAATCAGCCATGCCAGATGGACAGGTCTAACATGTCTGTATGAATGCTGGTTTTTTTGCTATTTTTGTGGTCTGCTTGGCCATTTTTACACTGTTGATTACAACTAAATTGCCTGCAGCAATCTCCATACCTTGCAAAACACTTATACAATGTGTCTTTACCAATTCAAGACTTCCCAAATTTGGGGGTGTCGCTGAACGGCAACTGAGATGGTGGCCCTCGAGTAGAGCTCTGCACCCCGTTGGCCTAAAAACTCCAAGTAAATCCGTTAAAATATCCTGAACAACCCCAGGATTGTTGTACCCTGTGCTCTCCGAGACCCCGAGACACCCGGAGAAGGAAGCGGTGATCCGGCAGCTACTCGGCGTGCAAAATTGGCGCAGAAACAAATGCCCGCGTAGAGAGGCCCAGGAAGCGGGGACCTCGAGTGAGTCTGCGTTGTGGAAAGACCTCAGGAGAAGTCGGACCAGGCATGACTGGGAGGCGCATGCAGCGTTCTCTGTGCAGCCATCCCTCAATAGAGACTGGTGGGGATATGGGGGGCCCACGGGTACCTCGGGGACAGAAAAGACTGTGGCATATAGATCAAGGAGGCCGCTGCTGGTATGGGGAGGCCGCTAACGCAGCGCCATTACTCTTCGAGCGTAGCCTCCGCACTACGCTGCCTGGTGCACCCCTCCTCCCCTCTATTCTCCTGAATTGCCTCCATGCGACGGTAGAGAGGGTGCTGGCACTGCCTCTGAGGAAATAGGTGAGAGGCCTTATTTATCGTCCTTCCCCCGAGGTCGGCATACTGGTGCGCGTTTGCAGGCTGTATTGCTGGTGAAGTGTTATGCTGGACACATGGACTTGGGGGTGATGCTGTGCCAGGGGATGCCTGCCTGTGCCTGACTGGAGACCCTTGACCAGCTCTAGATGTGGAGATTGAAGGGAGATTTTATTCGTGTTGTCTCCCACGCAGCAGTCGTTTTTGGCCCTGGTGATTTTTTACTGCCTTCTTTTGCCCTGCTGATGCCCCTCCTGGAGCTTGTCTACGAAGCGGGCCCACTCTACTGGTCTTATCCGCCTAGTATCACGGGGGCCCATAGTGCTTTTTGAACGGCACATGTGGAAGAGGGGGAGCCATCCTCATAGGTGAAAAACAGCTGCAACCTACATACTAGTTGCGGCCTGACCCGAGGCAGCCCATGATGATCTTGCGTGAAGCCAGTAACAAAGACAGCGCTATGGCGGCGGCCAACGGATCACGGCAGTCGCATCAAACTAAGCTTGATACATTCACGTTATCCACGGCGGAGTGCCTGGAGGACCAGAATGTGGAGCCAGGTGTGAGGAAGCAGGCGGATGGAGATGCCCCTACCCTCCAAGGCATCATGGAAGCCATACAGGGGGGTCCGCACGGCCTTGAAATGTAAAATAGATTCCGTTACTTCGGAGGTGACCCTAATGCTCGCAGATCTATGGTCTTTGGGAGAAAGGATGAAAACTGCCAAAACTTCTTGACGGACCTACAATCCTCCACAAAAGTTTTGGAGCGAGAAGTCAAGAAGCTTCAAGTCGCAACGAGAGAGAGGGAAGCCCAGCTGGAGGATCAAGAAGAGAGAACCAATGTCTGCATCCTGGTGGTGCTGAAATGGGCGGAGAGCCCAGCGGTGGACCTCCTTGTAGGAGATCTGATTCTGAACCACCTGCAGCCATGCTCGCTCTACCGCTATTTTTTCTGTGGAAAGGGCCCATAGGGTGCCAGTTGGTCCACCTCATACCGGTGCCCCACCTCACCCTCTCATAGCTTGAATTTTCAACTATAGGCCTTATGAAGCAAGAATACACCTTAAAGTGGCGTGCATGACGCACAAAGCAATTCACAACAATACACCCAGCTACTTGGCGCTAAAGTTGGAAAAATCAGGAGGCTGCAGACAACTACGAAGTGCGACCACTCTACTTCTGAAACCCCAATCCTTTAGGAAGAAGAGAACAGGCTGTAGAGCTTTCTCAGGGATTGCTCCAAAGATTTGGAACTCTCTACCACCCCGAGTGCGTGGAATCACATCCCTTACTGTATTCAAAAAGGAAGTAAAAAGTCTACTAATGAACAAACTCATGTCCTCAATCTAAGTATGGGACGTAGTTGGCTGCATGTCTTTTATCACATCCCCTGTTGCTCCACAATTGTTTGCTGATTAATGGGATATAGATCTGTGCGGCTGATAGCACAATGTCTAATGTAATTTGTTCTGCAGATACTATTGCTCTATTATGACAATTTGACATTTTGTTTGTATTGACTACCTCTTCCACTGTTTATTCTTCTATTGTAAAGCGCTCTGATACCCTCGTGGGTCACGTTCGCGGTATATAAGACTTTATAAATAAATAAATAAAATAAATAGGGACTGGAACGTAATCCTGCAAGCTGCACGCTCCTCCCCCCTACGAAGTTCAAAAATTCTACAATTACTTTCTTCCCAGACTTTAAAGTAAGGTCCAGAAACTGAGGAGATCCTTTTTGGAGGTTAAGAGAGCGCTTTGTTTAAAGAACATTAAATACGCCATGCTCTGTCCGGCAAAACATAGAGTGACAATGGGAGGGAAAGTATGGTTGTTCTCGTCTCCAGCGGACACGTGGGACTCGTTTGAACAGTGGCAGGCAGGTGGTCCTTCGCAGCAGGACTTAAGGCGGAGGGAGCGAGAGCAGGATGGTCTGGGTGAGGCACCTAATTCTGGTGAGGGCCCCCCCATAGAACCACTGTTGCGCTCATATGCCTGCTTTTATGGTGTCCTCCTTGTCGTTTGTTATTTCCCGAGGCCTTGATGGGGCGCTCTTTGACACCGTCTGCCACTCAGAGATGATACTGTCCTTTATCAAGTAACTTTGATCTAAAAAGGGTGGTGTGTTGTTGACTGTTGGGTATGTGTATATTCTGGCTTCTATTATGTTACAGCTTAATGTCTTTCACCACGAGACCCGGACCGCTTCCGGGTGTGGGGGGTTTGCAAGTTATCCTCTATGGGAATTCTGGTCAGAACTGGGGTGGTATAAGACCTTAGGCTGGGGTATGCTTTCCACTCTGCTCATCTTGACATGGGCTCTGAATTAGGTGGCCAAAGAAGATTGCAGCAGACTGATGTTAAAACCTGCGGTGCTCATGATGTGTCTTTAATGAATTGTCCAATGTGCACTCTTCACCGCTCTGGACTAGGTCACTGCCCATACTTCACCAGGAAGCAATATGAGCAACTACTAAGTGGTTTCTCCTTTTCATTAGTAGAATTCTAGTAATTCCACAGAGAGCGCCTTCCGAAGGAACTGTCATCTTTTCCTGCTGTTGTAACAATAATTGTGCACAGCAATGCATCAGGAGTCACAATCAAACACTGATGACACAGTCGCTGAAATCATTGATGACTGCGATCTCCTGTTTAACTATATCCTGTTCCCCAATCCAAAATGGCTGACACAGAAGTTCAAATTCAGTGACGTCAGAGATGTTAAGAGCTTCATACACACCAGGGCTAGAGGATGGAAGTTTGTGCATCCTGGATTGTTTATAGCGCACCAAGCTTTTAAATGAAAACAGCACAATGGTGCTCACCCCCAGCCATTCAAAATCAGCATTGATCTTCAGTCTGCACACACAGACTCCTCCTTGGGAGTGCTTGGCTCCTCTTGGAACATTAGCAAATATACTCACACTCAGTAGATCCAAGTGAGTCTGTGACCCCTGAAGAGCCAGCACAGACCATGTCCTTCCAGGGATGGAAGATGGAATGCATGTGCTCAGCATTCCACTCCATGGCATAGGCCTGCGGCAAATGCTCTACCTCTGCCCCTCATTCAGCCCCTGCCGCTCACAGTGACCCTGCTCCTTTGCTTCATTCCCTCCCCAGCTTGCTTCCTTCATTCCCTCCCTCCCACTGATTCTCTGTCCTGGTCTCACCACATCCCTGCTCCCACTCTTTCACAATACTAAATATCTGAACTTGAATCCCCTTCAGTCCCTTGTACTTCATTCCTCATCCCTTCAGTCACTTCACCCATTACATGCATGTGCATGCCCCTGTATCTGCCGAGGCCATGCCCATACTTCCCTGCCCTGCATCACCCCATTCCATGGCACTCCCTATTTTCTCACCCCCTGGTTCCACCCTATCTCTTTTCCTATCAGTTCTTCTTCAGACCCTTTTGCTCCTGTTTTGCCCAGTTCCTTAAACTTAGTAAATGCCCCGCTCCTGCCTTGGTTAGTTGTAACTGAAACCCATGCTAGTGAGTCGTCTGGTCCCAGCCTGGTGGACGCCATTTGCCCCGGGTTTCACAAACTTAGACATGACAGGATAGGCAGATCAGGGTGCTGGTTGGCCGTTACTCACAAAACAAAGTATACATGTCCCATGGACCCTCTTTAGATTTCGAACCCTTGCAAAGCCTTATACTTCTCTCAAAAATATACACCTAGGGAAGAGGCGTGGCGCAACGGCCAGGGAAGCTGACTCCGGAACCCGAGGGCTCACGGTTCGATCCCCGGCTTCGTCGCAGCTCAGCTCAGCACCATGTGAATCTGGGCAATAGCTCGCTTAATCTTCCCGACAGCCCCCAGCACCTTGACACCCTCGGGTAATCGTTTGCACTTTACAAAACTGGGCATTTACATTTTCCCTCCCAGCTCTTTTGCTGGGGTCCTAGTTTACAAACCTCCTGGACCTAGGTCTGCCTTCACATCAGAGTTTGCACATCTAACGGAAACCTAGGAAAACCTCATATCGTGCTCCTGGGTGAATTTAATTTCCATTTGTAAAAGGATATGTGCAATGACTCTCTTGCCGCTCGTCATTGGACTCTACTTGGGACTCTGGTGTAACATGAGGGGACTACAAGGCCCAGGAACCCCGTAACCTGCAACACCTGTGCCGGGCTGTTAAGCGCTACTTAACTTCTCGCGGCCCCCGCTACGCGGGAGCCGCTCGTCTTTGGACTCTGCTTGGGACTCTGGTGTAAGCGTGAGGGGACTACAAGGCCCAGGAACCCCGCAACCTGTAACACCTATGCCTGGCTGACTGCCCGCCCACGAGCGCTACTTAACTTCTCGCGGCCCCCGCTACGCAGGATGCGTACGGGGTGTGCGCTGGGCAAAGCCCGGGCCAAGGGCTGGCCCGTCTGAGCCAGTCCGAGACAGGCCGAGGCTGGGCTGGGCCATATCCCTTGGTTGTCGCACCAAATTACTTATTTCGGATGGCTGTAGACACTGTGAGTAGCCGGTTATGATTAGACTTGTCTAGATTAACTTAGTCTATTCATCAGTAGGCAAACACAGATATCAACTGTGAGAAGTTGGCCTGATAGGTAGTGTTTCCAATTCTGGAACCACTGGTTATCAGTCCAAACAAACCCCAAAGATGTCAGGTTGTAAGTCAACCTTGTAGACAAGCTATCCTAGTGGTAGCATGGACTAAGCAGCCTTAAAGGCTTAACTTAAGAGGTCGTGTTAAGCGAGCTGTTTTACCACATACAATCCTGTAATCAAATGAAAGGACACCACACAAGTATATATTATAAAAATATATGTATTTATTTCTAAATTACTCCCCAGTACTCTTTATGAGGAAAGGGGCACAAGCGTTAAATCAAAAGCACTGTTACACATATAAAGTTGCACGTTTATGGATGAGGGCGGGTGGCCACTCAGACCATATATTAAAAAAGTGGTATAAGTAACACTTATCGAACAATGGTTAGGCCTAGGGCCTAGAGATTCGCTGGGAGCAGTCAGGACAAGCAATGAAGAAGTCGGGAGTAGCCCACAGGAGACGGGTGCAGCACGGAAAGTGCGGCGCGCACCAATGCACTGTCAATGGTGCGTAAAAGTCAGTTAAAGTGAATTAAAAGATACTTCCACTGAACCTAGGAACACAAAACTTTAGACACAGACCCTAGAGGTGTGTACCAGTGTAAAGACACCGGCGTTGCAAAGTTACCTCACCCACAGGCCGTGGGTGCACAGGGTCGAAGTGGCGTCGGGTTCTGTCACGCAGGTTCTTGGTGCTTGAAGCTGTTGCAGCTGCAGGCGATGTGAAGCAGAAGTGTCCGGTGGATCCAAGGGTGGATCTGAAGTGGTGAAGACCTGAAAGCAGAGGGGACAATGTTCAAAGTCACTGACCAGTGACCACCGTGGAACCAGATTGGAACCAGGCAAAGTCGGGTGCAAACAGGTGATCAGGGGTTGCTTCTCTCTGCAGCCACGTGGACACGAAGAGGTCAAGGACGTCCAGGAGTCGATCACGAGCTGTCCCTCGAAGGCTCTAGCTGATGGCGGTGTCGGCAACTCGATTGAAGCAAACAAGCCTTGGCTAATGCAAGCCACGGGGAAAGTGAAAAAGGCTTATTACTCGGACCAGCAAGGTCAGAGCGGGTACTCCTTTCTACAGGAGCGAGGGCAAGTCTGGAGCAACCGGACCCACAGTGTAAATTGTAGGTTTCGTCGCCAAGATGGCCGCTGACCACGTGACAAGCGGCCGGGATGGCGAGTCGAGTGGCAAAAAGCAAAAGGGCCCCACGCAGATCGTGGAGATGCTGGAGGGCTGGTCTTTGGTGCAAATGCTGCTCGGTTGTGGGGCTTCTCAAACCCCAAAGCACAGAGTCGAGGGTGCCTCGAGTGCTGCGCAGTCAGCGTCTCGGGGGTCTTTCAAGATGGCCGCTCCCACGTCTCTCGGTGCCTCCACGGGTCCCTTCTTTGCAGGGACTGTGGATCGGGCTGGGAGAAGTCTGGGAAGCTGGGTCTTGTCAGGCTCTGCACTCGGACTCCGGCGGGAGGCGGCGGCAAAGCAGATGTCGAGGTGCTGGGTGATGCCTGTGTTCACAGGGTGGCCCCTCCTAGGCCACAAGGGAGATGCTCTTCAGTCTTCTGTCATCAGAATGTCGAAGTCCAGTCGTCTTCTTAGTTTAAAGTTGATTCCAGGATGATCTGATGTCCGTTGGGACTGCTCCCCCTCTTATTCGAATCTAGGGGGTTGGACATCCTGCTAGGTCCCCTCCTATGGGTGGGACCCAGGAAGGGGGTGGTTACACCCCTCTCCTTTGATCCTGGCCGCGCTGGGACAGGGGCTGGGAGGCCCCAGAACCGGTTTGGCCGGATCCTGCAAGGGGCAGCCTTGTGCTCCCCAGGCAGTGTCTGGTTTCATTGAAACCTCCCTACTCCAATCCACTATCTCCTGTCTGGGGTGGTTTGACACCGCCCTGTGACAGGAAACTCTTTGTCCAGGCCTCCTCTGCCGGGTTTCGGTCAGCAGCAGGAGGTCAGACCCGTGTCTGTGGCAGGGGCATCCATTTTGTGGATCTGAGGCTCATTTTAAATCAACCGCGTTTCAGTAAAGTAACATGTCTTCTCCCTCTAGAAGGGTGGAATGCTATCCCCGTCGCCAGAACTGGCGAGGGGATAGTATTCCAATTCGTATGACACCTTACACGACATGTTTTGATAAAGCCAAACCAAAGTTGCTATATAACCGCGAGGATTATAATGCGCTTAAGAGTATATGGTATGGCATTATCCCGGATCAGCTTAGGGAGTTGTTCCCGACAGCTGCAGACAGGCTCAGCTCATGCCAGAGCACCATCTCACATAAAACCACGCACTCTGCCTCCAGGATTGATGAGGCCTTCCATAGGAGTGGCTTACAGGCTACATATGTGTCCAGATATAGGTTTAGATATAGGTATACTATATCTAAGCAAGGGGTGATTACACCCACTTGCCCCAGCTGAGTGATCAGCCAGTTGTGTCAATTTAAGAACCAGCCAGGGGTGGCAAAAGCTATGCTTCAGCCCCTGGTAGGCCTTGGTGGCACCTATGCCCTGGGCACCTATAGTGCATGGTACAGGGGCTGACAAGGAGTCCATTTCCAATTGTGGTATGTACCTATAGCACATGTATTACAAATTTAGAGAGAGAACAGCAGGCTGGGGGTCTGATTAGCAGGCCCACAGCCTCAGTAAGTCGAAAACCAGTGAAGCAAAAAGCAAAAATTGGGGTGACCATAGGATAGCAGACCCTACTCTCCTACATAACCCCCCCCCAAACGCAGGGACATTAAACTTAACCTTGACCAGATAAGTCTTCATGTTCTAAGTGGAAGTACCTGGAGAGACCATCTGCATTACCATGGTCAGTCCCTGGGCGGTGCTCCACTGTAAAGTCCATCCCCTGTAGGGAAATGGACCACCTGAGCAGTTTGGGATTTTCACCCTTCATCTGATTTAGCCACAAGAGGGGCTTATGGTCTGTCTGAATTAGGAAGTGAGTACCAAACAAGTATGGCCTCAACTTCTTCAGGGCCCAAACCACAGCAAAGGCCTCCCTCTCAATAGCTGACCAACGTTTCTCCCTGGGGGTCAGCCTTCTGCTAATAAAAGCAATGGGCTGGTCTTGACCATCTTGATTAAGTTGTGAAAGCACAGCTCCCACCCCCAACTCAGAAGCATCTGTCTGTACAATTAACTGTTTGGAGTAGTCAGGACTCTTCAGGATAGGTGCAGAGCACATGGCCTTCTTCAGGTCATCAAATGCCTTTTGACAGCTAACTGTCCACTGAACCTTTTTGGGCATCTTCTTGGATGTCAAGTCATTCAATGGTGTCACAATGGACCCATAGTTCTTTACAAATTTTCTGTAATACCCAGTCAGGCCCAAGAAGGCTCTGACTTGTGTCTGGGTAGTTGGAGGAGTCCAGTCCTGTATGGTCTGGATCTTGCTCTCCAGTGGTTGAACTTGACCCCCACCTACTAGGTGGCCCAAGTACACAACCTTGCTCTGCCCTATCTGGCACTTAGTAGCCTTGATAGTCAGGCCTGCCTTTTGCAGGGCCTCCAGAACCTTCTTCAGGTGGATCAGGTGATCCTCCCAGGTGGAGCTAAAGACAGCAATATCATCTAGATATGCTGCGCAAAAGTCTTCCAACCCAGCAAGGACTTGGTTCACCAACCTTTGGAAAGTGGCAGGTGCATTCTTCAAACCAAAGGGCATCACCACAAACTGATAATGCCCACTAGGGGTAGAGAATGCTGTTTTGGCTTTTGACTCTTCAGCTAGTCTGATTTGCCAGTAGCCAGCTGTCAAATCAAATGTGCTCAGAAACTTGGCAGAAGCCAATTTATCAATGAGCTCATCTGCTCTTGGAATGGGATGAGCATCTGTCCTAGTGACAGCATTGAGACCTCTGTAGTCCACACAAAACCTCATTTCTCTCTTCCCATCTTTGGTATGAGGTTTTGGCACAAGGACCACTGGGCTAGCCCATGGGCTCTCTGATGGCTCAATCACTCCAAGCTCCAACATCTTTTGCACCTCAGCCTTTATACAATCCCTGACATGGTCAGGTTGCCTGTAGATCTTATTCTTCACAGGCAGATTGTCACCAGTATCCACCTCATGGGTGCACCAGTTAGTCTGACTGGGTGTGAGTGAAAACAATTGTCTGTGGGCCTGCAACACCTGTCTGCAGTCCACCTGTTGCTGCTCAGTGAGGCTGCCTGCCAAGGCTACTCCATCAACTGAACCATCATCAGGGTTCTGGGAAAGCAGGTCTGGGAGAGGGTCACTCTCTTCCTCCTGTTCCCCATCTGTGGCCATGAGGAGACTCATGTCCTCCCTGTCAACAAATGCTTTCAAACGATTGACATGGAGCACCCTGTGGGGGCTCCTAGGGGTGCCAAAGTCAACCAAGTAGGTGACTTCTCCCTTCTTTTCAATGATAGGGTAGGGTCCAGTCCATTGGTCCTGGAGAGCTGCTGGCCCCACTGGGTCCAACACCCACACCTTCTGCCCTGGCTGGTACTCAACCAGGACAGCCTTTTGGTCATGCCAGGCTTTCTGTAATTCCTGACTTGCCTCAAGGTTTTTGGATGCTCTCTCCATGTATTCAGCCATCCTGGAGCGGAGACCAAGTACATAGTCCACAATGTCTAGTTTAGGCTTTTTGAGAGGTAACTCCCAACCTTCCTTCACCAAACTCAATGGACCTCTTACAGGGTGGCCAAACAAAAGTTCAAAAGGGCTGTAGCCAACCCCCTTCTGTGGGACCTCTCTGTAAGCAAAGAGCAAGCAGGGTAAAAGGATGTCCCATTTCCGCCTAAGCTTCTCTGGTAACCCTTTTATCATTCCCTTTAGGGTCTTGTTGAACCTTTCCACAAGCCCATTGCACTGTGGATGGTAGGGTGTGGTAAACTTATAGTTTACTCCACACTCTTTCCACATTGCTTTTAAGTATCCAGACATGAAGTTGGTACCTCTGTCTGAAAGAACCTCCTTTGGAAAGCCCACTCTTGAGAAAACTGCAATGAGGGCTTTTGCCACCACAGGAGCTGTGGTGGTCCTCAGGGGAATTGCCTCTGGATACCTGGTGGCATGATCCACTACCACCAGTATAAATCTGTGTCCAGATGCTGTTTGAGGATCCATGGGACCCACAATGTCTATTCCAACTCTTTCAAAGGGTACCCCCACCACAGGTAGTGGTATCAGGGGGGCCTTTGTTGTGCCACCTGACTTACCACTGGCTTGGCAAGTGACACAGGAGCGACAAAACTCCTTGACATTTTCTGACATGTGAGGCCAGTGAAAGTGTGGAACAAGCCTGTCCCAAGTCTTATTCTGGCCTAAGTGTCCTGCAAGGGGAATATCATGGGCCAAGGTAAGAAGGAAGCCCCTAAACTTCAAAGGTATAACCAACCTCCTGGTTGTGCCAGGCTTGGGGTCTCTAGCCTCTGAATAAAGGAGTCCTTCATCCCAATACACTTTATGGGTACCTTGAGCATTCCCTGCAGCCTCAGCAGCAGCTTGCTGTCTGAGGGGTTCAAGTGAAGGGCAATCTAATTGGGCCTGCCCCAGGTCTGCCCTTGAGGGTCCCCCTGTCCCCAGAAACTCAACCTGATCAGGTTCAAGCTCCTCTGAGACAGTCTCCTCTTGGACTGCAGAATCAGTTTCCTGTGAAACTTGATCCTCAACCTGGGGCAAGTGGGAAGGCACAGCCTTAACCCTCTTGCTCCTTCTCTTGGGTTGTGGTTGGTCTATTGTTTCAAGATCCACCACTGGTTCAGGAAGGCACTTCTTAGCCTGAGACCTTGTCACTGCAAGGACATGAGCTGAAATCCCTAGCATTTCTGCATGAGTCCTGTACTCCACTTCTGACCAAACTGAGCTTTCAAGATCATTGCCTAACAGACAGTCTACTGGGAGGTCTGCACTCACAACAACTTTCTTTAGGCCATCTACCCCTCCCCAGGAGAAGTTCACAACAGCCACACTATGGGAAGTAGTGGAGTTGCTTGCATTGGTCACTAGGTAACTTTCACCTAGTACTATTTGTCCAGGGTCCACAAAGCCAGGTGCCACCATTGTGACACTGGCACAAGTGTCCCTGTAGGCCTGAGCCAGTTTCTCATTAATTAAGGGAGTCTGCCTATATTTGCCCAGGTTACTGGGGCTTACTGCAGTGGGCAAAGATATGTCCACATCATATAGGAGAACTGCCTGTGTGGGGATTCTGACTAGGCCAGATTCCACCTCAGTACCCAGGGTCAACCCTACTAAACCCTTTGGCTGTGTACCACCACTGCTGACTGTACTAGGGGGTGCAGTTGCTTTAGGAGCTGCAGTGGTGGGGACTGGATTTTTCTTAGTGCATTCACTGCCCCAGTGTGAAACTGATTTGCAGGTATTACACCAAGGTTTCTTTGGGCCATCATTCTTCTTTTTCTTGTTTCCATTTTGGGAACCCCCCTCCTTATTGCTAGTTTGGGGGCCTGAAGACTTCTGGTCCTTTTCTTTATCTTTCTGATTCCCACCCTTCTGGTCTGTTTTCTTCTGGTCACCTTGGTTCTGGTTTTTCTGCTTAATCCTTGTTCTGACCCATTTGTCTGCCTTCTTTCCCAATTCTTGGGGAGAGGTCAAATCAGAGTCAACAAGGTATTGATGCAACAGCTGGTTCTGACAGTTATTAAGGATCTGTTCTCTCATCATAAGATTGTACAATCCTGTATAGTCTGAAACTTTACTTCCCTGCAGCCAACCCTCCAGAGCCTTAGTGGCACAATCTACAAAATCAGTCCAGTCCTGAGTCTGTGCTTTTTGGGTGTCTCTGAACAACAACCTGTATTGCTCAGTGGTTAGGCCAAACCCTTCAATAAGAGCACTCTTCAGAACAGAGTAGTTTTTGGCATCCTCAGGTCTAACAGTGAGGAGCCTGTCCCTCCCTTTCTCAGAAAAGGAGTACCATAAAATTGCTGCCCACTGATCCTCAGGGACCTGCTGTACCATGCAGGCCCTCTCAAGAGCAGTCATCCATTTGTGGATATCATCCCCTTCCTTGTAGGGGGGCACAATTTTTGTCAGGTTTCTATTGTCATAGGCCCTGTCTTTTTCTTTAGGAATTTTGCTGCCACCAGTGGCATCTAAGCCACTTATTTTTTTTTCCCTTGCCAAGGTAAGTTTAGCTTGTTCCAAGGTAAGCTTAGCTTGAGCCAGGGCTACCTCTTCCCTCTCTATCTGGATTTGGACAGCCCTCATTCTGGCCCTATGCTCTTTTCTCTGGGAGGAAGTCATTCCTCTTTGAGATTCTCTTGAGGCACTAGAAAGGTGAGAGTCCCTTGATAGAGATCTCTCCCTTCTATTACCTGGGAGAATTAGGTTATGGGATCTGGGGTGGTGCTGGCCCCCTCCATTCCCATGTAGGTCCAAGTTGGCCTGGTTAAGGCTGGCAACCTGTACCTGGTTTCCCTGCTGATCCTGATCTTCAGGCTCATCTAAATCAGAGCCTTCTTCTTCCTCTTCCTCCTCCACTTCTTCTTCAGGAAGATCCTCATTCTCAGGGGAGTTTATCCCTTCCTCTGTTTCTAAGGGAGTCTGACTCACCTTATCTAGGTCATCCTTTTCTAGGAGAGCTATTAGGGAAGGAATGGTAGGGCTTCTGCCCTTTTTTAGCCCCCTGGCTGTGCACAAGGCACTCAGGTCTTTGTGGCTAAGGTTGTCATATCTGGATGTTGTCCCTATAGGATCAACTTCTACAGGAGCAGAGCCTGAGGCTCTACCTGTATCAGACATGACTGCTAGTGAGGTGTAAGTGGTGCACTTACCTACACTAAGTGGTTTCCTACTGTACCTTGCTAGTGAGTTGTAGTCAGGGTGTGCTAATCCCTTTAATCTACAACTACTAAGTTCAGTAGAACTTAATATGCTAAGCTTTTGATTTATATGTACCTAGAGGTACTTGATGTGATCTTTCAATTTGATAAAGATTGCAATGGTAAAACAAACAGCAAGCTCAAATCCGCACCGCTGCACACCAATGTGAGAAGTTGGCCTGATAGGTAGTGTTTCCAATTCTGGAACCACTGGTTATCAGTCCAAACAAACCCCAAAGATGTCAGGTTGTAAGTCAACCTTGTAGACAAGCTATCCTAGTGGTAGCATGGACTAAGCAGCCTTAAAGGCTTAACTTAAGAGGTCGTGTTAAGCGAGCTGTTTTACCACATACAATCCTGTAATCAAATGAAAGGACACCACACAAGTATATATTATAAAAATATATGTATTTATTTCTAAATTACTCCCCAGTACTCTTTATGAGGAAAGGGGCACAAGCGTTAAATCAAAAGCACTGTTACACATATAAAGTTGCACGTTTATGGATGAGGGCGGGTGGCCACTCAGACCATATATTAAAAAAGTGGTATAAGTAACACTTATCGAACAATGGTTAGGCCTAGGGCCTAGAGATTCGCTGGGAGCAGTCAGGACAAGCAATGAAGAAGTCGGGAGTAGCCCACAGGAGACGGGTGCAGCACGGAAAGTGCGGCGCGCACCAATGCACTGTCAATGGTGCGTAAAAGTCAGTTAAAGTGAATTAAAAGATACTTCCGCTGAACCTAGGAACACAAAACTTTAGACACAGACCCTAGAGGTGTGTACCAGTGTAAAGACACCGGCGTTGCAAAGTTACCTCACCCACAGGCCGTGGGTGCACAGGGTCGAAGTGGCGTCGGGTTCTGTCACGCAGGTTCTTGGTGCTTGAAGCTGTTGCAGCTGCAGGCGATGTGAAGCAGAAGTGTCCGGTGGATCCAAGGGTGGATCTGAAGTGGTGAAGACCTGAAAGCAGAGGGGACAATGTTCAAAGTCACTGACCAGTGACCACCGTGGAACCAGATTGGAACCAGGCAAAGTCGGGTGCAAACAGGTGATCAGGGGTTGCTTCTCTCTGCAGCCACGTGGACACGAAGAGGTCAAGGACGTCCAGGAGTCGATCACGAGCTGTCCCTCGAAGGCTCTAGCTGATGGCGGTGTCGGCAACTCGATTGAAGCAAACAAGCCTTGGCTAATGCAAGCCACGGGGAAAGTGAAAAAGGCTTATTACTCGGACCAGCAAGGTCAGAGCGGGTACTCCTTTCTACAGGAGCGAGGGCAAGTCTGGAGCAACCGGACCCACAGTGTAAATTGTAGGTTTCGTCGCCAAGATGGCCGCTGACCACGTGACAAGCGGCCGGGATGGCGAGTCGAGTGGCAAAAAGCAAAAGGGCCCCACGCAGATCGTGGAGATGCTGGAGGGCTGGTCTTTGGTGCAAATGCTGCTCGGTTGTGGGGCTTCTCAAACCCCAAAGCACAGAGTCGAGGGTGCCTCGAGTGCTGCGCAGTCAGCGTCTCGGGGGTCTTTCAAGATGGCCGCTCCCACGTCTCTCGGTGCCTCCACGGGTCCCTTCTTTGCAGGGACTGTGGATCGGGCTGGGAGAAGTCTGGGAAGCTGGGTCTTGTCAGGCTCTGCACTCGGACTCCGGCGGGAGGCGGCGGCAAAGCAGATGTCGAGGTGCTGGGTGATGCCTGTGTTCACAGGGTGGCCCCTCCTAGGCCACAAGGGAGATGCTCTTCAGTCTTCTGTCATCAGAATGTCGAAGTCCAGTCGTCTTCTTAGTTTAAAGTTGATTCCAGGATGATCTGATGTCCGTTGGGACTGCTCCCCCTCTTATTCGAATCTAGGGGGTTGGACATCCTGCTAGGTCCCCTCCTATGGGTGGGACCCAGGAAGGGGGTGGTTACACCCCTCTCCTTTGATCCTGGCCGCGCTGGGACAGGGGCTGGGAGGCCCCAGAACCGGTTTGGCCGGATCCTGCAAGGGGCAGCCTTGTGCTCCCCAGGCAGTGTCTGGTTTCATTGAAACCTCCCTACTCCAATCCACTATCTCCTGTCTGGGGTGGTTTGACACCGCCCTGTGACAGGAAACTCTTTGTCCAGGCCTCCTCTGCCGGGTTTCGGTCAGCAGCAGGAGGTCAGACCCGTGTCTGTGGCAGGGGCATCCAACCCCGTAACCTGCAACACCTGTGCCGGGCTGTTAAGCGCTACTTAACTTCTCGCGGCCCCCGCTACGCGGGAGCCGCTCGTCTTTGGACTCTGCTTGGGACTCTGGTGTAAGCGTGAGGGGACTACAAGGCCCAGGAACCCCGCAACCTGTAACACCTATGCCTGGCTGACTGCCCGCCCACGAGCGCTACTTAACTTCTCGCGGCCCCCGCTACGCAGGATGCGTACGGGGTGTGCGCTGGGCAAAGCCCGGGCCAAGGGCTGGCCCGTCTGAGCCAGTCCGAGACAGGCCGAGGCTGGGCTGGGCCATATCCCTTGGTTGTCGCACCAAATTACTTATTTCGGATGGCTGTAGACACTGTGAGTAGCCGGTTATGATTAGACTTGTCTAGATTAACTTAGTCTATTCATCAGTAGGCAAACACAGATATCAACCCAGGCTACGAAAGAGTTCGATTGATTGGGTTACCAATTTTTGTTATTTTTAATGGTTTTAATCATTCAATAAGCTTTGATATGGTGGTAATGTGAATAGTATATTCATGCCCATTTTAAATTGTCTTTCTCCTTGCACTGTATTTTTTGCACTATTAGTTGGAAACAAAGTATGATTCTTTGGCTGTTTTAAAGTACAGTTCAAAGTAATACCTATATCTTTACACATGGGTTCCTGAGTTCATCTTGCCGATATTAGCACTAGTAGTATTTTGCTACATACGCCACACATAACATGTCGAAACGTAAAGGAAATAAAAATATAGCTGAACACACGGGTTCAACCATTTATTCGAACCTTGTGAAGGCGATTAGCGTCATTAGTGTCGAAATAAATAGGGCAGAACGCCGACTTCCATTAGGATTAGGCAGCCTGCCGGACCCTGCAAGCTCGATAGATTCCCATGTGGAGCCAAACATTATTATTAATCAAGATATTACTCCTATTTTGGACTTTGTAAACCCAGACCCTGCTCTGAATTCCTCGGAACTTAGAGAAGTCCAATGTTTGCCGTTAACTAATGAGGCGCCTACCCCAAGAAAGAAAAGGAGTTGTAGGAAGTCATGGCCAAAACAGGGGACAACAAGAAAAGGTTCCAAAACGATACCCCCCGTTTGTACAGGGGAGCATCCCTCTAGTATTGTTGTAATACTTTATTCGATAAATATATATCATAAAAGTACAGACATAAAAAAATACATAGGACTATTTACCAAGCATTGCTACAATTTCATTTAAAATCAACAGTGCAAACAATTTAAAAGAGAAATATAAGGGGGTCTACACAGAATTAAAAATACATTCTTAGAGTGGATCTTGTCAGACATTGGATAGCAGCCTTGACCGAATAAACCAAGCGCTAGCCAAATACTTAGCGACCCCACAAACAATGTACATAGAGGTAGTATTGGTTAAAATATTGCGCAGAGCTGATCTATAATCCCTAACTCCCAACTCCCTACACACTGGTTTCAACCATTTTGCTCTAACCTGCTTGTAGGCGTTACATGCAAACAAAAAATGGCCAAGGGATTCTTGCAGACATGAACAACCTGACAACCTGGGCAATTTAAATCTTGCACCCTCCTGATCTTCCACCCTTCCATACATTTTTTGAGGGGGAGGGTACCATATTTTAGTTTCAGGAACAATGTTCTGTCTCGAGGAGTCTGGATGAAGTCCAGGAATGGTTCTAACTTCCTGGTGGGTTTATGTTCAAGAAAGTTGTTCGTCAAGGGTCCCCAGCTTGTGTTCCTGAAGTCCTTGGCCTCTACCCAATCCCAGTATACATTTTTAACAATTTGTTTAGTGGGAGGGGACTGTGAGGCCCAAGACTCTGCCAAACCTATAGACTCCGCCAGCTTCTTTAGATTATTAAGCCACTTTACTTTGTTGGATACATTTAAAATAATTAACTCGTCCAACACTAAAGCATATTTTGCTAGTTCAGGGGTCCTTCTTAGGCGCACCCAGAATAGCAAAGGGCGAAGTTGAACTATTTCTGAAATTGATCTTTTACCCATGTCTAGGAATAGTGGTTTCAGAGGGGTCGAGGGAGGAAGCGAGACTAAGCCTCTCATAAACTTGTTCTCTGCGGTTGCTAATGCCTTGGTATTCTCGACACCCTATAGTTCAGAGCCATAAACTGCTGAGGCTAAAGCTTTCCCCTCGAAAACTACCAGGGCAGGGGCTACTGGTCTACTGATAGAGAGACACTGGTTCTTTAATATGGCTCCTGAGACCCTTTTAAGATTTAGGACCATTTTTGATATATGCGAGTCCCATCTCATGTTATTACAGAGCCTCACCCCAAGGTAGTCAAATTCGTCCACCACCTCTAGGGAGGTCCCATTCAAGGAGAGATGGGCTTTCCTAAGATTTCTCTTGGCGGATAATACCATCAGCTTCGTTTTCGTGGTGTTAACCGTTAACCCACGGGCTTTACAGAAAACGCTGAAGCGTTCAAGCAATTTTTGGAGACCCTTGGGGGTCTTGGACATCAGGAGGGTATCATCCGCAAAGAGAAGTGTGGGGGTTTTCTCCCCGGCAAGGACAGGGGCATCCGAAGGGTCCTCCCGCAAATGGTCCACCACCCCATTTATAAACAGGGAGAACAATGTCGGAGCCATCACACATCCCTGCCGCACCCCTCTATTTACTGGTACCCTCCCTGTCAATTGGCCCTGGCTCCCCCACCGAATTTTAGCATAATTATCTTCGTGGAGCTTGATGACAAATTTCAACAAATAACTAGGGAAACCCATGTCCAATAGGACCTCCCAGAGTTTGGCACGTGGTATAACATCAAATGCTGTTTTCAAGTCTATGAAAGCCAAGTACAGGCTACCCTTAATGATGGACACTGACTTCCAATAGACTGCACAAAACCGAAACACCTGATCCATCGCACCAACATTACGCCTAAATCCCGCCTGGAGGTGAGTCAAAATGCTATCATCTATTAGCCATGTCTCTATTCGATTAATAATGACCCTGCCAACTACCTTTTGAATGGTATCGATTAAACTTATTGGTCTGTTGTTGGCAGGGTCCTCTCTATCACCTTTCTTGTATATAGTGATAACCTCAGCGCCCTTCCAGGATTCTGGGACAGGGTGGCCGTGCTGGATTAGGTTCATTAAACAGGCTATAAGATCTGCCCATATTTTGGGGTCATGCAGTAATAGATCCCGCGGCAGGCCATCGGGGCCGGCCGCCTTCCCTGGTAATATTTTTAAAATAGCTTCTTGGACTTCCCGCGGGGAGAATGGCTCTTCCTTGCTTCCTATCTCCATACTAGGCTCGATCTGATTTTCCATAGCTGGTGATATTAATTGACCTTGGACACTATCCTCGCAGTACAGTTTTAAAAAATGGGAATACCATTGGTGTTCATTTATGTGATTTAAAATCGGCTCTGACCCCCTTCTATCAAGGGCATTAATCAATTTCCAGAACAAAATAGAGTTTTTCCCACAGGCTGCAGCCTTGAGCTGCTGCCAATGCTCCTCCTCCTAATCCTTCTTGGCTGAGGTTATGCTTCTGTGATACTCCTTTCTGGCTAATCTCACTGCTATGGGGTCCTTGCTTTTTATAGCTAGCGTAATGGCCTTCCTCTTTCCTCTACAATTTGCCGTATACCAGGGGTTACCTTTAAGGGGTTTTTGTTTGGACGTGGAGGTCCCCTGTGACCTCTTAAGGAAGCACTCTCCTATTTTGTCCGTTAGGTTCTTGTACAAGACTGGCACATTTGATACGGGAGGATTAAGTGCTGCTAAAGCAACGGCTGCAAGGCCACAAGTTTCAGCTAAAACTAACTCTTTGATACTATTAAGTTTCCCCTCATCACACCTAACCACATTCCATTTTAGCTTCCGATTACAATTGGAAGGAAAGACCTCTTTAGTAATCATCTCTATACCTCCACTCTTGGCAATCCCATTTACCCAGAGGATTTCGATACATAATGGGTTGTGATCACTGCCCGATGATTGCCTGACCTCCATGTCAATTGAACTGGCCCAAGATGGAATGTCCAGGAAAATATAATCAATTCGAGACGGGCATCCTATCCAATTGTAAGTCATTGCCCTGTCACAATCTGAGACAGTCCGCCCGTTAAGAGCCCGTAAATTATGTTCTAGGACCAGAGCATTCAACTGGATGGCTCTGGCTGTCCATTTCTTAATAGGAGCAAGAGCTAAGTACTTTAGACCTAGTTGGAAGATCTGATAACCACACATCTTTTGGGTGAGATTAAGCCACCCTGCAAGCCTCTTGCATAGACACAAAAGAGTTCGAAAATGATACCCCCAGAAGGGTTTTTTAGGGAGATATGCAAAATGTCGTTTGGAGTGGGCTTTGTGGGTGATAACAACACAGTTCAGGTCCACCTTGACCCAAATATGCAGGCCACCTGAGGGGCGACCTTTGCCCACCGTAACGGCTGGAATAAAATAGGTGGAGTACCCATTTTTATATTGCGGGGTCAGGCACCAGGTTTCTTGGAACATACATATGTGAAATGTATTAATAAAGTCGTTCCAATCAGGGTTAGAAAGATTTTTATTTAGCCCAGCTATATTCCAGGACAGAATGTTGATGGAGGTATGAGCTACAGATAATTCCTTGATTATAGCTGGAGTACTAAGTTCCTTTTTTCCTAGGCTAGGACTAATAATTCCCAAACTGGCTGTGTCATCCCTATCAATTTCAATTCTATCCCCTTGGGCAGCTACCACCTCCCTCTTTCCAATTTGCCTGAGTGACTGATTTTAGAGTCAGTCGACTGTTTCCAATCCACTATAACGGTGGTAGCAGGGGATTATGGGATAATTGAGCTGTGGACCATGCCATTCCCCATTAAACTGGTTGCCACCTGGAATAAACCTCCCTGCTCTTCTACGTACTATGTTCCAACCTCCCTCATCGTCCCCACCCCAGTTGAGTGTATTCTGCACCCTCATAGCCTCGCACCTCATCCCCCCCTCACATGATTGGAGGCCCTCAACCAACTCCACCTATTGTCATGGTGTTCAGTAGGCATAAATTATGACAGGGGTTTAGCCATATTCGTGGAGTTGTTATCACATGGGGGCCCAGAGCAAATGGGCTCCACCAGTCGCGGGTCCTCAAATGTGACCACAACACAGTCCCCCTTTAGGCTTTTCTTATTCTCACCCACCCACGGTGCTCTCTCCACCATTAGTATTTTGCTGTTAATATTAGGGGGAGGAGGAATATTTCTGTTTAACCAATGACACACTTTATTTTTGAGTGCCCAGAAGGATTCAAGTATTGCAGGGGCAA